>NC_045485.1:9770916-10370916 GCF_009650955.1 Corvus moneduloides | reverse complement strand
CTCACTGGAGAGCTGTTCAGTGTAACCCTTCAGGGCCCACCGAGGCAGACGCACTTTGGTGTAAGACAGGCAACAATCCTGGTTGCTTTGTGCTGGAGTGAAGGAAAACAACAAAGTCAATTGACCCCATTTGGCCCACTCTGCCCAGCTGTCTAGGGCACTCACTGGTCAACCCCAGCCATCCAGCTCCCTCGTGGCAGAAGAGGAGGATGAGGCAGCACACTTCGCTGAAACCGTTCCCTTACAGCTGAGCCTCATCGTGCTGCCAGCTGCGAGCAGCACCGGGAGCCCTCCCCAGGGCAGAACGCCCGAGTTCACTCACCTTCGGAGGTGCCGCACAGGAGCAGCACCAGGAGCCCCAGCAGGGAAACCAGGACCATGCTCTTGCTGCTGCAGCCAATCATTCCCTCTCCACACAGGCAGCTGTGCTTCAGCGAGTGCCTGGCTGCTTGTCCTGCCAGCCCTGCCGCACCTCCACCTGCTTATAAAGGGGTGGCAGGAGCCACGGGAATTCACACGGGCGGGTTCCACTGTCATCAGCGGGTTTCCCCACAGCAAATTCCATCGTGCCCAATTTGGCCCCAGCACTCCTTCCGGGTGCTACAACCAGAGATAACAGTGTGCTGGGGAATATATATATATTTTTTTTTAAGTAGCTTAAAGATTCCGTCTAAAAGAAAAGGAAGCAAAAGGCTGTGAGGTAATGGTTCTGTGGGTGAAGCATGTGTAATTTTAGGGGTAGGAGTGTGGGTTGTGAAATGAGGAAAGTCAAATGTAGGTAACTTTAAATGTTACCTACAGAAAGTGTGTGTGCTGTGCCCTGGTTTAATAAACCCAGCCTGGGGATAGAGGGAGGTGGGCTGAGCCAGCCAGATTTGTTTCAGTATGGTAAGCTCACAGGAGCTGGGTCACAAGCTGCACTGACACCAAAGTACTACATTAATATTTACTGGTTGGCCAATGCAGTAACATCAGGCTTTCCAGATTACTGCAAATGGGTTTATTCAGTTTCCTTATCCATTTCCTTAACCATTCCCTGCCATGAATTCCTACCAGTTTGTAACACACCTGAACTATTTCATCTGAAACAGAATGAACTTAAAAGAGACTTGAAATGGGGCCTATATTCTCCTCTGAATCTGTGCTGTCTAGGATGCATTAATGCTGCTTAATGAACAATAGCTGTAGTTTGTTGCTTCCCAGACCATACCAGAGTATTGTGACTCCTGAACATTCAACAAAAATACACACAATCTTGAAATTGCCTTGCACAGCTCTAGAGAAACCACTAGGGAGAGGCTCTGTCACCACTCCAAATACATTGTTTGAGCTGCTACTGAAGGATGGTACTTTCCCATACTGTTCAAGGATTTGTGTGAAACTACTGTTATGGCTGTAGGCTGTGTCCTGGCCAGCCAGTGTACACAGGAGCTGCTGCCAGCTCCAGGTGCTTATAGAGCAACCTGAGCTTTGAGTGGCTTCTCTTAAGGTAGAGCTCATGGACAGTTGTAGTCAGTTTATAATCACATGCCTTCTATCCTTCACGGAGTTTCAGTACCTCTATCAAAGGGTGAGTTCTTATTATTTCTTTGTAGAAATGTAAACAGCTCGAACTCTAGAACAAAATGCTATTCAAAGAAATTACTTTCTCTATGTAATAGCGAGAATTTAGGGAATTCCATATGGTTGAGGTATACATGAGCAACCTTGCAGTGTGCATGGCATCACATACCCTGGACATGCTTCTCTGCAGAGTCACAGCAACTGGCCAAAGGATGGGGAGGAGGCAACAAAGAACCCATGCCCTGATGTATGCGGCTTTTTGTAACTGCTTTATGGATCACAGTGAAATGCCACAAAAATATAAAAAGATCAATGCTCTCAGTATGCAGCTATCTCTGCACTGCTTTAAAGACTATCTGTCAGCATTAGGCAAGGCCTCAAACTGGCTGCCTAGAATGGCAGTTTTTTCCTTTATGTACAGATTTCATGGATCCCAAATCTATTACACCTGTACCCAACTTTGGCATTTCTTATGCCATTTCCTAGTCCATACTGTTATCCACATGGAGGTGGCCTTGCACCTCAAGTCTTCCTTGTGACTCTACATGTCTATTTCTTCTCCATTCAGTGCTTCTTGGACAGAATCTTCTCATCTGAGCTTTGACACTTCTACCTAAACACCAGCAGTTTGGATACCAGAGTGATGACACTACTCGGGCAGTGCTCACCCCATACTCCTGCCCTCAGGCAGTTTTCATCACACCAGTGGTTCCCATAACTGACCATGGCTGGGGATGCGCCTCATCACGCCTGGTCTCATGCTCATGGTGCTCCTTTTATCTCATGTTTTGTTTGATTTAGGAAATTAGGTTAAGATTTAGATTTACAACAGCCACAAGGATGGCCCAAACTTTAGGAACGCTGTCATTTTGTTTGTACTTGGTGTCTACAAAGCACCTTCAGTTTATTTGCACGAAGTAGTTAAAACAATCCAAAAACGTTTAATGCAAACAGCTCAAGAAAGCTCTGCTGGTTCTAATATGACACATAACTGTATCTTATCAGTCTTTTATCTTCACAAACCCATAATGCAAACAGAAAGCAAAAAATATATAAAAACAGGGAGGTGCTTATGTGTTCCAGGGAAGTGTTATTCATTATTCCCTGGGCATGATGGGACAGTGACTGTTGTTCACCCTGACCCAACCAAACTTTTAACCTGGTTTCCTTTGGCACCTGTGTGACCAAGTGGGGCTGTATGGGCTGGCTGGGGACTGCCACACAGGCAAGAGATGGGGCTGCCAGGCCCCGGGTGGCCAGTGGCACTTCTGAGCCTGTTCCTGGGTCAGTTGCAGGTGCCATATAAATGTGTTTAGTGTCTTAACACTGCTGCACTTTGAAGGCTGGACATGGAGGGGGCCACCAGGTCAAGGGAGGCCATCATTTCCCTACCCTGGTGCCTGCATGGGGAGGGCTGTGCCCAGAGTCTCCTTAGAGGGTACAGCCAAAGCATGAGAGGTACCAGCCACAAATTGTGAAAAGGAAAATTCCCATCAGATGTGGGGAAATCTGCTTTCCATAGCAAGGGGGTGAGGCACTGGGACAGGTTGCCCAGGACAGGATGTGAAAGCCTAGTTTGAATACCCTTGCAGATACTCAAGCTGGATGTGGCCCTTCCCTGAGCATGATCTTAAACTTGGGTTCCTTCCCAAGCCACAATCAAGCCCACATTATTTTTTGTGAGTTTTCCCCATTTAGCTGTTTGTTTCTTATTTTAGTTTCCTAACTTATTTTTCTTCCTGACTTGACTTTGCTGTCAGCTTCTCAGCTTCCCTCCCTTCTGTTGTCCCTCCTCAGATCCCCTCACAACAACTGCATTCACAGTAAGGCAGAGCAGCAAAACATAGACTGACAAAGTGTTCATCCTCTCCTAAGCTTCCTCTCCCATTGTTCCAGAGAACAGGCTCACACCCTTCCTGTGTGTGTAACAAAAGATGAGGCAAAGACAGCCTAAATGCCAGTGCTGCAGAGCCATTCAGTCAGACCTGTGGAAGGAGAGGAAATGCATCAGGAAAAACTGGGCCTTTTCCCAAATAATACTGGGAAACTGACAGTTCTGAGCAGTTTGGGGATGTTAAAGAGGAGAGCTGCAGAGTCAAACTGCTCTGAGACACCATCTGCAAAGCTACAGCCAGAGGCAAATTTCCCTGGTCACCAAGCTGCTGCATCCTGATAATATGCTTCCTCTCTTATATCCCAAAGGACTCTTACTCACAGACATACCTGCTGGAAGTCTGAAGAGCTGAAGAGGACTTAATAGTTCAACCTTGATAAACACCCCCATACAGGGGAAAAAAGACATTCTTTGGGGGGAAAGACCTTACCACATCACTCTCCCCATCACAGAGAAGCACAGGAGCAGTCCACCTGGTTTCCACACAAGAGTTAAAACACTTCATGGACTTCTGAAGAGAAGGAATTTTATAATCATTAACCATTTGATTATTGTCACTTTATGGGTTTAGGTCTAATATTAAACGTGAAAGATTAAAATAAAAAAGCCCAAACCATCTCTTATCGACTTGAATGTCAGACACTGTCAGTATCTTTTCCTGTCCCCTACAAAAGATGAGAAACATAATGACAGTTGTTAATCAACTGGCAGTTAACAATAGTTTCCATGTTTTTCCTCCTCACAAAGAGATATTGTTTTATTGCATATTAGTACCTTTTCTGAAATGATGAAAATAAAGCCTTACAGCAATATAGCTGATCAACCAGGAAACAGAGAACCAAATGGGAAATTCCCTTCTGTAATTTCCAATGGTTTAGGACTCCTTTGACAAAGCAAAGGGCATGAGAAGGCAGTAGCTGAAAGGAACATGGCCAAATATGGGGATTTAATCATTGCATAATCTCTGATGAGTAAATGTGTAATAAATCCCAAGCATAAAAGTTCCAGAGGTAACTTGCTCAATATCTCTGGAGCTTCAGAGGCTGTGATGCAATCCAGTGATTTCATGCAATTTAGTGCTTGCATGACTGACAAAAATCGTTATCTGAGGAAGAAGCCAATTTGCACTAATTATAGGTTGCACTTCATAAGTTACAGATCTAGAAATACTATTGAATGACATTGCTTTGATGCAATTATGGACAAGATGTGCCTGTTGGGGGAAATTAACTTCATCTATCGAAAGTGCAGGTTATGAGGAGACCTGGTGCACCTGCCATGAACATCCTGGCAGCCATCCTGGAACTGCTGATTGCTTGCTGCTACCTACATATAGAAGCTAAATATCCAGTGTTCTGAGGTCAGATTTCTCTCTGCAAAGACTCTACTCTGTCTGCAGTCCCTTGGGGTAGCCAACCACCTTTTCACAGAATTGGACCTCTCAAAGGTGATGGCAAGGCCTATAATTGGAAAGAAGAATGAAAAAATAGTCTTCATTAGATTTTTGTGGCAGGGTTTTGGTAGTGGGTAGGCACCAGGGGTGGATTTTCTGCTAGAATCTTCTCCCATGTCTGGCAGAGCCAATGCTAGCTGGCTCCAAGGAAGGACTCTGTGGACAAGGCTGAGCCCGTCACCAACAATGGTAGCATCTCTGGGATAATGTCTTTATGAAGGGGAAATAAACCCTGTGCAACTGCAGCCAGAGAGAAGAGTGAATATATGGAGGATGGATATATGAAACCACTCTGCACAGCCCAAGGCCAGTGTAAGAGGAGGGGCAGGAGCTGCTCCTGGTGCCAGAGCAGAGATTCCCCTGCAGCCCATGGTGAGGCAGCTGTGCCCCTGCAGCCCATGGGGAAGCAGAGATCCACCTGCAGCCCTTGGAGGACTCCACATCAGAGCAGGTGGATGCCCAAGGGAGGCTGTGACCTCTTGGGAAGCTCACACTGCAGCAGGATCCTGGCAGGACCTGTGGCCCCATGGAGAGAGGAGCCCATGTGGGAGCAGGGAGATAGTGTGAGGATTCCTCCCCCCAGGAGGAAGGAGCAGCAGAGGTAACATGTGATGAACTGACCAAACCCCCCATTTTCATACCCCTGAACAGCTGGGGGAAGGAGGTAGAGAAAATTGGGAGTACAGTTAAGCCCAGGAAGAAGGGAGTTGTGGCGTGAAGATGTTTTAAGGTTTGATCTTACCTGTCATTGTCCTACCCTGATTTGATTGCTAATAAATTAAATTAATTTCCTCAAGTTGAATCTGTTTTGCCTGTGCTGGCAATTGGTGAGTAATCTCTCCATGCCCTTACTTTGATCTCAGAGCCTTTCCTTATTTACCTCTCCTCTGCCCAGCTGAGGAGTGGAGTGATAGAGCAGCTTAGAGCATCCAGCCAGGGTCAAGACACCATATAGTCAAAAGAGGAAACAGTTAAAAGCTGCCTGCCAAGCTGGACTCTAAGTTATATTATATTTGCCTTGTTACAGCCCTTTTCTCTTCCAATTTAAATTTGTATTTGCCTTTAGGCAAAGTAAACACAACAGCAGAAACATTTTGACTAATAAGTTTCTGATCCTTAAAGTAGTCCAGAAGTGCAGATTTTTCTGAATAACTTACAAAGGTGAGGAAGAGAAGAAAGGAAGGAATCACTTGAGAGGATACACTATCTCCTGCAAAGGACTGAGACCACCAAGCATCATTTGCAGACAAAAAGAAACCTGATTACAAAAAGTAGGAATGTGATTAATTAAGTAGTTAATGTAATTAATGAGTGCAATTCAAGGATTCTATCATGCTAAACACATGATAGAAACAGATGTGTTTAACATCCCAAAATCTTCACCACGAAAAGCTGTCAGCAACTTTTCAGCACTAGAGTGATCATACAGCCACACTGAAATTGAGCCTGAGCCTCACCACTTCCACACAAGTCAGTGCTTCTCAACTACTCTGGTTTGGCTGAGAGTTTCCCCAAGATGCATAGATCCCAAAGAAGATTTGGAAAAGGAAAATTGCTGGAACCAAAATCCACAGCCTGAACATGAAAATGCCTTCCAAAACTAAAAAATGAGGGCTTGCATTTTAAAAATATTTAATTCAAAAAGAGAAGAAAAAGATACTGTGCCTTGGCAATTATGAAAGAGTGACATTTTCTGAATTTTGAAAAGCAATAGACAAGAATAGAGGTAGGGGGAAAAAAAATCTGCTACTTAAAATTTTCATTAAAATGCAGTTTTAGGTGTGCTGAAGCTATTCATTAATCCAATTGAAACATGGTTTTGTATCAAATTAGAAGAGAATAATTTAAAAAATGTGAAGCTGTTTTTTTCTTGTGTTCTCTTTGCTTCCTCAGGAAGACCTAAAACAAATAAAACAAACCTTATAAAGAAAAGAGACAAAAGAGGAACTAAATAAGATGAAGTGGTAAAGTTTTAAGTTGACCAAGACAACTCATGAAGGTTTTACTAAGTCATTCTTGACATATGGAACATGTGATTACTTGGACTACTTAGTACATTATTAACACAGCCAGGGTTTTGTCATGTGTTACTGGAAGACTGGCTTAAAAATACCCAGTAATACCTGCTTATTTTGGATTGCCACACAAAAACCAATCAAGATCATTTTAAATAGCTGTTAGTTAACCCTGTGGAGTGGCTGTGTCAAGCAGCTGTGGACACAGGCCCTCTCAAGGCAAGTGCTGCAATCACTGCAGCTTTTCAGCACTCCATGGTTACGTTATAGGGACTTTCCTATCAGGAGCTTTAAACCATGGTTGCCCAAACCAGCTAGCTTGGACTTCCCTCTTTCCAAGAGGCCTGCTCTTTTCCCAAGGAAACCACACCACCACATCCCTTCCATCCTGACTCTTACAGGTTCTTTTGCATAACACAACCGAGATCACTGACTTTCTTACCCTCCTACACCCCTTTTCTGGACCTTGGTCCTCACCTCTTGATTTCTGTGAGGCATTTGGAGGCCCTAAAAAGGGCAGCCTTGCCCTAGCTCCTGTTAAGGAAACATCTGCCAGGGTAATTTTTCCTCTCTTTCTGCAGGGTTCCCTTGGCTGCTTCAAGCATTATCTTGCTTGTCCCCATTTTCAAAGTCTTTCTTACTTATTGCTAGCCCAGACAACTCCAGCCAGCCCCAAAAGTGCCCTGTTGGTTGGGCCCTTGGCTGGGGCTTTGAGGAGGATGCTGTGTCCAACCACTCAAGCCTGCTCACAACCATCAGGTGCTCCTGTAAACAACAAGGCAAGAACCAGAGACAAATAAACTGTTTTAAGACACAAAAGATGTTCTAAGTCAAACCATCTGGGCTTGACAGAAATCTGCTATTCCAAAGTGACATGTGTTTTACAAGAACATCTCCTCAAGTAAGTTGGCTCAGCCTTCCTCAGATCAAAGACTGGTCCTCTTTTATGCATGTTTGTACCTAGCCTAGGACATCGAGGGACATGGGAACCAGGGCCAGAGCTCCAGAGTACAACACATACACTGTTACTGCTCTGCCTTTGAAAGGACAGGAAGGTGAAGGCACTTGGAAAAAAACTTGGACCACATAAAAAAATTGTTTCTTCATGAAATGGATAAAACTTAACACACTGTTGATGAAAAAAAACAACCGACCAAACAAAAAAAGCCCTAAGGACTTTGGTGACTCTATCATCAAAAGTCTTCTGAGCTGGCAAGAAATCAAGGTATTAGAAGAACTCCAGACACTTTAAGTGCAAGAATCCTTACTTTTAAGCAAACACTAGCAGCATAATGGCTTATTATAAGCCTGTTCTAGGTGTCATTAGGGGTTTAGCATTAAATGAAGCAGCCCATTTGATATAAGCACTTGTCAAAATGTGACAAATGCTCTTCCAGCAGGACTTGACACTACTTGGGCTGTTGCAATGATTCAGTCTCCCATGGTGTCTGTAATGAGATGGACCTTGAGGGTAAAAAAATGGTAGAGGAGGTGCTGGGCTGAAACTTCCTGCACACACAGATTGTGCAAATGTAAATTTGCATCTCTGAAATGATACATCCATCCGTGACGACAGGACAATATCTGCCACCAGTGGGAGGTTTGTGGAATAAGCCTAGAGGGGAACACACCCTGGAAAGTGATCTTTCAACATGGAAAGTTCCTTAGAAATCCCTTCAGGTTTTTCCTCTCGTTTCTCTTTGGCAATCCACAGTAAGTGAGCATTAGTCATTACAAGTATTAACCAATTCAAGTGAGATTTCTTTGACCTATATATCACTTCCCTTTTGTTAATTAACTGGAGATTTTAAAAGTGTGCAATCCAAGAAAGACTAAAGCACGGTCAAAGAGTGTGCATTGAATTGGATCGTATGGCATTGTTACAAAAACTACAACTAAGGTGGTAAAGTCACCAGGCCCAATCATCAAACTTGGAGATAGGGGAGGTTTTTTTGGTTGCTGGGATAAGCATCCTACATACATCTATTTCTAACTGTAGTTAGAAATTCTAAAGGTGAAGCTTAATAGAGTGTTTTATATTCTTCCTCATCTCCTAAAAGCAATTCTTCTTTGCTCATTTTTTGCTCACTGTTACCAACTGTAACAATGACTGCACTGAGTAAAAAAGATGGGGTTTTTTTCATTTCTAAAAAGAACCACAGAAAACAACAAACAAACAAACACAACGAGAACCAACCCCCCTCCCCCATAATTAAAAAAAAAATTGCAAGAGTGGTTTCATGGACCTTGGCTGGCTCATTCATCACAAGGAGCTCATCAAGGGGTTGGTCTGCGGTTGGCACTGATGACAAAACAGGCCTTAACTTTTATAGCATTTGATATTTTCTGAAAGCAATTTTCTCATTCTTACATGTAACATGTAGGTCATATCAAGAAAGTATTACGCAAAATATTCTTATTAGCTAGAGTCAATAGATGTGTTTCCCTCAATCACAGTTTGCAGAATGGAAGAGCTCAAAACCAGCTTGTGAAGCACACAGACAATCTTGACATCGAAGTAGTGGTGAAAGATTACTTTGCAGCCATAGCAAAATTCAGCCACTTTTTTCTCACCAGAATCATCTTTCTCCACTTCATTGATAAACAAAAAACTGCTGTTCTTCCTTTAAACACAGATGGCTTCTAAGAGCTGACAGACAGTGTAGGAGACAGAGGAACACCAGAGCCTGGTGCTCCCAGCTACAGTCAGCACTTGCACAAAAGTCAGCTGCAAACCTATAGCAGTGACCTCGTAACATTTTATTAGAAAGGAAAATCCTCAGAGAATTCTACTGACAAAGGAGTAGTTCCTGTCCTCCACTGATGATCTGGAAGAAAAATATAAGGAAAACTAAAGGACCTACTTAAGGTATAACCTATTCTTCTCTCAGCCTTTCTGTCCTGCTGTAGCATTCATTGAATGCAACAGAAGGATTTTCTCCACTTTCCAGTAAACTTCAGATCTTTTTGGAATTTCAGTTCTCAATTTTAGAAGTCTCAAGACAGTAATTTGCTATTGATACAATTACAACAGAAATAACTTTGGCAGTTAGGACCAAAATACACCCTGATGCCAAGAGGGAGACCATACATGAGATATCATCCGTCTGCTCAGTCTTGGAAATTTTACCATCTATTCAACTCGTTTGCTTGATTTTTTTGTTGCTGTTCAGTAGTTTTGAAACATTAAAAAAACAAACAAAGAAAAAAACAAAAAAAAACACCCAGACAAAAAGAAGAGATGAAATTGAATTGTCCAACATTCTCAGACCTATGAAGAAAATAGGAAGATACCACAAAGCTCACAGCTTCATTTTGAACAATGAATTTTGCAGCCGATCAGCAGGTACTTCCACATGCTGAACTATTTTTTGGCTCAGCTCCTCTGGACCTCACTGCTTTGCACCCCTCAGCTGGAAGAGCCAAGTGAGCCTTGTGCCAATAAGAGTGAGAAAGTAAAAGGCTGCTCAGCCAACAAACCCAGTCCTCAGACAATGGGAAACACCTTTATTTGGAAACCTCCCACGGTCTTGAGAGGTTTTTGCACAGAGCAAATCAGAGAGCTGCAATGCAGGTCACTGACATGCTAGTAAGGATGCCTGTAAAGTCTTGGTAATGCTTCCAAGGGGACACCCACTGTAACTGAATGCTCCTTGCCCAGCCTCTCACAGCTACATTGGTAATCTGTCACCTACAGTGAATTCAGCAATGAAACTGTAACCAAAAGCAGAGACAAACCAGCCAGTGACTTATATTGCAGAAAGCTAATGCAACTTATCTTTCCCTGGCCAATAACAGATTAAGAGGGTAAATGACTCCTTTCAACACACTGGCCCAGACTTCATTGTGTACAAAAGGGGCTTTAAGCACAGCTCTGCAGGCCAAGGTAGGTTCAACCAGTCTTTATAAACCCATTACAGGACTTTTATGTGCTCCATACCACGTTGGTAGCATGTTATAACAAGAGCTCCAGGCCTCGTTTGTGCCCAAATGTGCCACCACAAAAATGCTGCCTGTAAGAAAAAGAATTAACCTCCCCTCCCAAAATGTCTCAGGGTGATGATTAATGGCACAGCTGTTTGTTCCAGATCCTGCACTTCTACCAGCAGCCACTGCCTTTCATGGTGCAAGTGGCAATGGGCAGTCCAGTGACAAGAGTAAGAATGAATGGATAAAAAGGGTGGGCATTATGCTTAGGTAAGGTGCAGCATAGTGAAAAATAGCCTTATGGCATTACTTTTTAATAAGGAAGCAGCTGTAAGTCTACATTTAAACCAAGTACCTGAAACATTCGTTTGGTTGAATGTATTTCCTAACCTACCCCTTGGAGTAATGCCCTTAGTACCTTCTAGCTAAACATCCCAAACTGAAATTTGCATATTCATTTTTGTGTCTCAGATGAAAAGCACCTGAGACATATGAATGCCCTTCCACCTTGGGAAGCTGGGGCAAGACTCAGCTGAGAAGCAAGTTATGGAAACCCTCACCCACACACCATGGGATTCAGGGCCAGACTGCAGAGAGCAGCTCATTCCCAAAATGAGCATGCAGTACATGAGAAAAGATAAAGATCAGCTCATCCATAAGTCAGAAAGTTACATGTCCTGTGAATACTCCTGGGTCTGAGAAATCTGACAAAAATACACTTTAATCTTTATAACTGCCATTGGAACCTTTCTGTGCATAGGCTGTATTTGGCCACGAATGGAGAAAAATCTTCAGTATTAGCCACAGAAAATTTTCTTTGCTATTGCTTGCTTTAGAGAGCATAGTACACATTCTTCAAAAAGAACAAGACTTCAGTTTCATTTGAAGAAGTCTCTTTGTCTGAGTTGGGCAGGTGTCAAGAAACAGATGTGATTTGTGAGCTGAAAGCCAGTGACCAAACTTACAGATAGAGAGACACCTCACACAGCCAATGTGAGCCTCTCAGCCTTGGTGCCATCCTGTGAAGCACCAGAGATAATATCAGGATTGAGTCCAAGGGGCAGCAGAGGCAGGAGAAAGGATCTGGATGACAGAGGTTTGCAGTCTCCTTCCTTTACTGCCTTTCCTTCCCCTCTCAGAATTGTCCTATCTCCTTGATTCATTAGAGACATGCTAGATTAACTGTTTAGGATATACTACAACAATAAAACTCACCTTTCCTCCTCTCTTACAAAATCTTCCCTTTCCCAACTGAACAGAATTGGGATGTCAACTAGAAACAGATCCCCCAGCCCACCCACCAAGCAGAACAACACTTCTGCCTCTAACTACTCTTCATGAAAAGAATGTAGTCCCCTTCAAACCCAGCAGCCATGCTCTGCTGCAGGCAGCTTATGGCATAGGGCTCAAGTTGACCAAAAACTTGCATAAGCTCATCGCAGTTTTACAGTCTTCCATCATGCTTTTTCACTGATTCACATGAACGTGAATCAGTGAAAAAGCATGAAATTTTAATTACAAACAAGATGGACTGAAGACTATGAGAAGAGAGGATCTGAAAGAAAAGAAACCAAATTTCAATGCCTGGAAGTTACTTAAATCATTCTTCCTCATTATTGTGTTACAGGAAAAGCAGAATTTTGCCGTTTTTCTCAGTGTCAAGATATTTGAGTTGGATTCTTAGTAAGTCAATGCAAACCCCAAGTAACACTCTTTCCCTAAAGGGTTCTCTGCATTTTAACAAGAGTTCATGAGAATAAAACCAAATGCAGGTATACACAGGGTTCTCTCAGAGGGGCTGTCACGTCCCATAGCTGCAGGGTCAACAGAACTAAGATAGCTCTGGGATCAGTGTCAGACAGAGACTGATGGCTCAGAAAGTGCCCAAAGGAGTTATTATATTCCATTCATGCATCAGTTTCACACATATTACAGAAGCTGCCAGCATTCACGGAGCGTCTGGATGACACACTGAGTCACAAGGTATCATTTGAGATAGTCCTGGGAGGAGCAGGGACTAGGACATGATGATCATTATGGCTCCCTCCCAGCTGTGACTCTGTAAGTACACAGCACTGTCCTAGGCAGGAGGAGATGGTTTCAGGGACAAAGGCCAACAAACAAATTATAAAGGCAAGAGGCAGGGATGGCCCCTCTAACATCACTAATCCTGTAGTATAGACTGTTGAGGGGTAGAAGGAAAAAAGGCTGCAAAATCTGGCCAAGAGTGAAGACAAAGGACTGGCTGAGCTGGGACACTCATCAGACCAGCAAGGAATGTCATATATTTTTCATATTCATGTACATGTCCATAAAGTTGCTGTTCCATTTTACTGTGTGTGAACCAAGATGCTGCCTTCCTCTGATTGGATAATTCAGTGTTATTTACAAAGATTTACAAATTTTCCTACTGTATTGGTCATATTCCTAAATAATTGTTACATCCCTCATTCCAGACTTACATGTTTTGGGACCAGGGTGGGAGTAGATCTAGATTTCTGTACATACTTTTTGTGAAAATCTGTACATTTCACAGAGTATACTCTGCTGTCGTGAGTCCCACAGAATCTTCTGAAGCTGACTATAGGGCAGTATCCCCATCTTCAGCAGCAATGTGAGAACCTGCCTAAGCAAAAGAACTAACAAATTTGCTAGCAAGTAAGTCAAGAGGAAGCAGAGCAGGGTGTTTTACTTTTTACTTTTTAAATTTGTCAGAATAGTTTGAAACCCCATGTAAGTAGTGTGGATACATTCCAATCTTACAACAGTGGTATTTGCTCGCCCTCACCTCTGTCACTACCCACACACAGCTACTGCTCCCTCTTTAATATAGGCCAGTTTGAGGCACAGATGGCTCCCAAGCCACACATCCTGTTAAATAGATCCAAAATTCTTTGGGAAAATGACTACCTCTATTGATTTTGTGCTAGTCAGGCACCAAACCGTAGTTTGGGTCTTGAATTACTGCTGCCTTGGAGCAAAGACAGGCCAGGATTATCTGGCTGTTCCTTTAAGGGTGCTGAACATGGATGCTGAAAGAAAGCCAGCTGGAGGCCGTTTCAAAGGAGGTGTCAGGGCAAGCTGTAATACCAGAAGAACAGGAAAAGCACAAAACCCAGAGTCCAGTAGCTGCAATACACACAGGACAACCTGAAGTAAGATTGGAAATACTATAAGGAGGCTTTCCCCTTGGAAGTAAGAAAGGAAGAGCTCCAGCACAGAAGGTATGATTATATATGAACTTTAGAAATCAGAAATCCTGCAATGACAAGGAAAAGTGGGAGGAAAGAAGAGAGCAATCTGGTGGGGACCTGGGAGGCTGTTAGGCTGTGTGTAGAAGAGCTGACAGCTATGGCACCAAGAATTGCTGAAGGAAAAAAGAAATATAGGATTGTTTTGTTGCAGAACACCAAGGCATCCTAAAATCTCTTCAAAAGTGAACAAAACCCTAGATTTACAAAAGACTAATTGACCACATGGGGTGACTGAACCGGGAACAAATTGGATTCCTCCCCCTCAAGCACCAAGGCAGAGCTCTGGTTGTCAGAGGTTTGTGGTCATGAATCCAGAAAGGAGGGGTTGTACAGCAGCTGCAGAGCTGGGGGGGGCTTACTGCTGGCCAAGGGCTGAAGTGTGAGGGGAACACAAACCCCACTGCAGGTTGGGTGACACCATCTCCCACTCTCCAGTGGCAGAGTGGGTTGCCCCTGAGAGCCCTCAGCCCGCTATGCTTCCCAGCTCAGCACCAGTGACAGGGGTTTTTTCTGCACAGCTGCTTAAATCAAGTGGGAAACTTCTCACCTGACTTACCTACCAGCCTAACGGTGGCACCTCAAAGAGCAAAACTGCAGGTGAGAGGTACAGGTCTAGCCAAAAACCCTAAACAGTGCACGTGCTGGCACTGTAGGGATGCAGTGACCAGGGCACACCTGAAGTTCTGTGTACAGCTGAAACCGTGAATTCTTGCACAGGATGGCAAAGCCCGGCCGCTGATGGGCAGCATCTGAGGGGGAGCACAAGCGCGCTGCGAGCCCTGCAGAGGCAGCAGCTTGCCCCACTCACCTCCCAGGATGTGGGATATTTTGACAAGCTACATGAGACTTGCTGCCCCTGTGTCACACAGCCTGCTGGGGGGTGAACAAACAAGGCAGGACCTGAAAGAGACCAGAGCAGAGAATCTAGGCTGGAAAGGGGAAAATACGCCCTGGCTACTTCCCAAAGCTGACTTGTACAAATGTTTCTCATTACAGTGCTAGAGATGCTCTCCACCCCAGTCTTCTCGATGCCTTTCTCAGAATCACATGAAGCATTCCCACAGCACTGGGGTGCCGTATGGCTTTAATGATTACCACGTGAGAGGAGAGCCTGGGGGTGTTATGGTGTCTAAGTGAGCACGATCCTGGGCAGGGCTCAGACTGGTCCTGCCAAAGCCGCGTTTGCAGCAGCCTCATGTTACAACAGCCGGGGAGGAAGAAGGGGCAGAAATGTTTCCTTCCTGGAGCGCTCAGTATCTCACAGCCCTCCCGAACTCGTTTTGCCTTGCTGGGGTCACCTTGCCATCTAGTGGTTCACACTGCAGAGCTGACACAGAGCCCGGTTCTTTTCTGCTGGAATTCCTGTAAGGTCCATGCTTTCGGCTGTTACACAGCAAAGGAATTCAAATTCCCTTTGATCTGCACACATTTCTTAGTGGATCAGGCTGTCAGTAAAATGTGCTACCATAGCATGAAGTTAGAAAAGAAGATGCATAATGCCTACTGCCTTATACATATCACATCCTATAAAAAAAGATCCTCTGCCCATCCAACCTGGAGTGATGTACTCATCAGGACATGACTGGTTTTGGCTGAATAGACCTTTCTTCAGCTTTTACAAATAATTTTATGAAAAAACACTACTTCATTTTTAAGATTTTTTAAAATTCATTTTTTGCCTTAAAAAAAAAAAAAAGAGTTCTTGGGAGGGAAGTTGATAAAAGTTCAAAGCAAAGTGATAGAAATCCCATCTGCTAATAAGCAAACTCCAAAGGACTCCAAATGATAAATTGCACACATTAAGATTCTTGACATTGCCTATACTAACATGAATATGGATATTAACTTACTGTGTATTTACTTTGCATGTCCCCATTACACCCATTTTGACTTCTGTTCGGGCTCTGTCCAGCAGAGTTGAAAATTTTAATTTATTCCATCATCTCACCTAGTGACAAGAACAAAAATATCCACTTTACTTCATTTTAGCATGGACTGTTAACCTTCTGTGACCACTTTTATACATGGAAAATACGAAGTCTGTATCCAAAATGGACTTCTGATGCAGGCAATTCCAGATGAGAATCTGACTTGACATCCTTTCTGTATTTATTAGCAACTCCCATCTTCTAGGCTCCAGAGCTACTAGCTCTCCATAACGGGAAAGCCATGCACATCTAGGAGACAAAGGAGAAAAAACAGCAATTGGGAACTAGTTACTTGTCATTCAGCAAAGTGCTTGGCTGTGATCAGTCATGGTGTCGAGGGAAATCTCAGTGCTCAGCTGTCTTCAGCCACTTCTATCTAGAAAGGCTTTTCCTGTGTTTATCTTGGTCAGTGCAGATGGAATGACAGGGTAGTTTGTCTCCCAGTTAAGGATCTTCAAATTCATTTTTTATGCACTTTCTACAAAGAGAGCAGCAGACAACTGTAAGGGATAGCTGTTCACTTTAACATTACAAATAAAAATTTTTTTGAACTGTCAACCTCTAAAGAGCACCCCTTGGCATCAGAAACCACAAAATAAAAATGAATTACAAGATCTCTTTGCACTTGCATGGGCAGTATCATCATTCTAACAAACTTTCTCCTCAGCTTTGCTGCAGAGGCCATGGGTTGCTGGAAGCAAGAAAAAACCAACACCTGGGCTTTTCCCACCCTGATCCTCTGCCTCTATGGATTCTTCTACATGATGAAACCATCAGAACCTTTCCTAACACCCTATCTAACAGGACCAGATAAAAACCTGACCACAGATGAGGTATGATTTTACTCTACGATTTGTTTTAATTGAAGTAGTGAAAATAGAAAGGGAAAACATTCTTTAAAATTTTTAAACAAAGATAAAAAGGAAAAAAACAAGCACACAGCTTTAACCAGCTCTGGCAGGTTACCGTTTGCAGCAGACTGCATAAATAACAGATCCATTTAATGGATCCAGGATCCATTTGTCTGCCCAACAGTCCCATGCTGATTCAATGTGGTTATATATTTTATGAATTCCTTCAGAGAAAAAACTTCCCTCTACAACACCATTTAAAATACATGAACTTCCTTTCCTCAACAATAAAAACACTGGCATTTCCTCTCCTCTTCTAGGTTACCAACCAGATTTTCCCAGTTTGGACATACTCCTACCTTGCTCTCCTTTTCCCAGTGTTCCTGCTCACAGACTATGTGCGCTACAAGCCCGTCCTCCTCCTGCAGGGCATCAGCCTCATCATCACGTGGCTCCTGCTGCTCTTTGCACATGGAGTCACGGCCATGCAGGTGGTGGAATTCTTCTATGGCATGGTGACAGCCACTGAGGTGGCCTATTATGCCTACATCTACAGCGTGGTCAGCACCCAGCACTACCAGAGGGTCACCAGCTACTGCAGGAGTGTCACTCTGGTGGCAGCCACCGTGGCCGCTGTGCTGGGACAGCTGCTGGTGTCCTTAGCACACGTCTCCTACTTCTACCTCAACGCCATCACCTTGGCTTCCGTGTCCCTGGCATTCCTGTGCTCATTCTTCCTGCCCATGCCTCAGAGGAGCATGTTCTTCCACAGGAAAGACACCTCTGAGCCTCTCCCAGGGGCTGATAAAGGGGTGGCTGCAGGCGGTTCCCACAGGCCCTCGAGCTGCCAAGAGGAAAAGAGCCCCAACCCTGCTGCCAGGGGCCCGACCCCCCAGCCCCAGGCTGGGAATGCCAGGCCTCACAGTCACATGCTCAGCGTGCTGCTGCAGCTGGCCAAGGACCTGAGGGATTGCTACAGCTCCCGCAAACTCCTCTACTGGTCCCTGTGGTGGGCTCTGGCCACGGCCGGCTTTAACCAGGTCGTGAATTATGTCCAGGTGCTGTGGGACTTCCGAGCCCCGTCCCACAGCTCCGCAGTGTACAACGGAGCTGTCGAAGCAATAGCAACGTTTCTGAGTAAGTTGATGTTTAAACATTGATCACAATGACAGCCTCTGAAGTTTCACTTTAGTAAACTTTCAAAGTACCATTCCATTGCAGGCGCTCCAGGGAGCCAGTGCACATCCTGTGCATTCCAGACCTAGGTCTTTGATGTACAACAGTTCAAATGTGAGTTATGTTGGTTTTTCTTTAGGACCGGACAAATAACTGTATCTTACCAGCATGCAGAAAATATGCAAGACATTGCATCTAGCTGGTAAACCCATTCAGAGGCACCCATGTTTCTTTGGATGAGGCTATTTGGTGTTTTTTTTCCCCAAAACAAGTATTGCACTGCTCCCATAACAATGATATCAGCTTACACATATGAGAGAAGTTTTTCATAAAAATTTTACACAGAAAGTATATCATACTCCCGTTAAGATGTTTTTCTAGTGAAATACCCTTGTACAACCAGACAAAAAGAAAAATTCTAGTCATTGCAGGATACAAAGTGCAGGGGAAAAAAGCCCTATTGAATCCTTATGATACTGACGTGAACCATTCTACTTTTGCACCAGGAGTAGACGCTCACACCACACAAGCAAAGTGAGGTTATCAAAAGGTAACATCAGAGGATAGCACCCTGCCTACTGTGCTGCTGTAAAGAACTTGCACAAGACATTGGGGTGTATTCTACCAGGAGAAATAAACACCTCTACTCCACACCTGGTCATTCAGGTTACCCTTACAGACATTAAGGAGAAACAGATACTACTCTTGCAGTGGGAAACTAAATAGACCAAGTAAATAATGAACTAGAAGCCCTCCTGTAGTATCTACTCCTTGATGAATTTCTCTCTCTTGTGGACTTGCCTTTTTCTCAGTGTATAATTATAGAATTTTTAAAATTGTCTGGGACCCCAAGATGGGCAGTCAAATGGCTTAACTTTGCAACAGATGCATCTTCTAGGAGTCCCACCAAAAGCAAACCAATCCTTTTTCATTTCCTTAGATATACTTCCTTGACACCTCAAAACTCACTTTTTTGACAGTTTACCCCCTCTATGAGGTGCCCAGAGCTAAACTGTTACAATAGAAGGTTTACTAGCCTAGTTCTGTTCTCCTTCCAACTAGGAGAAGCTGGAAGAAATTACTTCTTGAACTCCAAACCATGTTCCTGATTCTCTCCCCAGAGATAACATGCTGTGAACAGACACCTAAATAATGAATCCTTCTACATTACAGTTTATCCTGTGAAGTGGAATAAAACACCAAGGACGGAATGGCAGAGACTTGATTTATGCAGTTGTCTTAAAATGACCAGTCATCTGCACAGCTGCAGAAGTCATTAGAAATGCTTTCAAACTTCAGACTACTCTGCTTCATTATTCAGCATCGCCTTTCAGCATGTGAGACTGGCAAGACTTGGTCATACAAGCTGTGGAACAGATACAACTTTTACACATGTTTTTTTCTCTTTTTCTAGGCTCAGTAACATCTTTCCTAGTACAATATATGAAGATTAACTGGGACCATTTTGGTGAACTGGCTTTAGGGATCTTCTCTGCAATAGATGCTGGTTGTCTGTTTCTCATGCACTTCTCTACCAACATCTGGGCATGTTATGCTAGCTATCTCATTTTCAAGGCATGCTATATGTTCCTCCTGACAATAGCAACGTAAGTACAAAACATCACAGTGCTGCCATCATGCACAGAATACTGACCTTACCTCCAGTTTGCTTTGGGCATCCTTTTCCTCCGAGGTAGCTGACCTAATGCTAGACATAACTGTTTAGGTAAGGACAAGGACATTTAAATGTCTGGTTATGTTGTTTTCATTCTTCCAAACAACCAGGAAAGAAAAATTGTCAAAAGGACATCAAACATTTACCTAAGCAGAAATTAAACAAGGTACAAGATAACTTTATTACTAAAGGCAATTACTAACAGCAAAATGTAGAAGCCATTTCGCTCCTTCCTGGCAAGAAAGATGCAGAGTGAACAATAGGGGACAAGCCATCCTTTAAGATCACCATATGTCTAGACCCCCTTCTGATAAACCTTTTAGCATGCCATGAACCGCATGAATGCAGGAAAAGATTCAACATAGAGTGTTCCCCAACATACTTTCATATATATAGTCATTACTGATATTAAGATGTAAAGAAGGAATGAAAGGGAACATTGGATGTATAAACTCAGACAAGATCTCATAGGAGACCAAGCTATTCTGTTGTCATAAATAGAAATATATAAATAATATTAATAACAAATATTTTATCCTGTGTAATAAATATAAAATGTTATTGCTCCAGTCATTTTATTGCTTAGAATGTCTTTAGACATACCACACTATTTCATTAACAAAAATACTAGATGCATTTTTTGTCAAACCCCAAAATTAATCAGATACCATTTTTAAAAGCTGCCAAAATTATAATGCATGGCAAGGTTATGCCTATCTTGAAGAAAGCCAAGTGAGCCCTTTATTTTCATTTTGGTAGATTGTTAGTACATTATAGTGAATTACACCTGGACTATTTCAATATATTCTGAAAAAAAAAACAACAAAGTAAAATCTTGCAAAAAACCCCCAAGCTAAAATAACTGAAAATGAGTCTCGAAGGAATAACACCCTTGTGTTTGTATAGAAACTTTGGAGATATATATTGCAAGGAAAGATGTTCTGATTATTGTCAAAAAAGATACTGCAAGTAAAATCTACAGACTCTTGACAGAAATAAGCAGCATGTTACCTCCACTGTCAAGTCACAAAGCAAAATGTGACTCACCACCACAGAAAGTTTGGTTAGAAGATACCCAGTGACCTTCGAGCCCAACCTCCCAGCCAGGGCAGAACTGCTGCCAGTGCCAGAGCAGGTCACAACACTGCCTGGCCAGGTCTCTGAAAGCTTCCAGCCATGACCACTTCACAGCCTGTCAGAGGCAGTCTGTGAAGGCAAAGGAACAAAAAGGGAGGGTACAGAGAACTGACATTCTACCTGATCACCTGATAGCATGGGTTGGAAAAGCAGCCCATGCCAGTTCAAAAAACCATTAAAATACACTATGGTACCCCAGACTTTTTTTTTTAGAGAGCAAGGAACCAAACAACCAAATGAAGCACCATTTCCTGTGTCCTTGATGCACCATCTCCATTGATCATTTTCTCTTCATTGACTGATAGACAGCAATAGCTTTCCCAGTGGGAAGTGACTGACCTGCCAGTCTCCCATTAGGTTCCAGATCGCTGTCAATATGAGCATGGAACGCTATGCCCTGATGTTTGGATTGAACAACTTCATTGCCCTGCTGATTCAGACCATTCTCACAATTGTTGTTGTAGATTCAAGAGGTTTGGGACTGGACATGGTGACTCAGGTAAGTGCTGTTACCTTGCTTCCTATTTACTGCTCAGCCAAGTCATCTTCAAAAGTTTACCAAGAAATTCCTATGCCAAAGCACAACTTAATTCCTCTTTCTTCCATAGAAATCCGGACATCTTGTTCTTCCCTTGTCATTGTTCATCATCATTTGTCATCATTCTTCCCTTTTGCCTTTTAATGCATTTAGGATTAAAGATGCTGGTCTTTGACTTTTAAAGGGAGATACACCAGAACATAATTAACCAGGATATGCTATCTGACCAGTTTTGGTAACTAATAGGACGCTGAACAACATCCTCTCTTCCCAAAAGCTCAGACTGGTTTTGTCAGATGCAGAATGGGAGTTCAAAATTATGAGACACAGCCTGGATTATATGAGTTATTTCAGCTCAAGTAATTTCTAATTCTAGCTCTGGAGCAAACCTGGTCTGTATCTCAACATGTACGATAAAGTCTTCTGCCCATAGCTTGGGCACTCCATTTCGGATGGGATATTCTATCTTACAAGAGTGTCCCTATCTTCAGTAAATCTAATGTCACTCATGCTGAAGTCAACTGAAACCTACTGACTTCTGCATTTTCTCAGATGGGCTCTCAGCTGGGGCAGCTGTCTACTCTAATGGATCTGAAGAAGACTAAAGCTATTCACACTCTGCACAGAGAAAGCAAAAGTGACTTTGAAAGAGTAAAGATTGACACAAACATTACATCTTTAAAATTAAGGACAGGAATATGTAGGACTTCGTAAACAGCCTTGCCACTGTTGTTGGAAATACTGATATAAAATCACAGTGTATTTACTGAAGCCATTGTGGTGACAGCACTGAAATGTGCAAAAGCAAAACAAGGATGAACTCAGACTCTTCAAACAGATTCATGACTACATGGGTAATGAAGCTGCTACTACATTTTGCCCTAATAGAAAAAAAAAATCCTGTTCTTATCCCTCTCCCCATCTGACATTTGTTAAGAGGCATAAGGAGTGGAAGAAAGGAGCAGTTCTTCATTTCACAATGCTGTTCACAAAGCTGAGATTTTGCTTTATCACAAAGCAAATTCTCAAACGTAGAGAAACTGTCAGAACACAAGAAAAAAAGAGTGACTGTCATCTCCAAAGAAGCAGCATATCTCTAATGTGTTTTTCATTAATTGGTCTGCCTTTTTCTCCTCCCAGTTTTTAATTTATGGCAGCTACTTCGCAGTCATACACGGGATTTTCATGATCAGAAGCATTTGTGTGCTGGTCTCATGCAAATGCCAAAGGAAAATAGCGAGATCTTGCACAGAGCAGCTGAACCAGGCTGAGCACGAGTCAAGAGAGCAGATTGTCACAAGCTCCATGACACAGCTGTAGGAGGCAGGCTCCTTGGCCAGGCCCTCCTGGGAGAAGGATTCCCAGCAGAGAAGAAGAGCAGCATGCAGGGAACAGCAGTGCAAGAAGAACATTCAACTCAGCCCTGAAAAGCTACGCTGAATCATTCCAGCTCTTCAGCACAACATATGCCAGCAGAGAGCTCACCAGAATGGCACTCTGCCAAGAATAAAAGATAAGTTCCTTTAGATTCTTGTTTACATGCCTATAAATAGCTTAAGGGCAGTAATTTATACACAGAATCAGAGCAACCACGTTTGCATCCCCTTGTGCACGACGGCAGAGTGCAGAGTTCACCCTGCCCTGCTCATTGTAGCTCTGAATGTGGCTCTGGCAAAGCTGCTTCCATCATATTTGCTGATTCAGTGGCTGAAGGGTCTGACCCCCCCCTCTACACAGCCCTCGTTCTGAACCAAGGAAGTGTTTGCATCATTACATTCTTTCATACCCAGTACAGGCAGATGGGGCACAGGCTCCTCCTGTCTCATCCCACACCTCTGTGCATACAGCCTGCAGAAAGCAGGGCTTGCACAACCCATCCCGGGAGCTTCACTGCAACACTGTTACGCTACGGTTGTTGCCTGGCCCACATTTGAGAGCTGCAAACACTGTACTGGCTTCACAGCAACCTCTGCCGAAGAGGGAATAATTTCAGGGTCCAAAAAAAAAAGAAAGAGCACCACTCCTTTGCTTGTGCTTCCAATAAATTTAAATTCAGGTCTGACTGTCTTCCTCTTTCAGCAGGAAAAGAAAAAATATCAAGGGGCTTAAGTAGCACAGACTAAAACCAGAGAAGTACACTGTGAAGAAATATAGCTGATTCCATACAGGAAAATTCCAGATTAATAGGAATATCCAAGAAGATTTGTAACTGAAATAAACAGCTAGCTTCGTGTGCTTTTGAGTGCCAAGTGAGGGAGGTCCACTGGTCTTGCCCAAGAATTTGGCAGGATCAGCATCTCAGAGTTTGTCAAGAAGCTTCAAATCCTACAGCTAATTTAGTCCAAAAGACAGTCCAGGAGAAGAAAAAAGAGACTAGAAATTAGTTTGCATAGCGAATGTCTAATTTAATATGAACTATATCCATATGCTAAAGTTATTTATGTACTGCTGTTTGTTTCTAGCTTCCAATATCTACATCTAACTAATAAAAAATGCTTAGCATTTACAGAATAATATTTTTTCTGTCGAGACACAAGCTATCATTTGTACAGACGTAACTGCTTTTCATACTACTGTCACACACTGCAACTAGACAAAGTGCCCAGATGTGAGGGCAGGCAGGACAGAAGCAATTTGTTTCAAGTCACAAGAACAATCAGTAGGATCTGACAAAATGAAGATCCTGGCTAATTTTTTTAGGCTTTTTGTTTACTATTGTGCACTGTGGGGACATTCTCTGTTGTAAACTGGCTCTAAGCAGAACAGTTTAACCAATGCAGTCATAAAAGTGGGAGATGTACTTAGTCTCCACTGAGCAGTGAGTATCTTCTATTACTGCAGAACCGAGGGCATGATGCTCCTGCCTTTAGAAACAGGGACAGAATCCAGGAGTGCAAGGACTGTTTTTTCTATTCTTCCTTTGTGGGAGTGTGTCTTGTTTGGTTCAGTCCGGGTCTCCCCTTTGGGTTTCGTGTTACTGTACCATCCCAGTTTATACCCTCCTGGTTTCGTGTTCATAACCCTGCTTTCTCTATTTGTCTCCTCCCACACCCCTGCCAATCGCTCCGGCACCCCTCCCAAGCTTCTAGAAAGTTCTGGCAGGGGCGTCGAGTGATTGGTCTTGGGGGGAGGATCCCTCCCTTCCTTTCCCAAGATAGGTTCCCTTGTGTCCCTCATCCCGCAGACCCATCCTTCTCCTTCCCTGATTCGATGCCGTTGTCATCCCTCCCCTGTCGCCACTCCCCCATAAAACCCCTGGCAGGCGGGCTCAGGGTTGCTCATTGCTGGACACCCCCGGGGGGCGAGAGCTCTTGTTCGGAGACGCAATAAACCTACCGGATTTCATCCACAATTGAGCCTGCCTCCTTCTTCCACCGCCTGCCTCTATTGCCGCGGTCCTGTGGAAGGACCCACGAGCCAGACCTCTGGTCTCCCGGATTCCGGAGGCTGGCCCCCGCAGCCTGCTGCGTCCAGAGCTGACCGGGCTGAGTGGGAACTGCTCCAAAAAGGACGCAGAGGCATTCCTTGTCAGTAGGAACTCCATTTGAGACATTCCATTTAGAACTAGGTGTCAGTCCTGGACTAGAAGTTAACTAGAGTTTGTATTTAAATTAAAAAGAGGAATTTTGTATTTTCAACTCTATGGTCTCAAACTGCCTTTGGTACAGAAAGTTAACAAATATTTCCACGCAATATCTGACAAATGGAAAGGAATCAACAACATGTGAAACTTTTTGCTGTTGTTAAAAAACATAATGCCATTTAGTTCAGTAGACTAGAGCTAAAAAACCACGTACAACCAACCATAAAAATTGTTATGTTCTGGCTAGAGCTAGCTCACTGCTCTCTGTATCTGTGGGATGCCACTGAGGAGCAAAGGAACCAAGCAGACAAAATGTATTTGGCTTGCAGCTTTAGAGAACACCATCTTCAGAAAACAGATAAGACTTTAAAGAAAAAATAATCCGTTCCTATTCTCTCTAATCTCAAAATAATAATTCTGAAGTTGGAAGCTGGGAGGCAGCATTATAGGGAAAATAGGGTAGGAAGAGGGCAGCTCTTAGCAGTGTTAGGAGGAAAAAGGCAAGGCTTTATGTTATCCTGGGTTTTCAGGTGCAAATCAGAACTCATCCAGCAATCAGAGGTTTCATCTAAAAGCGTAAGATGTACACATCTACCTGTGTGTTCACGTACCTGCACACACATACTCTGGAGAGGAGATAGTTGAGACTTGGCAGGTTATGAGCAAGGCTGGAATCACAGGCTGTCTAGATCTGCAGGAAAAGGAAAGTCTCAACACATCCACCTCTCCTAGCAGTTTTTAGTGTTGTCTTTCTTCCAGTGTGTTAAAGGTTTCCATGCAAACATGGAACTCTAGAGCTGGGCACATTCCTCCCAATAGCTGCAAGCCCCTCTAAATAAAACATTAATTATCTTTGAAACATTTGTGGGTTTGGGCACAAAGCTTCCGTGAAGATACAGTCCAGCAAGCTGATAAGACCGGTTTGAGCAAAGAAGGAAGGAACAAATAGCATGTTTGTATTCAAAGCATGCAGGTATTGCCCAAGCACTGTGTGGGCTACCAGAGAAATACGAGCCAGCAGCCCCTTTCAGCCCCTGCCCAGCAGCACCTTCCCTTCCCAAGGTTCTTTCCATGACTCAGAAGCTCTTGGCCAGGGAAGAGGATGAAGGGCAGAAGCAAACCTGTCTCCCCTGAGCACTTGCCTGCCTGGTTGCACCACACACTTGAGTACTGAGGAAACCTTCCATACCTGCAGGACCAGACCAGGCTCTGTCGAGCTCACAAAGGGGCCCCTCCTGCCAGGGCCTCAGCATCTGCTCCCAGGGTCAAACACACGTCCTACCAACAGGCTTCAGCGTGAACTCCAGCCTCTGATGACCCTTGGAAGATGCAGGCAGTCCAGTCTAAAAAAAATGGGTAAAGGAAAGCAAAGCAGCAGCATTTCTCTGAAGCAAGCCTGTTGACTTTTTAGCTTAGAACATAGATTTAACAGCTTACTGTCTTGTCCATTTGTCCTTAAATGACAGATCCATCCCTATATAGAAGTAATTAATGGCCAACTAATAGTATGAGGCATTTGATGTCCTACCTCCCAAAGCCCCAGGAAAACCAGGACAGTAGAGGAGACCCCACAAGCCCAGAGGCCTCTGCACTATGCACAGGACAAGGACAGTGTTAGCTCAAACTGTAAAACTGGTGCTCTTGTCTTCCCATGAATCAGAGACCAGAGCTTTTAAAGGTATTTATTAACAAAGAATGCAATCATTGATTGCTTTCTGGTCACAAGTTTTATTAATCATTAGCTTCCATGAGTCTTATAGTTTTATCCTAAAAACAGAACTCAGTTCGCTGACAAAACCTGTAAAGAATGCTTTCCCTGCAATCTTCATGGACAAGTTCTGCAAGAAGAACAGCTATGACAAGTTATTATTATTATTTAAATTCTGGTAACATTTTATAAAGTTTAGAAAGAACTTTCTGAAAAAACAGTTACAGGAATTTCTGATTACCACCAACTCTAAAGGGTGGTTTCTGACTTCTCTGCAAGACAAAGTCATCCTAGGAAGAACTGCACCTGAATCCATAGGAAATGCACCACAGCCACAGCTTTGACAGGTAATTCATCACCTTTGGAGTTAGTTGGGAGTATGCTGGCTACTCACTTGCTCAGTGCATTTGGAGGTAATGCAAGATTTATGCAGATGTTATTGATCAGCCCAAGGTTTAATTTTTATCAAAACATTTCAAATCAGGTCTTGAGTTAAAGATACTAGAGGCTATATTTTATTTACAATTATTTGTAAGAGAAAGATGACAGAGATAATTTTTTTAAATCATGTTTCAAGGTTAGGACTGCTTTTTTCTAACATTCCTCTGAGATCACAGAAATATTGTCTTTATAACATAAAATTTATGCTAAGTTTTAATGAATACAATCTTACAGTACAAGTAAAAGCACTTTTGGAAAAGTGCCTGCTATAGAATGGAATTCAACAACTTAAACAGCTTGTAACAGTATGATTAAGCATCAGCTGGTGCTTTGCTTTCAATCGCTTATAAATGAAAACATTGTTTCACTTGTTTTCAGGATCAGGGAAATTGACTTTTTAATACAAAACAAGTAAAATAAACTTAGAAAACCAATTCTCTTTAGACTTCTTTTTGCTGTCAACTACAGTGAAGAAGCAAGTCTGCTTTTCCTTTTGGTCATCACTTCCAGTAGTGAAGTCAGTATTTCTAAGTCTGAGAAGGTATCATGAGTGGATAGTTTCTGCATCTTTCTTTACCCTCTCCAATGACTGGAGTGCAAGAAATATGATGAGTATTAAAGCATTTTGAAGAAATTGAGCTCACAATGGGTTGAGCTGCCTGATGGCTTTTATTGCCATCAAGAACATTTGCACTGTCATCGTGTCACTGAGTACTCAGGCTCCAGATCAACAGAAAAACTTCCTTGAGCACACAGAATGAGCTTTAATCTCACAGTTCACCCACTCATTTATTCAGAAATGAGATTGCAATAGAACTTTATTCTCCTGCTACAGCACAGCCACTCAGCCCTAAGCACATCACTAAGAACAACCTTTGACAGACAATACAGAGTTTACCAGGGCCAATGCACCTTGATCCCAGTTGCTCATTTACAAACTGCAGCTGTGGTCCCAGGCAGGTTCAGTGAGAAGAATATTGGCTTAGGCACGTGGCACAGCTGAACCCATGGACTTCACTCACAAGATAGAAGCAAGAATGGCCTTTATTGATGTAACAAAGTTCAGTGGTAAATGTGACAGTGGTTTAACAAGACTCAACAGGAAGGTGTGCTTGACTTAATGCAGAGAAGACAGATCAGGTAAAACTGTGAGAGAGACCCTCCCATGAAGTCAGTGAGTTCTAAACTCCTCTCAGAGAGGAGCCTAGGTGCATTTTAGACCCACTCCTAGTCTCAGATTTGGTCAACTGCTTCTGTCTAAAGGATTATGCAATATGTGCAATAAATTCTTTCTATGACTTAGCCAAGATTTCAAGGCTGAGCACACTCATTTACCAAGAACGTGCTGCAGCATAGAATCTCAGCCTCAGGAGTAACTGTGAGATCTCCCTAAGAAGAGATCCAGATGTGCAGCACAGTGCAGGAGAGCTTGAGATAAGTGGTTTGGTTACATCTGCACACCAGCCAGACACATGAGTCACTTCTGCAGGCAGCCCTTGGCTGTCACACTGCCACCCATCCCCTGAAGTCCAGTTACACTGGATGCCACCACCACAGCCCTCAGTGGTGGTTATGGCTTAGGCGAGGTGGGGGGTGTAGGTTTAGTTAAAAAGTAGACTTGAAAATGAATTTTTACCAACTGTGAAGAGCGTCTATTCATTCCTTTGCCAGCTTTTTTTTTTTCAGGTAGACTATGGATTGCTGGAAGGGAGCTGTAAGCCGCAGCTGGATTTATCCCACAGTGATCATCTGTGCAAATGGATTTTTCACCACAATGAGGCCATCAGAATCTTTTCTCACCCCCTATCTAACGGGACCAGACAAAAACCTAACGATTGAAGAGGTGTGGAACTATTCTCTTAAGCAGTAACTAAAATGCTTAAAGCATTAGGCCTTACAGCAGTAACTGAAGGGAAGATGAAGTGTGAATATTTTATCTAGAGACTCGTATTTAAGATGCTTCTGGAAAAGAGTAAGGAGTCACCTCTTTGGCAGGAGGTCCGAACTTTAAAGTCCCTATATTCTTAGGATTTTGAAAGCCCTTTGGTAGTTGATATTTTTGGCAAAATCAGGTCAGCTAGTTCCTCTCTCCACCCCAGAGGAGGGGTAACACTGACATTTATTTATACTTACCATGGAATTGATTACACTGACAGCAACACATTGATTTCAAATCATAAGAAAGCTAAGCAGCCTTCCCCTTATGAGCTGTAAAGCTTATTTCCTACATTTCCTACATTTTACACATTCATTAACCTGCAGAGGTCAGGTTCACATTCAGAAAAATTGGGGTTTTTTAAAAAAAGCATGCACTGCAAGTTTCCTTGCTGTGCTCCTGCGTTCAGCACTGGCTGCTTCAGGAGTATACCTTCCAACAAAAGGGGACATGGTTAACACGTGGCTGAGTCATGGAGCTAACAGTAAAATTAGAAAACACAAGCTTGCTACACCCACATACAGCTAATATGAAGCACAGTCATTCCTGATGTGTAGTAGCAAATGTTAAGGCAGAATCTACCAGCACTCTGTGAACCCAAGGTTTCTGCTGAAAAAAGGTATTTGTGGTTTAGGTTGTCAGGGAGTTTTTTTTCTCCTCCTTTTTATTATTATTTTTTTAACCACAAAGGCAAGCATTATTTCTTATATAAAGCATACCGATAGCATCATAGAATGCCTTAATTCTGATTTCAGCAAGAATCCTTAACTCAAAACCAAGCATAGTACAGATACTGTCTCTTTCAGCCAAACTCACGTCCAGTGAGTTAATTCCATGAGGCAATTCTAAATTCAGAGAAACAAAAGAAGTCACACAGAAAGATACAGTGAACCTGCTGCTCACCATGCAACTCCCTCCAGTACACTGAAGGAAAAAGCATTCCTCCAGCATTTGACACAGTTCCTTTCTAGTCTAATTACTTAAGCAGCGAACGAGAGATCAGGAATAGAAATCCCAGCAGGCCCCACAATTACTGGGCAAGACATCCCCCAAAACAGGCAGCTCAGAGTCACAGAAAAAGGTCCCTTTGTGATGTGCATCTAAAAGATGGATACGTGCCCCAGGTGTGCCCAAACTGCCCAGGCAAGCACTGAGCTTTAGTGGTGACCACAAACAGCACCTTCCAAACCAAATGCAAAACAGTTTTAGAAAAAGAGAAAGAATTTCTTTACAGGGCATCTATGTATTGAAGTCCAATGTAAACATATTGAAAGACTTCCATATTTCTTAAATTGGAAAAAAACATAGAAGGTGCAGCAACACAGTGGCAGCTATACACTATGTGCCGTTCCAGTTCCCCCATTGTAAGGGACACATGCTTTTTTTTCTTTTTCCTAAACCTAATAAGGGAAAGAGGTGACCAAAGGTATACAATGAGTCACATAAAAAGTTAAAACAAAACCAGCCTTCATTTTCAGCTGCTGTAGGGAATAGGATTTGAAACTAGAGAGATTTACCTCTGACACAAAGTTACAATTGCTTTAAACAGCTGCACATCAAAACCTGCCTTCTTCATAGGCCTTTACTAGAATTAATTTTTAAGCCAATCTACGTGTTTCTTTAGTGGAGCATAGCATCACTGTCTTGGCCCCTTACATAGCAGTCACAGTCTTGTAACTTAAGGCAGTTTAAACCTGTACTGTTCACACAATTCAATGTTACCTTTCATCACAACTATGTCGTTCCAGCAATAACACCATCAAAACCCATCAGAAAGGATATTTTAAAGGTTTAGGGGATTGGGATTGTGTTTTGTTTAGTATTTCCTCTTTTATTCTGTTCTAGGTTACCAACCAGATTTTCCCAGTTTGGACATACTCCTACCTTGCTCTCCTTTTCCCAGTGTTCCTGCTCACAGACTATGTGCGCTACAAGCCCGTCCTCCTCCTGCAGGGCATCAGCCTCATCATCACGTGGCTCCTGCTGCTCTTTGCACATGGAGTCATGGCCATGCAGGTGGTGGAATTCTTCTATGGCATGGTGACAGCCACTGAGGTGGCCTATTATGCCTACATCTACAGCGTGGTCAGCACCCAGCACTACCAGAGGGTCACCAGCTACTGCAGGAGTGTCACTCTGGTGGCAGCCACCGTGGCCGCTGTGCTGGGACAGCTGCTGGTGTCCTTAGCACACGTCTCCTACTTCCACCTCAACGCCATCACCTTGGCTTCCGTGTCCCTGGCATTCCTGTGCTCATTCTTCCTGCCCATGCCTCAGAGGAGCATGTTCTTCCACAGGAAAGACACCTCTGAGCCTCTCCCAGGGGCTGATAAAGGGGTGGCTGCAGGCGGTTCCCACAGGCCCTCGAGCTGCCAAGAGGAAAAGAGCCCCAACCCTGCTGCCAGGGGCCTGACCCCCCAGCCCCAGGCTGGGAATGCCAGGCCTCACAGTCACATGCTCAGCGTGCTGCTGCAGCTGGCCAAGGACCTGAGGGATTGCTACAGCTCCCGCAAACTCCTCTACTGGTCCCTGTGGTGGGCTCTGGCCACGGCCGGCTTTAACCAGGTCGTGAATTATGTCCAGGTGCTGTGGGACTTCCGAGCCCCGTCCCACAGCTCCGCAGTGTACAACGGAGCTGTCGAAGCAATAGCAACGTTTCTGAGTAAGCAATCATTAGCAGGTACTTGTAACCCATCCTGTGCTGAGGGATTCCTCAGCAATGTCTTTGGTGCCTTTCCATCTCCTATGAGGACCAAAGTAAACAGACTGTGAGAGATAAACCCAAACAGTGTTCAAAGCATGATTTTATAGTAAACTTTATCAGTGGGCTCTTCAAAAATAATCTTAAAAAACATCTATAACTAAGCTTTTCCTTCTTAGAGGAGCCTCATTCTGCCAAAATGTTTTAAGAGTTTTAAGTTCACAGCTCTGTTTAGACTATGAATTTAACCCCAAGTAAGCACGTCAAATCCCTGTGCAATGACATCTTACGTGTTCCTCACTTAAATACACCTCAGTCTGGCTGGTTTAAGAAATAAAAGAACATATTAGCAGATACACTGCTCTAAGTACAACTCAGAACAGACAGTGAAATGGTCTATTTAGACAGTGGATTAAAAATCACTCTAGTCTAAGTACCCCTCAACAAATATTCTGTGACTACATCTATATCCTGATTGGCAAGTTTACCACAACCAAGGTTGTGGGTTCAATCTCTTTATGGCCCATTCACTTGAGAGTTCAACTAGATGATCCTTGTGAAGTGACCCTTGTGGGTCACTTCCAACTCAGAATATTCTATGAAACCATTTCTGCAATACGACAAGGCTGAGAGCACTGTAATTGTTTAGCCTTGAAAAAGAAGGAATCTTATTAATGTGCATAGAGACCTGAAGGGGAGGAGCAAAGAGGACGGAACCAGGCTCTTACCAGTGGTGCCCAGTGACAGGACAAGAGCCAAGGGGCAAAAAATCAAGTAAAGTTCCACTTAAACATAGAACATTTTTATTCAAGCATGATTTAAAACAGGAACAGGTTGGCCAGAGGTGTGGACTCTCCATCCTAGTCAAAACCTAGACACCACTCTGAGCAGCTTCCTTTAGCTGTAAAAGCTAAGACTCAGCTTTTAGCAGGGCCAGGTGATCTCCATCTCTCTTCCAACCTCAGCCATTTTGCCACTCGTGAGTTATCTGGTCCACCCAAATTCTATTTCTCTTTAGCCACAGAGAGATGGATACGGGTAAAGTAAAACTTCATTTACATAGCTGTGCAGCACAAATACAGCCTCGTTTTTGAGCTCCCATTTACACAGCTGTCTCCCCCTTCATTCCAGGAGTTGTATCCCACACTTCCGCAGGGAGTTGTCAGTTTATTTTTCCTCCCTGCAATCAGCACGAAAATTAATTTTACTGAAGCTACTCCAGAACATCTTCTGACTACTGCTTTGAGTAGTGTTCCCAGAGGCTTTCTTGCATTTACACCCTCTGGTGCTTGACACAATTTCAGAATAGAGAAGGCACTCACAGCGCTGGGAACCACTGCTCATAGCAGGGATGGACCAAAGGGGTTGGTTTGCTCCAATTTTTGGAATTCTGATGAAGAGCACATACAACCAGCAAACAAAGTCCAGTTTTTGTGCTAGCCTGCCTGAGAACATAGGGTTTGTTACACTGTAATAGACTCGAGTAAGGGTTTTGCTACATGTAATGGTCAGTAAGGCATTGACAAATGCAGTTCATGAGGCTTTGCACCAGAAACGGAAAAGACACTTCAATAAAAAAGCAAGCATGAGGTGCTACAGATTTTCATTCCATGAAGAACTTTACATGAAGTAACTAAACTCATTATGCATATTTTGGCAGAAAATGCTTGGTGAGATTGTTCTTCTCTTTGCTCATAGTTGTCCAAAAACGGAGCAACAACAATACATTGTGCATTGCAGCCTCCAGCCCCAGGCATGAGAAACTTTCCCAGAGCACTTCAGTCAGTGAAAGGTCTAAGCAAGGAGGAAAACATCCAAACTAATGGAAGACTCCCACACCACTAGCAGGAAATACAATCCACACCATTACCAAAGCCCACTATGACCAAGACTGAAGAGCTCCTGGCATGACCCAATGACAGTTATGCTCTCAAAGATAATGTTTCTGACTTTTAATTACTACTTCTCAATTTTTAGGTTCAGCAACATCCATGGCAGTTGGATATGTCAAAGTAAACTGGGATCTCACTGGAGAACTGGCTCTGGCAATTTTCTCTGTACTGGATGCTGGTTCTCTGCTTCTCATGCACTTCACTGATAACATCTGGGCATGTTATGCTGGTTACCTTGCATTTAAAGCTTGTTATATGCTCCTTATAACAATAGCAACGTAAGTACAACACACAAATGTTCTAACTAAACTGATTTAAATCAATTTTTTAAATCAAAATTTTACTGGACATTGCCCTAGATATAAATTTAAATAGGTTATGACAGCAGCATATATTGTTTCTAGCCTGTATAAAACTGGTTAAAATTATATAACCTAACCATTACCATAGTACACTCCAAGTCAGAACAAGGTAGCTTCTGCACTTGGCTGTTCAATGATCAATGTATGAGTATTCTCTAAGGGACCTAATGAACAGGCATTTAGCAAAAATACCCATTCAAATCAAGGGTAAATAGGATGCACCAAAGTCACAAAGCCAGAAAAAACCAAGGAATTTCTGCCAAAATGAAGTTGTTAAAGCTTAATAGCCAAGGCTGAAGTGACCTTGTCCTTTGAAGAGTGCACTTTGCACATTTAAGTGCTCCTGTAAGTAAAGTGCATCCATCCATCCTTGTTCTCTGTCGTTTTGTGAACCTGTGCATTCATTGTCAGGTTTCAGATTGCTGTCAACCTCAGCATGGAGCGTTATGCCTTGATGTTTGGCTTCAACAACTTTGTTGCACTGGTGATTCAGACCATTTTAACTATTGTTGTAGTAGACTCAAGAGGTCTGGGACTGGATATCACCACTCAGGTAAGCCACTGAGTCCCACTGCTTTGTTGCCCTGCTCTCCTTTGATAGCAAGTTCTAGTCCAAGATTAGCCTTTGGTAATGTGCAAGCTCAGGTGGAAGGCTCAGGACAGTTACTCACTTGGAAAAAGGTTCATTTAAAGTGAACTGGTGTGAACTACTACAGCTTGCTTGTCCCCTAGACCTCCCAATACTGGGATGACTAGAAAATACTCTATGAATATGTTCACAGAACAGGGGGGAAAGGTGACCACCTACTACTCTGGGCATTCTTTAAATGAAAGAGTTCACAAGTGAAAGTTGTGAAAGTTCACAAGTTTTTAGTCAAAATACCCTAACCCAAAGAAGGAAGCAAGCTAAAAGGCAATCTATGGGTCTACTACTAGGATAATTCTAAGTTACATAGCTCCAGTGGATGCACCTTAAAGTTACTGTGATTCTGAAAATTACCTCCTCAAAATTCCCAGCTGAATTTCTAAAATTAGTTTAAACGTAGACAGTGAATGAGTCTAAGTCTCTAGCTTTCATGTTTTGAGAGAAGAGACAAAGTAAGTGCAGGACAGCTTTCCTCTCTTACTGAGGTGGGGAAGGGAAATACATAACAGAACACTATCTCCCCCTTTTATAACCACAGAGTTCCTATAGTGTCAAGTCAAGCAGTCCAGACTTCTTGAGTCCTTTCAAAATGGGGTCATTCTAGGCACACGTGACGGAAGGGAATACAGCAATGGAGAGACACCCCTTAGAGTAAAAAACTGCTTTTGCTATTAGATAATAACTTTTCTCTTCCTTCCCCACCTCCTTTTCCCAGTTTCTCATTTATGGCAGCTACTTCACAGTCATTGCTGGAATTTTCCTGATCAGAAGCATGTACACCATTATCTCCATCAAATGCAGAAATACAACTGTGGCTGCTGAAAGCACTACCCATTAACAACCGAGACAAAAACAATGGTTACAAGCAGTGGGGTAGAAGGCTCCATCATCTGAACAACAAATTAGGAGAAATGTAACGTTCAATCAACCAAAACTGGTCCAGGTTGAGGCAGGCTGTTTATGAGCCTACTGCACAGAGAGCTCTGTCAACAGGATGATCCACTTGGTCCATTTTCTTCTTCAGCAGTTTAATACAAACACTCCTCAGTCTTTTAATTCAAGTTTAGTGATCTGACACAAACTTCTATTAATGCTCAGCAAGCACAAGTACATACAGATGCCTGAACCTCACACCAGAGGAACTTAAAGAACAACCTTGGGACCTTCCCTTCTATTGAGTATTTCAATTTAAAGCAATTTAGTTACTGACCTAAGACCTTCAGACATGCCCAGGGAATCTAATGCAGCAGTTGTACCAGGCAATGACCTGTTGGAAAGCTTGTCAGAGAGGCCTTGGGAAAACTTAACACTTTTCCAACTGGAAGTTGTGACATACACTTTTTAAGCAAGTTAACAAATACCTAAACCATATTTTTTTTCCAAAAAATGCTACTTCTGTATGATCAGTGATGGATTACTACCATGTAATATAGTACAGCAATACTGTCAGTTTAATTTATCAATGGCCAAATGCAGGCATTTTGATTCCACACAGACAATGCACTGCTCAGAAATGTGAAGTCACAGGACTGTAAGGAAAACATGTCATTACATACAGATTAACTGCTACTGATGCAGTGACAGCTTTTCTGTGAGTTTGTTGAAGATGAATGAATAAAACACACCGACCTTCTCTTTGAGTGTTTGTCTTGATAAGCGTATGCATTACACGTCTGACAACTGCCATGACCCACACACACTTATCTTGGGAAGCAAAGAACCTCCTAAACTAACTTATTTCTTCGTGGGGAGACACTTTAAATGCTGTACAGAGTAGTCTTTAATAACATGACTCAAAGTTTAAATATGACTAAAGTTAATTAGGGAATGTTCTTCCAGCTGTTCAATAAGGTCTACTTTATACCCAAGTGCATCAGACAGCAGTTAAATCCCACTGTTCCTTTATCCCAACTTAGAGATTTGTCAAGACTCAGAATTAACTCACCCAATTAATCTCACAGGGTAAATCATCAATTCTTTCAGAACATACTTCCAAAAGCTACTTGAGCTTGCCTTTATGTCCCAGTAAGTTTTCCCTTCAAGACAGCAGAATACTTGCATTGTACTTAATACTTCCAGGAATTCCAACTAAATTTGGGGGGTTTTAAATTATTTTTTGCTTCAGCAATTTGTTTCAATTGTTTTGGTGCTTGGATGTTTGCATTGAATTTTGAACTGCAGTACCGGGACATCACACATGCTTTACAGAACTCAGGATGTTCCTGCAAGTATAGCATCTTCTTACACTTTAACAGCTGATGTTTTAGTATTAACGTCTAATCTAGGAGGTCTCCATATTAATTTCTGTATAAGAGGCCTAAAGTTATCGAGTGAAGTGCTTTGATGCTAAAGCCTAAAAATACAGCTTTTAAGCAACTACGCTATTTGCACAGACAATTGTGGGAACAACTAGAGAGATTTCCAAGATAAAAACATTTAAATATCAGGGGTCAATAATTCATTTTGTAAATAAAGCTATTTTTAAAACCTAATCAACAAAGCACCTATGGTGTCAGTTTATGGTCAATATACAGAAGACTCAAAACAATACAAGATCTCCTTCAGCTACTTATCTGGAATTTGACAAGCATAAAATTAGTGAACACAGACTAAAGAGGTGTGCTTGTGCATAGTAAAAGTTGCATTTTATCCGCATTTAACTCCATTATGAAAAATGGTATTCCACTACTTCTACGGCATATTCTAAACTATGTGCCTTGCATACCTCAATCAATTTCAGTATCTCAGAGGTAATATTTGGATTAGAACAATTTCTATAGATGCTGATCTCATTAGCCCTTGCCCAAAGTCTAATTTCCACCAATATAAGTGAAGAGGGCACAGAATTGTTGCTCTTGTGCACTGCTCATCTCATTGACAAGATATCTCTTTGATTTGGTCCAGTTCTCTGCACTAAACATTTTTAAATGTTCCACAAGCCCTGCTGAACCCTTGCAGCTGCCCACTCTCCACTGCATTTACCTGTTACTATCTGGAACAGCCAAGGTTGGTAAACAGGGAAAAATTACCAATATTTACACTGTGCTAAAATACAGTGGTGAGAGTAATTGCACCACTAATACCCTGCAAACCTCCAGTTGCTGGGGATTTGTTTAGTGAATTCCCCAGAGAATGTTGGGAACTAAACTGTACACCACACTCTGTCCAGCAGTCTCCATCAGACACAAAAGAGAGACTTCAAGTCTATTTTAAATATGCCAACAGGACAAAAACAGACATTTAAGTATGGAAAGCTGCTACAGGCAGCTTGTTTTATGAGCTGCCTGTATCCTGCTTGGGATCTCCAAAGTTAAAAAAACAAAAACAAACAAACAAAAAGAAATTACAACCCCTGTAGGCAGTCAACAGAAGTCAAAAGTATTACCATAAATGTTTTTACAAGCAGAGGTCAAGCCTTTTAGATGCCCTAGAAAAACCTATCTAACATTCAGGCAGTCAATTACAAGTGAAATGTCTTACCTTGAAGAATTTTTGTGTTTATCTCAAATGGACTTGCACATCCTTTTTCAAAAAAAAAAAAAAAAAAATCAATCTCACCTTATTTATTCCTGTTGTCCTGAAAACTGTTAGAATTTTATTCTCCAGCTGGTCACAAGCCTTTAAGCTTGCAGTTTATGTATTCACAATATATTTACATTATTTGCTTAATTCCAGTATTACACTTGAACTTGACCCAAATTATCTCTATTTAAAACACCATAACCAATTACTTTGATCCAGTTATATTTTTCTTGAACCTTAGTACTGTTACAGAGAAGACAAGCCAGACATTTTTCCCTCTACAAATTTCACTCTAGTATGGCAGGAAATATTTCTGTAAATTAAAAAAAAAAAAAAAGACAAATCTAATATTCCACAAGAGCTCTTACTGATATGTATCAGTTTTTAATAAAGAGAGTGCTATTACATCTGTGATACCTTGGCCTGCTCTTACACATTCTGTTCAGACCATAACTAAGGCTTGTTCATTAGTCATTCAGCCTGTCATTAGTTACCCATAATAAGGTGTCTTTTGCTGCAAACCTTCTCTCCAATAACTACCCTCCACAGTTCTTCCAGTGCCCTTCATGACAGATACTCTATCCAAATAATCCAAACCCTGCCTAACACTCTGTGTGACAGGTCCCTTCACTTGAGCTAGAACAGCAAGCTTCATCACAATGACACAAAGAAACATATCCAAGTGAGGCATGTGAAAATTTTAAGCTTAACTCACCTTCAAACGCATTGCTTTGGACACCTCATCTGTGTACAAGACACAGTGTGTACGTTTTCATCCAATAAATGTTACTGCACAGAAATAATGCTACACAGTTGTTTTTTCTAATGTTTATTTTTTCACCTGCAAACTGTAGCAAAACATGATCAGCTTTATTATGCAGACAGGTATCCCTCTAACATTAGAGATTTAGGCATGTATAAATAGAAGAGCTCTTAGGAAAGGAAAACATTTTGAGAAATGAACAAACCTTCAATTTAACTTCGTGACTTCCAATACCAATGGTTAAAATGATGCAGCTCATTCATTCCAAGAGATACAACAGCACCTTAAAGTGGCTGATCTATTCCCCAGTAACATTTTTCACATAACAATGTGTTAAAGTTACAAATACTGATATGCACAAATAGCTATTTTCTAAGAAAAATATGTACAGTACTGCAGCATAATGAGTGTGGTATCTGCAATAACTTATTAGCCAATTTTAATATACATGATACCGCTACTTTTTACCTGCCACTTCACAGGTTCAAGGATGTTACCACAGCCCTCTGTTTTGCACATTATTACCTGGTGGGGGGTTGGTTTTCTTGTTTTTTGTGTTGGGTGTTTTTTTTTTCTTTTTAAAACTTTTTAAAGGTACACAATGCAGGCTTTTATTTTTACTTCTTAAAGATTTCTTTTGTGTTTAAAGCTAATATCAGTGAAACAAGACAACAGTGCAAGAGGCGCAGAGATGTTATGTGACCACATAAGAGTTCTTTTGGGCAAAGTGTCTATAAGGCTATAAGAAAGGATTGGTTGATGAGCTTCCTGTTGGAAATTGTCCTGTTGGTGCACCAGCCTGGGGGAAAAGCAACGAAGAAAAATAAGGCAAGTATTTAAGATTTTTTTTCCCATATTGTAAATCATAAATGCAGAATATATAAAAAAGAAAACAACCTGCTGGGGAATACTTCTGTTTTATATTACAGTCTGTTTTTTGGTGCTTCTCTAGAATTACACTACTGTGAACACATGTATAAAAGTCCCTCTGCTTTGATCTGAACATCCTTACAAATGGCATATCATCACAATAGTGAGCTGCAGTTAGGAGAGTTACATGCTGCCTTCCCTTATTAAAAGCAAGAAAACCCCCAAATCTTTGTGTATCTCTAAATTAAGTGTTACAGACTATTCTTTGGACATACAGAAGTCATTGACATACAACAACTCACCATAAAAGGGTTACTAGATACTCCAACAGCTGCAACTTGTCCAAAAGGAGTTACTACAGGCTTTGCTTGCCCAAATGCAGCAAAACCTGCTCCTTGGAAAGAAAAGTAAAAAATATTAATACCGGTAAACAATGTTCAAATAATTCTTTGCTGCAGCTCCCAGCCAAAATTAAGTGGAATTTTGAACTGCAGAATCAGCAGGACTGATCCTACTTAAACGTTATCAAGAATGTAAGCGTAAAACACCGTGGTTGAGCTTTTCAACTGTTCGTAACTCATCAATCTCCAATTTCTACATATGCACTTTCTTCAATGTTATGATATCATATAAATTCAGGGAGAAAATACTTTCAATTTTCTCTTCCCTGCATTCTATGAAGTTCAAGAAAGTGTAATAATGAGTTGCACACATTCCAAAACAGCCCTTCTTGCCTAAAACCCCTTTAAGCCTGGGAACACCTACCATTTTAGTATGACATTTTGGTCAAATTTCAGTTTTGTCACTACACAATGGCACACAGCCAAGTCAAGAGGCTTAACTACAGAGCCAAAACAGTGTGGGAACCCTTCATCAACATTACTATCAAGGTCATGTAGAAATAAATATCCACCCATTATTGCCAACTTATAGACAGACCATTTTCTCCACGTTTCTGATTTAGACAAGATTATCTAAAACATGCAGACCTACCATTTGGCTGCTGAGCAAAAGCAGTCTGTTGAGGGAAAGCTGCCTGGGCTGGGAACGTGGGCTGCTGGAAGTTGCCACTATAACTAGTAGGAAGACTGTAGGAGGCAGGAGTTCCAAATCCTGCCGGCATGCTCATGGATGCAGTACCAAATGTTGCTGCTGATAGACAAAAAATAACATTCAATTATTTGTAAGAAATCACTTTTTCCACAGAACAAATTACTATAAGGCCATGTTAAAAGTCTTCTAATGCCCTCTGTGACCGGACAAAAGTTTCGTTCAACTTCTACAGCCACTGAACTGATTTGTTCACTCAGATCACCACCAACTGGGTGCGTAATTTACTTTTCCACTTTAAAAATGAATGGAGTTATTTAAAATTTAGTAGATCCAGCACAATCAGATATTCTTTCGGAAGAGGAAATTATTTTTTGTTCTCAGTGTTATCATATGTTTTCCCCACAGTTTTTCTGGTAGAAGTCTGTACACATAAGAAGCAAGCAGGTTCAGACAGCCCAAGCCCCCCTCTGTTTTTCTCCTTCTGAGAAAAGCATGAAAGGATTTTCCTACTTCAAGCTGCACTACAGGAGGTCATAAAAAAAAAAATTCAAAGGGATACATGCATCCCCTTTTTTCATCCCATCTTTAATGTCTTTAAGGAAATTCTCACCATGCACATTATTGGCACACAAAGTTCCTGCAGCAAACCCTCTTACTGTTGAGGTAGAACTTAAAACAAAAAGAACCCAAAACTTTTCATCTGATTCTCTGCTGAACATTTCAAGTAAAGAACACACAGCTCATAGGTATTTCCCCATGCCTTCAGCAAATAAATAGAAGCACACTAGGTGCAAAAGTACAGTAACAAAACCATTATTCAGTCTTTTGGGAGTTATTCTCAAAAAGAGAAGTACATAGGAGGATTTTTGGTACAAATACAGACAGCAGGTATTCTATGCTAGTTAAACAGGACTTCTCTTTTGAAATATTACAAGCTACATTTTATGCAAGCTCAACTGTTTAAAAAAGCTAATAAAATTAATTTATTGAATATAGCTTAATTATCAGTTGAAAAATTTACCCCAAAAGTATTCAAGGGCAAGACATTATACAGACAAACTGTTGACAAGGTGCACACAAAACTAATTACTAACACTGTTCTCAAGCTACAGTGAGCAGAAAAGCTACTCGACAGCAAACTTGGCTAAAACAGCAAACAGAAACACAACAAAATCACCAGGGGACTTTGGATATCCCAAAAGGCATCAAACTATTGTTGGCAGAAACTTCAACAGTCACTCATTAGCACTATATGGTGACAATGGAGGATATCAATAATGGTTTTGTTTCGGTTGCTCGACAGGAAGTCTATGTATGCTCTTCTCTCCCTCAGCCCAGTTGCCAAATACCCACACCCACTCCATTTTTAAGAAGTCAAGTCTTCCACAATTCTTCGTGCAGAGAACCAGATAGCTGTCAATAAGCTTTTACAAGCAAGAACAATTAGCCACAAGAAACTTGATACCAAATGTGGCCACCTACCAAAATGAGCCTGAGGAAATATGTGAGAGTGCATTGCTCCCGAGAGGCCTTATGGAAGCCACAAAGAGACCAGATAATGTCAAATCATTTATACACTCTTGAACAGACATTTCTTAGTTATATATATATATAAAGAGAGAGAAAGAGAGAGAGAAATAGATACACATATATGTACCAAACAGTTCATCAATAGCATGACCAGCAACAGCTTAGTATAAGAAAACCATCAGAAATAAGCGCTACAAAACAGATCTCCCATGTACTAAATAGCAAAGTTCATGCAGGAGGAAAACATAAAAGGACAAGCCATAAGTTTACACCTCACAATGAAAGGAGCTGAACCCTATTTTACTTATAGACATTATCTCTGTCACCTAGTATGGAATCAGGATGGCTGCCAAAGGCTTGGAACCTCAGCAAGCCAGGGACAGCTGTACAGAAGGTGGAAGGATAAAGTTGCCATATACAAAGAAATTTATCTAAAGATGCTACAAATTCTTAATGATGATCCAAATAGCCCACTCAGGAATGAGATTAAAATAATTCGGGCATTAAATATCTGAACAAGTTTAGCTGCATAGTGTCTCAAAAGGGACTGCAAACAGAATGAATTTCAGCAGAAGACACAAATTTATCAATTCAGTTTTTAACTCAGCCTACCTAGATCACTGAGCAAACCACAGCTCAATGTCAAAATGCACATATCAGCAGATTTTCATCTGTTGAAGTCCAGCTAACAGATAGAAGTGTCAAAATTTAGCTCTGGAGAGGAAAATCAGCATAACCTAGCAGCCATCTAAATCCAAGTTCATAGTTTTAAAGTGCAAGTTTGCCTTTTTGAAAAGTGATTAAGTTTTGCCCATGGAATTATGATTCTACAGAATCCTCCCACAGAAAATTAATATAAAAAATGAGTGTAAAGATTAAACATATGCTTTAAAAAAGAGACACCAATGTACTGAGTAAGTGTACTGGTGAGGAGCTAACATCCCAAGAGCCTTGTCTTTACTGGTTCTGGCTCCAGCTCTTTGGTTTTGAGAGCTTTCAGCACTTTGAAATAAGGAAAGAAATTAAAAAGAAGGGCTTTCAAGATCCCTGATTTTAGGGCTACCTGCTATAAAGCATGCTCTAAAGCCAAGGTTATAGTCTTAGAAGAAACTCAGCTGGTGATACACAGACTACAAATAGGTAGAGCACTAACAGATCATTTCGACATTTTTCATGGCCACCATTTGAAATCCTAGAATTGTACCTCAACACTGAGCAACCACGCAACATGTCAAATAGACAAGGGACAGATAATACAGAAAATCTTTAAGAAACAAATTATACAGATACAGGAAAAAAGAATCAATGCAATTCTTTAAAGCAAATTTCTCAAACACTCAATGGGTTTTTTCCTAACCTGTTGCTCCTCGGCTATTGGTCTGGAATGGATTTGTTGAAGGTGCCACTGGGGCAACAGGGGCAGCTACAAATGGATTTGTGGAAGGTGTTGCTGAAAGATTAAAGACATTTTATTACATAAGTGTTTTTCTAACAGCCAATCTGACTCACACGAAGTCTACACAGCTTTTATACAAAGATACATAAATACCTAAAATTACATGAAAGATCAGGAATTTGTAAGAAAATACATTAAAAACAGTTATTTGGATAGCAGTATTTTTTTGTTGATAGTACCTTTCTTAACTTCAGTATTAGTGGTATCAAAGTACAGCATTATCAACTAAAAATCAGTAGATTGCTTGCTTACAGTCCCCAAGGGGTGTTAGTAACACATACCTCCAAATGGAGCAGGCACGCTTGAAGATGCAGGCTGTGTCTGTGCAGTAGCAGCCACAGGTACTGTTCCAAAAGCATTGCTGGAAATAATTTATACAATTCATTCAGTGAAGTCAGAATTGCTTGTTTAATAATTAAATACAATTTACAGTTACTGCTGGCATGTAAAAGAAAGGGGATGAACACTTATGTGCAGTTTGCAGAATGCAATGTACCTCCCTGATGCCAGGGTCAGACACTCTCACTAGTGCTGAGCATCTCCACCAACAGCAGGAGAAGGAATACTGAGCTAATGCCAACAGTATAAAGGTTGCAAAGCATAAGCCTTAGGGGAACTTGCAATACCAAGCCACTAACAGGCATTTGGTATTTGTTACTTCAGTGATCTAGAAAATAAACGGGTGGCACCATTTGCACTAAAAGTATCTGAAATTTTTTCATGCATGATCCTATGATTTTGAGTATGTATGCAAGTACTCTGCATAGCAAAGTGCTACCATCTAACAGGTTTAGCATATCACAACTAGAAAGGTGCAGAGAACATTCTGCTGACAGTACTCCGAGAATATGCTATCCCTCAGTACTGCCATTATTTAAAACAAGAGATGCAGTTTCAGTAGTACCTCTAAACTCATTCAACACTTTCTCATTTAGATAACAGATCTGAGAAATGACTTCAAGCTACTTCTGTGCTGTTGCTGCAGTCAGTGTGGGGACTCAGCAGCCCCTGGCAGCATACCTGCTGACGTTACTGGTGGCAGTGTACGCGTTACTGGAGGTGGCCGTGGAGCTGAACACGCTGTCCAGCTCTGCCAGAGCCGCATACTTGTCTGAAGATGCACTTGACTGATTGGGGGCTGACAACACAGGGCCTGCTGATGACACTGCTGTGCTGAAGCCACTTCCCTGCTCACTCCCACCTAGAAAGAAAGAAAGCAGATTCAAAGTACTGAAGATTGTTTCAGTTTCTGCCCTGCCAACATAGAGAACTAAATGAAAGTTCACAGATGGTTGTAGACTTAAAAATTAAATATGCACTAGGGCATAGAAGAAAAAGTGTTTAACAAGCCATTAGCTATTAGCAAAATGTCCTGCTTCTGCAGGTACACTGCAGCCCCAGAGAGCTTTTGTTTTCCTAGAAAAATAATCCGTTCAACTTCAACTAGAAAATTAACAGAACACCTAACATCAAATAATCCATTTCAGAACAAAGCCCTACAGTACAAACGAAAATAAGTTTTTACACACCATTTGAGAAGAAGTACATTTGAGTAATAGAATAACTAGCTTTTTCCCCTTAATTTACTATCAACTAAATCCAAGTATCACTGCTACTATTTTATGAAAAACTAAAGCCAAATCTTTTTGTGGCAGAGAGGTAAGAAAGTTGCTCTGGCAGCTCTTTGCAACAACTGCAGCTCTCCATTCCAGAGCATCCACTATAGGTTTTAGTACAAGTATAAAATATATATTTGTATTTTTATACATTTTCATTACTGCAGTAATGATTATTTAGATATTTTAATTCAGAGTTCTTCATCTTGATGGGAAATAGGTTCCCAAAAAGCAGTCTTGTAATGACACCCTTTTGGAATGATGTCTTAAAACTTACATCTTGCACATTATTAAGGGTACATTGACACAAAACTCTACTGATCACTTAGAGAAGGGAAATTTTGAAATACAGTTACAGTACTTTGACAAGCACAGCCATCCTTGTGGTAACTATACACATAGAGAATAATCATGGCAAATAATAAAGTTTAATACCTTGCCCTGCACTGAAGATATTATCTAAATTAGCAAGAGCAGCATATTTGTCAGCTGACTGAAGATTCAGTTTATTCACTGCAGCTTTACTGGCTGCAGTTGCTGTGGCGTTGCTCTGAGAAGCATTGAAGGCTCCAAAATCAGCACTGGAGGATTTGGGGAAGTTATCAAAGTGGGCAAAATTAGCATTCACTGATCCAGCACTTCCACCTGTAACAAATTAAGTTAAACATGATCAATGCTCCAAAGTTAGAAAGTCTCTCCAACTGTAACTGAAGACACAATAACCCTCCCTTTGCGGTTACGTAAGGCAATGTGTTTGCCTGCCCCATCCTACACATTTAAGACTCCTTCCCATTTCCTTCAAAGTTCAGTGGGTCATCAGAAAAAAATTACAATATATTTTTTGGACTGCACATCAGGGATAAACACCCCAAACTTCAACACTTTAAATCACAGTCATAATTTGATCTTGAAAACTATATGCTATTTCTAAGTAATTTCAATACTAAAATCTTACTAGAAAAAGATGTATTTGTCTTAATCTTTAATATTCAAAACACAGAAGCTTCATTTCCCTGCCATATGTGGCTATTAAATAGCAACTATTTCCATTTACTTAGTGGTTCAATGTTTAGTCATTTCAGATGTCAGCCATCATCCTAAGTAAGAAACAGTGCCTGGAAGTCCAAAAGTTGTATGATTTCATGCCCAGGTTTAGAGAGAGTTTTAGACTGCATCCAATCAGCAAAGAGGTGAGAGGGAAGACACAACACAGCTCTTTTATAACAAGTCTCCACTGACACAAGAGATACATAAATCAATTTTAGAAATCTGATATGGGTCCACACAACTGAACTTCAGATCAAGCATGATACCATGAGCTTCCATCTCTTCATTGTCCAGACAATTTAATCTAGGCAGGTCATGTACTTAAATTTAAATGAGTTGCTTCATTAAGTGTATCATATTTTATAACAGTTGGTTGATGATTCCACTCACACTACAGTACTTTCTAAAACAGAAACACGACTTTCTAAAAGCATAATCAACAAGTTGAAACATATGCAACAGTAGGAATGGAAGTGCTATACTACAATGGCATAAAATGAAGCAAGCTGAGTTTTCCACTGCGTGGAACTTACTGTGTACAGCCTGGAGAGGAAAAGCTGAAGTAAATTCACCAAAACTGCAGCTAGATGAAAGCGTTCTGAACGCTGGACAGCCAGAAATTGTGTGTGGGTTAAAGTTAACATAAGAAGGGAAAAAGAAAATTTGAAAAAAAAGTTTAAAACAACACACACTCAAAAGAAAAAAAAAAGGAAAAGAAAGTCAGTCAGCCAAAGATCTAGACAAACAGCAAGTGTAAACTCAAGCAGAAGTTCTAAAGCATGATCAAATTAAAGGAAAGCAAAATAAATCTTAGCAATAGGCTCTACACATGAAGTCAAACATACTGAAGTGTGTGCATATGCTATACATATGCGTAGGCACACACTTTTTTGGTACTGTGACATCCTTTTGGATCTACCAAAGTGCTTCTCTTAGAAGACAGAATCAATTCAATACTTATTAAAAGCAGTAGAGTTCATTATTTTCATAATTATTTCAGGTGTAGAGCTAACAAACACAGTGCCATAAATCAGACTTCTGAGCAGCATTAGGGGAAAAAAAATCAACACCAAACACAAACGTTTTGAGTTTCCCCAGAGCTTCAGATGGCTTGATCTCATTAAAGCAGGCAGACGCAAGAAAAACTCAACTTCAATACCTTCCAACATAAAGGTAAGGATTATTTCAATTAAGTATTAATCAAAAGTGCTAGGAGTTCTACCTGTATTTTGGGGCTGAAAAGGAGACTGACTTGCTGTGGGGAAACCTCCAAAATTACTCGAGCCACTAGACTGTCCAAATGCATCAAAGTTTGCAAAACCTGCATTGGCAGAGTTCTGCGCTGTAAATCGCAAAGGAACAAAACATGTTAATGGATATGGGAAATAAACACAAAAACAGATGTATTAACTGAATTCATGGTCATGACAGCCTCCAAGAGTTATGTCCTACCACGTACTTCTTTTTACATGAAGAAAATTGTATGTTATTGTATGATTGGAAGTTGTCTTTGAACAAGCTTTTACAAACCACCTTCACAGAGCTGTACCTGTTAATGCTACTTCTGTCCTTCTTACACAAGCTGCTACTCACAACTGCATGACCTGATGGAGTCCACTTCAGCTTAACCCTAAGTGTTTGCACTGCTGGCTGCTCAGGAAAAAACAGCCATAAAGAACAGAATACCAGATAGTTTCCAAATCCAGAACTTGTGGGCTAACCGAACATTTCTTTGGGAATAAAAATTAGAAGGTATTCTTGTAACATATTGGCAATTCAGATTCCTCATACACAAAGTGCTTCTTCCTCAGGTGAACTTTGGTTGGCACCACTTGAATAGTTTTGGCTAGGTTTATAAATTCATTTAACTGGAAAATTCAGTCTTTAAAAAAACTAAATCAGAGTACAGAAATATGGAAAATCAATACCAATGTCAAGAAGATAGCATTCATAGAGTGTATCCACAAAATAAAATCCAAGGAAATTTCAAACAGAATTTCAGTTTTCGCCTTCCTTTTGTGCCATACTATAGGAGAAAATAGAAGTTAACACTAATCTAATTTTGAACAGCTGGACATTCAAGCATCTATAGATTCAACAGGAATTGCATGCCTAGCTGATAAACTCCACAGAAGCCCTTAAACTCTATTATAAGCAAGAAAGGAAAAAATGTTTTTAATCAAATGCAAACCAAACCTTTTTATATAGATAACTTGAATTACTATCTAAAGAAAGCTCATGAAACAACCTTCTGGAATAACAGATGGCAATACATTATATTTTTAGGTTAGAATTTGTTTATTCTGGAGAGATTTTGCAGATTAAGTATATACAAAGAGAATAAATTATGCTGATTGCTTAAGTACTGTAACTTAATAGTCTGATAGTGCTAGTTAGAAGTTGTATTATTTCACTTAATTTCTATTCAAAAGCATCTGTACTACAGATTTATAACCTAAAAGGATATTTTAATACAAACTACTGTATTCCACAATGCTGCTAATATAAATGGAAGTGCATGCATTTTCCTTCCCAGGGTAGACTGGGAGAGAGGGTGAGGTCCGGCTGGACTCGATACCACATTTAATAAACTGTGTGCATGAGCATTAGGTTTACAGGGCATGGTTTTGGTAGCAGGGAGCAGTCAGGGTGGTCCCTGTGAGGAGAGAACAGAAGCTGCCCCCATTTCTGCACAGCTGCCGCAGCTCCAAAACTGCCCCCGCCACTGCACAAAGCTGAGCCCACCAGCAGTGCTGGTGGCACCTCTGAGGCACTGTGTTTAAAAAAGGTTAAAAACCAGTGTGCAGCAGCTGTGGCGGAGAGAGGAAAATGCAAGAGAAAATACTGCAGACACCAAGGTCAGCTAAGAGGGAGGAAAGGACATGCTCCAGGCTTATGGAGAAGACCATGGTGAGGAAGGCTGCCCCACTGCAGCCCATGAAGGACCACAGGATAACACATTCACACTGCAGTCTGTGGAGGAGCCACGGCAGAGCAGGTAGGGAGGGCATGAGGAGGCTGGAGCTCATGGAAAGCCCCGGTTGGAGCAGGGTCCTGGCAGGAGCTCTGGCTAATGAAGAGGAGCCCACACTGGAGCAGGTTTTCTGGCAGGAGCTGTGACCCTGCCTGAAGGACAGCACCCCATGGAAAAGACCCCTGCTGGAGCAGTTCTCGAAGAACTGACACCCACAGAGAGGGTTCATGTTCCAAGAAGTTTGAGAAGGACCATATCCCACTGCAGGGGAGGGACCCTACAATGGAGCAGGGGAACAGCATAAGAAGTAGTGACAGAGATGAAATCTTGTGAACTAACTGCAATCCCCATTCCCCAGCCCCCTCATGAAGAGGAGCTAAAATATTCAGGAGTGAAATTACATTTCACAAGAAGGGATGAAGGTAGGTTTGGTTTTATTTTTTACTATTCTACTCTATTATTAAGTGTCGATAAACTAAGTCAAGTCTGGTTTGCCCAGGACAGTAACTTTCTCTTGACTCATCACCTTTTTGTGTTTTCTCCCTCCACCCTGCTGAATGGAGAGTGAACACACAGCCCCCGTGGGCACCTAGAATCAGGCAAGGTCCACCCACCACAGCATGAGAGTCAACAAGGAGAAAAAAAATATTAACGTGAAAGCAAGATCTTGGTAAAGTTATTTCCACCTCTGTGCCAACTTTTTCCCTTGGCACACTTCAAACAGACAAAAAATTACTTCTATTATATCCTCTGTATTGGTTCAAATAGCATTTTATGGACTCTAATTCCAAATTCTGAAGTTCGAGTTGTTTTGGTTTTTAAACCAGTAACTTTTTAATAGGAATAGATTAAGAATTCGTTTTAAAATGAAAGTGATACTTTCATCCTAATGCATCAATTGGATAGACAAGAGACTGATGTTTAGTTGACCAAATAGGATTAAGTACATAAATGTCACTCCTAGAGTAAGGGCAAGATTATTCATTTTAACCACTCACACAAACAGAAAACTATGTCAAGAATCTTAAATGAAATACCTTTTGGGTCCAAATTAAAAACCGGAGTGTGTTACATTACAAAACACTCAATTTTACTGCATCAGCTCACACACACAGTATGACTTTCAAGTGAGCCCATTTCAAACAGTATTGCTGTAAAGACTCTTCAGTAGAGTATTCTGATACTAATCTTGCTTTATTTTATGTACTAAAGTTTCAACGTTCATAAATGTGGCATAAAGGTTAAGACCAGGTAATATTTGTACTCTGCTGCACCTGGACAACATGTAGATTGCCAATTCCAAAATTCAGTTCTCCACACAAAAACCCAAAAACAACCCTAAGCAAGCTCAGGGACTGCCAGGGATTGCAGATTGCCATGGACTTACAGCTGCTCTTGACACTGCAAACCAAGGGGGCAGTGTCAGGGATGGGGCTAAAGCCAGGGATGACATCACCAGTCATGGCAATGCCAGCTGCCCCTACAGTCTTTGCACAGTTTGTTCTGTGAGGTTTGCACTACCTGGTGTGCAATAAAGGCATGAAACACTGCAAAACAGAAAAAACTAAAATAAAATCCACATATATCTAAAGTAAAAAAAGTAAAAAGTAAAATAAGTATTTCAAACTATTTTGCTTTTTCTAGATAAAGCCTCTTCTCCCACTTTATCTGTGATAGAGTTGTGCTGTGTCACTAAACCTTTCTAAAATCTTTTGTGCAGGTCTTCCATTCCATTAGTTTGTAAGAAATCTACATGCCAAAAATTTTGATCCTTGTTGCTATTACCAATCTATAAACTAAAGACACATCAGACATGTACCATCTTCAAAATCTCAGTTCTGCACAAATTACAGAACTTCGTAAATTAAATACAGACAGTAAACATAAGGTTAGTTTGTTTCCCCTTCCATACCCTGAACCAGCTTAACACAGTAAAGAACTTGGAAAGCAGAAACATCATAAATTGCAGTTCCTGAATAATTTTCAAGATTTACACCTACACTTCATAGATTACAGCAGAAGTTTGTTAATATTTTCCTATCAGCTGATGCACTCAGTAACTTATACTGAAGGATCTTAAGTTTGCTGGTCTCTTCAGTGATTTCTTTAGTTAGTATTGTGTACATGAAGGGGAAGAAGTCTATCCCCTATACACATAGCAAAAACCAAGCCCTACATCAAGAACACCAGACCATAAATTTTGAGAAAGTAGTGCCAAACTAAGTGCAAATTCTCCCATCCTCCGCTGCAGTGTGTAATTGCTAACAAAAATTACGTGTTTATACAGCTCCTTAATGAGCATTTCAAACTCATTTTTGCCAAAGCTGACAGACTGATCAACCCTCCTTGTGTTCTAAAGGAAGTCTGTAACATTTTATTCATTTCACTAACACTACCCTGTACTTACTGCACACAAGACAAGCCTTACAAGCATTTTACTATAGCAAGTCAGAAAACACCCTCAGGTAACAAGTCTGCAATACAAGTTCAGCTATCACACGTTCACAATCAGGTTTGTCTTTTAGAAACTGATTTACGAGCCCTGAAACTGCTTAGGGCTCTAAAACTTACGGAAAGAAGTCATGGGAATGACCACAATGGTTAGTTTGTGACCAGAAATTAACAGACTCTTTCCTCAGATCGTATTTATTCTGGAGTGTTCCAATAGCTTTTTATCCTTTTAAAAATTACCCAACAGAGATGCAATGGAATTTTACCTAGACTTCGAACACAGTATTAAAATACTGCTTTAATGGAATTTTCATCTCCCTAAAAAAAGCACAAGGAATAATAAAGTGTATATAAATAAAGAATTATTCAGCAACAACTTTGGAAAGAAATTATTAGAAAAATTAACCATCTGCAGCCTTTTCAGTAACACAATACAGCACTGGCCAGTCAGCACAAGTTCTCCCAGTTAAACACACCTCCAAAAATTAATTTGGAGAAATCCTTGGTATTTTGCCCAGGTCCTCAGGTGTGAATCTAAAGTCCTGTCCATGACACTGTCTTGGCTGCTAACAGTTTCAGGACTGATTTGCAATAAATCTCTCTTATTCTGGGCAGCATAGCAGCATTACAGTTTCCCTCAGAACAACTACATAAAAAGCCCATTCAGACCAGACAGGCAAAGGTACTTTCCCACAACTACAATGCAAGTTAGCAACAACAAACTTCAGTGACCACAGAATCGACTTTTTCTTTAGGATAGACTTCTATTACTCTTGGTCTTCGGCTGGAAAAAAACCAAACCCTGAGGGTTCAATATATTTTACTGAAGTCATCCTCTAAGAATTCAAGGCCTAACCCCCTTCCTCAGTCAATACATATGCTCAAGGCTTGTTTATTCTTCCTGAACCTACAGAATACCACCCACATGGGCAGTACTCAGCTTTCAAATAGACACACACACAGAAGAAGAGGTCACTCTTTAAACTGGGCAAGCCTTGGTTTTTCTTTTGACAAACTGGCAGTTATTATCAATGCATTTGAACTCCTTTAAAGTCTCTGTATCTGCTTGCTTTTCATGAATGCTTTTCCTAATAATTTTCAGAAAGAAAATTAAACGTCTAATATCAGCTTCTCCCAACATTTTGTTACTCATCCTCTCACTCTCTCCCCTGAAGAATTTAAAGTTTAGCAGTAGGCAGAAACAGTGTAATCATACATATTGTAGGAAATAGCTGTAGCAATTCCCACTTTCAAAAGCAGAATTGTCAGTCTTTGTCTTCAACTATAAAGACCTGAAAGAAATCTCGAGCAATACAACATTCCTAAGGCACAGAGATTACATACACCTCATGAAGTTTAGTCAAAAGTCATGAAAATTAAGGCTACATTTTATTCATTTAAAAGAGATACACTGGTCCAATACCTACCTGTATGACTGTTGAAGTGTGCAAAATTAGCAAAATTCGCTGTAGCAGTTGACTGAGGAGGAGCAGCAGCAAAGATATCTGAGCCAAGGTCACTGAGGAGGTCAAATTGTTTCTTTTCTTGTTGCTGCTGTCCTTGAGATCGAACTACAACAGGAGACTACAAACAACATTTCAATTAGCTAGTACGAAAAGGTGATATTTTACCGAACTGACATTTACAAAATATTAGAGGGCTAGACAAAGCTTATTTCTTTAACAAGACATTTATTCCTGAAGTTTAAGATGCTATATGTAGCACACACCCTCCTCCTATAGTATGAGGAAGACTATCTATGCTACTAGTCTGGCTTTTAAAGGAACTCTGCAGCAGATTTACATGGTCTAGTAACACCCAGAAGAAAAGAGTAGTGATGTATTATTAGCAACTTCAGGATTTTGTAATTGAAACTGCGAATACTGTACAAATACAAGCAATAAAACTTAGTTTTACAAGACGGAAAACAGTAATTCACTACATTCTGAAAAAATCTTTATAATTCAGTATAAGTAGAGAAAAATTGAAGAATTTCATAGCAAGGCTTGAAGTTGCAATTTTCTACTGTTTGAGTTCCAAGAGGTCCATTCAAGAGGTGCATGTATCCTGATGGCAGTTTTCAAAAAAACTGTCTTCCCTCCAAAAATCTAAGTACACAGTGTTGTTTGACTTTACATTACAGCATACAGACACCCCCTGAAAGCCACTTAAGACAGTTTCAGAATGCAAAGGAAGCAATAATAAACATGGCATGCTTTCATCCACATATTCACTACTAATCTCATGGTTAACAGCATAAGTCATTTTCTTGTTTTCAAATAGAACAAAGATGAAAATATAACACATTAGGTCCAAACTTTAGAGAAACTCATGCAAAAGATAATCAATTAATCCTATCACACTGGAAAACTCTGCTTATTAAAAATAACCACCAAAAATTCAATTTGGTCAATAGAAACAAACTTCATTTAGTACCTGATCTGCAAATGTGTATATACTTCAATAAAATATATGAAATACAGAGATCGTATTAGTTCCTACAGATCAGAGCAGTTGTTATTGCAAGAATTTTTGTGCCACTGAAGAGAGTGCCAAGGACTGCAGAGCAGTTCTGTGCTCCTCAGCTGTCATTACTCACTTGGCTAGGTGTCCCCTTGTTTAAGTGCAGTGCGGGTGTAGCTTCTCCCAAGAGAGATTTGAGTGGCTTCACCTCAGGTGTGCTGCTTGTACTACTGGCAGAAGACCCCGATATGGATGCATGGACTGATGCCACCACCTTTGCTTGCTCTGGAGGAACATACCTACATTCAAGAAGAGCAATGGTTTTTACAAGTTTCATATGAGAAGTTCCACTCAATGCTCCTAAGTCTGAAGTGTGAGAACTGGGAGATCTCAGCTTTGCTACTGAACCCCTGATCCTGCAATAGATTCTGTCAGTAGTTTGCAAAATACCCATTCTTTAAATATAGCAGAGATTTTTTAAAAAATGGACTAGAATTTAAAGTCATCAATATTTTTAGCACTTATTCAATACAAAACATAAACAGGATGGGAAATAATAGTCTGCAAAACTGTTACTTTACATTGTTGTTGACATGCTCTTAAGCCATTTCTGTTCCATCAATATGAACATTGAGAAACTTCTTTAGTTTGTCTTCTCTGCTTCCTATAGGAGCTCTGAATAAAGTTCAGAAATCATTTCACTTTACAGAACTATGCAATCTAGTCTGAAGAGTACACAAGAAGGAAAGCACATTCCAAATGACAGCAAACAGTCCATCTTCATTTCTCATCATAGAGGCAATCTTTAAAATTGTAAAGGTATCTTACCATCTTTTCTTTTCATATTTTTCCTGTAGAAATTCCTTTACTTTCTGTGGATCCCTGAAGTCTGGAATTGCTGATGATCTATCATCAAATAGGCCTAGCCAAATCTGTTTGCACACCTTAATAAAAAAACCACAACAATACAGATTGAACAGACAAAATAACTTAATTCAAAGTTAAACTATTTAAGTTTGTCATTATTAATACACTAGACCATTAAAGTGTGTGGCTACATAATTTATATTCCAGACTGAGCTGCTGTAACAACTGACTGGTGCACCACGTACTGGTCTAAATACCTAGAGTTGAGAGACCATCTGCCACAGCAGGGCAAGCAAATCCCAGCATCCAATTTCACCATCCAACACAAATGTTTTTACAAAACATTTGTAGAATGTACTCATGAAATGCAAAGCACCTGATTTCTACTTGTAATCTTTAAGACTCTTCTCCTTCACCTAATTCTATACATTCCCTTACTGTACTTCAGGGCTTAAACTGTTTCAACAGATTCCATATGTTCTCAGCCCCAGATGGTAGATTTTAAAGGATCCAAGGTTTATTTATACTTTTCATTACTGTTTGAGAACAGGAGCTGTTTTTCCAACAGCCTTTGTTATCATGATGTAGTTTCTACAATACCATATACATTTGAGTGATGGTATGAGAGAAGGGGTAGAAGTACTCTTGCTCCAATATAATTTTCTAACTGGAGTTCTGAGTGAGCAAAAGCTAACCACTTGCAAAATTCTCAGTATGTTCAAGCTTCAATTCCTGAGCAAAACAAGAGGAAAGGCAATCTCAAAACTAAACAAGACGTAGGAGTTTTAACTTGAAATATTTTAAGCCCTTCAGACGATTCTGCAAGTAACCTGAATATGCACCCAAACAATAACACCAAATATTAGCTGCCCTCAAAAATCTGAGTGCCCTCTTAGAACAGGTTTCTTCCAGAGAAGCAGTCAAAAAAGCTTTGTTTTTAAGATGCATACTTTTTCTTCCCACACCCTTTCTGAAATAGCCCTGACCATCCTTCTTACATGCCTACTACAAACATGCCCTCTATCCCTAAAAGTGTCAGGTTTTCAACATTGTCCCCAGTGACCTTCAGGAGAAGCACAGGCTCTGACAACCAAGAGCTGCAAAACAGATTGCTCCGAAAGCTGGCAAATCAAGGTAGAAGCTGTGATACTTCCACTTCAGCATCTTCCCCAAACAGGTTTTCCTCTTCACCTGGCCAGGGAGAGCTAGCTGACAAACATGATAAATCTTACGGGTCATTTCAGAGACTGCTCAGGATTAGAGAGATTAGGCAGACATCATAGCTACGTATTTCATACTTGATGTTTCAGTTCTAAATAGCCTGATTGCATATTCAACACCTAACAGTCCTTATTACCAACATTATTATCATCTACTGGATTGAGACAACAACAGGAAAGAGATCTAATGATCAAGATATATTTTTAAATTAGTATTTAAATAGCTAATTTAGAACTAAGATAAGTAGTTCCTACCTCAAACTCAGCTCTTCTACATTCATTCTGCAACTGTACTCCACAAAAGGGTCAAGTTCAATGCACTGATTTGAGTTCCAAAATTGAAGTCACTTGCAGTATAATAATAGATATAATGAAACTTAATATAATTGTTTAATACTTCATACAAACTTAGAAGATAAATGTAGTCAAAAAAGTCACAAGTCTGTTCTAAAGTAAAAGTTAATAGCATGAATCACTGTTTTAATAGTACCAATCTTTCACTACTTTTTGCTGACAAAATATATAAAGTCAGAATATTTACGTGTGTAGCTTTAAACTTGCAGTGCATAGCCTGAGGTGGGCCAGGAGTAGTATTTCCATACTTAGATTTGTGAGTATAACTATACAAGCAGCAGTCATATGATTGCTAAGAGGAAGAGAAGTCCTGCTTGTGGCTATTTACAGAAACTCTAGCAGCAGGAGTTGGTGGTGTTCAACTCTACACAGTCCCCTCCCAACCCCAACTCAGTATTGGAAAGAACATCAGAAAACACGGAAGAAAAGAAAAATTGTGCTTAATTTCAGACAAGCAGAAAGACAAATGTTACAACAGCCCCTACTTGATTCTGCACCCAGCACTGTTAACACTTGGGGTTGTACCATGATAATCAGTTTGCATCCAGCCTGAGATGTGCGGGCAAATGAAAGAGGAAGTCCCCTTCCCCACCCACGTCAGGCCATCCAATTACTCCTCCTTCTCCTGCAACCCAAAACAAGTGAGATCACAGAAACTCATCACAATTGCCATGTCACTGGTACTATTGAAACCTGGAGGAGATCAACTCAGCACAACAAACCACAGCCCAGTTTTTCACATTTCTCCCTCCCAGTTTTCTGCTTCATCTTCACCCTGAAGTGCCTAAGCATTTGGAGTGAGGGGAAAAGAAAACAAACAAGAAACCTCCAAAACAAACAAACAAAAAACCCCACCAACAAACAATCCAAACCAAAAAACCCCATCACAGCTCCATGTCAAAGTCTCAGGCCATCGTGACCAATGATTTCTGTAAGGACTCAGAAAACAAGGTGCTGTGTGACTTTAGATCATTACCAGCTACAGAGCTATAGTAGATACAGTTCTATGAATATGCAAACAGGAACGGAGGAGGACTGTGCTGAACAAACACCTGTTATTTTAAAATGATGCAAGCTTCTTAAAGGCATCAGCCCTTGCCATTACATTGCAATTTTTACAAACATTCAGAAAGCAGGCTTCCAAAAGTGCTTCCTGGAGCAACTAATTCCTGCTAAATACCTAACCACAAAAAGAAGTAACAAGTGAAATATGTCTTAAGTCACTACTGTAATTAATTTAAACAAACTGCCAGGCACTCTGTGTTTTTCTGTTGCTGGTAACAGAGAGAACAGTTTTACTAATGAGCAACACACAACCACCAAGCCAAAGAACCTACCAAAGAACCTACTTAGTCATACACACTTCAGCAAGAAGTTCTCACTGTACCAGAGTCTGACTGCAGGAGATGTACAAACACAGTGTAAAATATTTACCACACCAGGTGGTAATAATAAATTTCACGTTAAGTTTCTTTACCTAAAGAGCTATCAGAGAGTGTACAATTTCTTAAAAGTTCATAAATATGGACAAGTCAAACCAAAACCAGACACCCACAATAGGTAAGAGTAGTTTGGATTTGGATAGTGGGAATGATGGAAAGGGACCATAAGACTAAGTGGGTGTACAACATGACTGGAATACAAAGGGTAAATCACATCCTCATAAGGGCATTTCAGACCATGATTAAGCCAAAAAAAGGCTGTTTTGTCTTCCTACTACAGCTGGGCTTGATAATCTTGAAGGTTTTTTCCAACCTACACAATTTTGACTTAAGTTCTTTAGAAAGCCGTATTTTAAAAAGCTTTAGAATCACACAAGAAACCATGAAAAGGCACATATTTCTGTCTGAAGTAGCACGCAATGCTTTGAACATCAGCAGCCATTCCAAGCAGGCATTCAGAACCCAATAAAAGGCCCATTGTCTTCTCTTGTTTGCTGGTGACCTGTGTGCTCTGTCTAGCTATACTTCTGCTACTATCATCTGACTTGACAGGGATCCACAACACTGCATTGATTATGCTTCAAGTGAGCCACAAAACACAATTTTCAGCCATCTAAAAAAACACAAATGGCAGAGAGCTGTGCAATGCCACAGGATGAAATAAAAAAATAAAATTTAAAAAATACTGTTGTCAGAGGCAGAATTCACATGTGTAATTGTGGTCTTTTGAAGTAACCTTTCCATAGTCATTTTAAAGTAAGTCACCAGCAGTCCTGAATCATGCGCAAAGAAACAAGTTTGATGTGAGAAATCTTTATTTTTGCTGTATTTTTATGGATTGAACGTTTTTTTCTTTCAAAACTATTCAAAAGTTACTCTTGTGATAAATATCAAGGAAATTTATGCCATGGAACTTGCTGTTTATGGTGGGGAATGATTACTCAGTTTGGTACTCTGATTACTCCCCACTAATTCACTAGGAATTGGACAGATACTGAAAGATTAATTACAATGAAAAAAAAAAAAGCACAAGTATAGAAAAATCAGACTGGCATCTTTAGTTGGCAACACTTCCTCATGAGCTTCAGTGCTATGTTCTGTCTGGCCCAACGGCTGCCCAGGCAGGACACCTGAACAGCACAGTTACTCCCACAGTTATTCGCAGCATGTGCTGACTCTTGCAGGGCATTACTTGCAGGGAGGGGGAACAGGGAGGAACTGCAAAAAGGCATTAAAGGAAACCTGCACAAACCCAACCCTTAAGCAAGCAGTTGCTCTACTAAACACAGTTTTCTTCTTATTTAATACAAACAAACCATTTGAAAAAAATCCAAGGAAGTAATTGTTCTCAATTTTTGGTTATTTTGAAAGCATATGCTTTGAGAAATTCAAATTTGATATCCCAAAGAGCATGTATTTCAAACCACCTCTTTAACTGCTCCATATATAAATCACACTTGCAGAGCTCATTCAGAAAATGCTACTGCTCAAGTTTCATGACACATCTTCAGTCCCATTTTAACAGAATTACTCATTCCTTTGCTTTTACAGATAATACATGAAGCATCATCCCAACTCACCACACAATTACACAACACTACTATTAAGGTATCAGCCCTAAAAATTCTATGGCTTTCTGAAATCCTTCTACATTGCACCATCTCCTTGGGAATACTCTGGTTCAGCCATTTAACATTAATATTGTTCTTTCTGCAACAACAGCACGAATAAGCCTCTGCTAAAAGCTCTGTTTATTCGCCCAAAGCTTTGCTATACTCCTCCTTTTGATAACCACAGCTCTATCAAACAAAATGCTCTGCTTAGAGAAGAGCCTGACAATCTGGAGCCAAGAGTAAACATTCAAGTTATGTGGAAGCCCCTAGAAACAGTGGAACATATCCAACAATCCATAATCGTTGTCCACTGTCCCTGAAAAGTGTAATTAGTCCATGTCCCACTGGTTCACCAATGGAGCAGGGGAAAAAAAAGGAGAGCATTGAAGTCAGAATGACTAAGCGTATGCAGCACTTGAAAGTCTACTTTTGTTGAAGAGTTGACAGAAACAGTACTTTGAAGTTTTGCCCCTACTACACTCTTGTCAGGTAAAAATAAGTAGGTAAGATTCAGCAGTTGTCTTCATGAAGTTTAAAATTTCATGAGAATCCCTCTACAACTGCTTTGGGAAGGATAGTACCTGTCCTCTGCCAACAAGCTTCAGTCCTGTGAGGGATGTCATTAGACACTTGGCAACCAGATACTGGGACGTTCAGAATTAGATCAGTAAGTACAGCATGAAGTAAAGAGGGAAAGAGAATCACTACCAGCACCAACCTACTCGCCCTGACCTAGATAAAAACCCAGGAGGTAGCAAGACAGAAACTGTGAGTTACCATAACTTAAATATATCATTGAAAGGAGAAACTGGGCCAAGTGCATATTGTACGTTATAATAAAGCCTTTACCTATATTTCTCTTCATACCATTGGTTTCCCTGAATTTGCACTCCACAGCTATTCCACCTGAGGGAGAACTGTTTTTCCCACAGTAATTATATTTACCAGACATTAGGTTTTCCAAACACTATTTACATTTGTAGTCCTACACTTTCAGTCATTACCCTTGTTTTCAGCTTTGACAGAAAGCAACAAAGAACACCTCCCATTCGGTGCACATCTGGCACACCACAAAAAGTTAATCAGAAAGGCTTCTGGTTTAAAACTCAGCCACCAGTAACATTTAATGCTTTCAGGAGTTCCAAGCAGGGCTCAAAGACTAAGAGAAAAATACATGTACCTGTTTTCCACAAAAGTTTAGCTTTTGTTTTGTTTCGGGTTTTTTTTTCCATGTGTGTTTTTACAGAGCTGGGCAAGTAGGGAAGAACAGGCACACTAAAAAACTGTTAATCAAGGAAAGAGTCATCATTATCCATCAAATTTTACAGAAACACTGAGAATCTGAGATTCCACTTCTTCCTCTTCCACTGCTATGTATTTCAACTACCAAATAATGCTTTGCTGTGTCATAACTATTTCACTGATAGAGATCTCCAGTGTGTGTGGGAAGGCGGATATAGGAGAGACAAAGGCCTTCTGCTTACACAACACATTGAGCCACCACACTTTAGAAACTCCTGCTAGCATAGTTGTGCTAGTTAGGAATAATAAAAATTCAGTCAGGCCAGCAAAGCTCAGTTCTCTCTCATGAAGCCTCCTGCTCTTGTACGCAGTGAAGGCAACAAGGCAAGGAAAAACTCTAGCAGGACACATCCTTCTGGTGATAGAAACTGCACTTCAACTAGGAAAAGCACATTACTTGACCTACAACCCTTCTTGAGACCCAGACACACCACTGCATAGGAAGATTACACGTCAGTCTAGTTTAAAAAGCTCTAATGAGACATTACCTTTCAGGAGGCTTGTAAATGCCATATTAGATTTCTTCTTCTCCCCCTCCCTGCCAATAAAATATCCTCAGTTATGCACCAAATGTAACGCTGACAGTGCATAGAACTGCACAGTATCACACAACAAAACTATGTTCCAAAACATAACACCCTACAGGAAGGAAGATTTGGAAATAGTTTCTTTATGTAAGCAAGTTATAGCTTTGTTTAGCAATTCTGCACTTCTGATGTCAATATTATTCATTACTCTCTGTAGGTTAAAATTATTTTATACTGCCAGCATACTGATTTCAAAGGCAGCTTGGGTCCAGAAGTTATAGTTGTTTCATAAGCAGAGTCAAGCCAGTAAATCCTGCTAACAAAGACATTGTTCTACACACAATCAGCTCATGTATCTCTATATCGTATTAGCAGAACCAGCAATGTACTACAAGGACACCTGACTGCACAGCTCGTGCTGTCAGGACTCATCAGCTCCAGCTTAAGAGACTGCTCCTTCCACTCCAGGGTTTCTAGGCCACATTCCATAGTAATGCTTCTAGGGAAGCATTCTGGTCTGGCCTAACACCAGCTCTGAACCAGACTCACACTGTTGCCAGCTCTACAAGAGTGCAGGGAAGAGGGACTTGCACAGGTGCTATTGGGAGTTGGGAAGATTGGCACCAAACCAAAATTCAACACTATTAAAATAACCCCAAACAGCTGAGCACATCTGCATGTATTCTACTCATTAGGTCAGGTAAACATGGTCTTTCCCCCAGAGTAACACAGATTTTCTAAATAGAAGACCATCAAGATCTTTTTCTTCAACCACATGCATTTTAGAATGGGCTATTTGGAAAGGCTATAAAATACCTGTCATTTTTCAAAAGGGTAGGAGAAAAATTAACTCTGTAACCGGTTTGCCTCCTAATACTATTTTCAGCTTAAGGGAAAAGTTTCTGAATAAATATTCACAGCTATAATGGCAACAGGAGATTAGCACCACCTCCACTTTCTGCAAACAGCGGGTTCACTTCCTACTACCACCGCACAACTGAATCAGAGGCCAAATCAGCGCTAGCATCATTTGAGGATGATTATTCAAGCAGAAACATCTCTGTATCAATCTCTTCTGGTTATTCCTAACATGAAAATACACTGTTCTTCATGTAGAGAGCAAGGAGACGACAAACCCTACCCAGTGAGTCAGAATTACCTTTATCCTTGAAAAGGATTTCAGAAGGCACTTGAGGAATGTCAGCTGGAAGATGCCTCCAGTCTTGCTGCAGTGACCTAATCCCAACATTACCAAAGCTGGAGTCTGGACATCTGTTTATACCTACAGATGAGTAAGCAACACCAAAATATAGGTGTCTTCTAATACAGTAAAAGGATTTAAAACTGTTTGAAGCAGTAAAAACTCATTTAAAATAAAGTTCAAGCTGCCTGGGCCAGAATGACATTTCTTAGAACATGTACATACAGGGAAGAAGATGGTGTCTCACTTAAAGAAAAGCTGCTGTGAATCGGCTCTCCCCAAAGCAGTTGCTTTGCAGAAGCCTTTCAGTAACTGAATATTTTACCCATGTATGCCACAAAGAGGGTCATTTACAACAACTGGGGAGAAGTTAGTATTTTAAATATTAGGAAGTGTTTTGGGTTTTTTTTCTTTGTTTGGTTGGAGTGGTTGGGTTTTTTTGTTTTGTTTGTTTTCTGGGTTTAGAGAACTTCAACCTCATACAATACACTGACCTTACAAATACCCTTTGAAGGAGAGTGGAAAACTACTTCCTCTAAGAACAACTCAGCACCCTAACTACTTTATCTCATGGAAGTTTTCTTGCTATTTTACTTTGTATTCAGAGCAAGATCCCTATTGTACAATCATGATCTACTCATCTGGAAGCAAGAAAGGTTATCACAGAGGCCTTGGCCATGTTGGAGAAAGACTAGAACAAAAAAGTGGGAATGAAAGTATTTTAGAAGTTACAGAAAAATGGATGTTAAACACGATAGATTATAAAAAAGGTTAGCTTCTTTTTATATTAATCGCTGCAGAATTGTTTTAATTGTTGATATTACAACATTGGACAATTCCATGTTTGGAAAGTCTTATTTTAAGAAATTTAATTTCTTCCCATACACACAAGAGCCTCCTATGCTGAACAGCAAGCTAAGCAAAACAGTGGTTTTTTGTGAGGTCAGATGAATTTCATCTGTCCAATACATTAGCTTATCTGCAGGTTCCAAAGTCCAATACCAACAAGAGAAAGCAAAATGCCTGTTTAACTACTGCAATATAAAAAAGTGAAAACATGTTTAACTAGGTTTTAAACTTCTAACAGTGTTTAAAACAATAATCATTTCTGTTCAATATTTGAGCACTCCTTAAATCTACCATCTGCACTTGCAAGTGTCTACTCAGTTCTACTTAAGAATTAAAGCAATAATCAACAACCTAAAACTAAACTCAGGAATACATCTTCATTTTTGAGGCAGCTCATTTAAATCATTGCAATTCTCTAATTAGAATACTGCAAGTGCAAAGACCCCTGCTTTTGAAACAGAATAGCACTGCAGAGATCTGTGAACTTTTTTTATGTCAATAATAAATTACGTATCAACTAAATCATTATGACTGGCAGACTAGTCATGGCTATAATGAAAAGGACAACCACACTAATCAGTTGAGAAAGGATCACTTAAGGTTCCAGATCAGTGAAGACAAACTCAAAGCACTCTCTAGACATCGCAGATTTAGTAAAAAAATGAAATTAAAACAAATGCAGGGAGGGAGCTACAAACACATGTTTTCCTTTACTTTGTGAAGCTTAAAGCTAGCTGAAGTTTACAATCCAATCTTATGGAAAGAGACTCCAACACACTCTATGTGAGTCCACAGAAGATTCTTTATTAAATTTCCCTATGCAAGAAGTCAGCAGTATGCTCCACATATATACACATATATATGCAATTCTCTACAGTTTAAAAAAAAAACAAGCAACCTAAGCCATCAAGAGTATTTTATAGAGTCTGGGAGAGTTCAGGCCTCGTTCCAGCTCTGTCTAGAGGAATCATCCACTAACGGTCATTTCAACAAATAACACATGTTTACCAGGACAGAAAAAGAAATTGCTACTTCTATTTTCATTCTTCAACCTGACAGTTATGAATGGGCCAACTTTAAGAGAGCTGAGTACCAGCATTTTAGTGAATGATGGGATTTATCCCCACAAAGCTTCACAAGAGGACACTAATAAAACACTCTAGCCTACAATCAATAGTTCTACTAAACAGGATACAGATGCAATCAATGTGAAGCAGAACTTTATCTAGTTCCAACAGAGGCAAAATCTGCCTCTAAAATGCTCAATGCTACAGTATGGTATTAAAACACAAACTTCACTCTCAAATTGAAGAGAGCAATAGCCACATCCAGGGCTTAAGTGCTCTGTGTGTTCCCATAGAGCCAATCCAACATTTACCTCAGATGTTTTCTTCTATTAAAAAGAACAAAAAGTCAGCATGCTAGAACTTGTCATCTTCAAAGCTGCCACAAGGCACACACTAGATAACAATTTCTCCCTTTCCTTCCTCTCTCCAAGAACATTCAACATGGATATACTTCTATTAAGTAAAGAGGCTATTAAAACTACTAGAAGACTTTCTGACACCTACTGTGAAGAAATACAGCTACAAGCTGTATTTTTTGTATTTATTTTTGTCACAGTGCACTCTTTCAGGAAACACTGCTGCAGTCAGTTTCAAGTTCTGAGCTTGCAAGAAAAAAAAAATGGCTGCATCTTGCCTTATGCAAAGTCAAAAGAAAACCCAATTCAGAAATACTGATCATGTGAATCTGGACTGTCTGGGTTGGACTATAACATTATGATGATCAGCTACCCAATGAAACAAGCACTTCAGAAACCTCATTTCAAATGATGTTGGCTTCCAAAGACTTCTGTCTAGCTTTTGCTAAAAAAAAAAAAAAAAACCAACTAAGCTTTTCTTAAATATTAAAGTCTAAAAGATTACTTAAGTGCCAAATCCACTTTATTCTCCAAATAATACTTACTTCATTTCCATGTTTCTGCAGAAATTCTATTTCCTGTTGTGTGAATGTAGTCATTGAAATCGACTTCACTCTGTGGGGTGGATTCAAGCCCCGCCTGAAAGAAGCAAGAAGTATTCAGCATTTGGGAAATTTGTCATCATACAATTACGTTTAACACTACAGCTAGAAGTCAGTCCGTTTTAAAATAGGAGCCATCTCTGTAAAACATACTCATTCTTGGTACGGCCATACAACTTAAGGCTGTGTAAGCTCTTCTCAAAGTAACGCTCAGTATACTAAGTTGAGTAACAGAACTTGGGGGGAAACCAATGTTCACAATCGCTCATGCAAACTCACTCCGGCACTTTCTATGCAAATTTAAGAAAACAAAATTAGACTTTTTTTTTTAAATCCTAATCTGCTTCACCCTTGCCTCAACCTTTCGTCTCTCGCTCTTGGGTCCCCCCTTGGCTGCATTTTCCTTTCCCTCCAACTCCTCCCTCACTTTGATCTCTTACTACAGCTTCTACCCAATAACTGGATTTCTTCAAGCTAAACTCCCCAGCTCAGTCTTTTTCTCCTGCTTTAACCTACATTTCCTGTTTCCTCACAGCATCTTTTTCTAGTTTACTTTTTGCCCCTGCACTCACAGGGGCTTCTTCCTCTTCCTGAACACTACAGAAGTAACCACAACAAAAGTAAAAAGACACTGGTTTTAGTGTGCTCTCACATGAGAGATACCATTGCTAATGCCACAGCTCCAGATGTGAGCAGCTCTGCCTCAAGCCCAGATTGGCACCACTCTCACATCCACGCCAGGCTGCTGCAGAAACAGTGTGCCAGCAGAAACACTAGGCACTTCTGTTGCCACAGCCTGACATTGTCAAACCTGGTTAAGTCACAACCTGCAAGCACAGAGAGAAAACCTGCTGAGCAACAGCACCATGGTAAGAAAAAACTTGCTTTCTTTTCAAGCTCTTTCTTTAAATACATGCTAACTACTGCTTTTGCCTACCAACAAATTGCCTACAATCAAAACCAAGCTGTGCTTTGCTCAATGGTGGCCAGAACATTACATCCCACATGTTCCAAGCAGTGAGACACTCAGGCAACACCACGGGGCCAGTTTAACACTCACGTTAACCAGGCCTGGATTTCTGAAATACCATCTTAAAAACCAATTCATATACATTAACCATGAGATATCAAAGCACACAAAAAGCTTTCCAGGGATGCAATACAGGCCTAACAAATCACTAAGAAAATCAACTAATAGCTCTATTGCTTGTATTTGTTCCTATGCTTTCAATTCTAAATTTGGTTCAGACTGCTTTTAAGAATAAAAAAAAAAAAAAAAAAATCACTGACATCTAATTTAGGACAACCAGTGGTTTTCTTTAAGTTCCATGATTATCCCAATAATATTAACTATAAATTAAATTGTTACCCATCAGAACAGCCTATGACAAAAATCTGATATTCCAAATATTAACACTATATTCAACTTTTACAGAAAAATTTTAGCACTTCAAGTTTTCCAAGTCTAATGGGAAGAATATTGCTGTGCATTTAGCTTACAAATTCACCTTCACACCTAAATTCAAGTGTACCTGTAAGAATTCTGATCCTGTGTTAAAAGATCTTCACATTTTTAATCAAAAGTTGAATACTGGTTAGAACACTCAGCAGTAACATTTTAGCCTAAGTTTCACGAGAAACTAAATTTGAGATAGTCACTGCTTGAAACACTTAGATAAACAATTAATTTTATTTTGCTAAGAAATGCTGTGATTTTGAATACCTTAAAAGCAGAAGTCATATACAAACCTACAAGCGTGTCAAAATTAGTTTTACAGAATACTATTTGCTTCAGCAAATTTTTGAAATCAGAGCAGCTGACATTAGACTCCACAGTTCAGCATCTTGACAAGAAGGTAGACGTTTCATTGAAGTTGGTGAGAGAGGTTTTAAGATAGTTGATTAAACTATCTTCTCTCAAAACGTTTAAATTTCTTGGTAAATTAAAATTACCAATTTAACATCTTTCATCTAGCTGTATCATCTACATCACAAATAAATTACACTTATTAAAATACTATACGATTATCTAAGATTTTTTTAAAGTACATACTCATTTTAAGATTATGTAATTTAAAAGAAATCTGTAAGAGTTCTCTATGCAGTTGAAATTCATTGTTTCCGAGCTGGTGCTAGGATTAGGTTTGGTTGTTTAGGTTTGTTTATTTTTGGGTTTTAAAAAAACACCTTCTAGGTCTGTGTGCGTAAGCAATTACAATTCACTAAATGACACTGTAGCATCACAAACTCAGTGACAGCATAGAAACAAAGTTGGCATCCACCCGGCATTTCACATAAATATGCTCCATCAAATGTTACATGAGAATTACCATCCCTTGCTTTTGCAGTAAGTATAAAAGCAGTTCTGCCTGCCTTAGTCTGTTCATTCACTCTCCTTCTAGTAATTATAATAGCAGCACAGTTAGATAGTTGTAAACTATTTAATGACTAAAAGCCAGAGCTATTCACTAACACTTTTACATGTTTCCCAGCACAGGCAGTATATCTCAACTTTCCAGCTCCTGCTGGAAATTCCTTTTTGCCGTAAGTATAGTTTAAGTGCTCTGCTGTACCTGTGTTTGCAATTTAAAGGCACTGAACAAGTTAACATGTACCTACTCTACAGTCATCTACTAGGGCTCTTCAGAGCATTTACATCAGCAAACACTGATATCTTCAGTATCTTCAGCTCTATTAAGCAGCAATACTGAATGTGGTTGAGGCCTAGATAAGATTTTGTTAAATCTCACCAGAGACTTCCTCCATGCCTGTCTCTCCAGTGACAAATTCAGGTTATAAAGTTCCCTGATATACACATTATATCCACATGGGACAAGATGAATTCACATTTCTATTACACCATCCTGCTAAGAGATGGAAGACATTCCCCCCTAAAGGTCAGATCACCACACAGAGGTGTCAGATGTCTGGCACGATGAAAGAGGGCACGACACCACATCAGTGGTCCAGGAGGACTGGAAATTCTGAACAAAACTTTAAGAGCCTTAATGTAAACTATCAGGGTGCAATACTGTACATACAAGTATTTATGTCCATTGAATACGGCAAAGGGTGGAGGGAACCTATGTAAAGCTTCCTTTTATGCTAAAGCAGCCTAAAAAGTCAGCCCAGAACAAGGAATTCCAGACAAGAAGCTGCACATAAACACAGCCCAAACATATGCGTTACCTTTCTTAGATAAATTACTTTCATTCTACCATTAGAACAGCAAACACTCTATTTTTTTATGATTTCTAATCCATAATCTACATCCATGAATTGCCTGGAATTTCCCTAAAACAGAGCAGTTGTGGGATTTTTGAAGCAGAATTCAAGGACCAACCCTTCCTTACCTACAGAGATTATTTAATGACCCAAATGATTCACGAACAGCTCATCTACATATGGGGGAAGCTTATTGGTAGACAGCCAAGTACAATTATCCCTTATGATGAATTTAAAAACCTCCTTTTTCATAGGAAAAATGTTTTTTTCCTTGTATTTGACAAGTGTTTCACACAGTTCTAACGCTTTACAGTACTCCCTATTTAACAAGGGACAGAATGGATTACAGTCCCTTAGTGGAAATTATCCATGCCTAAATTTAAATTGACCCTGAACAAATATTTGCAACCTGCCCCTGTGCAGTGGTACCAGTTACTCCCTTCCCTACAACAGAGCTCCTGGGGAAGGCAGCAACCAAATGCTACCTCAGCACTTAAACCAGACTGCAGCCCTCTCCCAAGAGGCCCTGGGGAAAGATGACAGAGTAAGACAATTCTGCCATCTGCGCTTATCCAGCACACCAGAGCTAGAACATCCCACACAGAGATCCCACTCATCACTGCCAACTTCTTCACACTCAGCAATGGTTATTTCTGTGGAAGAGCACTGTGACCAGAGCTTCCAGCCTGGAGACTCTCCTCCACTGACCCTCACTGAGTCACAGCCTAGCATAGGGGCAGCTTCAGAGAACATGAGACCTCTGTTCTCCAGAAGGCATTGTTAAACTGGTGCTCTCACAAACAAAGGAAGCTTTAAGGCCACTGACACAGGATTCTGCAGTCTGGCAATTGAAACATTAAACATTCAAAACACAGTCAACAATCAGTGGATATTTGCTACTAAAACAATTTAGCAGCAAATTATAGTTGAACTTGTGATTGTTGGCAGAGCAGCCATTCCTGCATTAATCTCAAATAAGAGTTGGCAAAGTTGTCTGCAAAGGCCAGGGCTGGGAGGCAAAAAAAATTTAAAGAGTAAGCTCTGGCAGAACAGAGGGTCCCTTTTGTGGGAGGAATGGTGGTCAGACGGCTGCTCAACACTGCTAACATCCCCTGGATCATATTTTAACACCATCTTGAGTCTAAGCCAGCAAAATCTGATCCCCTAAAAAGCATGAAGTTAATGAGGCAAGTCAAATACCAAGCCATCACAGAGCACCCCACATCCCCAGGTGTCCAGAAAACAAGCGCCAGAAAATCCAATGTCACAGCATTTGTTATTATTTCTGTGGTACTGTAATTAGCAAAAGAGAATATAAGCAGCACTGGCCATTCCTGATACTTGCAGACCTCCCAGGAGACCCTCCGCCATCTCACAAGCTCATTTATTTTTAATAGCAGAAGACTCATACACACGTTTTGAAGCAGAGTCAAGGTTAATTTAAGTTTTTTCTTAAAAAAAACCCCAAACATTCTTTCTGAACTGCAGTGTTCACTGTGGTATACAGACATTTCCTTTGCTCTCCTGCCCTGAAACTGAAAACAAGAAATATAGTAATATAGAAAATACCCTTAAAAATCTATATATACACACACAGAGACACACAACACGGAGTAATTTTCCAAACATGCTCCAAAGGAAAAAAAGGATGGAAAAGTCATGCTAACACAATCACCTTCACTCTAGCACTGTTTGTTTAGACTATTTTAGTTTCTGCTAAACTTCTTCTAGGGAAAGGACAATAATTCACCACCACTTCATAGAGATGTTAGTAGTCTGTTACTAATCTATCTGCCATCAAATACTTCCATCTGGCTGACACAGAACTCCCCTACCCATGAAAATTTTAAATTTAAAATTTCAACTAGAAGCATTACAAGCAGCCAGAAGGTGGCCAATAATTGTGAAAAATAGCATAAAAGGGCTTTAGCATTTCTCAAAGTACCTGTATGTTCTTAACATTCCTTGTTGCTGAACAAGAGACTTCCTTAGTAAGTTGGGAGGGAGGGAGGGAATTGAGAGGGCAGTGAGAGAAAGGAGTGCCTTAATTATCACATTAGCAGATATTTAAAAAGTGTCAAGATTAAACAAAAAAATTATGTATTAAAAAACATGTGCAAGTGGACTCTTAATCAAACAGGGATATTTTCCATTGGTGAACTGAAAAACATGTTGTTTTTATCAAAGTTGGGAGCGGGCTGACTGCGAGTGCTACAGAAGTGCTCGAAAGCAGATATGCACAGACAGCTGAGATACAAGGCCAAGAGGCATTTGATAAGACAAAGGGAAGGATGTCACTGTCAGCAGGCCACATGGGAGCATCCAGGAAAACAACAGTCATAGCTACCAACATAATCCTTTGAATCAAAGGACTTCTTTCAAACCAAAAGAATCTCCCTGCCAACATTTCCTGAGATGTGGGTTTGCCGTAATAAAGAGAAATCTTCCCGTGGTGTGTGACTGTATTCCTTCACCTGAGCACACTGCTCCTCCACAGCATCTCCTCCTGCTCTCAGGGCAGAAATGACTGTGTGTAGTTCCAGATATCCTATATTCTTGTACAAAAAGCTGCATTAGCTTGTGTGATGCTAGCACACTTTTTTCCCACATGAAGAATTTAAACACAGGGGACAAGTGGAAGTATTTTAAGAGGAAGCAAATTCACATCACTGTGCATGAACTTTCTCCTGCATGCACCATTTTGCACAGCAAAACTTCTGCTCTGGTAAACCTGATCGGAGATAAGGTCATTTAAATCCCAGGTATTACAGAGAAAAACCTCCTGTAATTTTTACTTGACATATTTTTACTTGACAAGACTCACTTTCAACACTTAAGTCAGAAGCAGATCTTTTCAGCAAAGCCACTAGTCCTGTCATTGTTTTTAGCAGCTTATGAACAGGCTAGACATACTATTTGGGAAACAGTAGAGGGAACAGAAGCTTTTTAAAGCTAAATCTAGTAATACATAGCATCACTCTTTTGATACACATGAAACACTTAAAGGAAGTTCAGGATGAATCCAGAATTAAGGTTTTAGATCTGAATAGACAGTCCTTCCCAGGACAATGCATAAACACGTCAGAAAACTTGTAAAAAAAGGTTATACTACAGTTTTTAAAAGTTTAGAGTTAACAGTACCCAGAATAACATGCCTATTTAAGATCATACTGATATTAGCAGTCACTTTTAATTAATTGAGAAACCTTTCTGAAGGAGACTTTTTAATCTACTAGTATTTTAATCTTGCATTGGGCACTTCATACTTGAAAAAACTAGTCTACCTGACTCCCAAGAATACTTCCTGTACCAGATTAGAAAAAATTAATTAAAACAAGAAGCAATGCAAGTTGTTCACACAGCACATAAACAAGATAAAGTACTAAGATTATTAAAGCCTTACAGTAAAGCAAGTATTACGAGGCAGAACGCAAACAACCATTAAGAACTATAGAAGCAGCTATACTTTTATACTTATTTGCCATTATGTGGTTTGTTCCCCCCTCATTTCCCTACACTGTGGAATTCTACAGTGAAAAGCATCTGGAAATAAACAACTTGTATGAAGGACCATTCTGACAGAAGTGTTAAAAATAAGTTTCTAGTTATGAAACAGACATGACCTACACCAAGTCTCATCACTAACAAAAATACCCTACTGGCTAGGTCCTAAGCTGTTAACCAATGCATATGATCCTGCACACACAATTTATGGAAGCTTTTCCAAGTTAACATGAAAGAATGAGTCGAAATTTATTTTAGAGGGAAGCTTTAAGTCCTCTTAACAGTCCTTTACTCCAGCTGTAAGTGTAGGTGTTACTAACTGTAAGAACCAAATATGTTGTTTGTGGTTGCTTTTTTATAGCAAGACAAAAACACTGCATATTTAGAAAGAAAGAACTATTTGCATTTTATTGGAATACCAATACATTAACCACGTTTTTGCTAACAGTATTCCTCCTTTAAGCATGGTAACATCCAAATGATGGTCAACTTAACATCAAGTGGCAGCTGTCCCCTGCTTATGAGCTGTTTCACTGCCTGTACATCCTTTTGGTTGCTGTAAATTGGACTACGCACTTTAGTAGTCCATACCTCCCAGCCAACAGATAAAAGGAACAGACCCTTCTGAACCCACGTTGAACATCTCAGCAGCATTCACAATGTATTTGTCTATTAAGGTTAAGAAGCCTGAAAAATAAAGACAAACACTCCGATGGTGCAGCTTTATTATGCTGTCAGTTTAACCCAGTAAGAACATGATCAACCATTAAATAAGCTCAGTGCAGTAGCTTAAAATAGTTTCACATGCCAGCACAAATAATAGTTTGCAAAGAGAGCAAACAACAGCCAGAGCTGGCTATGTATGTGTGGCATGTATGTGTGAAAAACCAGAGTCTCTTTTCAATTTCACAACTTATATGTATTTTCTGTATTTGTGTCAAGTCTGTTCAGAAGTCTACACAAAGTAGAAGAACCCCAAGTCTAATCAGCTATTAGTATAAAAGGCAGTTTATTCCATGTAAATTCAGCAAAGAACTAACATACTTGCTTTGTTTTGCATTTCAGTGTAATTACCAACTTTGTTCTTAAACACCGGACCTTACTTGGAAGGCCTGTTTGGGGTAGTAAGGGCACAGAAATTAGTTCAGGCTCCTGAATGCCTTTTATGAACTCAAACCCTTACAAACACCAATCTGTATCCTTTGATACTATTTATTACTTCTTTGGTTACTCTTCAAATCTGCTCCATTCCATTAGCACAATGCTACAGAATCATATAAAAGCAAACAGATATAGCTAAGGAGAAAGTAGCACCGAAGACAGCAGGGTCTTTCCCCCAAATTATGGATATGTGACTGAAATTTACAACTGACTGACCTCAACTCTTAGTTTCATACACATTATCTTTGGGGAGGATGGGTGGAAAAAGGAGGAGTAGTGGGGAGGCCCATACAGGAATGAGGAACAGGAAAAAAATGCAACCACGTTATCAGAGCCAATCCCTTTCCAAGGTTTATATATATAGTTTGTAGGAAATAATCGATGTAAGAGGAAAAAAACCGAACCACCTTCTACTAGATCAAGTCTCTCAAACCATTTGGGCTAGAGTTTATCGACTGAGAGCTTAAAGAGTTGTCTTACAAACTATCGCCGAGCATAACTTGATACACATAAAGCTATACTGGTGGTTTAACTTAACGTTAAAATAGTATCTGTAAACATATTCACGACAGGATTAGTATCCCCGCATCTTCAAGGCTGTCATGACAGTGAACTGCTCAGCCACGTGCCCCTTCCCTTTCCGCAAGTATTCTCGCACACTTGTTTAATTAACCACCCCTCCGACACGTCCGTGGGGTGGTGGTGCTCCCACTCCCCGTGCGCGCTCCCCCTACGTGCCGAAGGAACCTCCTCAGGATCAGCTCCGGGCCACGGGGCTGCCGTGCGCCCCAGCCCTGCACACCCCGCCAGTGGCCGCCACCTCCGCACCGGGGGCTCCGACGGGGATTTCCAGCGAACGCGCCCAGTAAAGCCTCCCGACGGCCTCCTTCCCTTTCCCGGGAGAGCCCCCCGCCCGCTGCCCCCCGACGTGGCCAAGCCGGCAGCAGGAAGGGCGAGCGCAGGGGGAGCGGCGGCGCAGCGAGACCCGCGGCGGGGCTGCACCGCCCAGCCGCCGCCGCCCTGCGGACGCGTCCCCCGGCGGCCGGTGGCGGAGGTCACCCGTGCCGGTGGAATGGAGCCGGCGGTCCCCGCCCGCACTCACTCACAGGATGCCGGAGCAGGAGGTGCACACGAAGCTGCCCACGGTCATGTCGGTGTAGGTGGGGCCCCGCTGGTCACAGTCGAAGCACTTGCGGTTGGGCGGGAGGCTGCTCATCTCCCGCAGCAGCTTCAGGTGCTTCTCCTCCTGCTTCCGCTTGGCGCTCGCGGCCATGGCCCCGCCGGCGAGGGACGGCCCGGCACGGCGCCGGGCCCCGCTCACACCCCGGCGACGGTGGCGCTCCGGGGCCCGGCCGGCGGGAGAGGGGGCGGGCGGGAAGGGGGTTGAGGGGAAGAGAGGGAAGGAAGGGGCGGGGAGGGCACAACGAGCGCCCGCCGGCGGGCCGGTGCGGGAGCGCGGTGGCCGCTGACGCGGACCGGCGGCCCGCGAGGGAGAGAGCGGGCGGGGGCCGCGGCGCGGCGGAGGCGGCGGCGGCGGTACCGGGCCCGGGGCGGCGGAATGACGAGCCCGGGCGGAACCTGCGCGACACCTTTATGAGCTCAGCGAGGAGATGGCGGCCGCGGCGGAGCCCTGCCCGCCCGCCGGCTGCAGCGCCCCCTGTCGCCTAGGAGGACGCGCTACACCCCCCCCCCCCCCCCCCCCCCCCCCCCTCACGCCGCAACCCCGGCCCGGGGCGGCGCCTCCGGCGGAGCCGAGTCACCCCGCGTGACCCGGCGGGGCGGGGGGAGAGAGCCTTGGGGTCGGTTCTGTGGAGAGTCCCGATGGAAAAATACCAATAAATAGTGCAGTTAGCCTTTTCTCGGAGAGGAGGGGATCGCCCGCCTGCTCCGCAGGGTGCTCGGGGCGGGCTGTTTCCCTCACACCGCGGGGTGAAGGCCAGGCGGTCCCCGCCGCCCCTCAGCCCCGCGCGAGCGGTGGGCTCAGGCCGGTTGGGGAGAGCGGGAGGTGCTCTGTGAAAGAGCGACCACCCGCCTCGCCCCCGCCCCAGCGCTGCCGGTGTCCCTCTGTGTCCCTAAAGTCTGGAAATTCAGTCACGGAGCGTGGCGAGAACGGAGGCGCTCCCGGTCCCGTCGGGGCCTTTCCTCCCGCTCCTAGAGAGGGTGCCCGGGGGTCCTGGCGGCGGGCATGATCCAGGGCACGGGCTGGTGGCAGCGAGGTGGCCCGGGTTCCGTGAGGATCGTCAGTGCCGATTGCAGCAAGCAGCGGGATTTGTGAGAACACCCTCACGGGTGGCTTTCTCGGGAGGGAGGCGAGAAATGCACTGTTTCCCTTTGGGAATTTGGTGCCAGGCTGGCCGCTCCCCCATCAGGGGTGAGAGCAGAGCTAGGAGTCACGTCCATCTGGTACCCGAGAGGAAATCCCAATCAGCCCCTGATCCACAAAATACGTGTTTTTCCACACAAAGCTGCCTAAAGGAATACTTCTCAACAGTGTGCAAAATCAATGTGAAAAAAAAAAAAAAAGTCAATGTGCTTTATATTTTAGTGATTTCATTTACAAAATGCCCCAGCAATACTATGTATGATTAAAATCTTTTAAGGTTTAATGATTCCCAATGCAATGTATTTAGGGTCAAGTTTTGTGCCCCTGACATCAGTACACATAGGAGCAAGATCTGATCCACTGTATTTTCCTCATAGTTTTAGTTTAAAAATCTAGGACTAGGTGTTCAGCATCAGTAATCTGTCCTTCCTCTTCTGATTTCCCTGGATGTGCTAATTCACATGAGCTGATCAACCAGTTCTTGAGTTTTAAACACAGAAGGCAATACTCTAATTTTTTTCCTAGTATGGGTGGCAGGAGCTGTTAATAGTGAAACATAAACATCACTAAATAATCACCAATGCTTAAATAACATTCTTAAGAGTAAACAGGAAATATTTCCTGTCTTATAAGGACCAAATTCTCACTGCTTCCTCTAATTTTTCACTTCTCTATGAAATGTTGATATTCTTGTTATTCAGAAGGTTTCATTTATTTTGCCTTTTATGGAACATGCTAACATTGTACCTTTGCCAATGACCTAAATGACCTAAAGCAGATGACCTAAATTTAGAAAAAAACCCTGAAGGTTAAAAAACAAGTTTTTTTTTTCCTGGAAAATCCTTTGCAGAGCAGTGATTGGCCACACACCTGCTGCAGCAGAGAGTTGCTACATGCAGTCAGGTTTTGTTTCAACCAGAGTCAAAGGTGGTTTGTAACTGAAACAGGAACATGCAGCTTCGACTGCTCGTGTCAGGACTGTACTCACGTGAATGTCACACAGGAACAGCTGCTAATAAAAACGACATCACTGTCATTGACATTGTCATTGTCAGTAAAATGTAGAACTGAGCTCCCAGGGAAAATCCTAGCACTGTTTAAGTCAATCAGAAAGTTCAGTAGGAACCTTAAGGCTCCAATTTTTTTTGTGAAGAAACTGTTCTGCCATTATTCTGGCGTTTGATAAGCCTGTAGGCTATCTTATAACCAAGACAGGCTTACACTAGTGGATAAATTACCTATGTTAACATTGATGTGGTTTAGAAACCCCTTTTTGTAAACACCAAGCCTCCCTATTCTGTATATTATAAAGCAAATTTACCCCAGGAAACTACAGAACGAGACTTCAGGAGTGTGTGGGGAAACACCATGTTACAAATGAGATCTGTGGGATTTGGGTTCTTCCAGAGTCTGTGGGCACACCTGCTCTAAACCTTGGGTTCCTACAACCAAGTACCTAAATCTTACCCTCCTGTTTCCCATAGGAATCAGTGCATAAGGAATCCAAGGACCTATGTATACCTGTATGTGTAACACTGTTGACATATACAGATCTAAAAACCGGCTACAGTAACTTCCAGCCCTGTTTCACCTCCCCTCAAACAATAACATAACTTCCGCTCCTGCTTTTTTTATTTTTTTGCTGCTCACAGCTAGCATTAATTCCCTCAAAGCAGCTGGCCTGTGTTTTCTCTAAATCACTAAAGGAAAAATCCACAAATAATACACATGAACAAAAACTCTACTCTTCAATTTTACTCCTTGATTTTCTTTTTCTTTATATAATTTTCTGTTTCTCTACCCTAGAACCCAAATTTCCTTTCCTGCAGCTTCTCTGTCCAAATTTGTTCTTCATTCTCTCCTTCTAATGACCAGACTTCTGCAGTTGGAAATACACTGGCCAGCTGTTTATTCCAAAAGTGCTTAATCCCTGCTGCACCTGCTACAGCTTTTAACATTAAAATTAATTTCTTAACAAGAGGTAAAACAATTGTTTTTTTATGCTTGCAACATTTCTCTTTACATAAGAAACAGAATTTAATATTCCAGTCGTGGTTAATAATAGCTGAGAGGCGTTGCTTCGGTATGTTCTTAAATATGGGCCAATAGGGTATAAATTATAATATACAAACACATAATCTAAGGCATTTATTGTCAGGACCAAAAGAAACAAGAGTCTAAGAATGTACATTTGGGAGATGAATAAGATGTTCTCTGTTTGCTCTAAGATTGAGGTCAATAATATCCACTTTAAAGCAATTAACCCAGCAGGATAAGTGACGTGAAAATTATCATGCTGAAAGGCTAATGGGCTATTAAATCCATCTTGCTTCACCACTGATGGGCATACAGAATTAATCCTGGGATTAGGTATATCGGCTCGGTGGTAAACTGCTACCTCAATGTTTGTATAGGAAGGGTTTTCTGAAAATACTAGGAAAGAACACAGCCAGAACGTTCACTGGTATGTGCTATTCAATCCTCTGAGCATAAATTAGTGTGTCTGTGCTTGGCCTTATTCAAGCAGTAGCTTTTTATTAATGAATAGATACATTTTGGTAAGAGATCAGAACAGGAGAAAGTCATAGTAGTGATTATATAAGTCATACTGCCTGTTGACAGTTATTTAAATCTGGACAATTTAATGCAAGAAAATTGTCAGACAAATATGATTGAATTACAACATTATCTTTACTTGCAATGCCATTTCCCTTGGACATTTCCCACCCACTGCGATGACATTAACACAGTAAAAAAAGGTAAATGGTGGAAAGCCCTGCTCTTACCCTTAATAGCTGTGAATAAGAAACTGGCCTCACAATAAAGAGAAAGGCACAGTCACATAATCTTGGGATTTTTGTAATGAACAAGTTAGTGGTCTGTATTTTTTTAATGTCATGTTTTATTTGTGTGACACACACCTAATTCATTTGGAGTAATACGGGGTAGGAAATGATTTTCAGTCACCGTATGATTCTCTTCCTGCTTTCTAGATTGGCCAGTGATGTTGAAAGATTATCAGTATTTCAACCTTGCCCCTTTATTTGACACAGTTCTTGAATTTCCATCATGCCTTAAGTGCACAAGATCACAGTCCAGTTTGTAATCACAGACTAGGTAGTGGAAAGAACATGCTTATATACAGTTGCAGTGAAGGCAAAATATCTTGGAATAGGAATATCTTGGAATAGGAATATCTTGTATGCAAGGTGAATGCATTTAATTTTTAAGTTCATCTTTGCAGTACATTTATTTTTAGAGTTTGTGCCAATGTTTCTATTACTGATTTTTTTTGTATTGGTTTATCATTAATCTATAAGACCTTGTAGTTGAATGATGCTTTGTAAACTGTCACAGAGGTTTTGGTCAAATGATTGTTTCATGCATCCTTTCAGAGGAACATGCTAGAGGAGAGTGGAACCCTTTAAACCACAGAGTGAATATATTCATATTTGGTCCTATAACAGCAATGGAAATATAGTGGTAAGTCATATAATATTTTACTTTTGCTGGAACATCCCACAGGAATGTTAGCAATACACAAGGCAGCCTAGAGTCCATGGGTAGAAGAAAGAAGTTGTGGAACTGATATGAACAAACTGAGAAGGATGCAAAAAACCCCAACTTTAGGAGACAAACATGTGAAAGACATAACTCGATGGTGAAAAGATAGTTCAACTCTTAACTTTTGGTTCTAAATTAGAAGAGGGAGATAGAGAATCTAAACAGACATCTAAACCCCAACAGCTTCTGTAGTATTTGGCTACATAAAGTACTGAACCAGGAAATGCTCTCTGAGCAGGAACAACTTCATTTTCACATTAAAGTTTAAAAACTTAAGATATTTCTTGATGTATAAGTGAGATTTTTATTTAAAGCCCAGTGTATTTTGAAGTTTGATTCTTCAGTACCTTTTCCACTTGATGATGAGCATTTCCTGCCTGTTTTCTCTAAAGCTCCCATAGGAGTGAAGAGAAGCCTTTGTTCCTTTACACTAATGAATCTAAATTATTGATTAGTCAGTCTAATTTGTGGAAACTGCTATTGGTTTGTGCTGTCTTAGAAGTGCCTTAGATTGGGCAAAAAGAATTACAGGTAATTTCACAAGTATCTTCAGTGATGGAAAGAATATTAAAGTAGATAGGAGAAATAGCATATTCAGCCAGTGTTCTTTTATTTTCCCACACTTTATAAAACTCACATATACTCCTTCATACTTCCCTAGAATTTTATTTATTTTAATAAACATCACTTGAGGGCTGATTTGGAGAACACTAGAGTAGAACTAACTGTTTTGAGCAGACATCTTTCAGTGCTTGTGGTAATCCTGAAGGAGTGTCTACAACTGGAATCTAGAAAACAGGTCCATAACTTTCTAATTCTCTAAGGCAACCTGATTATATAAAGAATGAAAAAGGACAAAAAGAAAGAAAAAAGGTGTAATGAGTCACAGTTGCCAAGACAAGTTATGAAATACCTGTAATGCACTGCATGATCTGAAACACTGACATTGTAAATCAGTGACTCCAATGTAGTAATGTTTGAATCTTGCCTAATGAACAAGGTTTTGTACACTCCACTGCACAAATCAATGAATATAACAAGTGTCAGAATAGCTAAACATCAAGGAAACATTCATTTGGACTCAAAATGGGATGAAGAAGAACAGTATCTTTGAGGAAAGCAATGGAGATGGACATAACAAAAGAGGGAAATTTAGGAAATAGAGCTTTTAGATGTTAGACATTCAAATGGAAGAATACAGAAGATATTCTATGTCATGTGAATATAGGAAAATTAAGTTTTTCAGTCACCCTGTTTCTGAAAGAAAATATTTCAGTGGACAACTACCAAAAGAAACCAGATTCTATGACCTTTAGTGTAATGTTTCTCACTACTGTAATTTTAAAATCTGAGATGTTGTCACCAAGATTTTTTCCATTAATCTTTGAGAATTTGTCTTGTTCAAACTGCAGTGAGAAGGGCTTTAGGATTGGGAGCATTAACAGATAAAAGTAAAAGCACTAACAAGATTCACAACAGACAGAAAGATCCCCCAGAGAATGTAGCACCGGCTCCTGCAATTGCAGTGAGTGGGTATGGATAATCCCTGGTAGCTACAAATACCCTCTTGGGGGAGGTTTTCTGCAGGAGAAGCCTAATCTCAATCCATACATGGGAAAAATAATGCTAAACCTAGAAATGGTTTAGCACATTCTCTCCATGTCATTTTCTTCTGAAGTACAAAAAGAAACCTTCAAATTGTTTAGAATAACTAGTTTAAGAAGAAAAATGAATCCCCTGACATTCAGGCCTCTTGTACCTTCTCCTGTACAGCAAGAGCATCTGCAGTGTCTTGCCTTGAACTGTTTTTAACACTGCAAGCCATACTTGTAGTTACAAACAGCTGGTACAAAATGAAGATTTCTTTCAAGAATGCATTCTCTGGTGAAGTGGCAATGACAGACATGTCTCTTGGATACAATGTGTGAGAATTTCACTGAGAAGGTTGATTTTGAAAGCATTTGTCAATTAGAAAAACTCTTTTTTAAATAGGAGATAAAAAAGAGAAATGTGTATCTTCATGTGACTTAACTAAAATGACTTGACATGAAAAAGAAACATTTTTCATTATATGACCGGAGTATTTAATATTTACTAGTTACATGGTTAAAAAAAATTTTAAAAAGATCCAAAAAACAACACAACAAAAATCCAACAACAAAACAAAACAACCACCAGAAACAAATGAATAAATAAAGCATGTTGTGCATAGTAATATTCCGTGTACTGTGTTTTGGAAATGGGAAAAGAGTAAGTGTTCAGAACACCATTGCAGCCTGAACAGAACAAAACCTTGTTTTGGTTTGTGGATGAGCAAGAGAATTAATAAATACTCTGAAACAGCACAGTGAATGAAAAATTTGGGATAACAGCAGCAGAAATAGCAGTGTCTTACTGACATAAACACAGGAATTTGAGAAATACACCCCTGATGTGCAAGAGATTTTATACAAATGGAAAAACCCCCACTAACAAGGTCCTCTAGGCTACCATGCATAAGGAAAATTGATAGGGAGAAGGAACCTGACAGTTAATAAATCATCACAAATATGGATACAGAAGTATTACAGAAGCTGTTAGGGAAGCATATTATTTCTTACAAAGTAGGATTTTTAATCAAGTCTCTTGTAATTGTTAGAGTTTGTAACCCTGTTAGTATCATGTTTTTAGATCTCTCTTCTCAGTTCACCCCAGCTTTCCTGAATTATCAAGATCCACTTTATGAATACACAGAGGTTTCACATCCTGCTCCTCTTTGTATGTGGCTGTTTCAGACCCCCCAGTGATTTATTAATTAAGGTCCAGCTTTCCAATTGTTCTGGTTTGATGTATTCATAGCCAGCTTACAAATACTGCTCTGAAACCTTCAGGTTCTTGTCCCCTCCCTGCACATCCCTCTGTGCCCACAGATATCTGCCCAGCTGCCATGGGGACACGTGCAGGAAGGAGATAGAGGAGATGGAGGAGCTTTGTGCATGGCTGCACACTACAACTTTGCTGATTAGGAGTGTAATCATTCAAAACCAAACCAATTTAAGCAAAGGAACAATTAACACAGAAAGGTTTCATAGTAATTACTGAAAAGTTTCCACTGATACTGACCTAAGCATTTGCCAGGGTAAACTCATTTTACACTCCTGGACAGAGATCACAGTTCAAACCCACCTGCCAAAAGGCTTAGTTCTTTCTGTATTTTCTCATTAGAAACAGTCAGTGAATGTTCAGAGTACTCTCTGCAGTCTCAGCTTTGCTCTGAAGCACCACGTGTTTCGTTTCTTTGCTGCAGTCTCTCAGCATTGCCAGGCAACGCCCACAATTGCCCTCGGTCCTCTCGACAGCCAGTGTCATCCCCTTGTATAATGAAATCCAAATAAGCATTTGTCACAGCTCTTTGGAATGACATCTTCATGTTAAATGATGTATTGTTAGGCTTCAAAACTGGAAATTATCTTGAAGCATAAAATTATTCCTTGCAGGTTTCAAAAACTATCTAGTAAGAGTTGGATAACTCAGCGGTGTATACTGTCACTAGCAACAAATCCTTTCTGCAACAAGGGGAGTTTTTCTCTAAAGGAAAATTTTGAAGCTTATTCCAAATTTTATCAAATTTTATTATTTTTGTTGTTATCATCTAATCCCTGATGTTTTTGGTTACTAGGAAATGATGAGTATAGTACTCCAATCAACAACAACAAAAAAGTTCAAACTTATTTTTAAATAGCCTGGTTTTATATATGAGATCAACCAAATTCAACCTGATCCATGATCCTAAACACTTGATCTTACAGCCAAGCTTGCAGTGGGCAGTTGAAATAAGCAATTTGGAACTAATAAATTCAACAAGAAACTTTCAAAGAAATAAACCATGAAATAAATGGCCTAATTCTGAAACCTGGGAATAATCAACAGTTTGTTACTGGTCTAGATTTCCATGAACTTCAGCAGCCTGCCTGCTGGTCATGCAGCACACAGCCTGAATCAAGGAAATCCTCACAAACCTCACTTGGACATTGTGCCTGAAGTCACAGGATACTGTCAGGGCAGCTGGGAAAAAAATGTGCAACTCTGGGGGTCTTGAAGTGAAACTGGGGGGGTGTGAGCATCTAAGTTCATTCTAAAGTATTCAGAGGAGCAGTAGAAGCAATAATGAATTGCCATGGGGGGATCTGCTAAGTGTCAATATGAATGTCATCCTTTTTTTTTTCTTCTCCAATTGTTTTCTCATTGCCTGGTGGCCACAGGTTGTTGAAAACTGCCATGAAAATATGCTGAAATAGCATCACATGATATTTGAGACAGAAATGAAATATTTAACATATATTTCTACTGCAAAAGAAACATGAAAGAAAACTGAACTGTACTCTGATATTATAAACAGAAAATGACAGGGGAATCATTCAAATCTAAACCCATCAGCTCCCTAGTAATGAAAGCTTAATCAAATTATCAAAGTAGCTCTCCCAAGCTCACTGCCACCATCATTACTCAATCAGAAGGTCGGTGTAATGGAATAGGAAACCTTCAGACACACTTTTAGATTAGGCAACAGTATTTTTACTGATGGACTATAAAAAAAAAAATTTATAAACATTTCCAGTCCCCATCACTTGAAATTAAAGAGAATAATTTCCATTAACATTCAACAATCTCAACTAATGAAGCTATTTTCTCTCTGGATTCCTTTCCTTCTTAAACATTCTCTGATGTTGGAATTATTTTCTCAAATTGTTTTGTTATGTTGTCATCCTAAGCACCGACACTTTTGCCAGTAACTTAGAGGATAAAGCTGTGCCTCCTAGTTCTACTGAAATAACCACTAAAGTAACTGGATTCTTTTTATAACCAAGCCAGAACTTTTAGACAAATCCTTGCCCTTTGGTGGTGGGAATGCTTCCCCTGGTTAATCCTCCTCTTACATGACTAACCCTGTGACACTTCCTTAGTTTCAACAGTATTTTCTTAATTTTGCAGAACTGTCTCTGTGAACGAAATACTCCACAAGAACAGGTTTCAGAATGCTATCTTTGAACTCCAATTACTCTGAATTTTCTCTCATAGCTTTAGGTCTAATGTGGCAGTGGTGCTCCACCCATATGTTTCCTTCAGCCTCGAGGAAAGCACACTGATTTTTTATTCCACTTGGCTTAATTGTTTGACCTGGCAATATCCCCTGCATTACTTCAGAGATATTCATCCCAAATCTGGATATGTCCCCACAAAACTACTGTCTCAACGTGGCAGTGGGTCTATCCTCCTTTACTACCTGCTATGCGGCATCATTCTCTAGAAATGGTCAAATAAGCGAGAGTCAAACATTTTAAAACTTCCAAACTTAATAACTTCAGAAAGTGATCTCCTGTACCAGTCAAAAGTATTTATTTTCTCCCTTCTCTAAGGCTGAAAAATTGCCAGGGGCACTTTTCCTCCCCACCCAAGTGCACGGTACAGCCTACAAAAAGCCACAAATACACTGGCATTGACAAACTGACAATTTGATTCAATATTTGGCAAAATATGTGGGAATCATGAAACTATGGAATCTCTTGCCAGGAGCAAAGGACTACAGCTCACCATTGTCTACTGAAACAACTTGCATTAAACAGTGTCAAGTTTGAAGGCAGATATCAAAACATTTTTTAGAACCTTTTTCTGCAAGTTGCATATTTTTAGTATTCAGAAATGCTATGTAAACATTGGCCAGGTTATTTAAATTACTATGGAAAATTACAGTTTTAATAGACCTGCCTACCTTCTGATGCATTAATTTTGGTTTCCTATATAAAGTAACAAAATTTGGTGCTTTAAACCAAAAGAGTGCTTTCAGGACTAAACTAAAAAGGTCAGGTAACACTTAATCTAAAAATGTTACTCAAGTTAGAGAAACAAATGTTGCTCTGATTTATGTAAGCATCCCAGACTAATTAAGGGTAAACACAGGACTGCAGAGCTATTGAGATGCCCCTTAAAGGGGAGCTCTCAAACATGTTCAAAACTCAATGAAATTTTAATCTCATTGGAATTAAATGCAAAATTCCTCTACATCAATAAAATAAAAATTTCTTCTGATAAAGCACAAGTGAGCATGACTGGCAATGAAAACTTTCAGAGGTAAAGCATAAATTTTAATTTCCATATCAGAAAAGTGAGGTTCTGTAATTGTCCCCACCTGGAGCAACAGGAGCAAAAGATTTAATGTGTCCAAAATTAACATGTTTTAATATAAACCTGTACATTCAAGAGCACGGTCCCCAGCACAGCTGCCACTGACTGGCAGAAACATCACACTTATTACACAAAACCAGAAAAGGATGATGATATTTACCTTCTCCCTAGAGTTACCCTTTTCCAAAGAAGAACAGCCCAGTTTTTATGTGCACCACGAAGAGCTGCATTGCAGTGTGCCTGTGATTTAGGAATCACCAAGGGCCTTCAATAATGCTCTGACTGTCACACAGAGCAGCTGTTCCCACTCTGCAGCCTCATACTACAACAGGGGCTATTTACTGACCAACTGGTGGGCACTGGATCTTTAATTTCTTAGGCAAGCTGAAACGGGAAACACGCAAAACTAGTGCTATTACATCTGGGGAATCGATTTGGAAAGATAAAACTGATCTGTTCTTGTTGAGAAGTGTTTGCTTCTCGACACTAAATGCATCTCTCAATATTAAACTTCAAAGCTCTGATGTAAGAGAACCCAAATAGTTCAGAGCCTCTTTCAAGTTACTATAGCACTCAGTGAAGTTAAGGACAAGGAAAAAGTAGGGCTCTTCTAATGTCTGTACTGCATCATCCCCTCCCTCTGCCCTGCAAAACACGACAACACATCTTTTGATGTTTTGAATTCTTCATGGCTTTGTATAGCAGCATAACACCAGAGCATCTCATTTAAGTTTTTGATTTATGATAAAACACAAGAGATTATTATAAGAAATAAAAAATAAATGTCATAAACCAGTAAAAGCTTTGACTTTTCAACAGCAATTTCAAACTCTGAATTACCACAGAGGTAACTATGAAATGATTGTGTTTTCATCTCCTGCCTTTAAGTCACAGTAAGAATTAAGAATTATTCCTGAACTTTTTTTTTGTTAAGAGAAAATTGTAACAAAATATTTGGTTACTGAAACCAGAAGCTGCAGTTGGAAGCAAGGAGATAGAACTGGGTGCTCAGTCACATCACTGAACTGCTGAGACACAGGAGCAGAGGCACAAACTGAGAATAGAAGCAACTTAACAACAGCGTATGAAACCATATTAAGAAGTTTTTCACCAATTACTTAGCTGGGACCAATGGCATAGGACTTCTCTTATCCTTCTCAAAATAAAATTACTTCTACAGCACTTAAAAAAAAAAAAAAAAAAACAAAGGATGTACATGACAGAGTAATCCAAGACCATTCACACATTGGATTTATCTAACATTTGGAGAAAAAGCAAGTTTAGGTTACTAGCCTTTCCTACTGTTTAGTGAGTTTACAAATGTAGTTTTTGTAACAATAATCACTGAGCTCTTCAATGGGTTGGAAGAATAAACTGTCCTGATTCCTTTCTGTCAGTCATTATTGACACTTTGCTCAATCTACTGTCTCTCTGAAAGATAAATAAAATGTGACTGTGAAAGGAACAACCGCTGAGAGACATAAATGCACTTGTACTCAGCACCAATGCAAGCAGCTCAAAAAGCACTTTTCAGACAAAACTGCCATGGAATTTCATGAACAATGTTTCTGAGCTGCCATTTTCACCACATGTTGTAGATACTGATTTCTGTAGATCTTACAAATCTTTTAACATCACTTAGATACGATTTATGGCTACTGATTCAAAAAACAAGGAAAAAAGTTAGTAATCTGAAGTATGTAAATGATCCCACTAGTACAGCTGTAAATCCTGAAATATATGTTGAGTGTCTGAAATTAAAGCACAGATACCATATGAAATACTTTTCTGATCTTTAGAAACTTGAATATAGGACACATTTTCTTATAAAAACTCCTTTTTCAGTCACACCTCTATAAAAACCCAGTCCTTTCTTTCCATGTCCCCAAACTCTTTCCATTTGATCTCAATACATTCCACACGTGCCACACAGTAAATTGATTTATCTTGTATCACTCAGCTTTTACCAGCACAGTATTCAGTAATCCACTTCTCCTAGGACTTATGCCCACATTCCAAACTATAAAGACACAATAAACAGATCTCAATTATTTTTAAAGGTAAACTGACTGAAATTTACTTCTCTATCTCAAAATACATAAATATGTATATAAAAATAGTAGGCAACTTTGGCTGTAAAAAACCCCACCTTCACTATTGTCCTTTTAAAATAGGTAAAAAGCAATAACCTCATCTGAAAACTAAAAATAGCATGAGTAATTTTACCATCTTTTCACATTTTGCTATTATTCCCCTGGAATCTAGTGACCTTATTGGCTTTGCTTATGTAAGTGGTAATAGATTGCCTAGCTGGAATTTTTCACTTAACACAAGGAATTTTATGCATATATTATGCTGGGCTGATCTTTCTGCCCTCCTTTTTGTATTCCAGTTCTCACTTGTGTGACCTCCCATGCCACAAGCAGCAGGAAGGTCTCGCTGCTCTCCAGCCACATTAGCGTTTTACACTGGGTAAGATGCAGGGCACTGAGTGCTGGAGACTCCTTTTGCTTGAGAACACCAATAAATCTGTTTCCATTGGGTTGACAGAGCCAGCACTCACTGTCACAGCACAGACCTACCCAGCAGCCACAGCTGCAGCCAGGACCTTTAGCTGCCAAGTGTCCTTCCCTAAATCCATCTTGTGGGCCAAAGGCAAGGGATGTGTTGCGATGCACAGCAGTACCAAACCTGGATGAATGGCCACCTGCCTGATTTTCTCCCACCTATTAGTGAAGGCACATTTATTTACCTGGTGTCTTTTACAATCAGTGCTCACAATGGGATGAAGCAGGAGACACTTCCTGAACAACTGTCCTACGTCCAGCTTCTTCCTTGCAGGGCTCAATCCAGTTTGTAATAGACTCTCACTCACTTTTAAAGAAAATTGTTCCAAAAGAGCCACAGTCCTCACACATCTGTTTCCCTCTGTTAGACATGCTGAGTTTCTATGACATTTAACAGGAATATCATGCAGGTACCTGAGTTATTCGTGTCTTTCCATTCATTTGGAATTACATTAAAATAGCTACAGATGCTGCAAACAAAACAAACACTGATTTCACTGAATCCAGTACTTCAGTCATGTGACTGCTTAAATGAAAGTATATGGACTGAACAAGATAAGTACCAAAAAGAGAAAAAGGAGGAAAAAAGAAAAAGCTTATCTTCCAGCCTATCATTAAATCATGTTCTCTAATTTCTTTACATTCAGGCCTTCATGATCCTTATTTTCACTTATTTCTCATTTTGCAATAGAGGCATTTTTAGAAATTTTAAAAATCTCTGAGTGTGCTCCAACAATAGAAACCAATGTGCATGGCAAATAAAATTTCTGGGAAAGCAGTGAGCTCTCAGAAGTTTGGATCCCCAACAGTGTCAGGATCATCATCACACTTGATGTTTTCACAAGGTTAAGGACACACAAATCCAGATGCAATCCAAAGGCTGATGTTGCATATGTTAATTCAACTCAGCTTATTAACAGTCCTCTCCAAACAACCTCTAAGGAAGCACTCATGAAACCTCTCTCTGTACAGTGAGATTTTGTCACACATTATTAAACATCACTAAAAATGATCTCCTGTGATGTACAGAAAAACTTTTCAGCCAAAAGGCAAAAATTCAGAATAAGGGCACTTCCGTTACATTTAGAAAAACGCGCAAACGTTAAACATTGTGCAAAAGGAAAAGACTTTATTTAACACCATATTTGATTTGGAAGTTTCAAGCACTGAAGACCAGAAAAACAAACAGTATTTTGCTTTTCCAAATACACCTATATTCAGCATGGAAGCCATCAATTTTTAAGATAAATCAGAAATGTCTTTTAGCATCTAGTTACTGCTGATTGCCTTTTCAGCTGCCAATCCTTGTCTGGGTTTCGAGTAATCCCATGGTCTCCTGTTCTCTGTGTATCCATAGAGCTTCCGCAGTGCCACGCGCGCAGCCTCCTCCTCTGCAGCCAGCAGTGTTTCACCAGGGCCTTCAGCTAAGATCTTCTTATCACTTGGGGAAAGAAACCAAAATTACAACCACTTCCATCATGAAACCCTGAGGACTGCTGTGTACCGTGAATAAAACAGACTGGTTTATTCTCCAGCATCTGTGAATACCGATTTCTATATACACAAAATGGAAACATTTCTGTTGGTCTTTCCTGCAAAGGTGATTGTATATTCAATAATGGAAACAGATCAGAAATGTGTCCATTTCCTGGAAGAACAACACTGTTCATTTAGGTTCCTAACACAGCACTGACTCTTTAAAGCATTCAATTTGTTAGCCCTGATAAAAATATGCCAACTCATTACTCTGGTTAGCTTAAGCAGGAACTGAAATGCTTTTGTCTTTTCTCCCCCCCGATAAGGAAGCACTTCCAACTGCTTCAAAAGGACTGACAGAGAAGCTCTCTCTGTTATGAATTACATGCTCAGCTCTGTTTAACAAACACCTGTGGGCACTAAATAAGAGCAGAGAAGGGACATCACACATGGCAAAAGAGAAATAATCAAAGTTCCTTTCCTTTTTATAAAAAACATCTTAGAAGGTATAGAAACCAAAGCAGGGTGAAGGAGAGCAAGTTAAGGCAGCCTTCCCACATGTTTACCTGCGGCTCCTTTAGGAAAGGAGCAGTGATGTGGGTTCTGTTCTGCCCCTCAGGAGCGATGTCACTCCTGGGAAAGAGACCAGGACAAGCACTGACCACACCTGACACAAGCACACCAGGGACAACTGGCACTTCCTAAATCTTGCCTGGACACAGACACTCCTGTGGCCCAGTTTACAGTGCTGCTGATTTGAAAATGAAAAGGCTTCTCTGGAATTTAAATGATTCTCTCTGTCATCTCACCTCCCCTGATGTCTCTTTATGCTTGCCTAAGCCCTGGATACAGCTGTCATCCCTCCAAAGCCACCTGGTTAGGCTGTTCCCAAAGTTCCTGTGTCAGGTCACCCAAAGCACATCCAGGCTCTTTAGTACATCCCATTTAGCCTTTGGAGCCCTTAATCAGAGACTGTTTATGTATCACCACAGCGAGCTGTGGCCAATGCTTAAAAGGCTCATTTTATATGGAAGTTACCATCAGGTTTCTTTTCTGGAACAACTTGACTGAAAAGCACGAGTAGAAAAGTAAAAGACCATCTTCCCTCCTCCCCTCTCCTCCAATAAAACACATTTAACTTTAAATTAATATTGCACTAACCAGTACAACCCAACAAAGTAGACTGGCAGAACTGTGCTGACTCCCAGCTGCCTGGTAATTCTTGGTTCTGGAGCAGAGATATTCCTCTTGGTCAGTTCTTCCAGCAGTAAGCCCATAGGATTTACAACTTCCCAGATCTCGAACAGGTCTTTTCCAATCAGCTGGGGAATAAAAAAGTCCTAAACAAGAATACTTAGAAGTTACAATTAATGGCTTGAGTTTTTGGTGTCTCCTAATAAAAACACAGTATGAAGAGGCAATGAATTGCTGAAATGAATGATAAAGCTGCCTCAGTGCCCCATCCCAGTGCTTGAGTCTCTGATTGTGGTTTAGCTGCTGACAGATGTGTGCCCAGGGCAAAGTCAGCCCCAGACCCAGGGAAGGGACAGCTCCAGCCTGAGAGAGGAGCTGTGACAACAGAGAAATTGTGACAATACAAGGGAACGTGCAAACCTATGAGTCTTTTACCTGCCTGGATCACTCTCTTGTCTGTAAACTGCTCCTTGCTCTTAGACACCTCTCAATGGTTTTGTATCAGAAAGAACATTTTAAAAAACACTTCTCCATTGCAAAACTAAAATAAGTGAAAAGGATGACTGAAACAACAATAGCTGCTAGAACTACTTTGTCACACTGAATTTTAGTAGAAATATTTCTGTATGAAATATCTTCAGGGGTTTGCACTCCTACATGCAAAACTATGAACTCATCCCTGTTTATATACAACAGGGTTTTTTAAAATTGAAAACATACGAAATCTCACATGGAATAATTTCATTATCTGATAGTATAGTGCATGGAATATAATGCTTTCCCTTAGCAACTTTCAGCAAATATAAATATCACCATCATAAACCAAAAGTGTATGATTTTATGTACTTGATCAGCCTTCTTAATGAAAAAATCCCCCACTAAAATCCCCAACCCCCAAAACCCAACATATCTCATTGTTAAATTGTCTTCTTACAGGTATTGTCAAACTCTTCCCAGCCTCCCTGGATCTCTCACCATCCGAGTACAAACCACCATTTAATGAACCTACCCTGACAAAGATCCCGGTTCTCTCGGGCCCACTGCTTTCCAGCAGGGCTCCTATCACGGCGAGGAACGTCCTCTGCAGCACGTCTGGTGGGGCAGGAAAATCCCTGCAAAGCGCCAGGTCCTGTACGGACAGGTTTTGAGCCACATAAGAGACAAGTTCCTGACTGGTAAGAAAATTAACAAGTGCTTCTATGCCCTTTGCAGGTAACTCTGGGTAGGCGCCTTCAAAGCACTGCGCCAGGTAAGCGCGGGCGAAGCGCAGCCCTCGCTCCGCAAGTCCGGTGTTGTCCTGGAGCTGAAGAGCGATCGCGTCCTTGTCCAGCCCCAGCTGCCGGCGCCTCGTCTCTTCGCTTTCGATGTAACAGGGATTAACAAACGCAGTCTTGAGAAGGTCCAGAGTGAAGTTTTCCTGCAGCCGGTGGCTGAAGGCCTGGATCTCCGCATGGTAATCCCAGTTGGGCTTCTCGGACCTGCGGGCGCGGAAACGGAACCAGCTCAGGAACAGAACGCGTTACCCGCCCCGCGCCTTTCGAAGGGGAACGAGAAATGAAATTGAGCTTGAATACCAAACCCAGTATTTAAATCCCTGGGGTCAGACTCTGTCGGTTCCGCATCACCGTCTGCGTGCCCCGTTCAACCGGGGCTACGCCAACCTGCGGAGCTCAACCTATTCTGCTCCACAGCGTAACCAGACGGGGCCAAAACATTTTGATTTACCCCCTTTCTGGGGCCGTCGCACCCCTCCCCCGAGCCCCGCCCGACCGTTCTCGCCGCTTACCGCCGCTGCGGAGGTGCCTGCAGCCTCTGCAGCTCCAGGTACGCCCGGAGCCACCGCTTCTTTTCGGGGGGCGGCGCGGTGCTGAGCGCGGTGCCGAGCCCGGTGCCGAGCCCGGTGCCGAGCCCGGCGCCCCGCCCGGCCCCGGCCAGGAGCGGCCCCACCGCCCGCAGGAGCAGCCGCGCGGCCATGGCGGGTGCGGACAGAGGCGGCTCCGCCCCTCGGCTTCCGGGCGGAAACGCTCCCGGCCGGGGCGGCGGAACCGGGTCCGGGCTCTGCGGCCGCCGGACGGCCCCGGCCTCGGAGACATGAACGAGGACAGGAGCGGGGCAGCTGCACTGCCGGGACTCCGGCTTGGGCCGCTGGGGTGTTTCGGGTGGGACCCTCAGGCTGGGCGCCCGTCAGCGCTCAGGCCGCGGCAGCGCCGTGGTGTGGCCGAGCAGCCCCGCGGTGTGAGCGAGCCCCTGGCAGCGGGTCCCGGGGCAGCGGCACTCGCCGAACGTGCCCCACGGGCGGCTCCTCAGGTGGCGGCGTTCTAAAATCTTTGAGTTCCATTCCCACGTGCAAGACAAAAGTCCGGTTTTGTGCACTTAAAAGAAGCTTTATTTATGACTGTCGCCTATACAGTTCTTTGTACAATCGCTCAGCCCTCATTTGCACCATCAGAGTTCTTACAATACACCCTCCGTGCAAAGGTCATGATATAAAATGGAAAATGCAGAAAACGTGCAAAGCAGGCCTGGCCCTTTTTATCGTCTTTACTGAAAGACAAAGGCACACACTTGAACATTCATGGTAAGAAAACATGCACACCAAACACCCCTATGGAATCACAGAACACAGTAAACAAAGCTCAGAAAAAATACATGCCACAGTCCCATGGGAGAAGCCAAGGAAGCAGGTACAGCAGCCTGTACGGCAGTGCAACAGCCACACTGAGCCCACTCTGACTCCACATCACAGGAAGGGGTGAGAGCAGCATTCCTCCTGGCATCTGCAGCACTTGTATCTAAATCCTCAGGCCTTCTCATGCTGCTGCTCCCGGAATCCACTGTCCAGGGCACTGCGGCACTGCCCCCCAGCCCCGTGTGCAAGCCCCAGCAGCGCCCTGGGTCCCACCGTGCAGGGGCAGCCCAGGCACTGTGCCGCGGCCTCAGCGCTGCGGGGTGAGCGAGGACAGCGCTGAAACAGACTCCGGCTCCTTCTCCTCTGCAGCCGCTGTGCATCATCCATCCTTCACCCCGCTGTGCCCTGCTACAGCACAAAAAGGGTCCTGCACAGGGGGCTGCTAGGTCCAGTTGTGCATGGAAGGTTCCCTCTGAGCAGCGTTGCGGCGTCATCGCCGGTCTCCGGCACACTGGCACGAGTGGTTCCGTGCTCCGCGGGGAAGGGGCTGCGGCTGCCGTTCAGGGGCCTGAAGCCACCAGCCTGCAGGGAGCTCCCTCAGCGCCCCTGTGCCCGTATCTACCAAATAACGTGGATCACGAGGCTGAGCAGGGGATGTTTAAACTGACCCTGGTACCAGGGCACTCCAGGCTGGCTCCCCATTTCTGACACCTGACACCAGCACCACAACCCGCAGGGGATGGCAGCCTGCACTGGGCTGTCACATGCCCTCCTGCTGCTTTAGAGCTGTTCAGGCCACTGCCACTACTTACTTCAAAGACTAATAGTTTAGATAAAATCTCAGATAAATTCTCATAAATGATATTAAACAATGGTTTGGGGCTGGGCTTTTTTTGAGAGAGTTTTATTAAAGATTCTACATCAAAATCTTGTACTCCATAATATGTTGATCACTCACAGACTGACTTGTTTAAAAATGTATTTTATAGAAAAACATCTGCAAAATTAAACCTAAAAAAAATACATATTACACACCTCTGGACAATCTGCATGTTAGCAAAGAATTCCTTTTATTATTCAACCTGAACATGTACTTAAACAAGGAACATACTCATGAAACAGGACACACTTCTTGATTATGGCCCATCTCAAACTACTTGGACTAAAGGAAAACTAGTGCAATTGTTTAATTGCATCTAACAACAGAACAATAAAAATGACTTTTTATTCCTTTGTTTTTGTTTTTTTTTTTTTCCAAACCCATTTCATTTGTTCTCTTCGTTCCACAACAAAACCTCCAGTGGCTAGTCCTGGAGACTGCTGTCACACTGCATGAAGCAGACTCCCCATGGGCAGGTCCATGTTTACAAAGAAGCATGCAAAGGAGGATACTGCAGCATTTGCAATGCAAATCTATTAAATACATTATATAACTGAACAAGGTGTCCCTTTAATACTGCAATTCTAGAGCCTTTATCTGTGGTAGAAGTTTCCAGTGTATTCATTATAAAACAGCATACAATTCCGAAACAGAAACAAGGAATTTTGCAAATTGTTTGTGTTTTCAACTAGTAAATCTTTCTGAGAGCTGTGTCTAGCGCCGAAACCAAAGCCAGCTATTGAGTAGCCAGAAAGCTACAGTAATGGAATACATGATCATTTCCCTCTTAGCACGCTCTTTGTTCTCTTCTTCCAGGAGCTGGAGACGGCGATTAAGTTTGATTATCTAAAAACAAATACAGGCTTTTAATATTTCATTGAAAGTTGCCACACCTTCTAGAAGCTTCCAAATAACCACGTAAAATTAGTATCTCAAACAGATGGATGTTAAACAGTTGATAATTTGACTCTCTGTCTTCAGTCAGTAGTGACTAAATCTTACAGTCCCTAATATTTAGGAACAGAAACGGAGTCAGATTCTCCAGATTTCCAGAACAATACATGATATGTGAGGGCAGTCCAGCAGGGGCACAGAGAGGAGCCCTTGCCCTGCCTATTGTGGATACCTTTGTAGTCATAGAGAAAACCTCTTTCTCCATTTTACCACTACAGCTTTGTCCTAATACTGTCAACTACCGTGCTTTACATACCTGTCTTCGTAAGGAGGCAGCATCTACAACTGTCATGTCATCTGGTGTTCCCTCGAGCGTCGTATCGAAGTTGGAGAGACCATATCTATCAGAGAAAGGAGAAGGTTCAGCTGTCTCAGCCATGCAGATCATGCCATATTTTATCAACATTCTAGCAGGTGAATATTTTGGTGGTGATGGAAAGAAGAACTAAATTTTTTTTTTGCAGCTGTTACAGAGCTGCATTTCAATAGGATCCTAACTGTGTAAAGCACATATGAAGTGGGTAAGTGCTTGACTAAATTCGGGTTGGTTGCTCTCCACACTTAAATATTTTTGAAGATTCTCTACACAGACAAACTTCCTGCTGACACACAGTTCCTCAAAAGACTGTTTCCAGTTATTTAACTGATTCATGAAACCTGAACATTGCCTGACCTACAGTGCCAAAATTGCAAGAGACCTGGCAAGAGTAGAAATAACCAGAGACTTGCGAAGTGTCTTCTTTAAGTACCTACTTAAATGTCCCAAGGGCACACTTACTGAGATTAAGAACCTCAGTCACATTAATTTCTGTATTTTAGGCAGAGAATCTGGCAAACAGAACCCAGTGCAGAGTTACTCACTGCTTGCTGAACTGTGTGCATTAGAAAGTTTGTTCCTAGGGCACTCTGAGTTTTCTTAATGCAGCAATTCAGAAAGAGCATTATTCCAACTCCAGGACAAGTTAAATAAATACAGTACATTTATTATCAGTTAAAAAGTGGCAGAAAGTCTACATAGGTATGTATTTTGATCATCCAAGTGCTATCTCTTAACCAGATTAATTTCCAACAACTAACAGGTAAAAACAGTTCCTGATCCCCCACCTACCCCTGAGCTTCTCACTTTCTATCTTAAAACCTTTGTTTCCAATATTAGCTCCCGTTGACTTCCTTTCTCATTAGGACCCGTGAACAACTGCTGCAAACAGCTTAGGAAATGGAACAAAATGATGCCAAGGCTACCAAATTGACAATGAATACACCTAAAAGAATGTTTAGCATTTAATGACAGTTAATGGTCAACTTGAACTAACGAGAATATGAGCAGAATTCCTGGAGCTTGCAGAATGCACTTAAGTGCAGAAACTAATTTTGCACTGCAGATTCTTCCATCACGTTCAAGAAACTGCTCTTAAATGCCCTCAGCTCAAGCAGCCTCTCTTCCCCCAACAGACAAATTGTCATGTTTCCATGTATCACTGCTCATCAATACTTTGTTTCTCAATAATAACTGCTATTGCTACATGAGAGTTGCACTAGTCTGGACTTCAATAACAGTGAAATCCTTCAGATCTGCAAAAATATAAATCAAGTTTTCCTTACTCTACAGGTCCTCTGAAAGCCAAAGAAATTTCTGATAAGGGTCTTTTTGTAGTTATTTTTTTATTAGTAGTAGATGCACCTACGGCTCTACAGCACAGTTGTCCCTCACCCTCCCCTGTGAGAGGCAGGAAGGGTCAGCATTTCAGTGAGATGCACATGCCTCCCTCCCAGCTCACATCACAGTGTATCACTGCTGCTCTACAATTTCCAAGCCATTCCAAGGGTTAAATCAAGAGGGTTACCAGCAAGAAACCCCTTGAGATATCTCTTGGGCCATTTAAAAAACTGAATTCCTGAGTTAGAGAAGAATCACCTGCTTGAATCCAATTTCTACTTAAGCACAAATCTAAACCTCCATTTTAATGAAAGCACTGAAGTCTAAATGGCAAATGGGAAAAATGGATGTGAAGGGACTATTTTTTTTCCATTATCCTGATGATGGGATTATGCGTCAATCTTTTACCCAGTTCCACTGACACGATGTCAATCTGCCAAGATAATTGAATGGCAGGGAAAAGGCATCCAGCTAAACCCAACAAACAATCACAGGCATGTTACTGAGAGTACCTCCAAATTAGGTGAGGTAAGGCCAAATTTTCTAGCAAGCTCCCTATTAATAGCAAATACTGGAACTATACAGCTCATATAATGTAAGAGCCTCCTGTCATGCATTAACCTGAGTCAGAGATCTGCAGCACAGTGTATCTCAGACAACTGAGATCTGGGCAGGTGACTTGGATGGGGAAGGAATAAAGGCCTGAAATATCTCAAGAGTTGAGACGCAGCATAAAAATGAGCACTGTGTTTTAAAATAACATCACTGGAAAGAGGGGAACAGAAATCTGAATTTTAGAATTAGTGGATCATGACTTAACAAAAAAATGCTCTTTACCTGGTGTTGTCATGATGAGGGTTAGAGGAAGTGGTAGCAGCTGACCCACCACGTAACATTGGCCTACAGCAGGATTTTGTAGATTGAAAGCACAAGACAGAACCAGGAAATGACAAACAGAGATAAGAGGTAAAACACACAGAACAAAGGAACATCAAAATACTTCCAGATATACTCTATAATGTTTCAATATACCTTCTATAATTTATTTTCTGGTAAATTGCACTTTCATATTTCTCTCATTCAAATTTAATCAACACTGAATGTTTTTGCAGCTAAGATATGTAAGCAAATTTTTCATGAAGCAGCTTCATTTACAGAAGACAAACTATTGGAATAGAAATTTAGGTGACTATTATCAGACTTATAAGCTAATCATGGGAAACTTCAGGTTAAAAAATAAAAATTTTATCCCCCAAATCTAAAACCTTACCCAACAATAACAGGAAATCAATAAATGTACTACACGTACTTATAAAAACACTTTTAATCATCCTCTCCTCCCTGTAGGGAAAGGGGAGATTTGTCTTTCCTGTATTCATCTATGCTAGATGTAATTCAGAAAACTTGGGCTGGTATCCTAAGGGCCACAAATAGTCTGAAGAGAAGTAGATCTCTCCAGGGAGAAGTGACTACAGGCTTCAGGCAGATGTCTGAACATCCTTACAAATGCTGCTCTTTTTCTTTCTGGGCAGAGAGGAAGAAAAGGTAGAGCTTTTTAAACTGCTGCAACTTTCTAATATACATGAAGTTTGCAAAGAGAAGTTACTGTACTACAGTTCACAGCAGATGAGAGGACCAGCAGTACCCTCTGACAAGCTGGCACCTCGAGTTTCCACTGCCTCTGGTAACGAGGCATTAATGTTCCACATCACAGATGTGCAACAAACTCTGCAGGAGCCTGAAATCTTTTTTCAATCTCTTTCATTTTCCCAATGCCAACTGGAGATACTTGTACCATGCATTTAACCTACGTATACTGCAGGCTATAAAAATGCAGACAAAGAGAATCTGGGTATGAAGATCTTTCCAGCAGGTCTGTGTGGGAGGCAGAGCTTTGGTACCAAGGTGGCCGGGAGAATGCTGTGGCCTGGCCTGAAAGCCAGCCAGAACCATGCAAAAATATCACAACCACCAGCCTCACTTCAAAAGATCAGGATCTAGGAGCCTTGGCAAACTCTGCTACCTGAGGCACTATTTATTGGGACTAGGTCCTACTCTAGTTAGCACCATAAGTACAATGCTCTCCTCTCTAGCACTTAAGCCAGCATGACGTGCTTGACAAAACAGCAAGCCCCATTTCCAATACATAAAGAATGTTCTTACCTAAACATACAAGATGTATCAAAAAAAGTTATCAAAAAAAAAAGGTATTCCTAATCAGAGAAAGAATTCAGCTGGTCAAAGTCTTGTCTGACAGATGCTACAACTAAATACTTTGAGACAGAGTAAGAAATCAAGCACACAAGCTATGGAAAAGGTCACAGAATTTCTCTGAGAACTTAAGTCACCTATAACTAACTGGCAGATATGTGAATGCCAGGGCCAGTATCCAGCAGGCATTTCCCACACCATCTGACACAGGACAACATTTGGATTCTGTGTAATGAGAATAATAGTCTCAAGTGCTCTCTAAATTCAGCCTCTGTGCCATCTTTTGGGAAACAAAGTTTCACAGCTGTTGTAGAATTAATCAATACTAATTTACAACTACCCTTCCCAAGGAAAGTCACAGGCTGGGAGACAGCTGAGGGCTACAGCAAGGCACAAACCCAGAGCACTCTGGGATCTGTGCGAGTCTGGAATTTAAATTAAAGACTAGTCTTTAATCCCACTTCCCAACACAGCCAGGCTGTTAAGAAGCTGCATGTTGTTTCTTCCTTTTCTTTACAGTTCACATTTTATTTCATTACAGGTGGGCCCAAAAGTAATACCACAATATTCCCCCACCTCTTCTACACTTCTACCTGCTTGTTTTTTTATATCAACAGAAAATTGATTACATAGATCACAGTGGCCTCGTAACTGAGATCCTTACCCCAAAATTAGCAGCAAGTTTTTTGGTAAATACAGAATGCACAATATAGGCAAGCTATTAAATGCATGGCCTTCTTTAAAAAAATAAGTGTACATTAAAAAAATAGGTGTACATTAGAACTTTGAAGTTTCTGGCTACTTCTGTCAATTCCACCCTAAACATTAGTGTCTGATCAGAAGAAGCCATAACTCCAAGGTCATGTGTACTCCCTGCAAATACAGCAACAACCTCAAACTTGAAGGGAATGCACAGGAATACAATTTAATACCAGTGGGCAAACAGGAAGTAAGGCAAGGAGCAACTGAATCTGGTCTGTCTTCTTCCGGTTCTACAGTGATGATGCAACCCTAAACACATGGTCTGGGAGGGAAACAACAAGGGGTGGACAATCCAAGAACCTGGTCCAGCTTCCATCATTTCTGTGCCTGTGGCAGGGGACTGGGGCCAGCACACACTCTTTGCTTAGCAGAGGCAGCAGCTGTGTTCACCTCTGGCTGTCCTTTCAAATACCTCTGCAAGTCTCAGCAAGGCTGCAAGAATGGGCAGTAGGATAAAGGGATGTGTTCTGGACATGAACTGGGTGAGCTTCTGAAGTACAGACAGGGCAGTGGCTGGCTCACACTGCTACCCCTGCTTGTCTCAGTGCCGCCAGCAGTTACCCATAAAATACAGCAATAGCTGCTGCCTTTCCCAGCCTCCTTCACATCTGCACACCCATCTCATTTCCGTCTGAACTATTATTACCCCAGGCCAGAGTCAAGTGTAGCCCTCTTTGATGGTCCTAACTCGCTTCCCATTTTATTTCTACAATGAAAAATACCATTAACTTTCTCAAGATAAAAAATGATCTTATAAAACCTCAGGTTATGATTATGTGGGTGAAGTTTGGCATTTTAAAAGGACAGTGGCTTTTTAGAAAGGGCTATCCTAAAGAAAGGAAATAATAAATTGCCATGCTCTTTCCTCCTAAATAAAATGTACTGAGACCCAAGAGACAAAGAACAGTTTAGACAAAATATAGATTTCAACACAGCTCTATACAGATATGAAATTGTCTGTTTTTCCTGCATTTACACATCACTAAAATCTCCTTAAATGCATGGAGCTTTTTTGGGGCTTGTCTGTTCGGCTGATTTGTTTTCAGATTTTTTTCTGCTGTCTAGAGCATAAAAGATCAGTCTTTAAAGGACACTAGGGGTAGGCCCTACAGTCATTCCACAGAAACTGAAACAGAAAAATGGTTAGAACTAGAAACCAAAACTGACCTATTGTCCTTGTCCAAGCTGAAGGAAATGCAAGAGTAAACAGTGATCATTAAATTTGTGCTCATTTAAATAACCCTTTATGTGAGCAGTGCTGGCTGAGCTAGGCATAACTCATTATCTGCAGCAGTACCATCAGCACCTACCGTTAGCAGTTTTAGTAGATTGGAAAATGTTTGGAAAAAAGACAAGCTATAAAACAAGTTAAAAATATTTTCAGTGAGTAACATACAGTCAGATCTTGTTAATTTTAGAAGACCTCTTCAAGTATTAAGCATAAAATGTTAAAATAGGTAAGGCTTTGAGATAGAAAGCACATTACACAGAGCAAAAGAACAGAGTGCAGCTTTGGAGCAATTTAAGATGAACAATATTTTGCAACCATGCAAGTGGATCATCCAAATTTCACATTCCCACGCCAGCTGTAATGGTGGGTGTCTAAACACCCAGCCACAAAGAATACACTTTCACCTTATTGAAAAGTTCATTATTTTGGCACCTATTTATCCATAGGTGGCTAGAAACAGGTTTCCCATTCCTTCTAGGAAGGTTAGCAAGAACACCTGAAAAATTAACTCAAACCAGCATGAGTAATGCAGCTTTTGAAGTATTCAGAATCCTAGAAATGTTCTGATAATTGAAGTAAGTTGAAAGTGTATGTATGTATATGGATCTGTTTTCCAGAATCCAAGAAAACGCAGGCAAGAACATGCATAAGGGAAGCCAGGAATAAAACCTGTTAGCTTCACTGCAGGCTGGAAAAAGGGCTACAGCTCCAAACTATATTTTAAGAAGGACTCTTGGCACAGGATCCATAAGTACTACTGCTCATAGTACAGTTTCTTCTTATCTGGGAGCTTTAATTTGGCAAAACAAATTTATCATTCCATACAATTTTAATATTGATAAGGAAAAAAACCAGTATTGATGCCCAACTGTTGATAGGCATCAAAATTAACAGCTACAGCCTGGCATTTCATAGGATTAAATAATTCATTAGTTAAGCACCCAACTCACAGTATTTCAAGGGACTCTATGCAGCTGATTTTGTTTGTTTTTCTGCATCCCAGCTTAAGAATACAATGGCCAGCAAGACTGGAGTTCTTTACAATTCAGGAATGTTAATATGGGCATTTATGTATTGTCAGGTCAGCAAACACAGTGAGCTACAGGAGGTGCCAGTTTGGAAAGTGACTGCAAACACACAGACATTCACAGTAAGATTGGCTTGATAGTCACATTTCGTTACCCAAACAACTAGAAAGCAAATAATTTAAACTTCACACTATAAATAATAAGTGTGCTGCTGGGATATTAGCAGAGGCAGATGGCAAATTTCAGAGAACTTGCTAGCACAGGCCACACTGAAGGGCTGCAGGAAAAAGAACAGTTCCTCCCAGTGTTCTTACCAATTATTTCCCCTAATTCAACCTCCTGGCAGAGGTCTGAGCTAGCCCTACACTAGAGACTGTGTGCAATTGTTACCTGAACTTCTGTGCTGGCATACAGCTAAACTGAAAATTGCTTTTGGTAAATGAACATTGCCATTGTTAATCCTTATGAATGTTTCTATAGTGTTAAACATGCCGTTCCTGGAACGCTTCCAAATCCCAAATCCAAACAGTGCAAGGATACACCAAGCGGGCAAAACTCCACTGAAGAGAATGGAAATAACTATACAGGGATTGCCATGAGGCTTGTTCTGGCTCATTACTCTCCAAGTGTCAGCTTATCCATAAAATCAGAGACAGCAATAATCAGAGCAGCAACTAACTCCTCAGTGTCCCCTGCCTTTCTTGCTCTCAGCAACCAGCATGGCCACCAGAGAGAACCATTCCCAATATAAACCATAACAGTTTCAAGTCTTGACACATTATTGAAAGTAGTCTACAATGCCTTGTAATATTCTACCCTGTTTCTGCACATGTGTTTTAATGATTTATGACATCATCAACCCAATCTTATTGATTTGCACCACTGCTCACCAAAAGAAAAACAGAAGACAAGGCCTTTAAATTTGCAGGTTTGGGGTCAAGTATTAATTGCAGAAAACACTGATAATCTCAAAACAGCAAAACCCCTTGCAGCCACAGGCTAACCTTCCTATTTAGATTTTTATTTGGAAGGAAACCAAAACAATCCTATATTTGAAACAGAAGCATTTTGAAATGTGAATTTTGGACATTTAAATTGCTTATGAATAGTGAAAGCAAAGGAAAGCAAAAGCAAATAAATTCATCTCATCATTTTGTAAACAGAAACCAAACTCCACTAAAAAGGAGAAAAGAAAAACAAAGCAGCAGAAGCTGGCAGAATCAGTGACAACCAATCACCTGCGGTTTTCATCCAGCACATCCAAGACCTGCTGGTAAGCCCTACGAGTGGAAGACTGGATAAACGACAAAATGCCACGAGCAGAGTAAAGATTAATTCCATCTTCAGGTAACATATTGGGAGGACAGACACGAGCCTGTTGCAGTGATGGGGTCACACTGGTCATACAAGCACAGTAAACGAAGAGAGAAATACTAAAGTCAGATTTTAAATTAAAAAAAAGCTTTTCAGATAGACCCCATTCCAAAATGCTTATTGCTTGCTTTTGGTTTACCCTTCTCCCACCACTGTAAGGTAACACTCCCAAATTCTAGCAGTGTGGGGATTATGAGCTACATTTACATACGTTCATCAGAGGCAAACACAAGCAGTAATAAGGACACAGTTTTGATCTGTTATACAAGTTAGTTCTTACAGAGTGCATGTACAGCTAAATCTGTACCTGTTGAAGTCAGTGTTCAAGTCCCCACTGACATCAAGGAGAGGAGTGTTTATACAAGCACTGGCATTTTAAGAAAATCCTACACATCATGTCTTTTCAAAAAACAAGCCTTTTTCAATAAGGACATCTCACACAGAACACTTTCAATAAAATTTTTTGGAAGCTGTGATCAAGATAGTATTTTGATTTGCACATGAACAAGTTTAAAGGCAAACTGCAACAAATTCCAAAAATAATAAAAAATTCACATCCCAGTGACAACAAATTACATGATCTAACTTGTTGACTATGATGCAAAAAATATTATTTAAAATATGCAGGACTGGAATTCAAACATGGCCATTTGGATTATACAAAACTTTTCTATCAGAAAGAAATTAGTTTTGATAAACTGCCTATGATTTGCTTATGTTTCTTTACATTCAAAGTGACTTTATTCACATTTCCTGCACACATCAAGACTTAATCTTGATTTAATCTGGAAACTTTAATTAAAGATGAGGTGCTTTTTTAATAGGAATTAATTTGTCTTAACATAGTTGTAAATATTAACACACATGCAAACCAAGTGAGAGCCACTGTACCCGTTAAATCTTGGGTTAGATTTCATTCCTAGATTAGCACCTATATTTCAACATATTTCCTTGCCACTTGTGCTTTGCTACACAGCTTTGGATTTAGAATGTCAATCTTTTTGACCTTGGCATTTTAATAAAACACTAATGCTGAGTACTTGGAAGCTGGTTTGGTATTTGGCTAATCTCTAGCTGGGTCAGAATTCTGTGGATACTCTTACTTTGAATAGAACTGCTCTGCAAGTGGCTGGCAGCAAGATCACAGAGCTGAGTAAGAAAGGAAGTTCCATTGAACAGACTGAATCAAAGAATGTTACATGAATGTCACCTCACCCACAGCAGAGTTCAGCCATCCTGGGCCTCAAGGGACATTCAAAGACTGCAGCAGCTGGTGCTTGGCTGATACTGGTCACTGTTTATTACCTAAAGGGTAGGTATCTTTTCATGCTCCCATAGGCTACATTTCAATAAATATCTGGTTGCTTCCTTACAGCTTTTATTGTTCTCCAACACTTGTAGAACCCACCTTTCTTCTATATTTATGATGACTTCTACTGTGTAATCACTGGTAGTTGTCACACCCACGTATTTTACTCTGGAATTACACTAGAAATGCCAATATTCAGTAGAAAAATAGCAAGCAGCAGGGGCAAGTTCAAAATATTGCCACTAAAATGAATTTATCAGAATTTTTAATCCTTGTGGATTTGCTGGATTGAGGCAAATGAGGGAAGAGTTAAGGCTTGAACTCACAGTTATGTTTTACATTAAAAGTAATTTCTCCCATTCACCACTTCAGAGATTTACAGAATAGGGCAAAAGACAACTTAAAAAAAAAAAAAACAGGTAGCAAATAATATTTAGACATATTGCAAAACAGAAGACATTGTGGAATTCCTGCTGTCCAGAATGGTATTACTGTAAATACTATAGCAATGATATTTGCATACAAAGACTTCTGTATATACTAAAAAAAATTCTAAAAAATTAAAAAGCAAATGCAAAAAAACCCCAGTTTAACTAAGACTGTACGGTTCCAGAATTAAGTTACATGTGCTGATTAAATTCAAAGTGTATATAATACGGAAAAATCACAAAATGAGAATAATTCTATGAAGGGCACAAAGGCCATGACTGAGGGGTGGAGAGAGAAGCAAAATTTTTCTTCTATTTCCCTTTTTCAGGATTTGAAATTACTGTCCTGTAAACATATGGTAGTCCTCTGGACTATGTCAGAGACCATGAAGAAGAAATATAAAGCAATTACCTAACACACAAATCAGCCCAGATAACATAAGAAAAAAAAATCTCTGCCATAACGACAACTCTCTAATATGTAGTATGAGCACTTATCATTAGACATGGTGGCTATCCTCATTTCCTCCTCCATTTCTAGTTAAATGGTCTTCTTGTACGTATAAATTTGTTTCTCATTTCTGAAAAGAATTCTTAAATACAGCTCCAGCCACTTACTTTATTATTCCCTGATTACAGACACCAGTCAATTCCAGGGCTTGGAACCAAACCAAACAACATGAAATTACAGACATTACTATAAAGAGCACAGTAGCCTTTTGCCGTATGCAGAGGTTTTAGTTTAGCAGTAATCTCCCCTAAACCTTCTCAAAGCATTTATGATGTACACAGGCTTTATTTCAGATATTTCTCTGACTTGCAGTTCCGGCAGTATCCAATGAGAAGTAAACAGATTCAACTTATTAAGGTTACTTTAAATTCAAGCACATAGACAGACATGCACACCATCACCTTCTCCTCCATGACTTGCATGAAGAACAGAATTTCTCAAACTGTGAAACTGAACTCTCTAGAAAGATGTGTTATTCTAAGGAAAAGGCTGGAGCAGAATGAAAATTAAGTGCTGCTCACTTTTCCATGCACTTTCGGCAGTTTGGTGACCTCCAATACAGAAGGGGAATCCTTGCCTTCAGCATTGGCTGGCAATGACCAATGAAAAGCTTTGTTTCTCCAGCTATTCAAACCCAGCCAAAGAACAATGAGTCAAACAAACTAAAGTTATTTTGAAATTTAACTGTCCCTTTCATTAGCTGTCAGGTGTCTTTCCCTATGCTCTTTACAGAGGGAAACAATTTGGCCAAGTTTGAGAAACCCTGAAGCAAAATTAGAAACCACACATTCAGTGTAGCTGTTTCCAATTTTATATTCTAAACTACAGCTACTTAGTCAGAATACTAGTACTGCAGAGAGCTACAGAATTAAACACACTCTTGATTTTCATCATTTCAGGTAACATTCAGGCTTACGTGCAATCCTTAGTCGAAAGAGGTGACTGGAACCGTGGCATTTTATTTCTTGGGACAGTATCTGATCTGTGCCACCTTGAATAATAATTGTAATCTCTTAAGTAAGCATCCTTAGAAATAGAGGGATTGTAATTTAGAGAGCTGTCATTATTGCTGCACAGACAGTTATTGTACCAGCAGGTACTTGTTAGTCCCAGGATTTCTAAGAGCATTAGAGAATTACTGACTTTAGTGAAGCCCAGCTGCCAAAAAATCCTCAGAACTGTCTCTGCATGCAACTGGATGAGAAGAAGAGAAAGACAATGGAACAGAAACAACTACTTGTGCCATGTCAAGAACACTGTGATAGGGAGCCCAGCCAAGTCTCACTTGCACCTGACAATCTATTCCAGAATGTTTAATTTTGTCACTTTGTAAGTCAAGCACTGGAATTTCACACAGTACATCTGCATATTTTGTCCAAGGAGGACAACAGTGTGCTAGATTAAAACTTGAGAACTGTAGCCATATTTTGACAACAAAGGTTTTAAAAGGCAGTGCTCCAAGTGCCTCTTCACTGGAGTCCTCATCACAGCATCTGAGCAGCCCATCACGTGGACTTCCTTTTCTATTTGAAGATGTGAACCAGATTTCACACAAGCAAAGAAAGAAGAGCTGATTTTTGTCAAGGTAGAGCACCACAGCATTTGTTAGTGCAGAAGTAAACCATTTTTTCAGCCAACAACACCACATATAAGAACTTCAGGAGCAGCTAGTTTCTTGTATTTTTGTATCACTGGAAAAATTAGTATTTCCAGATGGTAAAGGAATTTCAAGGTGATATAAATGAGGCAACAGGTGCACAATTACATTTTCTGTTGTGCAAAGAATAGATTTACATGAAATTTGTCTTTTCTTTTGCAGTTTACACTCTATGTCCTGTGGGCTTAAATTGTGAGGAAACAAGAGCCAAGAGGTTATTTTTTCACCAAGTACAGAATGCCTGGCTTTTCTGCATTTTTGGGAGCCACACAGGTTCCACTGCGGAACGTGGGTGTTTTTACAGTCTGAATCCACAGAACATTCTCCTGAGAATTAGCCAGGTACAAAGTCACATCCTCCACTTGGAAACTGACAAAACCCAGATGAGGGAGGAATGTCAGACTCAGCATCACAGAGTGCCATAGCATGTTCGAAGTGATTTCTTTTTTTTTGATCATATTGTACCAGAAGAAGCAATTATGACAAAGAAAGAAGCCATTTCTAGGAATCACTGTGATTTCAAAGCAGGTGATCTAACACTAGACTCAGCATAACTTCTGTCATAAGAAAACAAGCGCTTGGGAGGACAAGAGAAAAATGAAGTTCTACTAAAATACATTATCTGCAGGTCAGCAAGTGCAGAATACTGCAATGAAGAAGGATATCTTCCACACGGGCAGCAGAGAATACAGATCAGAAGGCTCAATATAATCTAGCTATTATTTTTCATACAAGCAAGAGAAGAGATCCTGGATCAATCAAAAAGATACAATGGAAAGTGCTTGGCATTGGAATTTTGATTCATTTGACAGACCTTATCAAGCACTAGCGTGGGCATCAAGAGAAGAAAACTAATCTCCAGGTGTGTCATAATTTCCTGGCTTTTGTAAATGATAAACTGAGTCATGCCAGCTGCCAGTTATATGTTCTTTGATCACAGACTTTTTAAATTTACAGGGTTCCAGGTGCTTATTGTATTGCTAAGCCTCTGAAGGATTGAAAGTAGATTTAAAAACTGACAGCAAATAACATGCAGACCACGTAAACCCAGTAATTCTATATATAACTATAGAGTGACAGCAATGCACATGGGTGAATTTTACAGATTTAGGATTTTCAGATTCAAGAAGTCCAGACAAGTGTGAGAAATCTGACAGCAACTATAGGCAGAGCTGATCTTACTATTTTCTCAGATGGCTGGCATGGCCCATGACTTTTGGAAGACTAAACTAACACGGGAAACAAGTGTAAAGCAATTTCAAGAAATTGCAAGAATTTCTTTACCATCTGTTTTTCCTTTTAAGTGCAATACATCAAGCTGGCAGCATCAAAGGGAGGAAAGTTTCCCAGGAAGCTCCCATCACATGAAGACCATCTACTCCAGCATGTACCATGTCCAAGCTACCAGATGGGCAAGAGAAAGCCATTCTGAAGTGACATTCCAGTGTGTCCAGTCCAACGGGACATAACGGGTAAGTGACACCTGGACACCGAGGAGGCTGAAAGAACACCCAGAGACTGAGTTGATCAGGAGCTTAAAGATGGGAATCTAAGTTTTGCCAGCTCAGTAAATATGTGTGACTCTGCAGACCTGAGCACCTAGACATGTGCAATCTATAAACTTGTATGAACTGAAAGTCTGATTAAATAAGAAGGGCAAGATATGAAACAATATTTCCATAAATATCTGGAAGAGAAGGAGAACTGTATCATGTGTGGAACATGCATCAGGATACATTTCACCTGTTTTAGCCAAACTAACAGGTGGTCAGATTTGTAGCACACAAAGTATCTCCTAGTGCCCCTGCTGTAAATAGAAGAAAACAGGCATTTCTAGGACATAATTCACTTGTTCTACTTTAGACTAAAAATAGGTAGACCCTAACTAGGTTATGCACTTATTTCCCTCTAGTCACTGAAAATTAAGTTTTATGGTGATTTAGCGACAGTGTTATTCAGTCTACATCGGGACAGATGAATCCCATCTTCTAAATTTTAAATCTGAAGCTTTTTCTTAGGCAAGTATTCCTTATGGCAGCCATATTAAAATTCATATATAAAAGATTTCCAAGTGTTACATTGCAAAACCAGTTATTTCCAGGTGGAAAGATGCTGCCACTCAGAATAAACCATGATTAATCCAAGACTATCATATCTAATAAAAATTTACAGACATATGTCTTCAGAAAGTGCCTTAAGAACTGCTACCTTGGATGGTAACAATAGATGAAGTTTCCAATTCTAAATGTTCCTTGCCATTTTGGTCAGAGAAGATTAATATATATATACTCACAGATTCCAATATATGAAGCACAGTGACACCAAAGAAAAATTACTTATTCTAATATTTATGAGGAAATAAAAATATTTCTTCTTCTATGAATGAAAATCATTGTAATATCAACAGTGAGAGAACTGGGAACATTTTGAAGCACAAAAACCTCAATTTCCTGAAAATTCAGGGGAAAAAAATATTATACCAACTCAGAAACTGAAAAATATCCTGAAATAACAATTCATGGTAACTGGTGAAACCAACTGCGAGCCCACAAACACTTCCACCCATTCACTGCAAGAAGCCACCTCATTAAACAAAACCCATCGAAATGAAGAAAAATGCTGGCATTATAATAGTTAAAATTATGTACTTGCCACAACATACAAAACATTAGTTGGGAAAAGCAAGGAGAAGGTAAGGAAAAAAGGCAGTGTGTCCCAAAGCTGCAGCAGTGCCCGTGCAGGTGGGGCTGCACTCACATGGAATCATTGCGGGCCAGCTGCCCATTCTGCCGTGTGGCGTTTTCGCTCATGGAACGCTCTCTCTTCAGCCTTCCCACCGAGCGCACCTGCAGCAAAGGAGGAAAAGAGACATAAAAGCCAGAGAGTTCCAGCACACAACACTGTGCACTGGAGCTTTGTCAGTCAGATCTGCCCTCAGATACAAAGGCACATTTCCATGGGTTTCACAGTGGTTAAGAAGAAAACAACTGATGACAGGATCTGATGCTGGTACATGTAAAATCAGGCTCCAAACTTACTGCAACCCTGTTGTTACCTATCCATTTGATCTGATGTCAAAACTATGAACCAACAGAATTTTGAATATTCTCTGGAGATACTCAAAACCCTCTGGACACAACCGTGAGTAACATGGTCTAGGATGATCCTGCTTGAGGGAAGCTGGACAAGATGAACTCCAGTGGTCCCTTCCAGCCTTAACCATTCTGGAATTACCTCCTATCACCAGAGATAAACATATTTCTATTGTATTTTATAAGTCTATAAAATACGCAGCTTCATAAATAATTAACCATGTTTTGTCAATTGCCATTATTCACTTGGATGCCAATGTTATACCATTCTTTGAAACTGGTTTTCAGGGTTTTGTTAAAACTCATTAATTCTGTGTAGTGTTATATCATCTAGCTATGAAGTCCAGAGTTCAACTATATACATTACAATGTCTAACTATATACAATTGCAAGAATCTTACCTTTTTTCTGATACTCTGTAAATAAACCTTGCAGCCTTCTCTTCAGCGCAAGGATTTTTTTGTTAGAAGTATTTTGGGTAGTTCTAATTATGATTTTATTTTTGTAAGTAGGGAGTAAGCTTGCTGAGCATGGCAATCCCAGGCCATCTGCCACTTCAAAGTCTAATCAGAACAACTATAGTCCTAATAACAATATTTTTCTATTTTCCCAACATATGTCAGCACCAAGTTGATCTACACGACAGTAGAGAAATCATTGGTCATTTCACTTTCTTTAGTAGAATGCTTCTCATCTAAGGAAAAAGCAAAATAAATACTGGCCTCTTCACTTTGAGGTGTCTGCTGTGGAGGTTTTTCTAGGTCCAAAAAATCTAGCGGTTGATCACTAAGAGAAATAACACGGGGAGGAGTTTTCAATGCCAGTGGTTTGAATGGAGTAGACTGAAGAATGTCAAGGTCTGCTGGTCTGGAAAATGGAATGTCTTCACTATTACCTGCAAGAACATCAGTTGTCAATAGAAAGCAAACTGTTCTGAGGCCTGAGGGCCAGTGCTACAGTTCAAAAGAACATCACAGCAGTTACCTCCCCTGCCTATGCCAAATGATCAAGTATAATCTTGTTTAATAGGTCTTGTATGTTAAAAACTACTATTAAAGTGCTCATAAAGACCACATTATTTGACACTTATTTGAGCAGTTTCTCTGAGAACAATGATCCTGAGTAACCCTGAACCACATCAACTGTTACTGCAAGTGAGGGCACTCAAGACACAGTCCTATCAGTGGTGTATTTGATTGGGAACATCAAAGCATAAAATATATGCATGTCACACATTTTGCAAACTGTAAGACCTTCAGCAGTTCTGGATCTGTCACTGTAAAGCCCATGACCACAGATACTAAAGTAATGTTGATAGAGTCTACTCAGACAGATTCTTAACAAAATTAGCATTCTGATTAAAATCAAACACATTACAGATGACAAAGATAGAGCACATCCCCAAAACTTGTTCTAGTTACTTCAGCTTACAGTTAATTGCTAAAAATTAGGTGTAAATCAATAAACATTAATTTTTTTCGTCCAAAAATAGCATAGTAAGATGAAACATCAGCAATTAAACCTTCTGTTCATAATTAATTCATCAGCTGTCTCCATTATAAGCTACTCCAAAACTATTCACGAAAACATTTTCAGAGCTTAAGAAACTTCCCAAGTTAAAGAGCTTTAACTGTTTGAACACCAGAAAGCATTTTACAGGTTGTTCTTTTAAAAATGACATATCAATATACAATTTTTCCATCCAGAAATCTGGGGAACTAATTTAAGGTTTCACCTGCACTGCAATGCAGACATACCTGCCACTACAATCCGCTCTGGAACCTGCATAGTTACACTGGCATTTGGAAATCCTTCCTGGCTGCCCTTCTCCAGGTCAGCATTCTGAGGAGCCACTTTGAGCTTCTCTGGGACTCTCATGCGCTGGCTGATGCCCTCGGTGTATTCCATCTCGTACTGCAGCCGGTTCATCTCTGCCATCTCGGCAGCCGGGGAGGGGAATGCGGCCCCACTCATTCTGCCAAAGGGAAACCAAAACTCGCAGAGCAGTACAGGAACCCAGCAGGAAGTATGGAAAGGAAACACTTTCTTCTGACTACCAGGGAAGTAGGAGATCCTAACTGAAGAGTCTTATTTACAGGAAGAAATTATGCAATAAAATTCATAGGAAGTGTAGTAACAAAGTGCTCAGAGGTACAGGCAATGAAAGAAGAACAAAGTGATGCTGTAGGCAACGCTCAAATTGAGGGTCCTCAAATTGAGCCATAACAAATAAAAAAAAGGCAAAACAAACCAACCTAGAAATTCTGCAGATAAGGTACTATTCCTGCACCAGCTGGCAGAAATAGAAACATAAACAAACGCATCAAAGAATTGGTAGGGTTGATAGGAAATCTATTCAGGATTGGTGAGAGATCTAAATTATTGATTTGCATTTACACAAATCCAGTATACTGGTAGTTGAGAAAACGGCTGAAGTCTCAAAAAACTGCATCTTGAGGCAGGGGAATGACAGAAAAGACTCAGTCTGGGCAGCAGCCCCCTGCTCACTGTCAGTCACCCAGATCTTACCCCACCCTACAAGGACAAAGTTCCTTATCAACAGCCTGTCAAATCAGCTTAAAACTGAGAATATTAATAACCCTTCCCAAATGCAGCAATTCTTTAAAATTCTCACATTTTTCTGTAAATTAAAATCTTACTTTTGCGGAACTGATACAAGATGGGGAGGAGAGAGAACAAGACTTTATTTAAACTTAAAAGAGTTTGCCAATACTTTATATATACATTTTCCTAGAAAAGGAGTGGGATCTCATATGAAGCAGTGGAGGAGTTTCCTAGAAACTGGGCTGTGAGAAACTGACTAATGCAATTGCTGGGAGCTGTGTCAAAGACCAAGGTAACTGGGGGTTTGAAGTTAGATTTAAGGCCAAGAGAAAAAGAAATCCTAGAGCTGCACTGGGAGGGTGGCTGGAAGGGAACCTCAGCTGGGAGAAGTTGATCACATGCAGTGGCCCTTGCTGATGACTTAGATCCAGATAATGGTTACGGGCTCAGTTAAAGAGACCCAGAAGCTGCATCTGGAGTAGGGCTGGAAAGGGGCTCCCAGAGGAAACAGTGAGCTGCAAGAACTGGTTGTGGGAAACTTTTCATCCAGGCAATGGCTGGGGCCTTGTCAACAGCTCACACTGAGGTGATGGTTATTTTTAGGGTGAGGATAAGAAGACAAAGATTCCAGACATATATGTACATACACAATATGCAAATACAGCTTTCCTGGCAAACCTGCCTATGTGAAGCATGAAATCTTTTAGTGGTGTTGCTTAAGTAGGTCCCTAAATGAAGTAACCCATCCTGGCAAAAAGGCAGGGTTTGCCACTAAAATTGCAGCTACATTCCTTTACTATTTTTGGCAGCAAGGCCACGTCTGCTGCTGTGTGTGCACTTTGCTGAGCTGAACGTGCAGAACTCTGAGAGCAAAAGGCCTCAGTGCAGAGCAGCCACAAGGCAGGTGAGACAGCCCACAAGCCCTCCCTCCCACCATCTCACACAAGCAATACTTCCACATTTATCAATAAAACCTTGAATAATAACCTTCAGACAATGGAGAGAAGCACAGAGAAGGATCTGGATCGTGTAACACACAAATACACACAGAGTATATCCAAGATGTGATGCACCTGGCGGTCCATCCTGGGAGCCTCAGGGTTATTTGCAAGACTTACTATCACCACAGATCAAATAAAGTATCTCATTAATCTCAAAGTGTCACTGTAGCACAGTAGGAGAAGGGGTGATCAGGGAGCAGGCAAAAAGGCCACTGTGCAACCTTAAAAAAAGGTCTATATAAACTTAAAAAAAATTAGTTTTAAAGGAGATACTTGAAGTGCTGCAGATTTACTCCACCTGTATTAATTCTCACTGTTTGTATCAAGTGAAAGAAAGTGAAACAAACCATTTCACTAGAATAAACACTTTATAGCAGTGCAAGAGGTGCTTAAGCATGTCACTTCAAAATTTTTAACCTTTTCACATGTAGATTTTTCATCCATGCCCTTTGCTTTTACAAACTAGATTTGTCCCTCTTTCAAGATGTGTGCTAGATCAGCCAGTGACATGAACAAAATATGCAGCCTTCTGAGATTTCCACATTCTAAAAGGTGCTTTTCATTTTAAACGTTGTCTGTGATCAGTAAAGCATTTCCAGATCTAATAAAAATCATAATGTCAAGAGAGAGACCAAATTTTAAGAACTTACAGTACCCAGAGTACTGACTGGCAACAGCTTTAAGCACAAGTACCCAGAGTACTGACTGGCAACAGCTTTAAGCACATTTATTGCTCACACGACTTCACAAAAGGTGTTTCCCTGCTTGCTCACTTTCTCATTTTGAAATACCTGGACGGTTTTAGGGAGCAAGCATCCCTGCCCTGCAGCAGTGTTTGCACCCCAGCTTCCCTACAGCTTGGCGTGGCTTTTGGACACAAGTCTGCACAACAACTGCTTTCCAGCTGCAAGGTAAAACCTACACAAAATCAGACAGCAGCAGAAGAGTCACTTTATAAAGTATTTATAAACTAAATGACACTATGTGTGTTTAGCAGTATTTGCCAAGGACCTACAGATACAATACCTCAATATCTTCCTACTCCTGTCTACTTCGTGTCACTGAGAACTGGATTTGCTGTCAGTGATTTCAATTTTTACTTCTTTTCACAAGAGAACAGCAAAACAAGAACCAGTGAGATCTCAGCAACAAACATTTTAATGAAGCTTCTGAACAAAACAAAGTTATGTTTTCTACAATGTCCTTGTTACACAAAGCATTTTACAGAAAGTATTAATAATAAATCAGGGAGATTGAGGATTTTAAAATTGATATTTACAGGACTAAGTATCTCATAAAGAGGCATGATAATTGAGAATGATAAGACAATAAAAATCCAAACACAAATACAGGATAAATAGACAGAGAACAGCTGAAGTGCAAATGAGCATCAGCAGCATTAACTGAAAGAGATAAAGGAAGGAAGAAATCCAGAGGAGAAGGCAAGAGAGAAAAAGAGGTTATAGAAAGTGAGTTGTACGTTCAGAAAGACACAGGAGTATCTCCTTCTCCCTCTCCTAAACAAGAACATCAATGGAAGAGTTGAGGACAAAGCAATGCATACAAATGTGAGGGATAATCAGACACTGGCCATATCAGACATTGGCCATATCTGTGCTGCAACGGGGAATGCTCTGCACAGTGTGGAGCCCCAGATACAAGATGAGCTCTGGTAACAGTACAGCTCTGCCAACACTGAGATCAGAAGAGGTTTTACAACCCACACCAAACTGTAGTTTCTCCAGCTCCATTACTGTTTGTTCCTGATGTGGCTACTTCAAGGTCCTCTGTTCATGTGCACGTAAGGTACAAAGTGTTCCCTTGGCAAGAGTGCAGATATCCTTGGACAAATAAAAAGGGGAAGAGGAAGACCCAGAGCAAAGTTAAGGATACGAATTAAGGACCCAAAGGACTCTAGTCTGGAGCCCTACAACTGTCAGAATATAGATCAGAGAGGCTGTAAACTAACAAAGCACAAACAGAACAATCTGAAGGAAAGGAGCACCAGGTGTAGGCTAAACGTCGAAAGCTGTTCTGCAGTTACAGGTGCTGAACTTAACACAATACACTGGTCCCTTTCTCTAGCACTGGGATGACATCAACAAAATGTACCTATTACAGACGAGCAAGGCTATACAATCACAAAACACCAAAGGCTGCATTCTTTCAAGTTTGCTTTACTCCAGCAGAAGGTTTTAACACAAAACAGGCTTTTTTAAGTAAAAAAATAATTACTGGAGAACGTTAGCAGAAAAACGTCACTCTGACAACCATTTTTCTGAAACACCCAAATATTCACTGTGCTGTGGCGGCATTTAAGAGCATTCGGCAATAGAGGGGGGTGTAGGCGCTTCCTTCCCTTTATAGAGGGGTCATCACGGCGGGTCAGCCGGTAATGTCCGAGGGAATGGGGGACCCCGCGGGCTCGGCGCTTCGTCCCCTGAGTGTCCCCGGGCGGGTCGAGCCCCCGGGACAGGCGCTTGTCCCGCTGCTGAAACGCTCCCGCCACACCCGGCAGCGCCCCCGGCCGCGGGGCGAAGCCCGAGGGGCCCCAGATCGAGGCGAGGGGCAGTGCTGGCAGCGGGGAGACGGGGCGGGACAGGCCCTGAGGGGGCCGGGGCTGAGCGGACACACGGCTGCGGGCAGCGGGGGGCACACGGGCTGAAGGGGCTCCGGCTGCGAGAGCGGGGAAGGGCCGGCTGCGGCCCCGCGGACAGGCCGAGCCCCCCAGGCGGAACTGGGGCCGCTGCCGCGAGGCCCCGGCGGTCCGTACTCACCCCGAAAGGCAGGAAAAGACCGGGGAGCGCTGCCAGCCCGGCCCGGCCGGGAGCGCGTCAGGCACCGCGGCACCGCGCCCGCACCGCGCTCCGCTGCTCAGCCGCCAAACGCGACCTGCGCGCCGCCATCGGGCTTCCGTAAGGGCCGCGCTCACGTGACTGGAGGCGGGCGGAAGCGGCTCTCGCCGGTGCCTCACGTGCGAGGGAGCCGGGGGCAGCCATGTTTAGTGAGGGCAGGTCTGCGCCGCGCAGGCGCGCTGGGCTCCCCGGCAAGGTGACCTGCGGCGGGCGCTGAGCGGAGCGGGGTGGCTGTGCTTTGTCCGGGGTCGTGCTGCGGCCAGTGAGCCGCGCTCCGTGCGGATACACGGAGGGGTAGCGTGTGCTGCGTGCGTGGAGAGCGTGTCTGGGTGTGTGCTGAGCCCTCGGCACGGGCAGGAGCCGGCGCACTGCAGGGTACGTCTGCCGAGTCACAGCCCGTTGTGCCCTGAGCCGCTGCTCCGGGGCAGCCGCGCTGAAACAACCCCGCTGCTCGCTCAGCCTCGCGTCTGGCCGGCTCTCGGCTCCCGAGGCCCTGCCTGGGCCACACCAATCGCCGCCGCGTTACCATTACAGAACGTTTGTCACCAAGCATGGGTGACAGCCATCCACCGCTGACAGCCAGCGCACACGCCAGCTCGGACCAGCAGAGCACTGGCTGCCGACGCCGCTAAAACGCTTCCGAGGGCACCACTAGCTGACCCTTCCTGAAACTGACTCTCAGAGAACCTAGGAGCAGCTGCTGCTTCGTGGTGTAACTCAACCTTCCAATTCCATACAGGAAAATACAATGAAAGATGCTAGTGTATATCTATCTATCTATCTGTCTATCTATCTATCTATCTATCTAGATATAGATATATATCAGGTATTTTTTTAAAGAGAAGAAAGTAGCCTCAGAGCTTTCCCTGTATTTGGATTTATGGTTACGGTGTTTTGGAGGTCAGAAGGTGTAGCAGTTCCAGAAGCACTGAAGCATATATTGATCCAAGGCTTGCAACTTGCTAATTCAGCTCTTCACAAATGTCAACAGTACTGTTTTAAAGAGGCTAGTGGTTAGAAATATGATCTCCTACCAAATAAAAGTTGTCTAACATTGAGAATGATACAGTAGTATCATTAAGATATATGATCTTACATCTGGCCTCCTTGAAACACAAGCTGTGCCCTGAGCACATCTTACCAGGCAATCCTCATCGTTCTGCATGTAGAGTCCTCAAATTTACCTCCTCTTTAACATTTTATAAACTATCAAGAGGATTTCATCTTTAAAATAAAAACAATCAAACAAGAAAATCCCAAAGCAATTACAGTCTAAAAACTGGTTCTTCAAGCATACTAGAAATACGATCCATCTTCTGTGATTCCCCATATATAATTTTATGTTGAGATCAGTTATGCGACTGTTTTTACTCCATTGAATAAATGACTGTTGTTAATAAATTCAGTGGTCACAGGCAGCTCACTTGAGTTGTCCTGAGTCACAGGAAATCCTCCAGAAGAACATCAGTGGGGAGTTCTAGTGAATTATCACATTATGAATTACCATTAGTGGGTCATGACTGCCCATGCCCCTTGTCTTCTGTCCCATCTCAAAAAGAATTGCATCAGGCTGTATCACTTCCCCTCTGAGGATGTTCTTTCCATTTTTTGCTTTGTGTACAGGTCCTTGCACAAGTAATTTCCATTGACAGTTTGCAGATTTTTCTGCAGATATCCTTGATTTTCAGATCTGTGATTTAAAAGGCCATCCTTAACAATGTTGCATACAACACAGTTTTTGTGGTTTGTCTTCCTTATTTTCATGCTGAACCCTTGATAATAATTTTAGGTGTGCCTTTTTCTTTCTGCTGCTCACAGTCTGATTATACCAAGCACTCACTCTCCACATCCCACCTCACCATGGGATGGGGAGGAGAATCAAGAAAGAAAATAAAATAGAACTTGTGTTGAGGTCAGAATGGTTTGATAATTGAAACAAAGTATTATTATTATTATCTGTAATAAACAGGAGAAGGAGAGGAGATAAAACCCAAGTAAGACAAGTGATGACAGCACAATTGCTCACCCCCTGCTGACCAATGCCAGGCTGGTCCCTGATCCACCATCAGCCTCCTCTTTCCAGGTAATTTCCCCAGTTCATATACTGGGCAGGACGTTCTGTGGTGTGGAATTGCCCTTTGGCCAGTTCAGGGCACGTGTCCCAGCCATACTTCCTCCCAGCTTTCTGTGCATCTTCTCACTGGCAGACCATGGGACACTGAAAAGTCCTCGTCTTAGAGTAAACACTACTGAGCAACAACCTAAACATCAGCATGTTAGCAGTATAAACTATCAGTTAGCAATATAAATTCTCATACTGAATCCAGAACAGCCCTGAACCACCTGGTAAGAAAAAAAACCCCAGCTCATCACAGCATCCTGTGCAGGAATATATCTAGGAAGAAAGCTGGCATGCAGAGACCCAGCTTGGGTAATTTACACTCAAGTACTAAACTTGGAGTGTAGTCCAGGTCAGAGCGAGTGTCTTTCTGAGGACAAACTCTACCCACTGTGTTTTAATCAGGTAACTTTTTTTTTGGTATGCACGGGTAGTGGACAGGATCATTAGCACTGGAAAGGAAAAAAAAAAAGCCAATATGGAAAAGGATCTTTTATTTAGTCAAAATATTTTTATTTGGCTATATTTAGCAGAATACAGCCCCCACTGTTTGCTCATTATTCCCAATTTCTCATGCGTCCATTCTTTCAGTACAATATATTAACAGCTTGCACCTCATCAGCACTTTCCAGTTAAGGCTCCCAAAGCATTCACAGACATCAGTTAACTAATCCTCACAACAGCTGTTAGCAGTAGGGAAGTAAAATGATCTGCAGCTGCAGTGAGAAGTTAACATCAACTTTTTTCAAGCTTTTCTTTGATTTCCAGTGTCTAGCTTGTATTATGCCAGGCTTGACGAACATGTGTCCTTGCAGTTGTATTTCATGCTTTTGAAAGAAAGACTCAGTTTGAGCACTCAAAATCTAAAGCTATTTATCAACATCTTTCTTTCGTAACTTGTTGAAGGCCACACAAAAAGTGAGCATCGGAATCCAAAACTGGGGACAAGGCATAACTTCCAGTTATATGCTATACCATGAGACATAACTCTCTGTAACTTACCTTTGGACTTTAAAGCCACAATCCATTCCCTTCTCCTTACATATTATCCTCTACTGGACACATTTCCAGCAGACTTCAGCCTCAGGTACTCACATTTGCATTTTACTAGCAAGTTTTACATGAGACTCTCCACAGTCATCGATTCTATATTGTATGCAATGCCTTTGGATGACTGCAATGAGCTTTAATGAAAAAAAAAAAACACTAGCACCCCAACAACCTCCCAAGCAACAGGTGTGGTCTTCATCTTTGAGTATTTAAAGCAAACTTCAGAGTTTATGGAAAAATCTAGTATGTGATTGTTTTAAGGAAAACAACCTCAACCCCAGGCTCGATTCAAATGAAACACTAAGTATTAACTTGACATGAATACCTTCTTATCAGTAGTGCATCTGCAAAGAGATTCTTCATAAAATCCTGTAAATTCACAATTATACCTTGCAAACAGAAGTACTATGACTGTTCAAGCAAACAATAATTTTAAAATAGCCATTCAGTTCATGTAAATGGTATCTTCACGTTAGCTTCATCGTAAGATACTGGCATGGAACACAGACAAAACCTTTTCTTAGTTAGGTTAACACTGAAAATTCAAACAGTCAGACAAACACAATGCAAGTATTTTAACAGAAACAATATAAAATTTCACTGGCTTAAAAAAACATCTAAATGAGAAATCCTGGTTATTTCACTGAATTGCTAGACCCTACATTTAAAATGGTGCATTTACAGAACTATTCAGATGAATTAGGCTTCTTTTGTAACACTAAATACTGGAATTCTGATAAGATTGTGCAAGTATTAAAAAATATTAACATTTTAACTGTCAATATTACAATTTTAAATAGCCTTGCAAGTGCAATGTTATAAATATTAAAAAAAACCTCAGAGCTACAATTTTATATGATTTATATGAGCAAATGAAAGTGCTTTTCAAGTATTTATGTTCATTTACAGTTGGATTCTCTTGTATAAGTCAGTGCTTAGATGGTACAATTTAAATATCAGTCTTTTAAAAATTCTGGATGCATACATTTATCTGGATGGAATAAATGGTTTCATTTGCAGATATGCATGCTAAATATTTAAATACAGAATAAAATTTGTGATAAATATTTAAATATGAAATATTGTAAAATGGAAATATAGATTTTGTTAGGAATCACATCCTGATGGGTGCGATAACCTGATAATGCCATGGGAGCCCTTCAGCCATACAGTAATTGTTAATTCTAACAAAATCCCAAATTATATGGTAAATAGTTTTCCTTCAGGAGAGACAAAAGCATGTGATCATAATAGAGGCCCAATACTGTCAACTTTGAAGAACTCAAAGATAGCATGATCTGTGTCAAAAGCAATGGAATCTAACGAAAACTTTCCGACACTTTCAATTAGTCAGCCCTTAGCCACAGTCACTCTGGAGCACACAGCTAGTGCCTGTCACCAGTCCTGCCTGCCCAGTGCTTGGTGTCATTCCCTCTCTGGCCAGTCAAGCACCATTAGCACCGCAGTGATGTAAGAAACATTGTATTCCTGTTTGCCAGCCAGAGGAACGGTGAGGTACATGGGGAGATACTTGTATTAGACAAGAAAACCAAACCAAAACAACTCTCAGTGAATCACCATATAGTTAAAAGTGCACTGAAAATATTGGCTATTGAACCCTATCTGTCATAAATATCAGATTGTCATCTTAAATGATATCCACTTGGAACACTGAACATATGTAAGCTGATACAGGAGCGTTTAGTTTGTCCTGCCGTTTGAAAAGCACATGACACAAGGCAGCATTAACATCTTTCACTAGAGATCTGGTGATGCTGTAGTTTCATGGTGAAGATGCAGCTCAGAAATGACAAGGTTCAGCAGAAGCTCCTGCAGATGCCATTACAAGCTTTCTCCAACAAAGTGCTTTGTCATTTGCCAAAGACAAAAGTCAAACTGTTGCCCTACCTCACCACAGTGCTGCATTGGCAATTTATAATTGTCTTTCCAGATGCAGCTGGACTTTAATAAATTATAGCTCTTTAGAGTTAGACAATTCTTTGTAATGAAAGCAGAGTTTCATGTTCTGTGAAGAGTGGCCACTGTTTAGATTGGTCTCTTCATGCAGACCTGACAACGACTGATGATATTTTCTAGTTGTCCTGCTTTCAAAGTCTGTGACACAGGTCTCCTAAAAGAAAAAACCCAAACATTCAATTTTTTTCTTTAAAAACCAGGGAGAGACAATGAGACTTTGGATATGGAATTACTGACAACAACCTTGAAATCCTTGGCTCATTGAAAACATCTGTGTGCTACAGAATAATCCTGAACCTAACAAAGAGGGGTGTCTAACCTCAGGGGAATTACAAAGGAATCCCCCCACAAGTTTTGCAGTTTACCTGAACATTCTTCTTGGATTTAATGATGCCAACCAGAAGCTGTAGGAATTTGTGTAGTAGTTGCATGTCCCCCTGCCATGGCACTCTATGAATGGGACGGCCCGAAATTCTTCCAGACAAGATCCAGGAGATGCCAATGCTTGGCCAGAAGCTTCTGAGCCAGCACTTGTGTACTGTAACCACCAAAACATTTTTATGAGAACTTGTCTGTCAGCTTTTAGCAAACTGCAGACAAAAAAACCACCTCTTTCTAAAACATACCGTATGTTCTGTGGTATATCTTGCACTAAACAAAATGAATGCAGATTCATTTGATAAAATTTATAATGAAGCACAGAAGCCTTCTGAAAATTCAAGCTGTTATGGCATTTCTTAAGTCCCTGCAAAGGCCTTTTTCAGGTTCATGAAATGCATGAAACTAACTAGTACAAAGACTAGAAAGCTAGCTTCTGTCCAGCCAAGGACAACAGTAACTACATTACAAATAAACCAAATTGGTGGGTGTGTGTTTTTATATTTTTTGTTGCATTGATTGCTTCTCCAAACACAAAAAGCAGAAAAGTAATTTTCCTTCTCTGACGTTGGTAAATGCTTGTAGAAGTAGCTCTTAAATAATTCACAACAGTATAAAATTGGCTAGAAAATACTATCTAACTTTGCTGATGCTGGAAACATGCAAGTTGTTTCAACCAAGTGCTAAATAAATTCTTTCATTCTTTTCCAAGTTTATTACTATAACTTGGGGCCAAATTGCAGAAGAAACAAGAATTTCACACTAGACCTAAAAGGACTTTAAATTATGCAAAAAAAGAGGGATTTAAAATTCTTTTACCTTCAGTCGCTGGCATCCCTATGACATCCCACAAACATGGGTAACAAAGATTAAATGCTACATCCCCTCTACTATAAATACACTGTTATTCCCATAAGCAGTTCTCAATTTGCAGTTACATTATGAATTTTATTCACTCATATCTAATTATAGCATCAAAATTGCTGAGGCAGTCTTTCGTAGACAGTGTTCTGCATTTATTTTGATTTTAACTCCCTGTGCAGTTCCGCCCCAAGATCTGATTTTTAAAAGAACTTGCTGGCATGGAAGTTGGTCACTTATTTCTACGTTTTTGTGTTCAGGATCAGTTTAACCACTTCACTCCCCAGATCTGTTTCCTAGATCTTAGCATAACATGTGAAAGTGAATGCATGCAGTTATTTTTGTCAGACTAAAATCCTTTAGTACTTCTCTCATCTTTTCTGCTTTTCCTTCTGCTGCCTATTTTTGTGAACAGATCAAAATAGTTGTTCCTATGCTTTTGGAATTGAATAAGAAATAATAGAATTATTTTCTACTTCTTGGCAGAGGCAAAAAAAAAATTAACACTTCTTAAGAAACAAATGAGCTATGAACAGCTGAAAACACCAATGAAAATGAGAGGACATAAAATTAATAATTCAAGTTGTTATATCCTTACCATAACAAAAGAAAAACCCTTCCAGAGAGACATCCAGCCATCTGGACATGCAGGAACTACAGTTGTTTGGCTGTGAACTGCTATTACCATTGCAGCTCCTTCACAGACGACACACCTGTGAAGGAAAGCACATACACTCAGTGCAGACATGAGGGAAAACATGAAAGCAGAACAAGCTTCTACCTTCTAGGATGGTAGCTACCTCATGGCAGGGCTTGCTATAAATGCTACTACTCACACAGGTTTCTGTGTTTAATGAGGAGATAAGTAAATTGAAGGTAACCCACATACCTTATTTTGAAATTCCTTTGCAATCTCTACTAGCAACACCAGACAAAAACTGTTTTAAGATGGGAATAATTCCAGAACATCTGAGGTTCTGAATTCTGCCTTTAATGAAGTAACAAGCAAAATTTTACCTTTTTCATGTGCTCACTACTTTATGTTGTTCTGGTTTAGATCAAAGTTCTGTACTTCTCTACCTTCATTTGCTAAGATTAGAAAAAGTAATCTTTATTTCCTAAAAGAGGAAACTGAAGCTGAGCTACTGGATTGCAACAACTGGGTAGGGCAGGACAGAAGATAAGAGTACAAAGCCTGCCTTCCCATCTTGGATTTTGCTGCTCTAGGTCTTTCATGCTTTTAGAATTTTTCTCTTAAGTTGCTCTTCATACTTCTCAGCTGTTCTAAGCAACTAGAGAGGGCCACACTTGCACAAGGGTGTTTAATAGCTGAGAACCTTCAGCCCAGATTACAATGTTCTTTACCAACTACAGTAAATATATCATCCGGAATTGAAACCAGAACTTGATTTGTGCTGTATTCTAAATAACAAAGCTGTCTTTATTTAATTTTAGTCTGTCTCTGATATACACAGTGATAGGGTCTTTAAAAAAAAAAAAAATCCCTGCCATCAGCAGGACTGTTTGCCATTTTCTTATGTTGGCTCTGCAGCAATAGGTCCTGTGGTGGGGACCCTACCTTTATTCCAACTTTTCTTGAGAGTATCACTGAATATTTGACATACTTAGGTGAGTAAACCAGGCTGTTGAAGTCAGTGCTTGTACTGGCTGAGATGGGCAGGTCTTTGCCTCAGATTTGCCACTCAAAACAATTTATGATGCCTCTGTGGTTCCAGGGCAGAAGAGCTAAAATTCCAATCTTCTTACCTGCTTATGTGGGGCTCTAATGCCCTGCCAGAAATGGGTGCCATGTCTGGTGTCATTACCACTGCAGTGGACAGCCAGTATGAGTAGTCATTGCGAGAAGCAAAGCTACAAACATCATTGGTGCTACAGAACAAGAATGGCATGGTGCTGAATCTCTGCAAGCAGCTACCAGCTGTTCCTAGAAGACAAAAGAGGAGGGGTTTGTGACAGATAGATTATATTTAGTGCAGTGACCAGAAGAGACACATGATGGCACCCAACCTACTATAGTAAGAATTAAAACAGTTGGTAACTGTAAGAAGTGTCTGTACAGTAAAATTATCTGAAAGCAAAATGCTTCTGGTTTATCCAAAAATATCTATATAATAAACAAGGGGTAAGAACAAAGTCTGTTAAAATAATACAATCTTCTTGAATGGTATCAGTCCTTGACACAGGGTCAGGGATTCAGCTGCTTAAACAAAAGCTTCCGGTGACATTGTTCACACCCTAAGGCATCCCATCTAGGCTCCAAAACCCACAAGATTCTCCTTAACATCCTGTGGTACTACTGTCAGCCCTGTGCAAATGTTGTGAAGGTTTATACTAGACATCTATCCATAAGTAACTGAATTCCTCCTCAAAAACTCTAAGAATATCACCAAGGGAGTATAGGAGTGCAGGAAAGAAAGGTGCCTTTTAAATCATGACTCCTGATTTGACTCCAGGCCACTCTGGAGATGGATGGTTGAAACCCATGTTTATCTCAGACACTTACTCTAAATTTGGTTTCATGACAACTTAGCACTACTGGACTCTAAGAAAACAATCTGAAATTTTTTACCAATACAGTACCAAGATCTTGTCCATGTGCTCGTTCATTTCCTTGTACGAAAAGCAGAGAGTAGCCAACATAGATCTGGGATGTCCCATGTGGGCACGAAGGAATCTTTGTTGTCTGACTGTGCCGGGTAAAGATAAACCCTCTTCTTGTTGGGCCAGCAGCGATAGTACCTGGTGATCCAGGTAACCCCTGCAAACCTGGAAAGCCAATCAGTCCAGGTTGTCCTGGGGAGGTGAAATAAATATGTGTGGAAATATTATAATTTTGTTTGAATTTTCATTTCTTTTAAATTAGTGAAACTGCTTGAAAACTAACAAAAAAATTACCAGTAAGAAGATACAACTTAAAAATTGGTATTATTTGTTGCAGATACAGGAACTCCTTCAGACCTAGCTCAGGTAACTTTACACTGCATAGCTTCATGGAATAGTGAGGTATTTTAAAGAAACATGGCCATTTTTACCAACAAAAACTTAAAGTAAAAACATTTTGTGGTGCCTAAATAAAAATATTTAGCTCTATTTTGATGTAATGAAAAGGCACCCTGGTACCTAGAGATTTCAGGTGACTAAACAGAAGTGAATAATAGCAGAAGAGCACAGTCAAGGCATATTTCTGTAAATTATTATTTCATATGTGAATATGCATCTGTCAAAAGCTAAGAATGTGCTTACAGGGGTCCCTAAAGCTACTGTAAATGTTACAGAATCTTAGTATGTGGGAGAGGAAGGATTTACAGAAATCAGCAGTACAGTTTATCTGTAAATTGAGTAGTACCAGTCAAACAAAGATGTCCACTTTCCTGTACCTCTTTGTCCTGGAAATCCCCTGTCTCCTTTTGGACCAGGCAGTCCTGGATGACCTGGATGACCAAAACTTCCTGGTAGACCTTTTACTCCTTTAGGTCCTAAATTGCAATCAACAAAAAAACCAGAAACTTACAGCAGTAGTTATTCTAGATTTTATTAACTGTTAAAAAATAAAGTTAAAATCCCCACATAAATCTAGCTGTGTTAGAACAAAAGCCTGAACTTACTTAGTTTTCAGACTAAGTTTTCAGACTTTCAAATGCCTTCTAGCAAGCCTTCCCTGCTGAGGAGCTCCCTTCCTGGGGTGCAAAGCTGTGGTACTGGAAAGGGTGGCCAGATACCCACTGCATATTCACCTCATCCTACCTGCTCCTTCCTTCCCCATTTCTCACAGCTGTGGCAGGCTTCACTACTGGTGCCAATGGAGAAGAAGCCAGCCTCTCCTTTCCTTCCCACCCTCAGACTAGGACAGATACAATCCTACTGGAGCACATCTACAGTACTTCGATTACAGGTGGTAATTCCCTCCCCCCAACAAATGACGAACACCTTGAGCATGGTTCTGGTTATATGAAAATGGGGAATGTTTTCATCCACTATGTTGCTAAGGCTTATTTGGAGGGATGTACTCACTCACTGCAAGGGTGGAGGGCAGGTGGAATGGGACAGGTTATAAATATTAGGGCGTTAACAAGGTACAAAGAGCTATTTTTAAATACAGTGAGGTTTTTTTAAAGATGTGCCAATTTTCTACGCAGAAGTTTTCCCACCAAACCAAAATGTTCTACTAAGCAGCACACACAGACATGCATAGAGGTAAAAATAAAAATCACCTCGTAGTCCAGGAATCCCTTGAATTCCTTGATCACCTGGTGTTCCTGGGGTTCCTGGCAGTCCTGGAGGACCCTTGCTTCCTGGGATGGAGTATATTTTCCCAGAGACTCCAGGTGGGCCTAGCAGCAAAATTATAATGAAGATCTATTGCTTTGCATTAAAAGAAAGAAAACAAGCTACAAAACAAAACAAACAAATCAGCCTAAGTCAGCCGGTATTGGAAGGAGAAAGGTTGCTTACCATGCTGGCCCTTTGGTCCCCTTGGCCCTTCTGCACCTTGTGGTCCTGGGGGTCCTTGATTACCCTTTTCTCCTAAAAGAGAAGATTGAAGACATATCTGTCTGGTTTAAAATGTCAAAACAACTGTCAAAGTTTCAGAGGCTTATTGAAGAGTCCTGCACAATCCATGCAAAGTTCCCAACGGGTAACATAGCCTATAGACTCATTTCAAATGTGAAAGGGGGTTTCTGCACCTCTGCTGCAACTATACAATTTATAGGTTGAATGCACTCAATTTATAAGATGATACTGTCATGCCTGTCTATATAAAGGTTGGTGCATAAACCTAGTTTAAATTCTCAGCTTTAGACTATGTCCTTTCTATCTTACATGTTTTTGTCACTGGATTTTGCGCCTTTAAGTGCTGCCTTCAAGTGTAGTTCAGCTCCCTTTAACCCTACTGTCAGTTATGCCAAAGGCTTTAAGAGAGTTGTAGAGTTTTTGATGAGACATTTGATAAGCGATTCTTTTCACTGTGCAAAATATGAGGTTATATTCAGACTATGCTCCACAGTTCTGCTTGAAACAAAAAACTTAATTAAAAAGTATTTTTAATATTACCTCAGGAGATTTGACGTACGTGAAATGAGAGTTTGTTGTTTAAGGAAGTAAGATTACTGTCTGTGTGGTGACTTTGCCAATAACAAATTTAAAATGCACAATAGTCAGCATGGATCACAAACAGGTAGGTTGAACAAGTAATGAAATTCTGTGTCACTGTAAATCGTGCAATTGAAAAATGAGAATACAGGAGTAATACAGGCCTATTTTATTTAAACCATATTTAAATCACTAGAAAATCATCTAAATTAAAAGGATTTGTAGCCAGCTACGGATTCAACTAACCCGCAGGAATATGAAATTAATGAAGCCAATATATTTAACAGTTCATCTGCTGATAAACTGTAAATTAGATTATAATTGGGACTATTCTTACAGTAAACAGAGGACCCAGTGCTGTAATTATGATTAAACACTCTTGAGTTCTGTAGCTAAGAGGTTGTCGAAAAGCCACATTTTCTAGCAGTGGTGGGGTATTTCCAATTAGCAGACTCAGTGCCAAAGTCCTTACACACCTTGTCACTCACTAAAGACAAAACTGTTCTGAATTTGTCTGAAGTGGAGGTTGTTGATGTGTCAGCCCTTCCTCACTTAAATGTCAGTTTGGACACACCCAGAGCATGTACCTCAGTGAAAACTCTCTTAGTGAATGCTTTCATTTAGACCTGATCTTCATGGCAAAACCTTGTGTCTCTAGAACCCCTCATACACAAATACTATTATAACTCAACAAGTAAAAGATTGTATTTGGCACATAGGAGTGTACATGATAAATTTATGAATACCTTTTACACCTGGGAATCCAAGAAATCCAGGGTGCCCTCTAGCACCAGGATAGCCTGATCGACCTTCTATTCCCTGCAAATCAGAAAACATCAGTAATAAACAGGAGCAGCATCTCCACACTATGAAACACATTTTATTTTTTTCAGAATATTCAAAGCTTTATGTTCACAGAATATGCTGCAACTAGAATTATCTGCTCTACTTTCAAGCATGTTAGAAATAGTCATATTATTGTTCATATTATCCTGTAATACAGAACAGCCAAGGAAATGACATACCAGGAATTAAAAAAACCAATTCTTATTGATCCACTTAAGTCCATAAAACCTGTTTCTCATATCCATTTTGGTATTTCCTCTATTACAAGGTGTTTTTGTGAAAATGGTGGGGAGGGGATGCTTGTCTGGGTTTGTTGTTTGTTTTGAGATTTTGGAGGGTTTTTTAATGTGTATTATTTTCATGGTAAGAGCTGATTATCAAAGCAGTAAGAAGCAATATTCCTTTCACTGACTTTGGGACCAGGAGGGCCAACGTCACCAGCTGGGCCCCTTGGCCCTGGTATGCCATCTGCCCCTCTGACACCTTTGCTTCCTTTCACGCTGAGAGTGGAAAGACCAGGAAGGCCCGGAAAACCAGGAGCACCTATACAGAAACATCAGAGTTAGTAAAGACTGCTTTTCACATAGATTACACACAGCTCAGTGCAACGTTCAGTGGCTCCATAATGATACTCATGTTTACTACCGCAGTGATTCCCAAGGAAATACACACACTTTTAAAAAAAAAAATCAATGAATTTTTCTTAGCCTGCTAATTTAATCTGAGATCAGAATTTACAGTAGTCTTTAACACTATAGGTTTTTGAATATCCTCCAGTTGTAGCTAAGCCTGGAATCACAGCATCATTTACGTTGGAAAAGACCTTTAATATCATCAAGTCCAACTGTAAACCTAACACTGCCACGTCCTCCACTAAACCATGTCCCGAAGTGCCACTCAAGCTATCTCAGTTAAAGATGGATCTCAGCTGCCCCACAGACCACATGGGAAGAAAGCAAAATAATGCAGTCCAGTGGACTGGAAAGCTTAGACTTATTTTTATTTAAATGCCACTGCAGAGATCATGTTGTTTGCAATGGTAATATTGCATTAACTGCTAAAGGACCTGTTTAAATATGAAACTCTCTTGGCGGAATACCCCTTTCAACCTTGAATTCTGGATATCAGTATATCATTTCAGATAAATAAGGAGTTCTAAAAACACACCTGGTCTTCCATGTGCACCAGGAATACCTCTGTTCCCTTTCTGGCCAGTGATTGCCATGCCTGTGGCACCTTGAAATCCAGGTAACCCCACTAAGCCAGGAGGTCCAACAGGTCCTTGATCTCCCTGATGACCTTTCACACCTGGAGGCCCAGGAAAACCAGGCAGTCCCATGTCCCCTTTGATTCCTGCAAAGTGTGAATATTACATGTAGGGAAGGCTGTCAAGACAGTAAGGTGATGTAATGACTCAGAATATGCGTTTCCTATACCACAAAGGTGGAATTCAGCCCTTGTTTTTAGTACAGAGAAGTCCTCAAAGCCACCTTGCTACCCTAAAGCAAAATAGTTGTGAGAAGACAGGACTCACTGCAAGGTACACAGCACTTTTTTAAATTAAAAAAACCCACACAAATAAAAAACCTCCACTCCACTTCAAAGATTGTTCATCCCAAGAAATAAACTTGTGAGAAGGATAAACAGACTATAGAAGGGAATATTTATTGATGCATAAGTAAAAGAAGTGCTTCTTTCTTCATCAGAACTAACAAATCCTTTTAAACTAAATCCCAGCTGGAAGCATCAATATGAATGAAACAAAATGAGAGACTATTCCAAAAGGATATTGTTGTGAAGTTGATCTTAGAGTGCTTTATTTTACTTTTTAAAAGTAAAGCAAGTCAATGGATTTCTACCAGCACCAGAAATACAATGTAAAACCTCAAAAGTTGAAAGAGTCCCTTCTGTTTATCAATATAAAAGGGAAGATGAACAAAATTAAAATGCAACCACTGCAGCTTTTTAAAAGTATGCTTAGTATTCAGCAAGATCTTGTTTTCATAAGAGCTCTAAGCTCTAAGAGCATAAGACTAACATACTCTGTTAGTCAAATTATGTATTACCATAAAATTTCAAAAGCTCTAAAATGTGTATGTCACCTTCACAAGACCACAGAAGTCTGCTTCTTTATTTCCCTTTTACAATAGTCTAAACTCTACAAGCAACAACTGTTGACATTTAATATTTAGGACCAAACCATTGATCAAAAGCACGGAATCACTCCTGATTTCCTCTGACACTCTTAGTGCCATTTCAAGTATCTGAAAGCAGGAGGGCACTTGATGATGATTCTGGGATTTAAAAATTTAGCTTTTTGAAAAGACAGCTCACCTGTACGTCCAGGAATGCCTCGAAGGCCAGGGATCCCTCTCCCTGGTGGTCCTATAAAACATTAGGTCACTTTAACTCAAAGTCCTAAATAATTTCTAGGAAACATCACAGTTTTGTAATATTTCATACATTTCTTCAGAATTCACTGAATCAAAATGCAAAGTTTAGTTATATGTAAAATAAAATTTATTATTTCCATTTCTTCTATACAAAACCACAAATTAAATTTTAAAGTTTTGATTTATAGGAGGAACTCTTATTGGTCAATCATATTTGAGGTACCTTCTACTAAAATAAGCTTTTTTCAGAGAAAAAAAACAGAAGAAAATATCTGCATTTAACTTCATTATTAGGAAAAACAGAAAAATAAATGTAAATACTTCCAAAAGAAAATACGTTCAGTGACTACTTCAAAGTTAATACGAAAAACTTTCTAAATACCATGGATGCTTTCTCAGTATCTTCTTGATACCAATATGCAAAGAAATATTTTCAGTGTAAAATTCTGTCAGAATTCAGTGTTGGACTAAATCTGTCTGAATACTGGTAACAACAGGAGTGACATTTAAATGAAAGGTTTCACAACCCAAGGTCTAGGTCTTGGAAACTTTCACTATTCATGCAGGGAAACACTGTGATTCCTTTTATTTTATATTCACATAAAACAGAAGACTCCTTGGAACGGATTTTGGTTCTTTTTATCTCTGAGATTAAAACCATAAGAACTGTTAACAGCAATACTTCAACTCTTGCAGACATTACGACAAATCACACGTAGAATAGAGCATTTATAATGCACTTGGGTTGTTGACAGCATGTACAAATATTACAAAGAAAATCATGTATAATCTTCTACTTATAAACTGAGCTTTGGCTCTACAGAAGCTCCTTAGTAATCCTTTCTAAATAGTCCTTGTCAGTATATTACAGAAAAAAACAATTGTTAAGTAGAATGAAAATATTTCACTTGTGTTACCTGGTTCTCCCTTTACTCCTGGGGGACCAGGCATACCATCCTGACCTTGAGTACCCCTTTCACCAACAAGTCCATGTTTTCCAGGGACTCCAACAGCACCTGTGAATTACCACAATATAATTTTTACTTCCATAATTTTGCAGTGAGAAGATTTGGCTCTCCTTTATTAAAATTTAATTAACTCAGCTACTTCAAAGATAGGTGTAGCTTTGTTGGTATAGAGCAGCATATAGCTTGTATTGAACTCACTGGACTTTAGTGGATTTAACACACCCACTATTTTTACAGACATAATAAAGCCTGCAATGCATGCCTCTCTGTTGCTGCATATTTACACACTGCCCCTGAGATATATTTTTAGTTCTTTTGTTTTAGCAAAAGACAACTACAACTCTGTCTCCTCTTTCTATTCCAGTTAATTTTCTTCTCTTCATCTACGTATGTCTTAGTGTATCATTCTCTTTTAGGAGGTAGAATCTAAAGAACCTAAGCCTTTCTTATAATTGCGTGGATATCACATCTTGAGACCCTTGGATATGTACTTATAAAAAAAAAAAGCGCAAAAAGCTTTCCAGTAGTGAAACAAAATTAGAACTTTTTGCCTCAGCTGAACCGATAACATTAAAAAGTGGCTGTTAAAAGGAGGTAGATAAAGCCTCAATGAAATGAAATCCCAAACCCAGGCCAGTGATATAGGAGAGATGCTATATACCATACCAGGAGGGCCTGGGACTCCCTGCTGTCCTGGGTGGCCCTGACATCCTTTAACACCAGTATCTCCAGGAGGTCCACACTCTCCTGTAAGAAGAAAGAGTGTGGCAGAGGGTAAAAGGCATCATCCCTAGGTCCAGACTCAGTTTAAGAGCTTTGCTATTGTTTCTGCTTTGGCCACCTGCAAAAGTTCTCAAGGTGATGCAAGCTGGCCTGGCTGCCCTGACCACAAAGGAGCTGTTGAGGCTTACAGCAGTCAATATAAATCGATGTGCCCCACCCAGGCACCCTGCACAGTTGGAGAAATTATCTTCTTTTAGAAACATGTCACCAGCTCACCATCTCCCCAAAAGTACCCCATACCTGGGATTCCTGCACCTCCAGTTTCCCCTCTGATCCCATGTGGTCCTGGTTCTCCTATAAGTCCTGGATGACCCTGGGAGCCTTTTTCTCCTTTGCTGCCAAAAACTCCTGGGGGACCCGGATCTCCCTGAGAAATAGCAGTTGCACACAAACAGGTAAAGAATCACATTGAAGAATAAAAAAATCACATGCAATTTTAAAGGTTAAGTAATGTAATCATGTTTCATTAGGATTTTCAGACAAAAACCAAAGCAGACTTATATGAGGTCTTCTCATAATACCACTGATCAGTCAGACATAGCTAAGATCTACTTTTAACCTTTACAAACCAGCTTGTTTATAGATATTTTCCCTGGCACAGCTTTCCCTTCAATTTTATTTTTTTGATCCAAACATCAAAATGCATAGGTAATATGCAGCTATACAAAATACTGAAATGTGTATTGTTTAACTTGAATTCCTATTGACTTTTTTGACAGTAATCTCATTGGGGCTACCCAGCTAATACAGAAAATAAACAAATAATTTAGACAGATTACAGGAATTAGAGAGGAATTTACAGCCTCAGCCACGCATTTCAGATAATCTCATAGGAAAAAAGACTTCCAGTTATTCAACAACTAGAATATGTGGAGTTAAGCTATCCAATTGATCTAACTTAAAAATACTGGTTTGTTCTTTGCAATATATACATATGACCAAACATAACATATACTGAATGTAATATATATTGCTAAGAAAAAAATAATTAATCTTCTGCAAGGATATTACCAGACTATCAACACCAAACAGTAAAAGCTTAGATTACAAAACTTTTGCACTTGCTAAGATGATGTTTTGCTCCACTTTTTAACATCCTTGATCTTAATGAACTTTTACAGAAAGCAAGTTACTTCAAGATGTTCCATCTTTATAGATAAGAAATTCTTGCACAAAAGAAGCAAAATATAATGAAATAAAAATTTCCTCCTGAGTAATGACACAATAGAATTTTCCTATTTCTTACCACTAACAAATCATCTATTTCTACAAACTCTGCAGCTCTTGCTTACATGTTGTTGTTCTGTTTCTATATTCAAAGGCTCTGCCTAATAGGAAAATTTTTCCACTGCCTTTATACCTTTGGACCAGGTTCTCCTGGAGGCCCAGCTGATGGGTACCCAGGATCTCCTTTGTCACCCGGAAAGCCACCATAGCCTGGAGGACCAGGGTCACCTGATGGTCCTGGAAAGCCTGGAGATCCTTTCTGGCCTTTTGGACCTGGAAAAATACCAATACTGATAACATTTTTTAAAGGATCATAATTGCGTATCACACCTCATGTTTTGTGAGCTGTTGCTTACATATACAGATACTAATTCTTCATTACAGTAATTTAATCAGTGATTTTATTTCTAAAAAGAGGTTCTTACATGTAACAATATATAAATTAAAGAATTTAGATAGAGAGGGAGAATTGCATTCTGTGAGTCAGGCAAATGCTGGGGTAAAGGTAAGTCTATGCATACTAAAGAATAAATCCCAGTCTAAGTATTGCGTGGTGTGCTCACAGTAACGGCTCAGACCTGTGCAAATGCTTCTAGAGAGCTCTATGAATTTGTAATATGGCTTGAGAGAAAATGACCTGGAATTCCCATGTCCCCTTTTTCTCCGGGTGCACCTGAGAATCCTTGTCCTCCAGGAATCCCTGGAAGACCCATAAATCCTTTGGCTCCTGCAAGATGAAGAAATAAATGTCATCTTCACGTTTGCTTTAGACACTAGCTGGATGTTAGAGCTGTCATGAATACAAAATCCTCCACCACACACCTTCTTTTGGTATATTACTATTTTATAGATAATCAACATGGGGCCTTTTGCCCCAGACACAGATAAAATTATCATTGATGTTTTCAGAAAGTCAAGAAATAACAAACACCTTATGTATCAACATTAAAATTAAGGTTTGTGACCACAGCACTTAGAGGCAGCCACTGAAATGATAATAAAAAATCCTAAAATATTTCTGTGCACAATTGTAATATTCATATTTTATAATTAATTTTAAAATAATGTTGAGAATTCAAACTTCTCTTTACTTTTTATGAATATTAATTTCTATTAATTGGTTTCATCAGCTTTTAGACTTTATTCTTATTCAGGATTAAATATAATTTTCTATTTGTCATCCCAAACAATGGTTTATATTTGAAAGAAAACAAAATCATTTGGTGATAGCTGCTATGATTTTCAAATAGCAGCTTTTGAAACTGCTCAGTTTCAGCATTCTCAGGAAAGCTTGAGAGTTAATAGAGAAAATGTAGTACTGCTTCTGGAGCCAAGCGGGTGTGCATTGGGGCAATAGTATCTCCCTGTCCACATGGCACAGTAATTTTTCAATATACACATTCCATACCTGGTAGACCAGGCATTCCTTCAGACCCATCAACACCCGGGGGACCTTGCACACCAACATCTCCTTTTTCTCCCCTTAGACCCATTCGGCCTTGAACTCCTAAAACAAAGTTTCATTTAAAAAATATTAAAAACCAACATCTTAGAATACAAGTTTTGTACAAAGTTTAAAATGTTGTAACTCTTTAAGATAATGAAACAGAAGCAGAGCATAGGATTTTCACTCTGTGAACACACATAAGCAAAACACAAGCTTATAAGTGTATAAGCCTCCTGGTACTATTGACATTATTACTGGTTTAGCATTAAAATAAGAGCTTTTCGAAGGAATAAGGACTTGTTAAAATTAAACTGAATATTCAACGTAATATCCAACTATCCCATAAATAAGAAGGCAGTTCTAGTGTTTAGCAATAATTATTTCAAAACCATGTGAGTACTCTCAGTAGAAGAGTCAGTTTATTACATATTTTATAGTCCACTGTAACTGCAAAACAGATGACAACCCTGAATAGTTTTTAGTGACAGAACAACAAATGAGTACCTTTTAAACCTCGTTCTCCTTTGTCCCCAATACCAACCAAAGTCTCAGATGGTCCAGGAAAACCTTTATCACCTGGTTCGCCTTTTTCTCCAAGAAACCCTTTCCTTCCTTTTATTCCTGGGAAACCGGGAGAACCTGAAAGAAAACAGAGTGAAATTTTCTGAAGAGACCTGACTAGATGATATAATAAAGGAAACCAAATAATACCAGTCTTCAAGAGCAATTGTAATTTACATACGTAAATATATATTCCAAATTAACAACCTAAACTAGCTTCTTAACTGCTCCAATCATCAATAAAATACCTATGAGTACAGATTATGGCAAGAGATGGAAATAATTTCTTATCGTGAATAAACATATCATCTTGAGTCCGTTGAATAAATATAATAACGGTATCCACACAGGATGGGAAAAAAACCAGCAAAAAACAGCAAAAAGGTTGTCTGTTCTTTATTTACCAAATCACCAGCCACTTAAAAAAAAAAAAACAGAAAAGAAAAGGTGGTGAGTCAAAACGGCTAAAAAAATCTCATTATGTCATTCAGTCTGCAGACTGCACATATACAGAAGAGAGATTTACCAAGACTCAGAGAAATTCCAGTACAACATCTGTTCTCAGGAGTGGTAATACACACAAAAATGGATCACAAGACTAACTTGAGCATTGAAATTCCTGTATTCTAAGTAATAATGAAGGCAGATACAGAGATCACTTGCCTCTCACTCCCGGGTTGCCTGGTATTCCAACCATGCCAGGGGATCCAGGAATTCCTAACAGTCCCATTACACCTGGATCTCCCCTTGCACCTGTGGAATTGAAGCAATATTTGTTAGTATTTGATCAGTTAAACAGAACATTACTTCAGAAAACTACACATATGCCTGTCATTTCAGTGTTTAATTGCTTATTTTATTTCTTCTCCATTTCTGTAACAGTCCAAGCCACTTTTCCCATCTTTAACCACAGGATGATGACTTAAAACCCCCAAATTACCGAAATTAGTAGCTGCAACAGCTCCTATCAATGAATGAAATAACTGACAGTAAGGATAATGTATCTGAGATGTCCACACAGGGCTGAGAGATCAGTCGTGAGATGTATGGGAATGACACTCCTTTCTGGATCATGAGTCAAAGACCAGCTGGGAAGTAACAACTCCCTCAAATGCCATCAGAAGTCTGTGTTTGCATGACCAAGTCAAGTGCTACATGTTTATCAAAAGCTTTACAGATTCTTAATATAAAAAGGTATTTACCATCTCCTTCTTTCAGTGTAATGATTGCATATTAAGGAAAAACCTTTGTTAGAAATAAGAACCATTACATGACTGATTTATTTTACTCTTCAAAAAAAATTTCAACCTATTTCTGAAAGAAAAAAACCAAACAAATCAACTCTACAGGGATCACTTAACTTACTTGAAGTTAGCTCTTGTTAGTGACAGAGCTTGATCGGACTCAACTCTGTCAGCTCAAGATCAGAACTTTTAAGAAAAAGAAGATGGCATTACAAACTATTTGCTTGAAAAGGGATGCTGAGTAAGAACTAAACACTTTCCACTTCCATTGTGCTGGGGGAGTTGCTTTGAATATTAACTATTTCATGTCCTACTGCAAGGACATTACCGTACAAAAAACTACGTAAAACACTGCTCTCAGCGATACAGAAAATTCCACACTGAGTCAACAGAGCTTCAAGATACGCTCATCATTTAAGGAAGAATAATTTATTAGTTTTCCATAAAAATCTCAAAGATAAATGAAAGCTCTTGATGGAAAAACATTTCAGCATTTTCAGTCTGGAAAAGTATGACATTTTTGTGCCCTTTTTGCAAAACACCTTTCTGCAAAGACTCACTTAATTGTTACATCAAAACAAATACTTGGGGAATCCTTACCTGGCAAACCAGAGATTCCTGGCCTTCCAGACTGTCCCTTGGGACCAGGTAATCCCGTATTTCCCTGAAGACCTATTAATCCAGGTTCCCCAGGCTTTCCATAGATTCCCGGGATACTCAAACCAGGAGGACCTAGGTTTCCTTTTGAACCTTGTAAACCTCTTCCTCCTAAGAAAAGTGCAAAACAGTGCAGTCTGTCCGAAAAACAAACCTCATCCCTATCTTTACATCATAAGCACGAAACTCTTCTTGAACTCTGCCTGTTTGAAGCTAAACATGAGATCTCTAAGGCAACAGACACATTCAGAAAATCTTACGAGGGCTGTGGGTTGGGTTTTTTGAAAAGAGGGAAAGAAAAAGTGAGAGTAGCATTTTCTTTCTCAGAAGAAGAAGAAACACCCAAACATGAAAACGCCACCAATTCTGTATTTATTCTTTAAAAAAAAATTCAAAAAAAATCCTTTTGAGGTCATATATAGAAGGAATGTGCTGCATACCTGAGTAGGTTTTTTTTTAAAAAAGAAAATAATATGCAGTACAGGCAGGTACTTTTGGGACCCTAAATTGTTTTCCTACCTAGCTGAGCTCTTCCTTTCTTTTATCTCTTTATCAATCCCATTGCAGCACAGAATCTAAGTTCAGTCCTACAGGTGAGATATGACTGAAATATCCTTTTTCCTGTGGAATTTGGGTCAGTTTGTGATTACTCTTTATACTGTCCAATGGAATTTGAATCTTAATCCATCTTATCAGTGCATGTGCTTCCTCCCAAAAGAGCATTTTTGAAATGAACTCATATTTTCTTGCATACTATTCTATTAGCAATATCCAGAAACAACTTCAGCTCCCTCAGGCCATTGGAAGGCAGAAACAAACTCACCCAGCCAAATGGCACTTTTTGGGCCAGAAAGTCCTACCTGGTGGGCCTGTAGCTCCCTGGCCACCTGGCAAACCTGGCAGGCCAATAAGACATTCAGCAGGTTTCCCTGGAAAACCTGGGTCTCCAGGAAGTCCAGGTGAGCCACGATTTCCTAAAAGAAATGAGACTGGATTCACAACCAAATTAAGTTTCAGGCTGAGTGACCATTGTTTGACTTAGCTTTTCTTAAAATAACTTTCTGTGCTCCCTGAGCATCTCTGAAAGCATTACCTCTCAGGCCATCATCACCATCATGTCCAGGATGCCCTGGTAGGCCTGGAAGTCCTGGAAGTCCACCTTCACCTTTTGCGCCAGGACTGCCATGGCCTCCTGGTGAACCCAGTCTTCCTGGCTCTCCAGGAATAACCATGCCTGGGTCACCCTGCAACACAGAAAGAAATGTAAACAATCTTCTATGCTTTGCAAATCTGCCAAAATATTTTCTCTGTGGGAATAATGACCTTATTTTGTTAGGGTAATTCTCTTTATTTCCTTTGGATCTTTCACACTGTAATTTCTAATGGCTTCAATTCAGCAGATCACTGGATGTTCCTTATTGAGCCCCTGAGGAATTCATCTAGATAGCTTTTAAACATTGTCTTCTAACCCTAAGAAGCTGCTACTAAGCAATGCAAGACACTTCCCTCCATTTGGTCTTTTCTGGACTGGAATGCTTTCTGTAGCTGTGAAAAGCTTCAGACTTCTGTCTGAAAGTGGGGGTGAAGTTTGTGCAAATGTAACTTTTCCTTTATTTTTTATACCATAGTCATATTTTTTTATCAAAATATTTATTTAGATGATCAAAATCAGCACTCAGATACATCTCAGAATACTCGGTCAGTTGTTGGGGCTTTTTAAAATCATTCTTCTGAACGTTGTTTTCCATGAAGACTGGTTTTATCACAAATGTCCCAAGTGTATTCCCTGACTGGAAAGTTTGAATTAGTAGGTTTTTTTAGCTGACTGAACTGCTGGTTATTTTGAGTACCAGAAAATCAATACTTTCATAAAGCAGGTCAGTAGACCTGAACTTATACCAGTCGCTAATGCTATACTTGGACAGTATATAGTATAGCTAATGCTGGACTTGGACAGCTATAAGTGGACAGAGGCCACTTCACATCCAGATGTTCTGTGGTATCAAATCCAGATTAAATAGAAATACACAGAATAAAAATAATAATTAAATAAACAGAAATAAAAATCCCAACCTCAACCCACTTCCTTTGTCATGTCAAAAACCACACAAAAGAATGACATACGGGCACACACAAAAAAAAACACACAAAAAAAGAAATGCCATGTTTTCAAATCATTTAGGTGTTAATATTGTGTTCAAAATTGAATCCTAATTACAGAGTAGTCAAGAATCAGTAGATTAGCTTCTGCTAATCAGGAAGAGTAGCTGCCGTATTCCCTCCAACCTACTTTCTTCATGCTTCAATTCAACAGAGCACTTGCTTAAATGAAATAATACTCACTTGTCAATGACCTCCATTAAATATATGCTTAATTAGATTTCTGAATAGGCATCTTTTCAGCAGTTGTGGCCTTAATTTTTTTGCTGTAAGCAATGCAATATCCTCCTTGTGGTCTGAAAGCTGAAGTAGGGAAACATGCCAAACACTTGGAGTTCTGAAATCTTGTATTTGGATCTAAAATTTTGGCTTGAGCCCCTTTTTATAGAAAGAATTTAATTTCATAGTTTGTGCATCACTAGTCAAGAAATAAAGGAATTCCTATAATCCTTACAATTTTTAATTTATTTGCTGAGTATCAAATTTAATGAATGGGACCTATGGAAAAGCCTGTGCTGCATTTCTAACCAAACCTTTTGTCCTGGTTGTCCTAGGTTTCCAGCTCGGCCTGGATCTCCAGTCTTTCCTTCACGACCTGGTGGCCCTCTGCCTCCTGCAAGTCCTTTATCTCCTGCAAAAGGAATTAAATGGGAGTACAGATGCTTTATTTTACAAAAAGGTATTTGTATGTGTGCAGTTATGAGCCTCTGACACTAATGCAGCTTGCATGAACTGAAGGGAGCATCTTGATTTCAGAGCTGATGTGACACACAGCATCTTGTTCCTTACATACTCACTCAAAAGTGACTGTAACACTACTTGTTAATTAACTGATTTGAAGCAAATCACCATTTTTTTTCAAGTGAAGCCATACTAATGTCAGTTCCCTACTGTTCTCCTTAACAAGCAGCTTGGTACAAGTTTTAGTACTGTAAAAAAGCTTTTTTGTTACCTCCTGTCCTTACAGGATTATGAGAATTTCCTAGTATTTCTAGTGTTCAAAGGGAGTTATAACTTTGCATGAGGAATGGCCAAATTTACAGTATTGAAAATGGTTTCTATTACCTGCACACTAGAGCAGGTATTGCACTGTACATAACCAAAATTGATTAAAAATAAAGTACTGACACTTATACAGCTCTGTCTCTAACACATATCCAGGTAAAGAGAATCCATCTGAATTAAGCACTCAGATGAGATAGCTGCACCTGTTTGGGCAGTATTCCAGAAAGCATCAATGTCTTTTAAAATATTTCCCTACTGTCAGCTTTGATACTTGATACTCTGAAATACTTCAAAATATTTCAAACTTGGAATTTCTAAGATTTAATGCAGTAAATTACAAGACTGCTAAAAATACTTATCTGTCTGTTCATTGATTTATTTTTTTAACTTGCTAATTATTTTAAGGTGTACTTAAAAAAAAAAAAAAGAGATTGTTTGTTTGTTTGTTTTGCTTTATTTTAAAAGAAGATCAAAACCAGTATTTTACCTTTTGGACCTGGGTTTCCAGGAAACCCAAGTCCTGGAAAGCCTGTGTCACCTGTTGGTCCTGAATGTCCTGGATCACCTGGCTGACCTCTTGCTCCAACCCTACCTGTACAAACAAAATAAGTAAACTGTGAATTTTCTTACCACAGAACATCAACTTGTAAGATTAGGTGTGTTAGAGTTTATCATTATCAATAAGGACACAAGTGTAGATTACATTACAATTTAGACACTATTTCTCCTTCGCTGCAGGTTTTCGCAGTTAAAATGCTAGTTGCATTCACAGTACCAAAGCATGGATGAGTCTGTGAGTTAAGTTTTTATGTAACCTGGCCAAATTCCAGACTCCTAGAAACAGCTACATGCAGACACAAATTTTCCATTTCTTGAGATGTTAAAAACACACATTATAGGCATGAGGATTGAAACAGAAGCAACTATAAGAACAGAAGCTACCATAAAGCTGTCAAAAAACTTCCTGCGCTGTTCAGGACAGTTTTAAGGACTATTGTTCTGTAAAGATGCCTTGCAGTTAACCTGACTGTTAACCAATCTCTGATTTTAACTGTTTTACTGATTTAGTGCAGTACTCACCAGGCACTCCTGGGGGTCCAGGTAAACCATGTGGTCCTTGAGGTCCCGGCAATGCAGGTAATGGAGTTGCCCTACTGGTCTCTCCTTTCAGACCTTTCAGCAAATACATAATAAAATATTACAAGGGCATATAATTGGGCAATGTGTAATCTCAAGCATTCAAAAATATTAGTGATCAATCTCCTTGGCTAAAAATGTAGTCTTCCACAGTTTCCATGTTTCTGAAACTCCAACAGACTTTGAAAAGCCTTCACATCCTGGCTTCATTAAGTAAAATCATTTTATCAACACCTGCAGTCTTCCTCTCAGCTCTCCTGCAGTCTAGTAAAGACCCAGAAAAGGAAGGAAAAAGTCACCAGGAAAATGATGCAACTGAGAAATGCTTAAATCTGCAACTCCATATCGTAAAGACTCAATGGGCATTATTTTTAAGCAACCTTGACTGTATCTGCCATTCAGGTGAGTTCTTCCAGATTATGCTTGCTTGTAAAGACCTACACTGTTATGTTTCCAGCACTCAAAAATTATGATGCCCTTCATATTTAACCCTGCTGACTTAGTTTACACTAACGATGATGACTGGATGCATATTTGAATACCTTTTGTTTCCACAGTGAGGACAGTCAAGCACTGCAACACGTTGCCCAGAGACAGTGTGCTATCTTTGTCCTTGGTGGTTTTCAAGGACCAACTGGATAATGCCTTGAGTAACTTGGTCTGATTTCATAGATGTCTCTGTGCTGAGCTTTACTTCATCCCCCTCTTCATGCACAGAGTCCCTTCCAACCTCAATTATCTTATGACCCTAAGACTTTTGCTATTGTCTTCGGAGGGACCAAAGTTGGGACAACGCTGTGGAAATTCCATGGCAAGGAGAGGTTTGCCATGTTTCATAAATTATGTCTTTGACTTCAATCTATCTCTGCAATTTTAATCAAGAACTCTTTAACATAGGTAAAACACAGTAAAATAGCTAAGTTACAAACCAGCTTCTCCAGGTAATCCAGGTGGTCCAGGTATTCCTTTAGAGCCTTTAAAACCTCTTACTCCTTGTGGTCCATACCCTGGCAGTCCAGGAAGCCCCATTTCTCCAGGAAGCCCAAGTCTACCAGGCAATCCAGGTAGTCCTCGATCTCCTTTTGATCCAGCCAATCCCTAATGATTACACATGTATACCAAGCATTACTTGATTTCCACACCAGCTTTCTTAACAAAATACCCATTTCTCTGACTATAATTTTGTATTATTTCAATAACAGAGTAGCTCTGATAATTTAAGAGAAAAGTTTTCCTCTGGTTTACATGTAATTAAATGAATATAAATTTGAATATCAATGGTTACGAAGACAGAGGAAACAGTACAAATAAATACAATTGCCTGATTTTTTCCAATCACTATGTTGTTGCACTGTACACTTGTCTTCTGTTTTAAAACACATTTGGCAAAAAACCAAACCCACCTCAGCTCTGATTCTCCTTGAATACTGTGGAGTCAGGCTTAGAGACAGTTGTATCTGAATCATGTTAACAGTTTCTCAGCCAACATAACACAACAATAATTGTTAGTTTTTGTTTCTGCTGAGCTCTGCTCTAATGATTCTAGTTTTATGGTCAGTCCTCACTGAAGATTAACCCTTAAAGACTGAATTATTAAGCATTATAAGTAGTCAGGAAAATATTTTTAAAAAAGATCTTATCCATCATAGAAATCCAACATAATGCTCCAGTATAAATATCCAACTAACACCTCACTATCCTGCTGAGGTTTTTCAGCAACGTGTACCTACTCTGGCCTCATCTCTCTCTGGTATTACATCAGAGTATTTCCTCTCATTCTTTCATGCATATTGGTGGTTATAGTTGAGGACAGTACTCTCAGTCAGGTAGGGGATATCCAATTGAAATAACTGCATAGATTAAACAGATTGTTGTAAAAGATAAAATACTGACTTAGGTTTCCATGACTTCCATATTAATTGCAAACAGTGCATACCCACCTCTTCACCTTTAGAACCCTTGGATCCTTTAGAGCCAGGTCTTCCCAGAAATCCACTTGAACCTTTTCTTCCTTTGTCTCCCCTGACTCCTGGATCTCCTCGCTCACCTTTTGGCCCTTCTGGATGTACATATCCTGGCTCACCTTTTGATCCTTTACTTCCTTGATCTCCTCTAAAACCTGGAGGTCCCTAGAATAGAATTATCAAAAGAATTTCAGTGCTAGATATATGTCATCTGTTTTCAAGTTTTCTTTTTTTTTTTTAAATTAAATACCTCAGAGGGGTTCTTCTTATTCTCACCTTTATTCTCTGTAATGGCACACTTCAATGAAACAGGGTTTTGGGTTTTTTTTCTTTTTCTCCTGCCTTTACATCTTTTGACATGTCTACCATTTCATTTATGCTACTACAAGCAGGAGTAATGTAGCATAATTTAATGGGTAAGACCATGGCACAAAAAGAAGGACTTTAAGACCTAGTTAGAGATTTCTCCTCCACATGGGAATATCTCCCCAGGGACACTCTAAGTGCCATAGCTGGCTCTGTTCATACTTAACTTCGCTATCCCTTTTCTCCCCCACAGGTTACAAAGTGGGTATACTATCCCAAAACTAGTACAAGCTGAAAGCACACTGCGCTCTAGTTATCTTGGGCTCGTGAACTCTTAGGCATCTCCTGGCAAAGCCTGTTAGCAGACTCATTCTGCATCTGTACAGCAACCACCACAACAAATACTTGTGCACGATTTTTTTAATTGGATAGCACTGGCTGTACTTTCCCATAAAGAATTACTACTACAGGCACAAGTTAGAACAACCAAATGGCATGTGTGTGGCAGCAGGTGGCAGCCTTCCCTCTTCATAACATTTCCCAGGAAGGACTGTCCTTTGCACCCCTGAAGAGTGTATTATGAGAAGCAAGTTTCTCTGCACAGCTGGGGCTTTAGCAACTCCTGAGTATGCTGGAAACAAGAGAAGTCAGAAGTCTGACAAAGATCACAGCACACAAAAATTCATATATGCTTTACAGCCACTGCCATGATTATTGAATTACATAAAGGAACAAAAGGTTAACTACAGACTACCCATACCAGACAGAACAAGCAGTTTCAGCACCATGAAATGAAATGCAGCATGGGTTAACCACACCTGCCTCACTGCCTGGGCCAACTTGCTGCATTGAGCAACCAGGCTCATGTAGAGCTGTGTGAACCATACATCACATTCTCTGCCTTGCCTCCCATGCAGACACACTCATTACTACAGGAAAAAACCTGTTGAGATCACCCAGTATAACACTGCATGTAACACTAGCCATGAGGTTTCTCTGAAATAATTCTTGTGGGATTTGAATGTTAATCTGAAAAACCAGTCTTACTTGAGCCCCTGGAAACCCTGGTGCTCCTGGAGAACCTGGAGAACCTTTTGGACCTGTTGTTCCTTCTCTACCTGCAAAAGAAACAGTATATTTTTTAAAGAAAAATGAAAACAAGGACATGGATTTTAACAAGCTCCAATAACTGCACCCAGCATTCATTGTTTCTGTTGTTACATTGACTACATCATCATAGACTGAGCTGGCTTTAGGCTGCACCTAAGCCTATCAGCACTCTGTGCTCAGGTCCTTTAGGGCTTGTGCTCGTATTAGCAGAGGGAACTGCACCAGGCTCTCACACTCATCATCACCTCAGGGCTAGTTCAAGGACTGCAGGCTGCACACATGCCCACACCTGATTGTCATGCTAGAAGCAAAATCATTTACACTCCTACTATCCTATTACGAACAAGACAATTTACCAGGCATGCCGTCCTGACCACGAGGCCCAGGAGAACCAGGAAGACCAGGTATTCCCAAAATATAGCTGCAATCAGTACACACAAGAGCATCATCACCTAGAATGAAAATAAATCATGAGTTGCTCCACAGCAAGTAATTTTCAAGCTTAACTAATGTGCTACTTAGTTTGTTATAGCTAACACCTTTTGGCCAGGAGTGGTAGAATCATGGCCTTAATTTTGTTGGAAGATCACTTCCAACACAGTAATAAACTATCCGTGGTCAGTCAGTCAATCAGAACTGACTACAGTTAATTGAAAGGACAGAAACATTTGGTTTAAATCTCTTGATTTTTTTCAAGTCAAATTTTAGCAAACAATTTGGATACAGTCACTCTACTGATAAGCCAAATTCTCTCAAAAGAAGAAAGGGACATACGCTTCAAACTAACAGAGCTCCATAACACTCAGGGTCATTCTAATGACAAGCAAAGGGCAAAGAGATTCAGCAGCTCCTGTGGGTGGAAGTTGCAGCTTCTTTCAGACACCAACTGTCAGCATGAACATAACAACAGGAGAGTACAGGCCCTACCAATCTGTAGGAACTGTTTGTTCCAGCGAAGGTCTACACCCTGCCACAGTTCTGTACCATTGGTGTACTGCACTGACACATGCAGCACTCTTTCAGTTGATGTAAGGGGAGGATGACATCTTGCAATTCCTAATGAATGTTCTTAAAACTCTGAACTCAGCAAATGACTTGAGGTAAATTAAATTTAAAAAAATATATAATGATGATCCATGAAGATTACTGGATGGTACCATCTACTTCTGAGAGACAGTTATTTGAAACCGACCTTTCATGCCAGTATCTCCTGGAGGTCCCGGAGGTCCTGTACACCCTGGCTCTCCAGGAAGTCCTGGTAGGCCAGTTCCAAATATTACTCTACCTGTTAATGAAATTATCATGAAACCATTACATCAGCAGATTATTAACACAATTCTCCACTTGCTAAGAGAGAAAAAAGTTGCAGGGATGAGCTGGAGACAGTATTCTGATCCTTATGGGTCCCTTCCAACTTGAGATATTCAACAATTCATTTAAAAGAGAGAGCTACTTGGAAAAATCCGTAACACCTCCAACTAGAAGTACCTGGTTCTCCTGGAGGACCTGGTAATCCAATAGAACCAGGCCTGCCAGTAATACCAGGCAGTCCTGGAGGGCCTACAATACACAAGCCAGTTTGTCCTTTCTCTCCTTTAGCTCCTTTTGGCCCAGGAAATCCTGGGGGACCTCTCAGACCAGGTCTTGACACACCTAACCAAAGGGGAAAAAATACAAAAACAGAGTTAAAGAAGAAATGGAATTCCAAAGCAAAGTAAGTACTCAATAGGATGAGTGACCGACAATCACACCAAGTTAATCCCACAAATCTTTTTTATCTTGAAATTTATTAATCACAGTGAGAATCTAGACATTTTAAAATGATCTTTAACCTAAGTATTAGACCCATCAAAGCTCTTGGGTGACAATTTTTTACCACTTAAAGATATTTTTAAAGTCATCTGAAATAAACATTTCACAAAGCTGATTCAGTGCAACAGACAGGAAGAACAATGTACTTTATTATTGGAACTGGATTACTGCACATACCTGGTCTACCGGCAGCTCCAGGAGGACCCTGTGGTCCTGCAAAATCAAGATATTAAAAGCTTGAGGTAAACCACTCTATACTCTGCAAAGTCACTATTCAATACCATTGAATACAAACTTTGATCTTTCGCATTTTAAGCTTAAAAGTTAAAATATGAACTTGGTTTTGCCTGAGTGGGCATCTACCACTCATGCAACTGTTGCATATTGACAATTATTTTAAAGGGGAAATACTGCTATAAATCAAAGTCTCAGGCTACCTTTCAAGTTAGCAATTATATGTGAGTTCAGGAAATATTCTGGTAAAGGCAGAAGAAGTTTGCTTAAAATGTAGTCTGCAATAAGCCCTTTGAGTGGACTGTTCTTGCAACAAAATTGTAGTTTTGATGTCCCACTCACCAGGCATGCCATGTTGACCTTTTGGTCCTGGAGGTCCGGGGGGTCCTTCATCCCCTTTTTCACCAACCACATAATCATAATACTCCATCTCAAGAGAAAGATGGTGAGAAAATAAAGAGTTGCAAGAATGAAGAGAGAAGCACAGTACCTCACACGGAACATTTGATTAAAGAAGTGTTTCGATCTCATTCATAATTCTGATGTTCTGAGCCCACAACACCTTACTAATTACAAGCAACCAGAAATGACAAAATAATTGTTATTAGAAGCAGTGTCTTTTTAGTACTCTGTCAATATCACAAACACTTCAGCTTTTCACAAAGCTATTTCTTTTGAACAATTTAGGCCAAAGGTTTCCATTAGATGCACATGGGGCCTTTAGGAAAGCCACTAGGGAAACAGCACGACTAGACAGGGAAATTGTACTCATAGCAACTCTTGCTTTCTTTAAAAAGTCTTCTTAGGATTTTAAAATGAATGCCACCTGTTCTGGAAGTGATCAGAAATTGGTTTAAATATTAACTCCTATGAATTTTTGTAACTGTTCTTTGACAGTCGAATCTCCTGCCAAAATTGCTTCATCTGAGTGAGGTCTAACCAGGCACAGATCCTGTATCCAATTCCATATGAAGGAAGATATCACCTGTGTGAGAATCCCAGCAATATCAGTACTTTGTGAAAGCCATGCTTGATTAGAGCATCACAGGACATCCATTACTGGCTCATGCAGACAGTTTGGATTATTCTAATGGTTTAGAAAAATGATGTAGGAAATAATTTACACTTACTCGACCACGAGCTCCAGGTGGACCAGTGTTTCCTTTCATGCCCTTCATCAGAGGACAAAGATAGGTTTGTTTATTAAAAACAATATGTGTAATGACATTTACCCACTGTTACTTCGGTACATTGCTCAAAACATTAAAGAAAAACTTCTGCTCCTGACCAGTTCTTCCTGTCTCTGTTCCTTACACAACCATTCAGCTGCATACACCAAAAACTACAGGAAGTCATCAGCAGACATAGACAGACACCAGTTCAAACACATGGTTTGTTTTAGCTGATTCATTCCCTATTCCATGATATCCTTATTTGTCATCTCTCAGGCCAAGTGAAACACAATGATACATAAAATTATATCATAACCCCCAAACATACCTTATCCTCATCCTCATCCTCATCCTCAAAAGCGATAAAAAAACCATTGGACAATACCTTAGCTCCTCGCCTTCCAGCCAGTCCTGGCCTGCCCTGTTCACCCTTTTGGCCCTGCAGGTGACAGTACACAATTTTATGAGGATTAAACTTCTAGCACTGACATCAGCAAGACCTAAAATGTAAAAGCTTTAATCTTTCATGGTGATGGCAAAGTGAATGCAACTCGCTCAGGGGAAGAAACTGCCGTGAAAGACCCAGTTTGAGGTACAGCTCCATGCCTGTAGGAAAAGCTGCAGGTGTCCCATCCAAACCTGCCTCTCTTATGGCACACTCCAACAGTCCCAGAGGGGAGCTGCTCTGAATGGCACAAATGTAGAAGTCGCTGATTTGTTTCTCCCTCTGCAAACTATTTCTGAAGGGGAGAAACTGAACACGGTATGAGACTCTCACATTCAACACCCTCCCCCAGAACTCAAGTCAGTCTGCGGGATGGCGCTGCTCTCAAGAGGTGTCAGCAGCACCAGGATGGAAAACAGTGCAGACTAAGGCTTTCTGCAAGTGAATACAGGCAAGGGAGAGGGACTTCTTGGAGACTCATGCAGTTGAATGCACTGCTAGTGAGTAAAGCTGAAATGGGAACAGAGCAATGACATGCCTTTGTCATGACAGAAAGTTTTATTTCTGTTAGCTGAGGCAGTAGAGCTTTGTGGTCTGTCATTCAGTGCTCTTTGTCAGACTGGAATGTGTTTAGACTGCCTGTGAAGGTCATTTTAGCATGAAAAAGATGATATAGTAAGATACATGTACAATGGGCTATTCTGGCAGTAAGAATTTTGGTAGGATGTTTATAAGGTCACTGCTACTCTAATGATGTTGTTAAAGTAGAGGTGAAGTAAATAAAAGAACTGATATTTAACCCATTGAAAACACATTTGAACAACATCAGCTTTTATATTAGTACACAAATGAGACAATTTTACTTCTAAAATGGCATATTTTAAGAACTATATGTTGACAAAATGACAGTTTAATAGCTATCAGTCATCTTGTTTCAGGCCAAGACAGCCATGACCCTGGCAATAACTTTCCTTCATAAAACAGTGTCTCTGATTCTAGTGATTAAAAACCATTAATTTCTCTTCTCAATTTACGTTAAAGGGAAGGTATAACTCTTTTGCAAAAATTTCATGTGACTAACCAGAAAAAAACTCAGTAGAATTAATTTTGCTTAACTTGGAGTGTGTCTCAAACTCATTAGACAGTCAGCAGCAAGCAACAGGTCTTTATTTGACATAGAAGCAATAGCATCTATGACCTGAGCCTCTGTCTCCTGCACATAAATCTACAAGAACATGGTATGTTCCAAGGCCAGCTGTGTGAAGGAAATGTTTCAGTGTATGCAAATCAACTTTTCAAACACTTTCCACAATGAGAGAAAGCAGTGACAGGAAGATAGAATTGTCATAAACAGATGACTACTACTCAGAAAACATTTAGAAGGCTTCCTTCATTACCGGTAAGCCAGGTGGACCTGGGGCACCTTCTTTTCCAGGTTTGCCCTACAAAGGAAAAATGTAAAATAAAATAAAAAACCCCTAAAATTGGGGATATTGCATTCAAAGAGCATAGCAATTCGATGCTGTAAACTGTGTAACTGTAAACTGTGTAAACTGTAAAAAGCCATTAAGGTTATTTTAAAGTATTCATTAATCACAACTAGAGTTCATAAAACTCTACAAAACAGGTAGTAAGATATTCCATTGACATTCCTCCTCCTGTGGAGGATTACTTCTGCCAGACTTCACCAGTACAAAGTGCCAGGGAAGTACAGAAAGCTTGGTGAAAAATCAGGCTCTTGCAGAAACAAGACAAATGACAAAACATGCTTCTTCCTTCTGTTTTCACTTTTCCATCTACTGCCCTGCTTCAGATACCTTTGAAGTGCACTCCCTATTCCTTTTCATTAAGTAATTTCTCTTCAAGTTGAAGGGCATTTGAATAAAAGTAATAGCTTTCCATTAATTATCTTCCAAAAAAAGATATAATCAGGTAAATTGCATTTTAATATGTATACTTTTTACAATAAACGTATTATTTTTTCATATACTATGCTGTTAATGGAATAACTCTTAGGCAACTTTTCTTCATGTCTCCACACAGCTGCTGGTTGAACATACTAATTTAAATCTGCTGCCTCAAGTAAACCCAGTGTTTTCTCTTCTACTTATACCCTTGCATTATAAAGCTAGTACATGTATAGCAGAGCACTTTTTTACTAAGTTCAACAGCAGAGCCTTTATAGCAAAAAAAATGGAAGCATACTCACAAGCAACTGACCTTCACTCAAAGTACTCATTTAAGTCACTTGACTTCCAGCTCTTGTCTAGTTTACTGCAAGAAAGAGCTTTTGAATCTAAGCAAATTTGCTCCAAGTAGCAGTGAGGCAAAACCTGGACAGCAACACTAGTTCAAAACTGCTTTCCAGAAAGGACTAACACATGTGTATTCAACTGTTTGCACATACCTGTGCTCCTGGTTCTCCTCGGTCACCCTTTTCACTCTGAGAATCACCAACTGGCCCCTGTAACAAAAGCACATTGAGGATACTCATATTTTGAAACTCACATTTTCTAAGTTAAATATATATTTTATAATTATTTATCTTTTAAAAAAATACAGTTGGAATGCTATTAATAGGTGTTTTATTCTATTAATTAGTTACATTCTTGTCATTAAAGGTTGAAATAATTAGTGTAAATACTGGGCTGTAAAGAGTAGCAGGTACTAGATGATACTGCCTGAACATCTGGATTTAAGGAATTTACTTCTGGCCACTTACTGTAAACCCCATTGGCCCTGGGGGTCCTCTTGATCCTTTTTCTCCTTTTTCTCCTTTCAAGTCCTATTACACAGAAAAGAAGAGCTTACTGTAGTATCTTGGATTTTTCTATGCTTACCATGACAGTCTGGTTCTACGAAGAGGAAATCCATATGTCACCAGCAAGATTCTTTGAGCAGAGACAGTTCTACTCAAATGATTAAGAAACAGAAACCTTGTATCAATGCTCCTGCCTAAGTCTATGACGTTTGAAAAGGAAACTGTTTCTGCACATTTCAGAATAGAGCTAGGTCAAAACAACCTACCTGTGACTGCATGCAAAGGGACCTCAGTAAATAGCGCCACAAATGGCAACAAGAAACAAGCAAAAAGCCCAAATAAACCTTAATTGTTTCACTGGAGCTAGAGTTACTTCCAAAACATAAATGCTGTGGCTACCTACAGCATCCTTGTCTCTGTGGGTGCAAGATTACACTACTGTGTACACCATCGGGCCACATCCTAAGGTCACTGTAAAGCTGAATTTTATGGACTGTCTAATTATTACCTGGTTAGAGTCATGCTCCAAACTATTTATGTAAGGAGTTTTGAGAGGTTTCTAAGCCTTAATGCTCAATGTCTCTGAAAAATTGCCATTCTGTCATGATAAGCCACCACAGCTGTGGCTGGGAAGTACTCCATGTGGCCTTATTTGATTTAAACAGGGAGAGGTGGTGTGCCTAAAAGCTGAACCTTGCTTCTGTGATCTTTCTCTTCCCTCCTCAATACAGTCTTGATGCAAAACTCACTTTTATTTTAGCACATAATGGAGAGAGACTTTGGATGACTCCATAGATTAGATGCAAATTACGTAAGTAAAACAGAAACAAGAACAGGTTAAAGACTTGTCCTGTTAATAAGTGAATACTTAAAATTATATCAACTCCTGCTACTTAATTTCTATATAAGGATACATTGCAAGAATTTAAATTCACAAAGTAATACTTAAAGCTGAATCACACTATTTTCTTCCATATTCATCGTCTTTCCAACACTTTCTGTCATTACTCATGTTTCAGTAAAAACAATGAGAAAACAAACTACAAAATGTACATGAACATGTTGTAAGTTTTTGTGAAACCCTGGATGCTCAGAGTCTGACATTCTCAGTGACAAGGCCCAGAGGTCAACTCAGCTGTGGCTTTGATCAGAACATCCATGTGGATTTGGTGAAGCAGCAGTGATTTACACTTCATGTACTCAGAGATTCACGGCAGGTGGGGTACTGGTAGGCAAGAAGAATTGCATTGGCATTGTGCAGATGTGCAGATGTGCACGTGGGCACACAGGCCTCAGCCACGCTGCCTCTACACAGACACTCTAAGAGAGTTTAGAATCTAATTAAACAAGTCTGAAAAATGTTAGAATGACTAAAAGGAAATGTTATCAGAGCAGTGAAGATGAAAACGTCCTCTCATAGTAAAGCCTAGTCAGTTGGTGTATCTGAATGTGATGTTTAACAATTTTACTACCGTCATGTTGTCTGGCCCAGTTAACGTCACAATAACAGTTCCTGGGGGCCCAGGGGGTCCAGTTAACCCAGTGTCACCCTTGAAAGAAAAAAGAAAAATAGAGAAAATCACAAACAGTGTGTTTTTGTTATTTCAAATTACTACTGCTATACTTTTGATATAGTGAATATTCTTCTGTCATTACTCTCAGCCATTAATCCAGTTGACATTTCCCTTTGCTTGCTATTTATAGTCCAGTAAAAAAGACATATATTAAAGATTGAACCTTCCCCTAGCTGATCAATATAAAAATGCATATGCTGATTACTGTTAAAGTTTCTAGAAACAATTAAAATTTTTAATCCTATTTGTTTGTTACATAACTATTTAAGCTATAAATCAAGTAAAAATATCTCCTTGATTACAATTTTTCTCTCTATTTAATTATGTCAATCAGTAAATTACATGAACTGTCTTTGGTGACATCCTCCAAACTGCAGTCTGGGTATTCCAAGGAGATCACAGAATCATGGTGCTAATGGACAGAACAAGCTTTCCCGTGTCCTTCACTGACAACATTAGTGGTGAAGTGCACTTTTTCATTAAGGATCTTTCAGAACAGGGAAAGTTCTCAATGTGAATCTTTCCTGTGGAACTCAGCGAAACAATATACACAATTTCCAGTGATTTTAATCCAGTGGAATGCTTTTGCATGAATTTGCAGCATAACAGCAAAGAATGTGCCACTCTTTTGTAAGGAAGCAAGATGTTCCATGGTCACCTGACCTACTGCAAATGAATAACCAGGTCCATACACAAATTTTTTTCCAGGAAACTCCTAGCAATTCCTGGCAGTGATTACAACATTAAAACCAATCACAGCTGAATCTGTGCAGGTCAATTAGCGTAATTATGAGATGTCCTAATTTCTTGCAAGGATATTCAGATTGACTACACTGGTCCTGCAGCTGCAGGCTGGGGTGCTGAGAGACAATGTGGGCATTTGTAGTAATTCCTGCCAATTATATGGAATACAAAGTAAGAACATGAAAGACAAGTTATTCAATTTTTATTCAAAATCTGGGAGTTTTTCTAGCATCACAAGGGCTGACACTGCAAATACATTGGACAGAAGTTGTGAGACTACAGATGCTATATATTTACCAGTGTTTATCTGCTTAGATAAGCATTCAGGAGCACCACACAAATGATACATATTAATTTAATGCTATGTGTTAGTAAATACTAACTACTGGCTTCTCTTTGGTGTCCAATCTTCTGCCTAGAAGTTTATATCATTGACTCTTACGTGAAAACATTTTGACCTTAGACATCGCTGTGTTTCCATTTTTCAACAAAAGACTGCCACATATATACTGAGAACATGCATTTCACAGTACTTCCCCAAAATTTCACCACAGCATATCAGAAAATGCATAAAACAGAAACAAAACTTATAAAATGTTTAAAGCTTCTTAAGAAATTACCTTTCTTCCTTTGGCTCCTATTACTTTCAGTCCCATAAGACCCTGAAAAAAAAATCCCCAAATGTTATTTTTTTTATTTTACAAACACCTACAACATGAGTTAATTTATGTTACACGTAACAGAAGTTTTCATTTTTATTACCAATCTGAGACTACCTTAGGTCCAGGAGGTCCTGGTTTCCCTGGCATGCCCTACAAAAAAGGAAAAAAAAAAAAATCCTCAGGTAAAAAATTTACAATCTTCTGCTCTGATATAGGTGTTTTGAAGCACCCAACTTTCACAGAACTTGTATCACATTTTTACTTTTTCTTCCACCTTTACAGCCACAAGTCATTACCAGTGGCTGACAGACTGTTTACACAGTCTAGTTGCAAACATATGCATCTCTCAATGTTATACATTTTAGTATTTAAAGTGAATTAATGGGTAGTCATTTGAAAATTGAAATTTATGCCTACATGGACAAGGGATGCTTCTGAAAATATAGAAATTATCATGCATAAAAATAATCAAAAGCAACTGAAAAAATATCAGATGTGTGCAGATAAGCATAGTTTTTACATACACATGTGCCTAGACCTCAAATAAATCTGGGAGAGTCAAGTACTTGTATCTGTGTAATTCCATAGGGTTCGGGGAAAATCAAAGGTCAAAGTAACAAGTGAGACATAAATTCATACTAAAGGTCCTGGAGGGCCCTGTGGTCCAAGTTCCCCAGGATATCCTTGAGCACCCTGGGCACCCTGCATATCGAAAAAGAAACAGGAATAAATCTCCTGGGAAGATTATGAGCGAAACACAACACTAAATTCAATGAACTGAATAAGAAACAGAGGAGCAGCTTTGCTTCTGAATTTCCTTTTCCTTTGTCATGAGAACACAGAAGTATAATTCTTCCTCATTGCTTCATCGTTTGGCATATGTTTTGAAACATGAGAAAACATCTGTTCTAAAACTAAACTACTCAAGTGAGGATGTAAGTCCCCTGAGAAATGTGAACTTATAATCCATATGGTCCTATTAATGCCTCTAATAAGCCCTCAATCCTTCAAATATTCTGTGCAATAAATCCTATACTTTAAAGCTTAATTTTCAAAGAAATGGAAAATTAAGCACTTTTATTTTCTTTTAAATTTAATGCTCTCTGTTTATTCCAATAGTCAGAAGAAAATTCAGCCTTGCCTTCCCCTGTTAATGTTCATTCTTGAAATATGGACATTCCTGTGCTTTGTTATTACTCTAGAAGTTGAGCTGGTCTAACCTGTTCAGTCTTAACTTTGATGGGAATTTTAGGAGTTGGATTAGATGGCCTGCAACCTGACTGGCCTGAAAACTGACTGGTTTTGGTTTAGAAATCAGTGACATAATTGTAAAAAATGCTATATCTATATTAAATAAATAATACACTTAAATTATGTAAAATGCAAAATAATTTTAATAAATACTCATGTTATATAGAATGTGTTTATACATATTACTGTATATTTTTATACATATCTACCTCACTGTCTTAATTTTGAGTTACCTGGAGACCAGGCATTCCTGGTAATCCAGGATCACCTTTTCCACCATACTCTTGGCTATATCCTTCTGCAGGGCACCCCTGGACAATTAAATAAAAAGAAACATTAAAACTTATGCTGTAAACTCTGTAGTGCAACAAGTCCTCTAATACAGTTTGTAGGGAAATTAACATCAGAATGGCATAATGATAGAAATGGTCCACTATGGATAGTTCTAACTATAAAAAAGATTTTATTAAACCAAATATACCTTGTGCAGGCCTTCCAGTTCTCTGTTAGGAGCAGTCTTCTTTTCAGATATACCTACATTACTCATGCACTGTCCTTGTCTTCAATTTATTTTTGTTACTTTTTATCCCTATAAAATACTGTCTAGAGCATCTGCAGATTTCCATATGAATTCATGAACTGTTTGGGAGAGGAGCTTAATTCTTTGTGTGCTTGAAAGTGTTAAATTCATTATATGCAGTAACAGTAGTTTGAGGGAAAAGAAATAATAGACCATTTTGCAACCTGAGGTGAATGCTGCTAGGACAATGGAAGCACCAAACTTTGTGGTTGCTTCCTCTGGAAGGCAAACCTTCTGTTTCCCATGAATGGAGAGGTTAGGAGCAACAAACACACACACAAATTGTTGATAACCAATAAATACTTTGTGTAATATGATGCAAATAACTGACCTTCTCTCCTTTGATACCAGCAATACCCTAGGAAGAAGAACAATCATATTGAAACAGAAGAGTAAAAGAGTGCTGAAATAACACATTCTAAATATTGTCTAAGCTTGGTGCTCTTCAGGTGATTTATTTTCATGAAAAAGGTGCATAGCCAGGTTCATGTTTACTGGGCCAGATTTCAATTTAAGAAGAAAGGGCATATTGTTAAAAAATAGTAATTCTCAGAGGTACAACTCTACAAGTGAAGGCAGAACAGCTTTGAAGCCTGATCTTAATAAATGAATAAATAAATAAAATCAGCAGAGCTGGTAAAGATCATATTTAGAAGTTATTAGAGTTTAAGCCACTGGAAGTTGACAGACAGTATTCCTTTTCCATTTGTTTAGAAGTATCTCTTTCAAACACATCTCTACAGTGAAAAAACCCCCAAATCCTAGGATTAAAGCAATGCACCCAGAGTGAGAAGTTCTGGGTTTAATTCCTGGTTCTTATTGACTTAATTAACCCATTATTTTCTCACATATACTTAGGTACAAACGGAAACTGCAATCTATTAAATAAACCTGGAACACCTTTAGGGATGTAAGTGGCAAATTTTCACGAGTATCCAATGAAAGCTAACTCCAGTCAATGAATTTCATGCAGTCATTAACTAAGAAGTTGAGGCCCTACATGCAGACAATGTCTCTTTATCACACAGTTTTCATACTAATAAAATGGGCATATTTATATACCCCAAGTGGTGTCAGCACGAGCTAACATGAGGCTTTACACTCCTTCAGGGACTGGCTTTATGTGATGGGAATGCACACAATCGTGAATTTCGCAGACACTTACTGGAAGGCCTGGAGCACCTCTTTGACCTGGAGGACCTGGAAATCCTTGGTCACCCTGAAAGTAGTAACAGTGATTGTTAATGCAGATTATGGTTTATTATTTGGCCTGATTTTGGCAAATGTGATTACAGAAGAAGTTTTTTATGCTATCACACTAAATGCACTGGGAGTGCATGACCACTGTATTTTGCTAGAAGAGGATCATCCCATTTTATGCAGCTTGACTTCTATGCTAGACTGTTCAGATAAGTTTACAGATTCACTAGAAATCTATGATTTTCTGTAGTAGGCATTATTCTGACTCCCTCTTTCAGAATGCTCATAGAGCAAAGAAAACCTGGTAAATCTGTAACTTAACATTAAGACTTTTCTTTTAATTACTTTTAGGATTTATGAATTGCCAACTGCAAGTGAAATAAAATTAATTAACTACCTCCTTTATAACCCATTGCAGCAAAAGGACATGTTGGATGAAACTTATTAGGCCTTCTGGATTTACTGAAAAAAGTATTATCTGTCAAAATACCAAACGTTATTATCTTTTAGCAAAGGCCATTGGCATGTATTATTTAAGTATTTATTTTGCACAAAAAGGTAGCACTTTTCCTTCCTCTGGTTCCATGATACAAGTTTTTCTAGCTGATAAAATCACAAAGCAAAACAAGTCAAAGTTGTATATTGGGCAAAATTTAGAACACTTTTTGGCCATTGCCAAGCACAGCCAAACGCACTCTCCAGAACACTCAGCTTGGTTTGTACCTTTGTGCCATTGCATCCTGGAACACCCGGGAGCCCAGGAGGACCAACAGTTCCTGGTTCACCCTAAAAGAAGCATGAAATTGACACAAGCTTTGTTTTTGCACATTCATATTGCCCTACAGAAACACTGAAAGAGTTTATGTTGGAGCAGTGTTTCACAAGACATATTACAATGTGTTCTTAAATCATTACAATGAGTAAGAATTGCTGATGCCAAGATTTTTATCACTAGGCCAATTGACAGAGACAATGTTGATGTTGAAACTAGAGTGAGCACATTGAGCTGAGGATAATTGTGCACTAAAGACTGTAGTAAGAGAGAAATGGTTAAATCAGTTTCATTTTTACTTACTGGAAGGCCTGGAGGACCTGAAAATCCGGGTATTCCTGGGACTCCCTAACGAAATTAAACCAGAGAATAATATTATGAATATTAAACAAAAGCTCATCAGCAATTTTTCTTTGATTACATTCATAATAAGAACTAATGCAAGTATGATTCTATTAAAAAGATCGTTACTTCCTTAACTATTATGATTGTAAACCAAGCATAATGGTTACAAACAGGTAACACACACCAGTTTTGTCCACAGAAAAAACCCCAGATAATTCTTCATGGTATTCTAGTCTGACTTTTTCACTGCACACCCAAATATTAAATACATACAGCAATAACCTTGTACATAAGGTGTAGCAAAAAGGGCAAAAGGTCTAAAAATAATGCTTGTGCATACACCATGTAATAAATTTTAACCATACGTTGAAATTATACATAATGCTTTGCTTTTATTTTCACAAATTATTGAACCAAGGTGGAAATTAGCAAGACGTTTAATATATATGTTTGTTTAAAACACACTTACTCGTATACCTTTGGGTCCAACTAAGCCTGTAAGCCCTGGAGAACCCTAGATCACAAATGGAAAGCAACATCTTTCAACTCATTTCAATTGATAAAAAGCTCATAAATGTCAACAGGACACTCAATATTTTCAATATCAATATCAATATGCCCACACAAAACCAGCTATACAAATAAATAAATGATTGGGCTATTACAGTCAATAAAGGAAACAAACATTTCATACAACTTGCCTAAATTGTGGTGTCTTGCCCTCCCTTTCAGTGTTTACAGGGGATTATCATAGAATCAAAGAATGGTTCAAGTTGGAAAGGACCTCAAAGATCCTCTAGTTCCAACCTCCCTGACACAGGCAGGGACCCCTTCCACTAGAACAGGTTCCTTAAAGCCTCATCCAACTTGGCCTTGAACTTCCAGGGATGGGGAACCTGTTCAGTGTCTCGCCACCCTCTTACCCTTGTAGTGAAAAAAAATATATATCTCATCATTGGTCAAAAAAATAATGTTGAGAATGCGGTTGCTATGGATTTGGTCAAACTGTGAGACCTGGAAGTGCTTCCCTGTGAGGAAAAAGCTGGAAGGTGCCCAGATATGGGCGATGTCTGTGTAATGATCAGATGCATGAGATGTATGTACTCTCACCCACACTGTTGAGCATGGAAAGGAAGACCAGAGCAAGCTGAAAGGGGGCTAAGCAGGATGGGAGAGCAAGGCTGAAAGAAGACAGCAAAGAATGCCCCAGTGACACTGCAACATCTGGACAGAACCTGCTGGAATTCTTTCAAGACACATAGAGCTTAAGTGCTAGTATGAAGACTTTACCATTCCCAGAAAGGAAATGGAAAACGTGAAGAGCAGCATAGCTTCTAAAATCTTGGGCCACATTCCATTTCAGATGCTGTAGAAGTGTTGGATAGGAGAGACTAACTGGCACACACTACAACAGATGCCATTCAGGCTAAGAGAGGTCTTGCTAGATAAACTATCTTACTTTTTGCCATTCTTGCAGAAGTTATTATCACTTACTGAAAGGGAAATGCTGTACTAAACACCTCAATGAGCTCAGATAAAGGGCTCATCAACATGTATGAAATCTACCATGAGTATCACTTCCAGAAAGCATTGTAAAAATAAGATAGGACAGAATAATGCAACAATGCTTAAACAAATGAAAACTATAAAGCCCATTTCTTTAAAGGTATAGTTAAGTGCTGTAGCCACATTAGTGCAGGTCTTAGACAGAATCTGATTGTGGTAGTACCTTCCTGATTTACATTGTGGCTGAGTTCACACCGTATTTACACAGAAGTAATTTATTCACCAGAGCCAGTTTATTGATAACAGCAATACTGTTCCTCAAAACAAATACACATAAGACACTTTTACTGCATGACTTTTTGTTGAGTTTTTTTTCTACTCATGCAGGAGTTATTGAAAATTCATATTCAGCCTCAGTTTAGGCATACAGGAAAGAAAGCAAGCTCAAGTCACTGAAGCCACCCTGTGCACCATGCAGGCAACCAGGTATTTCCTAAACAGGCCAAGATTTATCTTAAAAACCATCTTTCCCTTCAAATTTTCTTAAATCTATTTTTCATATTTGTCTCGCTAGTAGCTTGTTTACTTTCTTTTCAGATGTTAATAGATATTAAGACAAAAACTGAGGCTATGCTGCAAAAGTCTGCCTAGACCCATGTTCATTGCCTCTGGCAGTTCAGTCCAGCTGCTTTAGCACTGGCCAATGGACAATTGACAACAAAAGCCCATGGTCTTATCAGCTCTACTCTGACGCAGTCAAAATGACTATTGCAGCTGATGACCAAACAACATCCCTCACCAAACGGGAAGCTCTGAGACAGGTTTTGGTTTGGTTTTATAAAACAGAATTGTCTACACAGTCATAGCTAACTTTGACTGTCAAGCACAGTAGTTTCTCTGGGTGTATCTCTCTGTCTCACATACATACCTACCTTTGGTCCCTGTGGTCCTGGAGGCCCTTCTGGACCAGGAAAGCCTCTTTGACCAGGTGGACCTGGCACACCAGGAAAGCCTTTTTCACCCTGTAAACATAAAGATAATTAATCTCAAAATATCCATGAATTCTCCTTTTGATATCTTATTTCTAAGGCACCCATTACTTTCAGAACCTCTTAGCTTTCTGCTGCTGTGGCAGATACACTGCCGCTTGCCTACACTGACCTGTTTTTGTGGTCCATCTCTGTGCTGCCTAGGCCCCATGGCACCACATACTCATAATTATTATGAATTATCAGAACACAAGATAGCACTCAAGATTTTGCAGAGTATAGATATTAGCTGACAGCATGAAAATTTAAGAAAGCAGCTGATACATATTCCTTGTTAATATTTCTATATTTTAGACAAACGGAAAAGATGTTTCAGCTCTTCAGGCAGTGGCAATTTAGCATGCTCAGTTTTACATCAGTAAAGATCTGCCTGTTCAAGACGTTTTGCATCACAGCATGACATGGGAGAGAGAGAAGGGGTTTGTCAGCTCTCTCAGAGTCAATCTTCCTACTGCTTTATAGAAAGTTATACAAAGAAAGCATGTGAAATTTTGCTGTGCAGAAGTTTGAGTGTCTTATTTGATGTACAAGATAGGATCCAAGAGATGTCTCTGGGAAGCCAAAATACTTTGGCTTGTCCCTGCACCAATTCTCACTCCTCAAAATCCCACAAACTCACCAGATTTTAAATAGCTTCTGAATGAAATAAAAATTATATATTAGTAGTTACGTATATTTATATCTCTCAAGATAGAATGTAATCCCATAATATTTTGACACACATGAAAATAAGAATTGCATTATAAAGTGTCTGTGAGATCTATATAATAAATCGGCATAGCTTTTTGTAAAAACTGGTTTATTTCATACACCAGCGTCCCAAGGCAGAAGGATGAATGCTATCCCAGAATGTGCCGCTGGAGGGGGTGTGGTACCAGCTCACAGGAAAACCAAAGTCCTCGGCCTGCCTGCCCATGGCCAGAGCCACGCGGTGCTGTCTGAATCCAGAGCAGCGCTCTCCTGACAGCTTCTGCCCTCTCTACAGAAAAGGCAATTTTAGCCACACTTTCTTCTTAGCAGATCAACGAGATCAGAGGATTTTCAGGTTGGAGGATTCTAAACACTGAATAATTACCAACACATGCCGATTAATGTCATTGTCCTGATTTTCCATAGCTGCATGAAAAACTTCATCAGTGTAAACAATTATTTACTCTTACCTACAAATTGCTCAGTTATTTAACATGGAACTGCTAAAGAAAAGTTGTGGGTGTCCATTCTTATTAATATTTCTCTTTTAGTGGGCAATTTATTTTTTTCTAGTTTTTCAGCTGGTCTCAATTTCACTGTTTAGGATGAAGTCAGGTTAGACCAGCTAGTAACATGAAAAACAAATAGGGAGATTTAACTGAAAATATTAGTATTCTCCTTTCTCACTTATTAACATATATTTTAATAATGACCCTTTTTACTTTCAGATAAATTTTCTCCAACTTTGTAAAAGCAGATGGGACCAGTGGGACTAATCATAACCCTAAATCCTTATAGATGTCTGGAATCTGTTCATAAGGTTTAGTATGAGAACTTCTGTGTTCATGGTTCGCCTGAATTGCAACCATGACTTCTTCAATAATGCCCCTTTCATTTGTGAATCAGTTGTTTTTCCAACTGCAAGCAGGAGTCTCAAAGAATTTTTGGCATTTGTGTAATTCAGGTTTGTCTAAAAGCCACTCAGAGCCTCTGCCAAGCTGCTATTGGCAACAGGCAGAGCTGTGGATCTTTTACTGCTGATGGATTTGCTGTTCCTTCAGTGCTGGCAAGGTGTTTGTGATTAGGACCCAGAAACTCATCCCCTGCTTGATCTACAAGAGGTTTATCTCTTTGATGCCAGTGTGTGTAGCTTTCCTTCAGGAACTGGCAAAGAGGGGTGGGCAGGGTCCAGAGATGGAAAGAGGGAAGCACTGAACATGACACTCTTGATGGCATTATGAAATTTGTAACAGGAGAGCTGCTGCCAAGGTAATGACATTTGTTAGGAGTTAGTGAAAGAGACCTGGTGCTTTGGACAGTTGTTTTGCTGGTGTTCAAACACCATACAGTGCTGTAAACATATTAATGCAGTAAAAAAATTCAGTTGAAAAGTCTTAGTTAAATAGTGTCCCCAAAGTTAACAGAATTTTGTAAGGTAATCATTCTCTGTAGGCTGTTGGCAAAATACCATCACACACTAAATTCACTCACTGTATCAACTGAAGTAATCTATTAACAATTTCCAAGCATATAAGCTAATATTAAAAAAGGAAAATGTATCTGTTCTTACCTTACTACCTTTCGTGCTATCACAAAAGCAGGGACTTTTACCTTTGCATACACAGTTCTGTAAAACAAAAATACAAACTTTGTAATACAATTATTTTTCTCATTGAGTTGTTTGGAGAGAGGCAAGTGAGATCTCTGGTTTTACTAAGCAATTATTTCACAGACAATATAACTTAAAAAATGTTTGTGAAGAGGCAATTCTCAACATTGGCAAAGAGCTCATTATTCCTCTGTATTGTCTTTTGAGACAGATAAGAGCATCAGTTAGATCTTGCAGACAGAATTACTTAACCTGTACAGTTTCTCATATTACAACAGTCACAGTGTTTCAAATTTGTAACTTTTATGTTTCTTTTATGATGGAGGAAAGATGCTGCAAGTAGCTGCTGTTCCCTATGGACGTGACAATTCCTGACCATTGCCGCTTGTCTTTTAGGTGGCTGAACTTAGGTGAGATGATGCCATCTATCAATTTTAAAAAAAGCTGCAGGGAGCATTTCTCCAATGAGCAGATACTTAAGCATTTATTTACAAAATAAAGCAGAAATTAAAATAAGTTGGCCATGAAAGGCAAATCCCCCAAGATACTATTGTGTCTGCCTCTGATTTATAGACAGATCAATAGGCAGCTACTTGATGTTTCAAGCTAGATTTTTAAAGAGATGCAAACATTAAATAGTTAATTCTTACCCTGATCTGACAGCTAGAATTCAAGTGGTACTGCATCAGAAATTTGGAAAACAAAGGTATCATGTAAAACAGAAACCATCTAACTATGCTACCTTCACTACTATGTTAATCAATACGATTATATCACTAGAGACACAAGAATAAGCACTAGTGCAGAATTAACAACAAACCGTATCCTGATTTCTTCTTGGTGACATCAATCAGTCTGGCACTGGATAATCTAAATTCATCAAGTCAGTTATATGACAGATATTTTAAGTCTTTAAATATCAATACAAGAGGATAAAGTGATGTATATCTCCAAATAAATTTGGAATAGTTCATAAGACTGTCTTTCAGTCTTTCAATAGTTCATAAAACTGATTTTCTTGTGCCCTATTGAATGACAGTACTTCTATCCCAAAGCATTATCTTCAAAATATAGATTGTTGGTAGAGTTCTGCTAAGCAATATAAAAAGGGTCATTGCTCAAGGCAAGATGTATACACAGATATATATCATTATAATTCTATCGACCTTCATGGAGTTGTACCTTATGTCTGCCTGTGAAAGTATACTAGAAGTATACTAGATTCTTTACAATACCTGTATGCAAAGCACAGTTTTCAGGACATGTAGAGAAATCAACACATGAAATTACTCTTCTGTAACAGGTATAATCTGCAGCAGACTTGATGTGTACAGATACAGAAGAAACCCTTCTATCTTATAATCAAAGACAATCCAATGTGAAGGTAAATGCATGAAGATGTAGAAACTTGTGATGCCATAAAATTAATCTACGTTAATAAACTATTGAAAGAAAGAGAGCCTTTGCGCTTCAAGAAGTCAGAATGCTTAGAACGTGTTTAATTTACCATTAGTAAGCTTTCATATCTATTTAGGTCTTTTTGTGTACACATATCACTTTAACCTAAACTGAAAAGACCAAAGATGATTTAACATTACACAGTCAGTTAGCTGGATAATACTAAATGTTTTGGCATATAATTTTTTACGTAAGATTAGATTAGGCCTTCTGTACAGGAGCTTTGAACCAAAAATCATTGCTCACTTATATTGCTGGATGCTTTCACATCCTTGCAAGATGCCTGTTGCTCCTTTATCAAAGGATCATAAAAAAAAAAGTGATGTTGCCAGGTTATATGATAAGGAAACTGAATGTTAGTTATTAACAGTTTATTCAAAATTCTCACAGTAGCATCTACATAAGTGTATTAACCAAAGCCACAGGTATACTGCATGTTTTTTGGTTTTGTGATTTTCATAATAATAATCTACATTTCTTTTGTCTATTTAGATGAAGTAGATTTTTTATCTAAAATCTAGGTCAAAGGATACAGCCAGATAACTATATGAATACCAAATCAATTCACCAATGAACCAAAACTAAAACCCCACAGCAGTTGGAGTAATTTATAGAGGAGCTCTTCTCCAAAGTGTTTTTAGTGATAGGTACAGCATTATTATAAACAGATACATAATTCCAGTTATACATGTTGAAGCACATTTACTGCAGTGGTTAATGTTTTGTTTAGTGGGTGCAACCTTATCTAGAACACTGAATTGCCCTTCCTACACCATGGGATGGGATTCTGTGGGGCTCTGACCTCTTCCTGCTCCTGATTCAGAGAGTAACTTAACCATCTGCTTAGAAAGTATTCCAGTCCTCTCCTTCACATAATTCCTCAAAGAAATGACCCAGAAAGAAGGAAGAAATAACATACTACAGACTATCGTGTCACCTATACAAAGGTTAATGTACATTGAGCATGGCACTGCTACTCCAGCCACTGCAGTGGTGGCAACTTAATTTGGAAAGAATCTTACACAGTTCTCAGAACTTTGCCAGTAGTACTGGTTATATGAAGAATGTCAGAGAATGTATTTAGGGATGTTATCAAACCTGAATAAGCCAAAGGATGTGACAAAGTCTTAATGTAAGGAGAACAGCAGGCAATGCCAGACTTCCTATTCTGTCACTAGCCCAGGTTCTGAGTGCTGTCACTCACACTGGGGCAACACAGTCCTACCGGGAATGGTTTAAAGGCAGGAAGGTGGAGAACAGACAAAAAGAACCAAAGTGAGAGTAATCCAGTATTTCTCCATTGATCTGGTTTTTTTTGGAATTACATATATGATGACAGGACAGTCAGAGTATTTCTTTATTTTTCCAGATCCAGAGACGATCAGAGTAACTCAGCTATGATTTCAAAATACATACTTGTATTAAAAATACTGCACCCAGAATAGACAGGCAGCAAAATGTATTGCTGCAGGAAACAAGCATCATATTCCTTACGTATATTTCAGTCCAAGACCACACAGGATGAGTAATAAAGACATTCAGATGAAAGCTGAGATGAAATTAAATGTATTGTGTAGGACTATGGTAATGTGGCTGAAGTGGGGCTTAAGTTTGCACTTTTGGTCTGATTGGTCTTTAATTTCATGGGTAAACTCCATTGAAGCCCAAAGTAAATCCTGGTTAACATAAAGATGACTGTGCAACATGAGGTATTTTTAAATTAATTAAAAGCAGTGCAAGAGATATCCATTAATTACTGTGGACAGTAAAAATAGCCCAGGTGTCTTCTCTCAAGTGGGTGATGAAGCTGTCACTTTCCTTCACTGGTTGTTCTAACAGCTGATCAGATTTATTTTTAAAAATGCATAACTGATTTTTCATTTAAACTTGATACTTATTAGCATCTCACCTATCCTGCCACTAGGTCTTTATCTCCTAACTTACAGAATCGCTAAATTAGAACTCTATCAATAGGTGGAACAAGACTTACTGGATAGTATCTATTTTTCTCTGATGCCACTTTTTTATTCTTTTCCATCTTTCTGCTCATTAATGATATCCTGAGCAGTAATTTTTAATAAGTATTGGCATTTAAAAGAAATTACAGAAAACTGGAAATTATGTATGAGTGAGCCAGCTCCTTTAAGTCTTGATTACGAATTTTCAAGGGCTGCTGACACACGGAGATTTCTGAATTCTTCCTGGGCTGTCTCAGTGCAGAGTAATCACTTTACACATCCCAGCTGTGTCTATAAATCACAACTGAGCACATAGAATAACCCTGCTCCAACAGTTGATGTTAATATAGTGCTTAAAACTTTAAAAAGCCCATTTCACTCGTTCCCGACTAATGTTTTCTATTGCATCTAATAAAGGCGGGAGTAATACAGGAAGTGGAAAGTTTTGCTCTACCATTTATTTACACTACAGACTTGTGTTGGGATAGGTATGCTGCACATATGTTAAGTGCTGCACTTTCTGAAGAACACTATGGTGGTAGCTAAAGTTTCTAGTATGGATACGGTTACAGTTTTGAAAATTTATCCTAACCTGCACAAGAGGATCTGAGAGCACAGCTTTATAGAGAAAAGTTCCTGCTGTGAGAAAAGCTATACAAAGAAAGGTTTTTTTTTTCTGATGCACCTGTATTAAAATACTTAGCTAGATTAGCACAGTCAGGAATTCTAGCTAGACAAGGTTAGTAGATACGTGACCCTGGCAGCATATTCCTCATGTTGCACAACTGCAAATCACCATGGAGCATGCAAGGTCCTGGAGAATGAGGTTCCCCTCACTCCAAAACACTGCTATCAAAACAAAATACCAGTCTCACAATTAGAATCTGTATACTAAAAGTTTTTCATGCATTCTAAGCATCAAACATGAATTCATTAAAATTATCAAAGACCACGAAGAACTTTGTGTTTTTTTAGTGATTGCTGGACCAGTACAACAAAACCAAATTATTAAGCCTCCAATAAGTATAGACAACATAGAGCAGAAATAGGAGATGATGAGATGAACGAAAATATGTCAATTCCCAAGCCCTGAAACATTGTGTAGTCACTTGTGAACTGGAAGACAGCCAGACATTCCTACCTTAGAAGACTCCTGTTAACAGCCATCTATGCTATCACAATTCACAGCATTTTGCTTACCAGTTGAATACCTAGGATGAAAATTATTTCATTTGGACTTTCCATTATAAAGAAATACACCTGTAACTTAATTAATAAACAGCTTGGTCAAGAGCAACTAACACAGAGAGACTGGGTCTCCAAGGACACAGCAGGAGACAACTGTTCCGCTACAGGCAGTGCAGTTGTTGAATAAGCTCCATTAAACTCTTGTAATGGGAACCTTGCTCAGGGAATAACTATTGAATCAAAATGCCCTGTTGGGTCTTGTATTACTGGTTATGTACTGCTTTCAGTGTGAGGTGCAGGAGAGAAGTCCCAAACATTTGTGATCATAGTAAAACGTAACATTTCACAGAAGCAGGACTTTGTGTTTAACTTACAGATACACAATTCGTGGTCACATGATGTTAACACATTTTATCTGAACTTGGTAAGAACTTCCTTACTTTACATCCTTAATTTTAAACTGGTATGAGCTCTTTCGGAAGGGATTTGCTTGTTCATGTAATATAAAGATGTATTTATAATGGTATTTCAAACCAACTAAGCTAAATTACATGTAGAGAGAAATAGAAGAAGCTTCTGTATGTGAACATTTAAACAACTTTATATTATGCCAAGGGGAACGTGTGTGTGAACCCCTTTTTCACTTCAGAAATTTAAACCATTTTGAAAAAATTCTCATCGTTTTTACAGCAAAAATCTGTTGGTTAACAACTTTGTATAACAGCAATTTTTCAGCATTAGCCAAATCTCTCATAAGTATCCAGACCTGGAACAATAAAAAAGCATTAACATAAACCTTAGGTTAAAAACTATAAGCCAGATGGAAATAAAATTTTCAGAGAACTTCTGGTATCTCTTGCCTCCTTTTTGTTGATATACTTACTGAACAGCCTATCTTTTTTTTCCTGTGAATGGGCCTGTTTGAACAGAAGTTGCAAAAAACCATTGTAACATAGCTGTTCATACTATTCTCAGGAAAATACACCATGCTGTCATTGGGAGTATGTTCCACATGCAACTCCCATGGTGCAGACCATACTCTTCCTTCAAGCAGATACAGCACAATTAATTATACTGAACTTCTCCCTTCTCTCCAACAGACTATCAGTGAACAGTTAGGAAGTGTGAGAACAGTAGGGCTCAGCAATCCTCACTTTGCACACATCATCATCATTGCGCTAGGATAAAACAGATAAAATGTTTTAATTCATAAAAAAACAAACACACTGAGTTTTCACAAACTCAGATGATTTGTGAGCTCTGTAGTGATGGCCACTAAGGCCTATTTTGTAGATGTTGCCTAAAATTACTCAGTATCTATATAAGTAGAGTTGGCATATTGTGTGCAGTTTTGGAAAACTGTATGTTTAGGCTCTTAAATCTCCTGGTTTTGGGGGGTGGGGGTGGGGTGGTATGTGTGTAAATTCCTTTTGGTCTATAAAGAGAAGATACAGAACTGCTCTCTCTTTAGACAAAGAGAATGATGCTTTTTCTTCTTCTTCTAAACCACAGAATATTTTGATGCTTATGTTTATAATGACCAACACCTTACTGTTCAAATCATCTCACTAGAGCGGAAGTCACTGTGATAAGGACTATCAGAAATGCAACCAAACTGTTCCTGATATATTCACATGTGTAAAATCTCCAAAGACAGAGCCATAGACTCCATCTCTGGGGTTGATTTCTTCTCCTGACCTTGAAGTGGACATGGGGACAACAGAAATAAATATTTTTCTTTTCACCAAGGAAAAAAGACTAGGCAGTTCAGGCCGCAGAATTTTGTTTTGTGTAGAGAACTCTTAAGGGTGTTTAATCAGCTTATTCATCCGTGCTCTTCCTTCCTAAGAGTCACCTTAAAAGAGCAATCTAGTAACAAAGAATACACACCATTTAACTAGTGAATTTTTGCTTACCTACCATAATATGGTTAGCATTACTTCGCACGTTTTGTATTTCTTCCCAGATGTTGAGTGTGGGAATGGTATTCACTATAATTTTTGTCTCCTTGGGCCTGTATATTTGTATATTCATAAAATTCCTGGTGTGCATCTTCTGTTAAGTGGTGCAAATAGCAATAAAAGCAACAGTAGCTGGTTCAGAGAAAGCTTATTGCACAGGCTTTGGTTTCCCCTGATTTGAAAGGCTCTGGGATTTCACAGATTTAAAAAAAATTAAAGGTCACTTCTTCCTGCAGCTTCCTCCAAAATAATCTGTGGAAAAATGCAGCACAAAGCCCTAGCTAAAAGGTCTTCACTAAACCAGGCAAAATGGAAAACCTGTAAAGCTGTGAGACTTGTACCCTATCACGAAATTGCTATGACAAATAATGAAAATGGAACTAAAAATACATTAGGTGTGACAAAATGCAACTTTTTCAGTGTGACTATGAGGGACTGGGGCTGCAAACAGTTAAGGAAAAAGCCTTTTTGTATTTCACCTTCCTCCTAGGCTCCTGCAATCCATGCCAACATACTTCTAGTATTACTTTGTTGGGCAGTAGGGTGAGAATGTGACAGTAAAACAGATGACCGGACATCCCATACTAGTTGCACTTAATAGCAAAGTATTTTGTTTCAAAGATCTGTTACGACAAATCTAGGTATCGCAGAAGATATGCTAGCACAGATCACAAATAAAATGCTTCTATCTCTATGAAATGCAAAGCAGTGAAGAAAGAACCAGTGTTTGCCTGCCTACTCTAACAATTTTAATGGTATTATCCAGCCAGCAAAATAACTTGAATTATAGGCTTTTGCTTAAATATGTATTTATCATGTAGGTTTTCTAGAAAAGGCATCAAGTGTCAACAGTTCAATTTTCACAGGTGTTTACTAAGGTCACCTAAGAAGGTTCATCTTTCAGTTGTATGATGCAGCACACACATAGGCATACTTCACATTTCTTGGCCATCAGAGCAATGTGCTGTAAACAAGCAGAACTCCATCAATTTTGATGCACAAACATTAGGGTAACTCTGCTAATCTATGCTAACTCTCTTGGCCCAGTAGGAAAAGCCTTGCTCTGCAGTGCTGTGACATTGTCCTGTTTCTCTGTGGAGGTGATGGCTGAATTACAATAAATGTAGAGGCAATCAGGAGCAGAACAGTCTAGCAGTTGGACCCAGTTATCAGAGTAACAGCCTCCTTGACTTTGGAGCTGGGAGCACATTAACCAAATCAAAGAGGGCACTGCACAAAGGACTTGTTTTTTTAACACACTCAGTAAACTCCCTTGTATATTCAGGTGCACATCTTCCCTTCTCAGCTGCTTGTGCAGCAAAGAACCTGGGCGCTTTTGAAGGCTGCCAGAGAAGGAACATTCTCACCATGATGCTTGGTGCCTCTAACACTTTGATTCCTGGTTAAACTAAGCCTGCATCACATTCTTACCAGCCTTGGAGATGGCCATGGGCTGAGCTAGAACATTTTCTCCTTCCAGAGCGATGTATTAAGATCTACTTGTGACAGCAATATAGGTCACATATAATCAAGAAAAAAAAATTGCTATTAGGAAGCAAAGAATACTTGTTTTAAGTACTTGTATGCAAATTCTAACATTTTTAAGAAATGAAATTAATTGTGACATATGAACCCTTGCATCTAGTAAGAGACAACATGTGTGAGAAACAGGATGCAAGATCCTCCCAAGTCCTACAGTCACCCAGTTTGTTATGTCTCCTCCTTTGCCACCAGTGCACGATGAAAAATATGAAGTGTCATAATGGAGGCAAAAATATAATAAGGTGCTGTTAATTTTATCCTGTGAGCTAACAAACATTGCAACAGTATTTACAATACAAATTAAAAAGTGGTAGTAAGATGAGGTGCAAGCAAGTGATCTTGCTCAAGCAGAAACTCTTACTCTGTTCTGAACAAATACTAACATGATGCCAACATAAAAATGATCAATGCCACAAAGCAGCAGTATGGATTCAGTACTAATGAACTTGAGCAAGATACTTTTCCAATTAGGAAAAATTGAAACAACATGTCATTTGAAACAACAAATTTCAGGGAACATTTTTAGATTAGTGTTTAATTTGAAAATATACAAGAAGTGCATAAATGGTATCAAAAGACAGTACACACTTAAGGGAATTAATTGAATTGTACATTTGCATCAAGGCACTATCAGTTCCAGGTGCTGTTAGACAAAACTAAGCAATGAAAAAGCAAATCCTTTTTTCTTCTGAGAGAAAAAAAAATATGAAGAACAGGAAGAATCTTGTACCCTGTGAAAATGTATTGATGATGATGATGATCACTATTATTTTAAAATATTTAAATGAACAGTGGAAAAATCTGAAGAATTATAACACCAGTATTTGAAGCCAAGGAATACATCAAAGTAGCTGAAAAGCCTTTGACATGGGAAGATGCTACTTCTGCTGAGTTTTCAGAAGATGTGATTAGAGCATGCTAGTGGCCAAGAATGCAGACAATAATACTCCCTAGCAGGTGCCACAAAGTTGTGAAGAGCTACAAGGACTAAAATTTGCTGTATAAACAGCAGCAGGCATAGGTTAATAATTTGCTTTCCTGTCTTCAGGAATAAGCTACACCTAAAATTTTCTATGTTGAAACGTTTTTTAATTGATGCAAACAGCAGAAGTATTGCCTGCTGGTCAAACATAAATTTATTTTCATATGAAAGTTTAGCATAATTTTAGAACATTAACTATACCTATTTCTTTGCAATGAACAGTTTAGCCAAGATGCAATGATTTATCAATTATTTCACATCAGTTACAGTAGCCACTGATATTTAATTAGGAGTTTAGACAAAACTGCCAGAAGAGAGGCTTAGAAAAAGTGTGTGTGGGGGGGGGCATTCTCGGAACACAGCCTGTGCTTGCTAAAAGCCATCCAGAAGCCCATATGATGATATCCACCTCTTCAGAGCAACAAGGGCATGGGGTGGCAGGTATCAGCAGAGGAAGAGGAGAATGGAAAAAAACCCAGCAAACTGGACAGAAGAGAGAGACAGGTCTTCAGTTGTTAATCTTCCACGTCTTGCTTTACAGTAAGCATCAGATCTAGATAGAGCCTGAAACAACTGCAGAAAACACATACTTTGCAAATAGATCTGGTACCTCTGCTCTACGTAAGAACTAAGAGGTATTTTAATTCCGTGACAAATAAAACAATTAGATCTTTGTTAAATGACTGAACTTGACTGCCAGTCAACTTAGAGTGCCATGAAAAAACCTAGCTTATTGGGTGAGGTGCTTATGCTGTTTCCAGACACTACCCAGAATGGGTGAGTGAAATAGCTTCATGAGTTTAGAAGAAACATAATTACTAATTAGACTGCTTCAGATAATTATAGCAGAACGTGGCTCTGCTTTAGCAACAACAAAGTACAAGATCACTATTTTTCCTTATAAAGGTGAACTTCAAAATGTTTTGATAGGCAGTAAAGATTTTCATGTATAGCGTTAGAGCTTTACTCATACATGCAAGGAAAAATTAACACTGTTGACTATTACAGGAGAAAGAACTTGAAATTTACTAAAACTGGCATTTTCTTGTGCTTTAGATCTATCAGGTATTTTAAAATTGTCAGTTTCATGTGTTTGATGGTTACCAGAAATTTACTGAAACCGGCACTTTTCTGTTTGGTAACTGCTAGAGATGTTGAGAGCTACACTGACCCGTGTACCCTCACAGCTGACTGAACTTCTCCCAACTGAGAACGTACAGTCCAATCGTTATAACCAGACACTGGAGAAAGACTCAGAAAGACTACAATATGATCTAGGAGAATTTATTAACCAAACGGTGATGGACACTCATCATTAAGCCTGAAAGACGACCTGTAAAATGATTTTGTCATGAAGGTGGCACAGATGGTCCGGACGGCAAGTGCCGCTCCGGAGGTGTTTTCCTCGAGGACCATCCACTCCCACACCGCTGCGTCCTGGCCGTCCACATCCCCTGCGCCGGCAGGCCGGGCCTCCACAGCCGCTTCCCGGGCGGGTGGCGGGACGGAGCCCCCATCCCACCCCGTGCCGTCCCCTGAGCTGGAAGGGCGGGAAGCTCCTGAGGCCAGCGGGCACACAGTGCCCCGCGCAGCGCCTTCTTTGCCATTCTCATCCCCGCCCCGCAGCTCGGTAAGATGTACCTCACCTCGCCTCGCCCGGGCGCGCGTACCTGGCACGAAGGAGGCGCATTATTTGAAACACACGCATTCACCTTTCCTTCCTCACCAGTGGCCAACGCAGCGCGGTGGCAGCGGGGAGCGGGGGCCGAGCCCTGCTCTGCCCCAGGTCCTGCCGCAGCCTCCGCGGCACCCCGCGCCACCGCCCCGTCCCGGAGCTCACTCACCTCCGCCGCGGCGCGGCCCGGCCAGAGCAGGGCGAGCAGCAGCACCGGCGCCAGGCGGCCGGGGCAGCCCCCGCCGGCCATCCCCCCCTCCTCGGCGCTGCCTGCGCGGCGTCCCGGGGCACTTCGATTCTGCCCCCCGCCCACCCTCCCGTGGGTTTTGGCCTGAGGGTTGCTGCTCTGCACCCTCCTGAGCGCTCCCTCGTCGCGGCCCCGCCTCTCCTCCACCCCCTCACCCCTCCCGCGCGTCCTGCCTTGGGCACCGCTGGCAGCCGCCACCTGCCCGTCCGTCCGTCCTCAGCGGGCATGGAGTGAGCGAGGTGTCGGGGGCTTTTCCGCCTGGGAGCTGAGGTGAGCGCCGCGGACGGGCAGCCCCGGGCGGAGGCACCTGGCGCTCCTCGGGACGGGCAGCGCGCTGAGGGGCAGCCCCGTCCCGGGACAGCGGGAGGTGTCCCGGGCGGCCGGCTGGCTCCGTCCCCCGCCCGCGCCGCCGTGAGGGCGCAGGTGGCGGGCGCCGCCCGAACGGCCGGGGCTGCGCGGCGGGAGCGCGGCCGGGGCTGGCCCCGGGCACCGCCTGAACAAGGCACGGGCTGCGCTCGCACAGAGCGGGGTCGGCCCTGGGTTCCGGCGGGGAGAAGGGCATGGTGAAACCGGGCTAGAGCGAGGCGGTACCGGGAAAGGCGGCGGCAGCACCCAGGGCCCCCAGGGCCATCCCGCCGCTGCCGGAGCGCTCCCGGGCACGGACGGGAGTTCCGTCAGCAACGCTTTCCGCTCCCTCGAGCGTTTTCTTAATAAGACAGAGGAGACTCCCAGAGGGATTTATGCCCCACCGCATAAATGGAAAGCAGCGAGAAATGTTTCTCCCCAGGCTTTTCACGTAATACGATACAAAGTTTTTGCGAATGGAATTGTGATATGTAGTGTTGACAATGTGTAAAATTTACCACATTTATGTTATTGACAGAAGTGCTGCATGCTCAAGGTAACCTTTCACCAAATAAAGTGCTGTTTTGAAAAGGTGCAAACTTAGAAAGCATGTTGGCAGTCCCAGCCACAGCAACTTTACCTTGTCTGTAGTGTTCATGGATGCTGTACAGGAAATCCCACATTACAGGTTTTTTTAGCACTAGAAGTGATAAAGCAAAAGCAAGTATATGATATGTGTATATAAATCTAGGAGTACTCATGAAATACAAATCTAAAGGCTTTCATGAGCAGAAAGCTAGCCACAGAACGTTGTAAAACAGCTTCTCTGACAGGCAGAAGAGTAGAGCTGGATCTCCATTCAGTAGACCATACTGTCAACCTATGAAATCTGCTGTGAAAGCTGGTTAGTAGAAGCTACTTTTCCAAAAAGTTCGGTACTACTAGTAAGAACATGCCTCGGGAATAGGTGAGCATTATGTTCAGTACCAAATATCTTGTACATAGAATCATGTTAAAACAACTTGACTCTAAAATATCCAACATCTGTGAGAGCAAGCTGGTATGGACAGCAAGGTATGGAGAGAAAGGAAAAGAATTCCCCCGTTTTCTGGCCAGATTGATGGTGACCATGTAGAAGAAATAGTATCCACTAGTGGAATTTAACATGAGAAGTACTGGTGTTAGAGAGAAGGTAGTAGACACTCATTTATACAAAAGTCGAAACAAAAGGTGCAGAACCTGTCTACGAGACAATGAGGTCAGAGCAATAGAGACTACAGTGGAAGACGGTGTGATCAGTCCTCTGAAATTATTACAATTTCTATGCAGAGTGCCCCAGCACATGATTGGTTCCTTTGGATGTAATGAGAATACAGTTAGGACTGCTCCAATTTTTTATATCTCAATAACTGTAGCTGTGTGTCTGCCTCAAACTATAGCTCATGTTCCACGGTCTTTAGCAGAGTTACTGAGAATGAAATTTTCTTGCTTCTCAATTCTTGTCTAGAAAGTAAACATCTAGATTATGTTACAGTGCCAGCTTTTCCCCTTCTTTTTTCTGAGGCTGAGGTGAGGTTTGGTGATCTCATATGAAACCTATTCCTTTGGTGGCAGTGAGTGTGCTATTCTGGGTATATTTTATTGAGGTAACTGTTGTGATTGCTTCAAAAACATAAAACGTGACAATTTGACACATCAATCTAGACAACACCTTGTATTCTTTCTGTTACTGTATTAGCTACTGAACACTTCAACTTGTTTGGAAAACGATGGGGTTTAAATAGCCATGACAAAATAACAAGCAGAGGGTTGCAAGTCTTCCACTCATGCATTAAGTATTATTTTAAACTGTGTCAATGAGTTGGATGAAAATGGATCTTAATCTGAAAATAAAACTTTCACTGCTAATACAAAGCGAATGTACCAAATATAATTTTCTTTTTTATTTTCTTCTTAATTTTCAGAAGCTGTTTGGATAATTAAATAATGAGATGGCTAGTGGGCAACAGGAACACATTTCTGCAAAGTCTAACACTTTATGACTGGCTTGGACTTTCCATTCGAGGCAATCAGTCCCTGCAATATTGTATTGCCTCACAATTTTGCTTATATTGTTTATATTACTAATGTAAAAAATCAGTGAGGTAGGAATGCTGTTGGAATATTATTTTTTTATTAGGGATGTTGTTATTTTTTTCTTTTTTTACAGATGGGGAGCTAGGGCACAGCAAGAGTGTAAGAATTTGACAGATGAATGGAGTACTGTACAATACATGTAGAGAGTGATCTTGCAGCATGGATTGGCTGCCTTTAGGCTATTTATTCATCAGTCAGTGCACAGCAGCTTACGAAGTCTCTTCTTCATACTGTGGGATTTGGATGTACTGTGCATACACACAGGAGTCAATATTATTTATAGATTAGTTCTGGTTAAAAAGATGCCACACTATCTAAAGAATAGAAAGCAATATGGTAATGTTTCAAGAACTGTACCCTCACATGTTTAACAAACACATGGCTGCTGCCTGAACAGCTATCAGAGAGCAGCCAGTTTGCTGCACTTCACATCCTTACTCCTTGCTCAGGAGCGGACTGTCTTTGCCTACTCAGGAGACTTCTCCAAAGGAGGCAAACCCCTGTCCATTCACTCTAGTCAGTGTTCAGTCTCCTCAAAATGATTTCCCCACATTTGGAATACTGGAGCACTAAAAAGCAGAAGCCTGTGATAATCTGTGCTAACCTAGGAGAAGCCCAGCCTCTTAAACCCTCAGTCTGAAATAACCAGTGTGACTCATTTGCCAGACATGCCATATTACAAAGGATTGCAGCTTCTTTTTTCATTTGGGAGATATAAAAGTTTGTACATGACCTGGCCATGTCTCTGGATTTGTGAAGCTTGGGTTTACAAAAAGGTTGGAGCAGCACATAAAACTGCTGTTGGACATAAGTCATAGGTTAGGGATGCACTATGTATGCAAATTATGTATTATGTATGCAATTTATGTATGCAAAATTTGACTGTGTGGGATTGTGGAGGCCGCTGGTCAGTCCTGCACACAGAGCTTCCAGCTTCCTAAATCCTGGTAAAATCTGTAGAAAAAATGTTCTAAAAATAAAGCTAAAAATCTCTAGGTAATGATTGTCATCTGTCCATGCATATGGGTAGAGCTCTTAGATGAAAATGCATATGGCTTATTCTGCATTCAGAGTGGTCCTCCTTTGCTCAGATTCTGGCATAGATTGGTCCAGCCCAGTTTGCAAAAGCTGCTGCTGCTAAATCTGGTCTTAAAACTATAGCAAATACTTTCTTGAGGATTTGTGTTCTAAGGTTCATTGGGTTTTTTACTATAGATAGGTGTTGCATCTTTTGTCTTAATGCCTTTAACTAAAATGGTGGCTATGAAAGCTTTTTATGAAATAATGATGCAAGATGCTCTTTGTTCATTATTTTAAACACAGAATGAAGACTATCTTTTCTAGGCTGAAATCTTGTACCCCTTTTTATGTTGATCTGCAGTTTCATTATAGTCCCCTTGAAATAATTGGATTGCTGATAAAATAAAATGTGGCCTGAATAGGAAGAACATAATGTAATGCCAACACAAAGCTGTGCCGTGTAACACAGATAAATGGTTAAGACTTATTTTTGGTTATCCAGTAATTATTCACGTATATTTTAATATAAACAGGTTCAGAGGGGAAAACAACACCATTATGGAACAGTGTTTATAGACCATCCATGAACAGAAGGAAAGAGAAGACCTGCCATTTAAAGAAAAAAAAAGTGCTGCATATACAAATCCTCAATCAGCAGGAATGGCATTAACAAAGGATTCATTTGAACGGATTAAATGGCTTATCACAGCTGCCTGGTGAGTTTTACAGATCACTACATTTTTTAACCAGATGCACTGAGATATATTCTTAGCTATCAATTTAACAGTAATAAGAAATCAGAAGTTAAATAATTTGTGGCCTGTCATAAATTTGATAAGCCTGTGTGATAATTTATTTTGAGCTCAATTACTGGTCTATAAGTTTATACCACTTGAATTTCAGGTTCTATGCTATTTAAGTAGTAGGAAACAGGAACTATAACTCTGAGTCTCTCCAAGGCAGCTCTTCTTGCCTTTTTTCTGCATTATTTGTGACTGACTTACCGCTAACAGTCTCTGCTGAGTCAATTACATAGGGAACATCTCCCTGGCTTCAGGAGGCAGAGGTTTGGAAATGGCAGAGAATCTGGTAAACACATGCCTGCTGTATGTGGCTGGAAAAAGGGGGGACTGCAGCACCATGTATCAAGGAAAACATAATCAGATTTCTATTTCACTTGTGCAAAAGCTTCATGAGAACTTGGTGTTTTCCTAAATAAAAAATAACTCACAGCTGGTCAACTTTGGTATGGGAATAAATATTTACAGGGACTGTCTGTCGAAGCAAAAGTGGCGTTAAATTATTAACAATCACAGAACAACAGTATTACCTGCTACCTGGTTGAAGTGTTCCTGTGAAGTTAAATCCTTCCAACACGAACTTACTTGATGCATTAAACAATGAACCACTGGTATGCAGAAGACTTCTCCACCATTTACTGCTGTAGCTGATCATCTGGCAGTTTCACATTGTTTAATCAGTCCTTCATTTCATATTTAGCAAGGGACAGCATCTTCTGTCTTCAGTTGCTACTAATTATTTTCATAAATATTTTGTTGCAGTAAAATCTGTATTTGAAAATGAGTAGCAGGCAACACAGCTGTAAAAAGTATATGGAGTAAATGTACATAAATGGCTAAAACATGTTAATGCTTTCAGTATTGAATTTATCAGTAAATATCAGATCATATACAGGTTATATTATTTCCAGTTTAAACTATGAATAATTAATAATCAGGGAGAGTAATTGGGGGTTTGCTGGCACAGTTCTTAGTGCTTCTAAGAGTTGACCATATGACTAACACAGAAAGAACAGAAGTTGATCTCAATAGGGAATTTTACTAAATGCCCATTTAGTAAAATTTAGTATATTTGCAAAGTTGGAGTAATTTTGATATAGGCTTCACTGTAGCCTGTAGAATAGTACACAGCAGTCTGTATGCTATGGCTGTGTCTAATTTATCTTTCCATATAATGAGTAAGCACCTTAGCTCTTAGTAAAAATAATATTAGCATTAATAATAATTAAAAGGAATGTTTATTTCCTGTATTGCTGCAGAATTTTTGAGCTAACTTTTAATTTTAGTTTATTCTTTTTTTTTTTTCAACTTTACAGTCCATCACTAGCAATGGTTAGCATGGAGCTGGGCTTCCCCAGAAGCTGCTCTGGAATCATGTGGCTGTTCTGAATGTGGCTTTGCGCTCTGCTTTCTCTTTCCCTCTCTGAGCAAAAGAAAACAGCACCAGCTAACTCATTTTAGGGTAGATGCAGATCATCCCCATCTCTACTCAGTCTTCACTTCATGGTGTCCATGGAGAAATCTGTCTGGAGTGGTTCCTCTCTAGCCCTTTGCAATTGTGGGATTGGAAATAGGTTACAAGGGGGAGTTGTAAGGACTTTTACGTACTCTTGTTCATGCCTGTGTGTCTGTCTTCAGTCTCACAAACCCAAAAAGACAAATATTTACAGCACAGGCTGGCCATTTCTTGATGGTGTGTACCCCTTATAAAAATACTATATAGGCACCCCAAACAGGACTTCATCGTGTGTTCACTTGATCACTTCTCACTTTCTACAGACTAAATTTTTGGGAAGATTTGATGTTATAAGTTTAGTTTTAATTTAATTTTTTCTTTTAAATCAGGTGGATACTGATTGTTTTTTCAACTCAAGAAATTGATGGGGTAAGTGACATTAATATTTGCTTTAGAGAGGTGAGTGATAGGATGGTACAGTTCAAACAAGTAACACCAAATGCACCAAAATGACCTCTAGTTCTGTGGGGAAACTGTGATGTTCCTTTCTGTATTTCTGCAATTCTGACTTTCCTTTCTGCTACTCAGCTTATCTATTTTGCAGTTTTATGCTCTGGAGTTTCTTAGATTCTAATTCTGGCATCTTTAGGTGCTCTTGGAAAGCTGCATGTAGAAAACCCTTCTTGTTCACTGAGTCTGTCTCCCTCCTCATAAAGTCTCTTCGATGGTTCTGCATTAGGGCACATGTCAATTCTAGCTTTCAAGCTCTGCTCTCTGTGTTAGCTTAGATCTTAAACTGGTTTCCATGGACATTCCCATCGCTCTGAAGCCAAAATTTCACATATAATATAGTTTCAATATCTACTTTATTATCCTCTCTGTACTGGCCTTCATATAACCCTAATGTTTGCAATGCCCTCACTGAAACTTCTTTCAAGTCCATCCTCTTTGTATTCTTTCAAATATTTAGAAGCTCTTTTTTGTAGAGGCTTTTTTTTAAATTCTCAAACTCATGCCTTTTTATTTTATGTTGAAAATGGACATATTTAAAAAAAATAAATGTGTTCAATCAGAAGAAAGGGTAACAGTTCTGTTTTTGGAAACTTGTACTCTATTGACATTCCAGGAGAGGTAAGATTCTAACAACTCGGTGAGAGACTAGTGTGGAGTGGATTAGTAATTTCATGGGAAGTGCAGTGTGTGAAAAACAAGTAGTCTGTGAAAGAGACCATCATACCCTCATGTTCTGAGGTTTGGGAATTCCAGATATTTTAAAAATGTTATAGATAGAACAGAATTTTTCCTCCTTATCTAAAATTTGTCAGTGTTTACTCCTTGAAACATTGAAGTATGAGCCTTTAGTGTTCTGTTGGGTATTAAAACCAGTAACAAAACAATCTTGACCTTGATAATAATGAAAACCCACACTAAGGAAATACTTTTTTTATCACCATTTACTTGTTTACCTACATTATTCTTAAATCTTTTACTTCCTTGTTAAATATTTTTTAAAAAACCATCTTTTATAATTTACAGTTTTACTGAAAAAATAATGTTATTTAGTGGACATTCCAACTAAGTTTGTAAGTGCATATGATGTGTGTTTATTACTACATTTGGGAAAATAGAAATGAATAATGAAATCATGTTCACTTACCACACTAGTGAATTTACTTTTTGTTGTGTTTTCATTTCCCCTTGAATATTTTTTTTCTCATTGCAATTGATGAAAACAAAGCAGTCACTTCTTTGCTGTTAAGAGGACAATAACAGAAATTTTTAATACAAGAAAGAAGTAAATTCATAGTAGGCAATGCATAATTACACCATGTGTATACTTTGTTTCACTTAATAGACAAGAATTAAATTCAAGATTTTATGTCTGAATGAACTTCTTGCTCCTTCACCTTGTTTTGCCTTTTATAGTTTCATTGTAGTTAAACATTCTCATAAAATAATGTGATGGGTTACAAATTTCACATTATTGCAAATAAAATTCTGATTCTGTTAAAATGTATTTCTGGGTGCAGCTGGTTTCCTAAGTTACATTGGCTGTAATACTTAGTGTTATGTAACATAACTTGTAGTTAAGATCTTCCACCTTCTACAGCAACAGTAATAAGCTTTTACTTATTGCTTCTACCTTGCCAGCATGTTTATGTTGATGAGAGATCTTTAGCCTTGAAAATCCTCTAATTAGCTAATATGTCCAGCTGACAATATTTGATGGAGTAATTGTTGTCTGTTGTGCATTGATAAATCCATAAACTTTTAATTTTTAGGGAGGATATGCATATATTGATCCATGTGGGGGACAGGATTGTTCAGTTTGTCGGTGCTTTCCAGAAAAAGGATCAAGGGTAAGTGATGATTAGAATGAATGACAATTACTGTTGTAAATACTGTTCATTTTGTGCACATTGTTGTTCCTGAAAATCAACATGGTTGATAAATCACTAAACCAAAATTCAGACACAAACACATCTGACAAACTAGCATAATTCTTTCACTGGTATCAAGTACAGCTGTCACTGAAGAAAGTTGTTCGTAAAGAACTTTGTTTGTAAACTGGATTGGTACTAATTATGGTGCCTTTTTTGTATTTAAGGATTCTATGAGATCACTCTAGGAGTTAGACAGATGTAATTCCTAATACATGTAAACTATAGAAATCTATGCTTGTTTTCTAATAAGAGGCTGCTTAAGAGAGAATGTCCATGCCATTCTCTAGGTTTTTGAGAACTTAGTTATTTCTTGTTTGGGTTAGGTGACTCTGAAAATGTTTGCAGACTTTTTATTTTACTCACTTAAAATACTAACTTTAAAAAAATCTGAATTGTCTTTGTCATATGAATAATTATAAAACAACTCTAAGGCATTTTCACATTACATGCTAAAATTAGTAACTGTGCATGTTGCTAATTGTTAATTAAAATATGTCCTGTGAAGACTTTTATCTTGGCTGTTCTTTCTCAGAATACATCTCTATATAGAGATAGCAAATAATTTAAATGTTGTGTGAGGAAAAAACTTATATATATATATAAAAGTTATATACATATGTATATGTATGTATGTCCTGATTGGTGATCAACTGAAAAATTGTCAGTGATGAAAATTGTTTTCTACCAAAGTACTAATGGTTACGTTTAGGTTTAGAAAACTTGAACATGGTGGATCAGTTTTGGAAGAGCCACATGCCCGATTTCTTTGTGTACAACCTGAGTTGCCAGAAAAGCAAGACACACCTTTTTCTTCCTGTGCTTCTGCAGTTAGCTGCACGCTTTGCTGTGTCATGATCACTGCCCTGGTGTCCTTGGATCCTATCCTAATCCTCCAGGATTATGTCTATGTGAAAGTCCCCCATGCTGTAGGATTTTCATAATAGAGGCCTAGGATGCGTATATCTCTGTAACACTGTGCTAACAAAGGGCATCCCAGGAACAGTATTTTGACTGGTACCACTGCAGTGTCTCTCAGTGCTACTGAATAGACTGTTTTGGATATCAAAAACCTGATCTGAAGTGCCATTTAAAAACAACTGACTTTCAAACTAGGGGGAATTCCCCTGATTTGGGTTCTCATTCAGTAGCCTGGAAGTTCTGAATTACATGCCCATAATCAGTCAATAATAAACACCTCCTGCAGTTGTTCTGGCTCTTTCCTAAGGTGTCCTCATCACAGGTAAACTGTACTATGATTCATGCATTTGCAGTTAGATTTCTAAATAATTCCAAGGAACTGGACCTAAGTGCCAAATAGAAGCGTAATAAATATTTCAAAATAAATTTAATGTTGTTTTGCAAATGTAAATTTGCAAAAAAAAAAATCTGAGAATTGTACCATTTTCTGAAAAAGCTCTGAAATAAGGATGTACATGTACCCTGATGAATAATGGGCAAAGTATCTCCAATGTAATATGAATATATATTTAGTATAGTCAATTATAGTAATCCATATGCTAGAAACAGAAGTATTCTTCAGACCCTACATGAAATATAGCTTAACTAAACACTGCTTCACATAGATTACTGCACATATTTTCTATACTAATATATGGTGATGAATAATTTTCTATAGGATTAGTTAATCTTGTCTTTCATCCTACAGTTCTTTTGTTTTTTAAAGTTTGCTGTGTTCTGCTTTTACACTCTGACACACTAACTTTGCTCTCTGAGCAGCTCTCTGAGCTTTTGTGGAGACTACTCATTACAAAATAAAAGATTTGTTTATCTTATTGCTAGCTTCCTAGAATGTAAAACATCTGCTTTATCTGCTTTTCTGTCTGAATCCTGCTCTGAGTCTGGTTCCTCAGAGTTTTACATCTTCCTCAATCCTGTCTCAAAAGTGTAAGAAATAAATGATCATTAAAAGCCTCTGGCACTGTACAGTACACAAACCTAAATATTCAGAACTTTTGGTATTATGACTTTGCCTTCTATTTGCCCATTTGAAAATATTTTAAATTTCAACATCAAAAGCCTTCTTCATTATAAGTAGACCTGATAATGATAACTGAGGTTTTAGCTATGGAAAAGCTGACCATGGGAATAAGAAAATGAAACTGCAGTGACCAGACTTGAATGTATTGATACTGGGCAAGTTTAAAGAAAAGTAGAAGCAAATAGCTGAACTTTCATTAAATATTTAAATAAAACCATTATATCTATACATCAGTCACTCTATTGAGTTTTAGAAGAGCTTGTGTACCTGTCCTTTTATATTCTCTCAACCATATGTAAGTCTGTGCAATAAATAGATTTGCACTCCTATTCATTAGCAAGAAATCACTGTCTGAAAAAACATTTTAGTCACTACTGCTGGTAGTATATCATTACAATTGTCCACATCACAATGAAATTTTCTGTTCAATTGGGATTACAATCTTTTTGGAGTTAGTCTTACATTATATTGTTTATCTTTTGATCTTATGTCACAACTCAAAAGGACTCTTTCTTCCATAAGACACCATTAAAATGTGCTGCTAAATCTCTTTGCCCATACTGTGTGGTACCATACCTAGAGATTTCAGAACTGTAGAACAGATAAATGAAGCAAAACATCATTGGTGAAAGTATATATGCCAGTACATGACTTTTTAGATTCTTTTTCCCCTCCCCTCTTCCATTTTGGTAGGCCATAAAGTCTGTGATTTCAATTTTCATTAGAGACCTAATAAAACCTTTTCCACCATTTCATCCTCTTTTTCTGCATTGGAAAGTTGTTTCCTAGAAAACTCCTGCAGTGTTGTATCACAGGCTTCCAAAAATGCTGGCTGCTCTAATAGAATTTAGATAGTTAAAAAAAATGTTTGCAGTTAGCACTGACCAATTGTAAACCTGTCCTGTGCTGACCCCAGAGTTTGATCCTATTCAATTCCGTTGGCTTTGTTTTTAGTTAAGTAGATTTGGGAAGCAAGCATCTATTCATGACCCAACCTGCTCTGGCTTCTATGGGATCATGTGAAATGCCTGGATCAAAGTGAATAATAAATATAACTCAGCAGGACCAATGTTTGTTCTTTTGCAGATGAAGCAAGAGGCTTATTTTTGTCCTAGTGTAGGGGAGAATGCAGCATCTAAGAGGAGGGTTTTACACTGTCTGACATTTCAGATATAAGGAGTAAGCATTCACAAGAGATGCTGAGTCACTTGGGCATCACAGGTAAGTTAGGAAGTCAGCTGCTATCAGTCAGTCACTGCAGGGCAAGAATGCACCGTCCTGGGGTAAGAATGAGGAAAGTTACCTGTGAGTTAAGTCAGTCCTCTGGCACTGCTTCTCTTGTAACATCTCCTCAGTAGATCTTGTGAGTTGCCAAATTGCCTTAGTAGGTTCCATGGGTTATGTGAGTTCAATTTACAGCACAGTGTAAACATATTTTAAATGTTCTAACTGTGAAAATTGTGCGAATTCTGCCTGTTTTGGGGAGTAAGAGGCATTTATCAAACCACACTTTTTTTGCATGTCAGTATGCAGTGTCAATCTGTCATTCACATGGAATACCCAGTACTTGTATTTGAATCTTCAAGTTACACACTCAGGAAATAAATATGTAAAATCCTTCTACTTGGTCTCAAATCCACTATCAGAGATATATGTACACTAGCATCTGAGGAAATCCAGATTTCTCCCATTATTTGCCTCTTACCTGTTGATAATTTTTTTCCCAGTACATTAGTTTTAAGTTTTAAAGCAGAAGATTCCTGAGACCAGTTATACATTTCTGTAACATCTCTTTTGCATTTCACTTACATTCACTGAGAACCATATTATGTTTTTCTGTAAAACAGACTCAGAGAAATGAGACCCCTAAATCTATATCTGAAGCAGACCACACTTTTTTTTTTTTTTTAACTGGGCAGAGGAATAGGCAGTTCTCTGACTCCAGAAGTTAGGATTTGAAGTGGTAGGGAATGGATCCTGCTTACCAGAATGTGGAATAGGAACAGAAACACTCCAATCTGTAAGGAGAATAACACCAACCACTGTAAGGTCTCTTTGAGGTTGTTCTTCGTATAGGATGCCCAGCTACAGCATCTGTAAATTAGCATTTTTCATATTAGACATTTTAAAATTTTTTCAAGTTTTGATCTCTTTAAATTATCTCTCCTTTTGTTCTTGAGCATTTTTCTTTTCTTAATACTTTTGGTTCCCCTGTCCTACTGTACTGAAAATGGTGTTTTTTCTCAGTTGCTGCAGATTGCCAAGCTTTTCCACATCAACCAAGATAAAACTCTGCAAAACCATTCTTTTTTATCGGTGGCTTGTTTTAATAAAATGGTTCAGAGCAAAACTCAATTTTATTTTACTAGCTAATCTGATGTTAATTATTTGTGGTCTACGATGCTCTATTTGTAGCTCTCTGCTTTCAGCCATTAGCAGTTAAGAGTTTCAGTGCTAAGTTATGTTTTGTTAAGTTTGTTTAACGCAACAGTGACACCCACTGGCTTATTGGATAGTTTTTCTTTTCATAGTCCCACAGGGTTAAAACGCAAACCCAAGTATACATTGTGAATAATGTTTTCAGCACTTCATTATGATTTGTCTTGCTTCTGTGAAGTATCACCGTGAATACTAAGCTGCCTCATCAGGTATTTTGTTCCTGTAGCATATTATATCATTGAAAAATATGATGAGAAGTTGCCAAATTTTCCAATAGTTTACAGCATGGTTCAGATGTTCTTTACAAGAAAGATGGAGAGAGACTGTTTACAAGTACCTGTAGTGACAGGACAAGGGATAGTGGCTTCAGGCTGAAAGAGATTAGGTTTAGGTTGGATATGAGGAAGAAATTCTTTACTGTGAGGGTGGTGAGGCCCTGGCCCAGGCTGCCCACAGAAGCTGTGGCTGCCCCATCCGTGGAAGTGTTCAAGGCCAGGTTCAATGGGGTTTTGAGTGACCTGCTTTACTGGGCAGGGGGTTTGAAACTACTTGATCTTTAAGATCCCTTCCACCCCAAACCATTCTATGAAAACTCAAGCTCTAAGTATTATTACTGCATTTACTTGGCTAAAAAGCTATGAAAAAGAAATTTATTAATTTGGTCTATTAAGGACAAGAGACTGGATTTAATGCCAAATTGTATGATTTTCAGATTTATCTCATCTTAATCTAAGTTTATATTTAGAAGAGGGTTTGTTTTGGGGTTTTTTGAGCCTTGACTTACAGTGAAAATGAGCTTGGTCCCAGTCTTACACAGTGAGGAGTAGAATCTTCCCAGAATGGACACCCCTCCAAGCCCTGGAAGCTGTGGCTTTGCTTTGTAATTGACCAGCTCTTCCAAAAGGGGAGAGGACATGGGTGGAGCTTAGAGTAGCAGTGGATGCCCCCACCTCACTAAGCAAATTACAAAATAAAATATCTCTCCAAATGCCTTTGTGAGCACTCCTCTCTTGCCCAGAGACTGCTTTACTTTCCTTCCTTGCTCTGTCCTGCTCCTGGTGAAATGAGAAAGACTGGTTACAGTCACAAGCCAGAGACCAGTCCACAGTGGAAAGGGTTGCTGTATTATTTGCCTACAATCTGTGTGGAGTTGCTGGGCATTTTCACTTTTGTTCTTATAAACAGAAGGTAAGTGCATTTCACATATCACTGGTATATCTCCATAGCCTGTAACATAGGGTACTGCCCTAATTGAAGGCAATAACTGGGCTTCTTTTGACTTTATTGATAGTAAGAAGCAAGACAGAATTCACTCAAGTAGCACAAAGTTTTTTTATTTCTAATTAAGACTCCTTTAAAACATTGTATTGAGAGAGTTAAGTGCTTAAGGCACTCTCAAAATCAGGTACTCTTCAGTCTCAGGCATCAAAAAAAAAGTAATTCCAAATAACCTTGTCCATTGCCTTTTCCAAACAGTATTAAATGTTTTGTTGCATGATTCTGAAGTATTTGCAGTCTTAGTCTTGGGAAGCATAGTTAATTAAAAAAAAATACAGCCTTGTTTTGCCTAAAGTCAATTTCTTACTGCAGGTCAAGCCCAGGATATGCTAAAATAACAGATTGTAGTCTTGGCATGGGTAGTTCCTGACCTAGACAATTAACAAGGCACTGAAAACCTAGAGGAATTTATTGGCATCAGATGGCAGAGCGGGCATAATATTCTGTTCATTTTATCTGAGCTAATTTGTCATTTCCACATGAGCATGACTACCTTCATCCTCTTTATTTTTACAGCTGTCCTGAGACTGTAATGCTGTGGTAGTCACATTGGATGGGCACAAATAATAGATGTGATAATAGATGTTATGACATGGTATCAGTTTGGTCTTAACAAAGCTCCCAGTCATTATCAGTCTTTGAGCTAAAAGAAAGAGAGAGAATCCATCAGCTTCACATGGCATGCTAAAGTTGTATCAGCTGCCAAACCCATTGTGAATTCTGAATTCAGTGACTCTGTTCTATGACTTCACTACCTTCCACTGAAGACCATGGAGTCAATTAAATTCACAGGGTAGCAGCAGATGAAGACATTTCATCAACCTAAAGGACTACATGTCCTGGAAGTGTTTATTTGTTAATTATGATAACTACCGTAGAATGCCTACAGTGTCTCAGCTTTTTTTCTGAGTGCAATAAAAATCATGTTTCTTAACTGTCCAAAGGATATAACATGTTTTGAAAATTTTCAACTCTTGAATGCAGAGTATATACACTATTAATTAAAAATCTTGAAGTTGGTGCAGAAACCTGTTGTCAACAAAATGCATTAAAAGACAAAGACATGAAAAAATTAGTGCAAAATATCTTATGCTTTTCTTTTCTTGTTGACGAATGATGCGTTTGCAAGGTGATAGCTAGTTTAGAGTACTAAAAAGCCATACCACCTCCAGTAAAGTTAATGGTTCAAACAGTTGTATTTTATTATTGGTTTCATTCATTTCACTTGTACTCAAAATTATGCTTTAATTAAAATGGTTGTCCAGTTCTTTTTTTCAGCCAAGTATTTAAAGGGCATAATAGCTGCCTTAAAAGTACTTTAATTAATAAATTCATTCTAACAGAGAATGTGCAAGGCACTGCTGGTAGACAGGCTGCAACTGTTCATGCAAGCAAACACCCAACACCCAGAATCCTGACTGTCCATTCACTGTTAACAAGGATGCAGAATCGTCAGCTTTTAATACCAGGAGCCCTTAATTTGCATAATATTTTACACTGCTCAAATTCTGGTATCAAGAATATTGTAACTGTTAGAGAAGACAACATGCTGATTCTGCCCTGGAATTTTTGCCAGTGACTTCTCTGGAAGCAGGATCAAGATTGAAGTGAGAGGAACGAGTAAAGATAAATGGAACACGAGTCATGTGAGAATTCTTTTTTCAGGTAGTCCTTATTTCTAAGTGTAGGACTTCTCTTCCTACCCTCTGGACTAAGTTCCTGTTCATAGCTTAAGGGCCAGTGGTCATCCAGTCCTACTTCCACTGTGGCATAAACCTACAGTATGTTCCTGTCCAAACATGTAATAAATTATCTTCTCTGTTGCTTTGCTGATTTGATTGAATGATGCATACCATATATTTTTTCACTTCTTGTCCGACTGTCAAATCACACTGATTTTAAAAAGACAGGTAGAAAATAAATAAAAAGAGGCTTAGGTTCCTGCATGTAATTCACAAAGGAAGATTTTGTCCAGACAGATTCAGCCTGCTGAAAAGTTTACACTGAGAAGCAAGCATTCAGTTCTTTTGTTTCCTGAAGCTACATATCTTCTTACAATCTTTCATTTCCATCTTTTTTTTTCCTTCAATCCATTCATAGAAATAAAGATATAGTGTTTTATTTCTGTGAATACTGAAATATCTTTTACTGCCCTCAAGTGGTCCTAAAGCCATATGGTTTTCTCAGGAATGCATGGGGCTCCATTTTGCTCTCTTTTAAAATACTGTATTATAATTAATTATAATAATTAATTCTATACTATAATAAATTATTAACTATGTATTGATTATATATAATATATAATTAATATAATTAATTATAGTTATAATACTTTATTATAATTAATGAATGAAATCTGGAAAGAAAGCAAAACAGTTTTCAGTTTGGAAACAGAACAAGTTACAGGTAAACAAGGATAATGATATAAAATGAAAAAGATGAGTAAGAGAAATAAAGTCCTATAAATATTTAGATTTTTGTAGGGTGGAAGTGTAGACAGCTCACATGGGAAGCCTGATTAGAAAGGTTGCTTTATTCAGCACTTTGAATATATGATTGAATAGTTGTTTAGCATCACAGAACAAAAACTGCAACAAATCTGTAACAACTCCACACCAGTGCTATGAACTGAAAAATGCAGTTGGCATGGGAAGTAATTTTGCTTCAGGAGAATATATATTACCTTGGAAAAGTTAATAAAATCTGTGAAGATCATCTGTATGGTAATGAAGGTACAAATACTCAATTTAGAGCCTTTTTTAGATAAGTTACATTCTTCAACCTCCCAACCCATTTTAACACAGTCTATTAAAGTTGATACTTTTTGTAAATATGTTGGCTAATGACTATTATTTTTTTTCTCCAGGAAACTTCACATGTTTTAAATGAGGCACTAGGATATGAGAGTGATTATGAAAAATGTGAGCTAGAAAAACTTAAGATAATTGGCATATTGAGACTTGAAAGAGGGAACTCTCTTGGTTTGTTCTAATTGTGTACAAAGTCTCTTTGTCTAAAATGAGTCCTCATTTTTCTGGTGGGAAAACACAACGCTCATCGGAGTCCTAGGCTTGCAAAAGGTGATACTTATATTGGTGGAGCCAGGAAGATTTGCAGTTTATCCCAGCCATCTCAGAGAGGTGGTCTTGGAGATCTGATGAAGGTGAAAAGAAATTATTGCCTTGAGCAAGTTGTTAAACTTGTAGGTTGTGTTCCTACAGCACCTAACACATGGGACAGTTCTGCAGGCTGTCCAGCAGCTGTTTTGAGTCATGAATATTTATACATTGTAAGCCTTGTTTTATCCACAGAGTCATCTCTGAATTGCTGTGGAGTTTACAGCAGTAGTCATTCACTTTGGACTCTTTTCAGGGTCAGCCTGGTGAGCTGGGAGCTCAAGGTCCAATTGGGCCCTTGGGATCTACAGGACCAGCTGGTCTGCCAGGGGAGAAAGGACAGAGAGGTGAGAATGGGCAGCCTGGGCCAGCTGGAGAAAATGGTGATAAGGTAGGAAACACCACAGACAGCTCTTTTAGGTGTATACAGTATGTAATGTTAAATGTTGATAAGTGAAACAGAACCTGAATGACCAAAAAAACATTTGCCAAACTATACTCTTGCTCACACAAAATTCTCACAGAAGTTAATTACATAAAATTAATTCTTGAAAAAATATTTTAGGAGATTTTTTTGCTGTGGATTGCAAAATTAGAATTGTCAGAAGACATAAAATATGATGAATAGACAGACTCTGATTGTCACATACGGTGTCATCCCCTTAACCTCAAAGAAGGTGTAGAAATGTAGAGTTGGAGGGAGCAGTATGGTGCTTTTAAAAGCACTGCACTAAACAGAATTTTATTACCACTTAAGAGAGTATAAATTGCAGTTCAGATTCCTGTTTTTCATATCTGTAAAATCCCTTGGTCTTGGTACTTCATATTAGTTTTAATGGTCTAATTTGACTGATCTCAGAGGGTGAGTGAAATCACTAATGTCAGTATCTAGCACAACTGAAATGTAAATGCTGTAAGCAAAAATTGCGCTGCTGGTAGTATCAAAACAGGAGCAGGATTGTGAAATTACAGACAGAAATATTTTATAAGTTACAGGCAAGTTCCCCTTCTCTGTAATTTTATAATCTTTGGAGAATGAATGGCTATTGAGTAATAGACAGTTGTCCTGTACCATCGGTTACATGGGTAACTATTGGCACTAGTCTTCTGCTAAGCCCATAGAAGTTTTTTTCAGATACTTAATTTCTGAAAATTATGGCTTTTGATTCATATGTCAAACAAGCCTGGTTTTTTGTTTCTTGCTATATAGTACCACATATTCTTGTTTTTCATTATTTTTAAGAGTTAATGACTTCATCAACTTTGTTTTTTCATATCACCTGTTTTTAGGGGCCAACTGGAGTCCCAGGATTTCCTGGTTTAGATGGTGTTCCTGTAGGTATTAAACAAATATTTCTTTATAAAAATTACAGTTCCTATAAATTCATAGCAAATCCTATAACAGAATAATATATTCACTAAATTGTCTGGCTTTATACTTATTGATATAATTTCTCTCACAGAGTTACATGTTCTGCAAAAATGTAAAAAAACTAGGTTAACTTAAACTGTGTTTACTATTGATAACAAATGCCACCAAATCCCAATGAGATAGGTACAGAATGTTCATGCAGGAGTGGGGCAGTGAAGGCAGAGACTACCCGTGGCCACGTAGCATGTGTCAGAGCTAGGCTTGAAAGCAGTGTATTTCTTTTCTCAGGCTCTCTAACAGACTGTGGTCTCCTTGTTGCATTCTTAACATCTCTGAAAATATCTCAAATGATGCACTGGTTTTTGTTGATTCTCATTTTTGCTGGTAGTCCTTTTGCAGGAAAACTCCAACCACTGAGTCCAGTAATTTTAACCTAAATAAGGACTGAATAAGCACAGTGGGTCCTAAATATATCTTTATAAGGATGTGATTATATATTTTTACGAATGTCTTCTTCAGTGTGAAAATTGGTGAAATAATATCTAGATACGGAATTTTTCAAAATACTCTACTAGAACTGAATTCCTGTGATGTTACTAGTTTCATATGGATCAAACAAAGTTAAAACGTTTAATTTTGAAAGTGAAAACAGAACCAAGAGCTGAGTGGGTGTTGTAGCATCTGCTTGTCAGCTGTCCACATTTGATAGTGGGACTGTTGCCAAAATGTCTGATAATGTAGAGGTCACAAGGCCAAAATTTGGCCCAAAAAAAAAGAAGTGTTCCCAAAAAATGTATATTTTTTTTGCAAAAAATGTTAATTTAAGAACAGTGTCCACAAATTAGAATGAAGAATTTACAGACAGGAAGAAGGCAGAATTGACAAAAGCATTTCAGGCAAATGACCAGGATACTTTCTTGACGATTTTTCAGATTGCCTCCCAAAAAATAATTTTGAGTCAAAATTAATATTTTTTCCCAACAAAAATCTTTAATTCTGTGAAAAACCGTTTTTGTCTCCAACAGGAAGATCATTCCAAGAAAAATTTAATTGTTTTCATTGTCCAGTTCCTAATTTTTAGTAGAGCTAAGCCTTATATGGACACTGGTTAGCTCTTGCTAGGTTAGAAAAATCACTATCTCTGTGATTACTGTGTGCCTGAGTCAAGCTGTGTCCCATTTTTCCTTGTTTTATCCTAATGATTTAAAAACATGAGGCTGCTTGAGATGGCTTTTGTGGTTTTTTTCCAGCTTTACAGCCACAAGAATGACTCTTTGCTAGAGAGCAAAGAGTCTGTATTCTCTGAGAAGACAGAACATTACTTTTTCACTCAAGTGAAAAACACAGTCTAGTCCTCTTAACCAGTGTTGTCGCTGTTATATTTGCTATGCATCAAAAAACCCAAATAAACAAAAGACTTACATAATTTGTTCTACACCACAAAAAATTCTATTCAGAAGAGAAAACATTTCTAATGCAAAAGAGTATGAAACCAGGATCACTGTGAGATGTCATCTGATTCAGATCTAAGATACATTTGTTTCTGAACTGTTCTGTTAATTTAAAAAGTAATTCCCCATTAATCATGGTGTATTTCTAATCAATATTAAACTGTCTTTCAGGGACTCCCAGGAAGGGAAGGACCCAGAGGCAAGCATGGTTTGGATGGCTGCAATGGCTCAAGGGGAGACCCAGGATTTCCAGGCGAAAACGGTTATATAGGACCAAGAGGTCCTTATGTATGTGAAAGGCATTCCGACTGTACACGTGCATTTCCTCTCCAAGCTAACAACTCTTAAAATTACTCTTAGACTATGGCATCAGCTTTACAGTGCTGCACAGGGAATTCCCCAGCATTCTTACTCAGGTTAATGCGAGTGAAACACACTGCCTTAACAGATTAAGCTTGAATGTGAAATAAGCTCCTATATCCTTGAAGTACATGCAGCCGCCTTGACAGTTAAATTCTGACTTATTTCCCCAGAATGTAACCACAGCAGCTGAGAAGGAGTAGCTTGAAACCACCATGCCATTCATCAGTACTTGAAATTTCTTAGAAGTATTACTAGTAGGGACATACATGAGGTAACTTAAAAATAAGTGGAAGGTTCAACAAGCCTAAGTCCTGTTATACTCTAAGATTTTGTACCACTTTTTTACACATATGTGCTCTGTGCGCTCCTAGTCTTGCCTGGGTATATATCTGCATATGCGGAGATTATTTCACAGTTAAAATGTTTGAAATTAGCACTTTAATATGTGTTATTTTTGCTGTTAAAATGGAAGGCACTTTAAATATGTTTAAGTAGCTGTGTTAGCAGTACTTGACTACTGCAGATAAAGAGATTCATGTCAGTAAGGGATATAAATTACTGTAGCTCCAAAGAAATTTTGCTGAACAGATCTAGTCACCAGTCTTTGACTTTTTGTGGAAACAAGTTTTAGTTCTGAATGAATAAGAGCTGATGAGTTGGTCTAACAGCTTCCCTGAAATTTTCTAAGTAAAACAATAAAAACAACTGCACTTTACATGAAAAATCAAATGTGTTTAGTGAGAGCTAAATAAAATGCTGAATTCAGCCACTAGAAAAATGTGGAGAGGGTGCCAGAGTGTAATGATGTTATTAAAGATAATAGCAATTAGAGTAATATACAGTTTCAATTTGGACTTGTAATAAATGCTATGAAACACACAACATGATAAAAAACTTACTAATAACCTCATTTGTTATACTTCTGAAAGTAACTCATTACTTCTGCTGAAACTCTAATTTCACCTGTATTTTCTTACTTACTATGACCTTCAAAATAGTTTTACTTTATGTTAATTAGCTAAATGACATAAAGGAAAAATGAGACATGGGACAAAATACAGCACAAATCTTACCAATTTCAGGAGCATGCTCTTTTGCAGGCCTAGAAAAGTATTTGCAACCTACAAAAACAGGGAGACATAATGAGCATGTAGCCTTGGATATGCATACTAAAATTCCAGTGCAAATTAATTTAGCTACCCAGAAAAACAACACATAGTAACCATATTTTCTTGTGTGCAAGAATGCTCTTCCAACCTCTCTATGCAGATTGCCTATTTTAAAATCTATTTGTTGCACCAGGTACTAACTTGACTGTACTTTACAGCCAACATTTTTATCTTATTCTTATTTATAACATTGTCCTATATGATTTTATTTAATGCTGTGTGCATATTCATCGGCTTTACTTCATTTGCCTTGTTGGAAAATAAAGAAAGTAATTTCTATTTGTAAGGCCTTACCTAAGTCACATAGAACATAACAAACTGAATCTAACAAAAATATTTTATTATACAAGAGACTACATGTAAAATTACTGAAGATAAATACAACTTTTGATTTGTTTATTGTGTTCCCTAGCAGCTGTTGTTTACCTGTAATCTGTATCCAGTCTACTGTAGCTATATCAGCTGCAGGCAGCTGTAATTCTTCCTTTTATTGTACCATTCCAGGGAGAAATACCTTTCCTGTTTCATTCTGACTGCAGGATTTGGACAGCCAGTTTAGGATATCATGAACACTGTACCAGTACAAAGTGGTTGACAGTATCCCATTTTATTGAACTCACTAGTCAAGTGGTTAACTTGGTTAAATTATATCCACTGTATTTGGATTTCAAATGGAAAAACTTCAGAAATAATGTCTTTATATATCTGTTCTTCAGATACGTACATATCATGCTCTCAACAGTAAATTGAGCATTACAATTAAATTTTGCAAAATAAATCATCTGTTCCTGCTAAGTCAGATTGAGTTTTTGAGGGTGCTACCATTAGCAGAGTTTTATAAAGGACCCCACAGCAAGTACCATGGGAACTTAGTTTTTAAAATCCAAGGCTCTTAGGTATCAGATTTTTTAATAGACTGAAACAGGTTTCCTAATAGATGGAAATACTGAATATTTTGCATTTAATACAGTCCATACTTTCATTTTTTTAACTGTATGCAGTATCACTCTCAATTCTTCTGAATCACAAAATGAACTTCTGTAGAAGGCTAGTACTTAAAGACACTGCCTCCCTGAAAGAAAAAGAAGGCATATTGATACTAAAGGCAAGATTTGTGAAGATTGTAGAAAATTGAAGGACCCAAGTGCTAAGGAGCACCTTAACAAAGCAGGAGTCCCAAAGATGTGGGACGCTGGTTTGCTCAACTGTACAGAAGGTTTTGTTAGATAAAATGATCATTCGTGATCCTAGTGGATTACCTTGTGATGTAGGGGCACCAGAAAGTCACAGCCTGAGAAGTTATCATACAGTCTCCATGGAAATGTAGGATATAAGTAAGTGGATCATGTTTTAAAAGACTCTTTTTCTTTAAAGGGAATTCCGGGGCAAAAAGGAGAAAAAGGAAATTCAGTGTATATTTCACGTTTTGGAAAAGGACCTCCAGTAAGTATCTGATTGTGAAAAAATCATCTGTTGTAGGAGAACATGTATGGTAAATGTAATTGTTCCATTACTCCACACTAGTTAATAAAACTTGGTGCAAAAAAAAGAAATTAAAAACATATACACAACTGTAACAGATCGTTTGGGATCTTAGTATCTGTAAAGTTAGAAAATACCCACAAGAAATCTTGAGCTGGTTCATTTGCTAAATGATTGTCATTACAGGGAGAGAGAGGTGATCCTGGACCCCCTGGCATGCCCGTAAGTACAGTCAGCAGATTCTGTACCTGCTTTTTGTCTTGAAGATCTTTCAATTTTTTCTCCTTAGTGTGGTAAGAAATATTGGAGTTTCTCCCTGCCTGCCTTAAATAGCAAAATTCCAGAATAAAGTCTGAGAAACATTAAGTCTGTATAGTCTGTTCCTATGGCCAGTTCACGCTGGCTGAAAAGGAGCAGAAACAGATCTGTCCCCACCAGCATTAGCTGTGTGGAGCAGCTGATGCCCTGATACTCACAGAATATTTTCTCTATGAAATCCAAGATGTGACACCTTCTTCTACAGTATATGAAGGATCTCCCAAGAAGATGTAGCACTCTGCCATATTCTCACCATAAGAACATGCAAGAAGAAGAGAGAGTTTAATTTTGTTGCTGAATTACACTCTATGGCTTTGGGTTCCTCTTGTTATGCCCTTCAAAAAGATGTTCACTGATGAACTGTATCAAGTCCCCACACCTGCAGCACAATTGTTGACAAAGTGTACTCTCAATGCATTAATAATGTATAACTGTGCCTTGTCCGGTATTACCCAGAAACTGGAGCTGGGCTGCTCTAGTCACAGGGAGGTTTCAGGCATGATGCAAGCTGGTGTAAGATTCTGGGTGGAATCCAGTGGCCAGTAGGCTGAGTCCAAGTGATGGAGGCATTTTGGAGGGGCTCATTTTGTGTAGAAAAGGGCAAGTTCTTGCTGTGTTCACAAAAAGATCTTTTGCCATCTTTTCCAGGGACCTAGAGGGTCAAGAGGTGCAATGGGCCCATCAGGATACCCAGGCCATCCAGGCTTGCCTGTAAGATCACCACAGTTATACAGCCTTAAGATATGCATTCATTCTTGTCTACCCATTTTAGAACTTTTCTTAATGTGAATCAAGTCTAAAAGTAACTTTTGAGGCAGTTGATAAGATAAATGTTTGCTTTACCTTATGAGTTTGGAAGTTGAGGAATGTGTTGTTCCTTCCCATGTCTGCATGAACATGTTTCATCCCGGCAGTCTGTGGTCATGGAGAAATGCTCCTAGTGCTTTCTCCTTAATCCCTTTTCCCCAGACCACCTGTGGGAGACAGGAAAGGGGGAAAACAGAGTTCAGCCATCCTGAAAGTAGTGACCAAGTGAAGTAAATTGCATTTTGGAATAGGTACACCCCAAGAGAAAATTTTGCCTCTAAGTCCTACAGGCAAGAGGAAATAATTTTCAAAACAAGCTGTCTCTAAATCAGACATATTAACTTGTCTTCATTCTCTTTTTAAGGGTATTCCAGGTTACCCTGGTTTGCCAGGTGAACAGGTAGGTAATGACTTCTGAAGTTGTGAAATAATAATTTATACAAGTATTTGAAATGTTCATAATGTTTGTTATCAAGTTTTTTGGAAACATTTTGTGATAAACTCTAATGTTAGTATTTTCTGATCATGCTGAAACTGTATACATTCTTTATCAATTAGGGAAATCCAGGGATTGGAGTGGATGGACAAAAGGGGGAGCCGGTAAGAAAACAAATAATATTAAATATATTATTGCTGCAGAATTAGAAGAATAATATAGTCTTGTTAGGTTCCCTGGAACCCATTCATTTTTGGCTTTCTCTCCTGCTAATTGTGCTAGAACAGAAGTAGTAATACAAGTTACTGAATCAATTAATTCAGAGCAGAAATTATTCCTTTAGTGAGCTGCATGCAGGAATCAAGCATATTCTGAAGATTTTGAAAAGCAACAATCAATGTTAGTTAGCATTTACATACATTCTGGACAGATAATGCCTAGGTAATCACAACAGCATTTGTGATTTCTTAGTGACAGGGGCTGGACCAGATCAGTCCCTGAATCTCATCTCTTGCTAAGTTCAGAACAGATGTCAAGGAAAGGGTGTAAGAAAAGGACAAGCACATAATAAATAGTTCCTCTACCAGTCTCCACCTATATTAGCATACTCAGGATATATAGAACCAATGTGGAATATTTGATTTTTCTTCTATGAATTTGTCCAGTCAGTTCTTAGAATTTGTGCTAGTGTCTAATATACACAACTTTCCATAGCAAATCAATAGTTTCATTTCACATTCCCAAAGTCTTGTGCTCAAAGGCTTTGGTCTAGAATATGAGAGACTATATATACACATAAGACATTTGACAGTCCTGTAACTACTATCTCCACAGCAGATTTGGAGCAGGAGCCAGGAGTTCTCATTTATTTCCTTAGCTGTAACATTATTTTTAATGACTCAGGAGAATAGATTAGATTGTCAACCTTGCTCATCTGGGCAGATGGTAAAGAAGTTTACAGATGTCAGTGCAAACCTTTATCTGCAGGTAGTTAGTACATTTTCAGTGAGTACAGAAATACACAGTGCTGTAGTAAACAGGAAAACAAGCTGAGTGTCACCGAAACACTGCTTGGAACAGAATGTCTCTGCTGTTCCTTTGGCTTCTACAGGGCGACATCGGACTGCCTGGGCTGCCTGGGTCACCACTGTTAGTTGGACCTCCTGGAGCTCAGCTGTTCAAAGGACAAAAGGTATTAATTTTTCATCGTATTTTACAGTGCTCAACTTGGCAAGTACAATTCTGTGATGTAATTTATGCAAGGATGGCATAAGACAAACCTATCTTTCTGTAAGAAAACACCAGCTGCAGCAGAATCCTGTGTTCAGCACCCATCCTACAAGCTTTCAGGAGAGGACACCCCATGTCTACTTCTCTGAAGGGAAGAGTAACTTGATGCAGAAAAGAAATACTGCCCTTGCTTTGGTTTTCTTCGCTTTTTGTCATTAGAAAATTGTATTTCAGTCATCTTGGCAAATTTGATTACTGTGCTATTGAATCTCTTTTGTGGCTCCTCGCTAATACTTTACATTTTGCACATCACTTGCAACTGTGTGTACTCCAATGTACAGTTTTGAACTAACCCTAACCCTTCTAGGGTGCTCTTTTTAATATAAAAATTAAGTGTGATTTTGTTGTCAATTTTTATTGCAAGTTTTATAATCACAGAATCATAGATAGAATGGTTTGTGTTGAAAGAATCCTTAAATATCGGCTAGTCCCAATCCCTCTGCCATGGGCAGGGACACCTTCCACTAGGACCAGGTTGCTCAAAGCCTCATCCAACCTGGCCTTGAGCACTTCCAAGAATGGGGCATCCACAACTTTCCTGGACAACCTGTACTTCTTCAACATCACACCTAATATAGCCACAGCTGAGTGGCTTAGAACATTAGAATGTTTGTACCCCTCGTTATTTTTTAACAAAAACTGTGTTACAGAGCCCATATTGGAGCCTCTGTGTCCTCAAGTCTGATTTCCTCAAATACAAAAATGAAAAAAAGGAGTTGGCATTTCCAGCTCCTGCAGCCTCAACTCAGGGAACCAGTAGATTTCACATGTTGGATCTTGGGCTTTGATCATGCAAATGGTTGCTATACAGGTGTATGAAGAAGAGAGAAAGGACCAAAAGAACTGCCATAAACTCCCCAGGTTACTGGGAAGTGGGACATTTGCTGCTGTACAACACATGACACAATCATGGCCATGTAAGCAGCATGCACCCCATTCAGACTGAGGCTGTGCTCAGAAGTTTAGATTTATGCTCGGGAATAGTTATATCAAACCAAGAAGAGCAGCAAAGTAAAAAAAGGACTACTGTCATGCATGTTTGTAGGAACAAAGCCTGACCAGCAGGTCCTTGCAAGTGAAAAGATACGTCTATCTCCCTCCACAGTCATTATGCTGGTTTGACAGCATTAACAGAAATAAAGATAAGTATATAAATGTTTGTCTTGCTTTTCTTGTGTCGAGGACACCTAGAGAAACACACCCAGTGTTTAAAAAATGCTGTTTAACAATTCTAATTCAGACCAGGACTTTAAAAAAGTTAACCAGCACATAGGCATATCCTGCATATTAATATACACAAAAACTTTTCTTTTATATGTAGGGCCAAAAAGGATTACCTGGGGTAACAGGATACAGAGGGCCACGTGGACCCAAAGTAAGTAATGGGACTTTTTTTTTTCCACGGTGCTGGCAAAGTCCGTCAGTTGTTATTATGTTAAACTTCTAAAGCATTTTTTGCTGTGAAATTTAATCACCACCTAAATCAGTGTGAAAGCAAAACTATTTCAAAACCCTTTGGAAAATCCTTCTGAGTCTGTTTTATACATACCTATTGAGTGTTGCCTGGCAGCAAAAGGTCAGTGTTGTTTCCAGTTGGGCTGTTGACATAATGGATTGGAACAGTGAAGAAAATACAAGTACAGATTATTTTTCCTCAAGAAGAGAAACAGAGATGATCTGAATGTGTTCTTAATGGGGCATGATGTATATTTACCACAGTAGATTAGGGAAAGATTTTAACTTCACATTGTGGATATCCCCAAGGGTAGAGAAGGCAGAGCCACCTGCTTGGAGAAAGAGTTGCTCTTTACTGTCTATTCTACATTTTCTTTTCTTTCTGTCAACATGATCAATTTAAACATTGGTGTGCCAGAGGAGGAAGCTACCTGCCACAGGCAGGAAGCTACCATATCACAAAATATCAGAGGATAATTGGAGAAAAAATAATTACTTTAGTTTATGTTAAAAACTTATTTAGCTTTGTAGCAGAAGAGAAGAAAAGAGAAGAACGAACATCACGTTTCTGAGTCATAAGTCTAGCACTTTTTCAGAAGTTCATTTTCCATCATAGAAAGTCCACTGTTACTTGGCACTTGAAAAGAGAACTAACCTAATCTTTTTCTATCAGATTTAAATTGAAAAAGATGGGCTTTAGATGCGTGCACCAGTACTAGTTGTCTATGTAAATGATAATACATGCACTTGTTAGTCATAAGCAGGAACAGAGAAATCGGCTGAAGCAGCTCAAATGGTGCCCAGAACTTTCAAAAAAATACAAATTCAACTGCTGAAAGAATATGAAGCTTAGAGAAGAGACCAGAACAGGTTCCTCAAATAACTGGAGCTACTTAGGCACTGCTGGTGATGCTGTGTGAAGTCAGCCCCAGTGACTGAGCCTCGCAAATGAAACATGATCCATTGATATAATGTATACATCATTTAATAAATGTGAACAAAAAATTTATGGCACACTTCACTGAGCATCTTGGTTAAAAAAAACTATTTTGACTGTTCTAGGGTATACTTGGGAGAGGAGAAAAGGGTGAAAAAGGTCTTCCTGGATTCCCTGGATTGCAGGTAAGAAAATTCACTATAATTAGGCAGTTTAAGTTTGCAATTTCAAGAAAGACTTTAAGGATTTTTTTAAACTAATCTGTCATGCTTCTTGCATAGAGTATTTAGGAGACTTGCCCTGAGACTTAGCCTGTCTCAGGCTTAAACATAAGCTCATATAGACTTTCCTTGGAAAGAAAGTAAATCTGTAGGGTTATCCTCTAAATACTTAGAGCTTCTCAAAGCTGTTCTGGAATAGCACAGTAATTCATGTTCTCCATACATGCTGATGGCAGTTTTTTACAGCAACTTTACTTGTGCTTGATTTGCCTAACAGTGCTGAAGTGGAACAGCACTTTAGCATACTATTGATGCAATATGGTAAAAAAATTGAGTGAAAACCTGACTGGCTTGCTTTGGTCTATAGTTCTAATTCATGTTCATTTCTCATAGAAACTATTCGCAATGCTTTGCAAAGTTTTTGGAAGATATCCCAAGTAATATTTATCTGTGTAACATTAACTGTCACCAGTTCTGAATAGGTTTAATTCTGAGTAAATTTTTACTGTTTTAGCTTACAGTCTACTTGTTTTTATTAGGGTCATCCTGGTTCTTATGGACCTGCAGGTTTTCCTGGAATGAAGGTATGAAGGCATAAAGTATAAGCAGCTCCCTGAACAGTGGGATCAGTGAGATTTTGTTTTCTGTGGATTTGAGCAGATTTGAAATTTCCACATACTTCACAGCTCAGATTGCATTCCTTCCTTTCTCTTTGCTACCTGTTGCCACAGAAGCTGTATGAACTCTGTCTTTGAATTTCTGCCACTCTTTTAAATTTGGCTGAAATTTGCTAACGAAATCTGAAGTTGCAAGGAGGAGGAAAAGTCAGTGGGACACACATACAGCATAATAGAAAAGTTATGCAGCATGTTAACTTTGTTTTTTATGGTGACACTGTGCAATTTTGTGGTGCATGCATGTTTTGTTCATGTTTCTGGCTAGAGAAATCCCAGTGATGCTAACTCTGCTAAATTTTACTTACAAACTTACAACATCCTACTGGAATAAAGAACAATAGCTGTATGTATATCTTGCCCAAATCTAGTTAAGGTAGTGATCATGCTATTCATAAATCACATTAATGTATAAATATTTGCCTCTAGAGTTATGTTCCAGGTGACTGTTTTATCTGCAAAAATACTTTTCACTTTGTTTTTCACTCCTGCCTACCTAGAAAGTTTCAGTACTGGCTGGATGAGTATATTGAAAAATCATAAAAAGAGAAGAGAGCTGATACGCAGCTCCTTTCCGTGCAGTAGTTTAAGAGAGTCATTCAGCAGGCAGCAAACCAAGCTGCATTAAGCAGACAGTCTGTCAGAGTCTGCTGATATGTATTCCAGCTAATTCTGTGCCCCAGCTTCGCTGAATCTGCTGACCACTGTCTGAATAACCTGGCAGTACATGCTGTGAATTTTCTAACACAGGAGAGTCTATGAAACACCACCTCTTGTATGAACCCAGTGAATTCTCTGAAACAAACTGTGGACACAATTATAACAGTACTGTATGACTGCCTTACTGGGTTTTGCTCAATTAATTATGTCTTTACAGATAAATCAAATTGTATTTATGTGATCCTTTCCAGGGTGAAACAGGATTTGCTGGTTTTCCTGGACAACCTGGCTATCCAGGCATACAGGTGAAAAAATGACCACACATTCACACCCCACTTCCCTCTGTACCAATGTTTCCTCCCAAATGTACCCACTTATCAGGCCATTTCCCTTTATACAGTCATAATTTCTTTAAAGATTTACTGTTTTCATGATGGTTATAGTTACTCATCACTGTGGTAGTAAATAACAATGTAAGAAAATTCCTAGCTGGGGCACATGAGAGTGGGAATTCTATTTTACATACCATATGAATTGTTAATCCCAATGGCCAATAGTTACCTGTAAATATACCAGGATAGCTACCTAATCCATGAATTGTAGTATTCTGCAAGGTATTCATGGTTGAGCTGCATTCTGCAGGGAGGTATGTGAGGCAAAGGAAGCTGCTATTTAGTTAATAGTATGATCCTATAAACCAGGATGAAAACTAGCTCCAAATGAGTGGCAAAATTCCATTCAGATGGGCTTGTTTGCATGATTTACCAAAATCTCTTGGCATGTGTTCAACCCGTTCACATAAGTAATTGTTCCAAGATGTTTACTGGAATGGTAAGGAAGTTGGACTCCTTCACACCAGCTGTGTTTAAACATTTCCTACTTGGTTCACTTTTATTTTACAATACATGCTGCTTTCTGTTAGGGATTAGAAGTGTAGGTGTCACATCCCAGGGCTAAACAGTAAAAGAGGAAAATATTTAAAGTGTGGAAGAGATGCTTGAAATAATTTCAGAAGACCCAGGTGTCAGTCTAGTGACATTTCAGGACATAAGTTTATGGAATTTTCTTCTGCAGGCTTCAGAATCAATGAAATTCTGACTACTGGATCATACTGTAATTCTAAATAACAACAAAGACTTGAATGAAGGGAACTATTATATTTCCTGTGGAATCTACAATGCTAAAGCACACTCAGTTCTGGATGCTACCCTAGAGGGAGTAAAGCAGCAGTGAGTCTAGCCAGGGGGGAAGGCCTAAGGAGTCCTGGGATAGGGTCCAAGTGGTCAGCAGTGAATGAGCAAGAGAAATGAAATGCTGCAATGCAGAAGGTGGGTGACAGATTCATCCATAGAGACATCAAGGTTGAAAAAGCTCATCAAAGTTATTACCACAGTACAGAGGACAAAAACAGTATTGCAGAAATTGTGACATCAATGAACTTGGCTTAAATATTCTGGAATACAAAAGTCAAGGAGTATTTATTTCCCTCTAAAATAATTTTTTTGAAAGCTGCATATAAACCAGTAAATTTTCTTCAAGAGATCTGCATAAAAATCACCTCTGTTATAAATGAAAGGTTAAGATTAGAACACACTCTACATAATCTGTGGCGACACAAAGAAGTAAACTGTGGCTGGTGCAAACTTGTCATAAGTAGTATACATCTAAGGACACAGTTGAAAGCACACAAATATAAAGCAACAAACAGGTTTTCAAGAAGCATGTTTACAAATGAGAAATGACAAACACATGAAGTAAATAAGTAAAGTACAATAAAAACATCTGGCTTAGTCACAGACTGACTTTCAAAGTTAGGATTGCCAGGAGAATGCTAGACCAGTTTCTTCAGCCAGGATTTCAATTATGTGGTCATACCTGGAGGGAAAAATTGCCCACAGATGTTACTTTTCCTCTCCTTTGGCTATTATCAGCTTCACAACACAGTGATATCATTTAGATACTAATTAAACTGAAACATTGCATGTCAGATTTAAAGAGAAAATTCATTGCGGTCCAATACTCCCAAAACAGAGAATCAAATCTTAAGTGTTTTGTTGTTAAAAAGTTCTCACCCTGATGTACAAATTGTTTTAGTTTGGGGCATCGTTAACAAACTAGAGACAAGTAATTTCATAAAGAGAATAGTGCATTCCTCAGACTCCATTGATTAGCCCACAGCCTGAATAGCCATCAGTTAACACTACAAACAGTAAACAAAAAAATAATTAATTGTTGGTAGCTTATGCTAGGGAAAAGCTTGAAGTCCTGCAGTAATGAATCAGAAAGATGAAATCACAGTTGCTAATGCACAGAGCAAAAGAAATCAAATCAAGTATAGACACAACTTAATAAAAAAAGGTTAACTAATATAGATATGCAAAATCCTGAGTGATTGCACAGATGCTTTAGGTTTGCTTGGGAAACAGTTGGAGAAATCTGATTATTCCTGAAAGGGGCAGATCTATCCAGACTGCATCAACTGTTCAGCTGGTCTCACCAGCTGTTGCTTATGATCCAGTAAAAATCACATGCACTGAAGGAACAAGAATATGATTAAAACTTCTCCTGGGAATAGCCTGTCCTTGTGTAGATTTTTCTGAAACAAACATGTTCAAAGAAAATCTAAGATGCATTTGCATAAAGACTCAGAAAAAAACCCCAGTTGCATCGAAAGTAGATTTCATCTGTAAAAAATGTTAACTGTTGCTAAAAACAAAAAATGGACTTCAAGGAATTGTTGCCATACCTTTTGACCCCTATGCCTGGATGCTGGCAACACTACTGTTTTTTTAATAAACTGTTGACAAGTTGAGTCTCCTGAAATTTCTATGGGAAAACAGTATCAGTCAACAAAATAATCCAAACAGATATATGCCATTGTGTAGGAGTGTACCAACGGTGAAAACACAGCAAATAGGCAGGTACCATCCAGAGCTAATAGCCTAAACCAGATTTTCAGAGACCACAACTGAAATTTTCCACTTGAGATACCAAGAACAGAAATGTTTGACCGTGGCTCATTACTCTTCAGTTCTTTCTTGTGTTCTGGTTGTGTCATTTAAAAATCAGCACAAAAATTATATAAGACTTGGGCCAAGTACATCTATCGTACAAATCTTTGAGTATTTATCATCATTAAATTAATCTTAAATCTCAAAATCCTTTCTAAATTTATCAGAGAAGGAAAAATGCTAGATTCACATTTTCTTTCCTGCCACACAGAAGGCTCTTCTGTGTCATTAGGGAAGACAAATTCATGTTCCTTTTTAAAAGAACCAAAGATGACACAAGGATATTTTTTCATTCTGCAAGATACAGTCAAAGGAAACAGGCCAGAGATCAAGAGGGCAGCAGGCAGTGACAGAACTGTCTAATTACTGTAGAGAACAATTTTTTTTTTTTAAGCCAAGAAAGAGGCATGGGTATCCAGTTTTGCAGTCCCAGTTCTCCTTGTCTGTGTCCTAAAAGGCCCTGGAGTCCAGTCCTGGGAATGCAGCCTCACTATGCAGTTCCCACATTGACATGATTGTTTTCTCAGTTCCCATTTGCTGAAAAAGGAGGGCTGATTCCTAATCTACAAAGCAAAAGGTCTAATACATTTTGCCACATAAAAGACTTCCCTAAAGTCCTCTTCACTTGCAATTCTAAGTATCAAAATCCAAGTTAATTTAGAAATCCTCCAAGCAGAAGTGATTTTCCTCACCATTAGTAAGCACTTTTATGTTTCCCTAATGCAGATGTTATAAGAGCTTTGAGTATCTCTTACCGTTGATAATAGCTGTTAGACTGTGAAACTGTTTTTCTTTATACTTATCTGACATAGAAGTAATTTCCTAATTCTAATATAGAATTTCTGTAATTTTTAATTACAGATTGATTGTTAAAATACCTCAATTAAATCAATACTGTTTTACTGTGGTTGAGTCATCTTTACAATAAATGAATGAAATCAAATACAGCAGTCACATGTTCTGAAGAATCAAATAGATATGTGTGATAGGTATATTACTGTTTAGTCACTGGTATACTGAAAGATAATGATTATTTTAAATCTTTTTGCTTGGTTTTAAATGCTGTAAAGTGTCAAAATCAAGTTTCCTTGGTGGTATGTGTCACATCCTTACATACCTCCCCATTGTTGAAATATTCAGTTACATCTAGTACACTATATTTACAGGGGGATCCAGGAGAAGAAGGGCCTCCAGGTCCTCCTGGAGCTGTTGGAACTCCACTGCTTCCTATAAAAGGTTATACCTATTTTTGACTTGTCTTTGTGCTGTATAAAGTGCAGGATGTGTTTTGCTAATGTGTGTGAAAGTGGTCAATAGGGGTGCAGGGGACAGAATCCTAAAATGTTCCGAGTGGCCACATACTGTGTTTATGTGTTTGGCCATGTTTTTGTGTGTTTGTCTCGCTGATGTCCCTGGAACTCTGTGAAACATACAAGTGTCAGATTAAATGTTTGTGTGAAAGATCCTCGTGTATACAGTCACAACTAGACCTGAGGGACTCTGGTTATTGGACCTAAGCACATTTACAAGAAAGCTATGAAAAATAAGCCTATGCTGGATAATGGACAGCGAATAAGAACACCTGCCTTCCCATCACAACTTAGGATTCCTATTTTCAGTATTGCCACAACACACAGATTTTAGACTACAATCAAGCTTCCTATTGCATAGCAGGGGCAAAATCCTGGGACTAGTATGCCCAGCAGAATACCTGTCAGTGTTATTACCTTCCTCACTAAACCTCAGGCTGGGTTTTTATGTCCCAGCTCCCTTTATCCCCATCTTTGTTATCTAATCGGTGAAAAGATGTGTGGAAATTCTTATTTCCTAGCAGGAAGCAGTGGAAAACAGCTAGGTCTGCTGCCTGGAAGGTTTTGCTTTTGCATCTAATACTGGGGGAGTTTGTCTTGTGAGAACATTTCAACAGAGAACTCATCATAAATTGTATTTCTAGTGCAGCACTAGAAATTTCTTGTGATCCCAGAAGTAAGTTACAACAAAACCCCACTTCAGCAGAAGCTCCCCATTAGATAGGGGTCTCACCCTAAAATAAATTTTTTCCACAAACTTCCATGGTTTCCAGTCCATACAGCAAACAGCTTAACCCCATGCTTAACACCCAAGTAACATTCAATCGTGTGCGTGGTGTGTGAGTGGATACTATCTTCAGAGAAAGAGCCTTTAGCACAATAGGGAGCAGAACTACTGCCAATATTTTCTTTTTCCAATTTAATGGAGCTGTTTACATCTGATTCAGGTTTTCTTTGTTAGTATGTGATTGCAATTTTAAATTTTATTATTTGTAGCATTTTTGAAAATACACTTTTAAAAATCTGGATAATTTCAACTAAGGTGATCCTGAAATGACCTCCCTGTGTGCACTGCCAAAGTACATAACACGAAATCCATATTTATTTTAAATACTACATGTGTTTATTTTGGGCAAACATTTCTCTCAGCATTTTGTAATACATAGCACAGATACTTCTACAAAGTGATGAAGAGTTAAAAATGTGCTTGTGAAGTGGGCTGGAATCCATAGAAAAGTAACCAAATCCTCCCACCTTAAAATTAAATTGTTACACATTTTAAAATGTTTCATAAACTATTTTACCCTTGTATAGTTTTCAAATTATAATTTTGGTTGCAGTTTAATTTACATATACGCTGTCAATTCCATAAGGGGTTCAACTCACATGTTTTTGTAATTCTCTGTAGGTCCTCGAGGAGATCCTGGATTTCCGGGTCCTGTCGGTGAAATGGGCTCAGTTGGACCAATTGGTCCTTCGGGCCTTCTAGGAAGACCAGGATACGATGGAAGAAGTAAGAGAAGTAGAGGACAAATGTGAACTATACACCAGAAGGAAAGAAAGCAGCTGAAAGAAAACTGTTCTTTGTTCTTGCTTGATGCAATTCACTAACAGTAAAGACTCTTCAGTAAAAATATTAACTCAGCACTTAATAGCCAAAAAAAGAAATAAAATGATCCAAGCAGAACATTAGAAATGACTAGAAAAGGAACAGAAAACAAAGCAGAATACTACCATGGTAAACCCATGTAAATCCACAGACAAAACTGTGTCTGGAGTGCTGTGCTTAAAATTTCTGTTCTCCATCTCAAAAAGATATAAAGGGAAATGCTGAGGATGGCTTTGCTCCGTATGAGGAGCCAGAGTAACTGGGATGTCTGGAAAAGAGATAATGGAGGGAAGGAGGAAAAGAAGCATTTGAAGGTCTACAGCAGGAGCCTCTTTTCTTGTGGATCCTGGAAAACCTGAAGATTTGGATTTAAGCCTTTGTTATATAGAAGATGTTTTTCAGGACAGTCCTGAGTGGTCTGGAGTTTCCTCCTTGGTATCTTTCATTACTGTGAAGCTGTATGGGCTGTTTACCTTTCTTTTTTTACAGGTCTGCCTGGCATGCCAGGAGTAAGTGGGGCACCAGGACCTCAAGGTTTTCAAGGGGACCCTGGTTTGCCTGGAACAGGTGAATTAATCCCAGGAAGACCAGGATTTCCTGGACCACCAGGCCTACCGGGACAGCCAGGAAGACAAGGGTTACCTGGACTACCCAGTAGGTTCAATAGCAATTCATATAACAAGAAGAGAATTCTGTTATATGAACCATTCTGTTCTGTTATATAGAACCATCGCTTTTGTTTGTCCTACAAATAACAGAGAAGTGAAAAGTGCATTTTGACAGATTATTTCAAACTTTACATGGGATGTTGAAAATATTTTTCTTATTGGCTTTTGATCAGTGAGATTTCAAGATTTTCATAATTTTCTGGGTGATTCAAACCCACAAAAGTAACACATACATTAAAGTTCTCTAAGAATATACTGCCTGAAGTTAAAAATACTGAGGGGGAAACCCAAACCTGCATCCTTTAGAAAAGAAACAAGTAAAGTTCTAAGTAGAAAAAATTAGTAGTGGCAATGAGAAGAAATGTATCAACATCAACTCCAGCCATACTGTCTATTGCAGTATGATCTATAAACAACAACTTGTAAAGCATTTAATGAGATCTCTAACTCTTCATGTGAGAGTAACAAGATAAGGGAGAGGAGAACACATGACCTAAGCTGTGGAAACAGTCAACCTGATTTATACTGGCTGTAAAATTTGCCTTTTCAAAGGTGTAATCTGTACTGACAGAGGGATCCCTGGAGAACCTGGAGCAAAAGGTCAGATAGGCCCTCCAGGAAGAAAAGGTGCAAAAGGAGAGAAGGGTAAGTTGGCCTGGATAAGAACAATTTGAATATGAAACCTTTGCCAGATATGTCAGATCTAAATGTGCAAGAAGTCTATGGCATCTTGGAGGATGAGGCCCATCAAAGGGCAGAGTTAGACACGCTGTTGGCACTGGGGCTTCTGAGTCAGCAGAGTCCTGTTAGTGCAGAGTTACTCAGCACTGTAAAGGGAGACTTATAATCCTTTCAAGGTGAGATAAAATGAGATAAAATGGTCTGTGCACTACTCACACAGAAAAGAAAAAGGACAGCATTATTTTTTGTGTATTAACTTTGCAACTGTTTCAATGTAATTTTGACACATTCATGTAGGAAGTCAAGGCCTCTGCTCATGTAGTGCTGGTCCTCCTGGTCCCCGTGGCATGCAAGGACCTCCAGGTACTCAAGGAAAGAAAGGACAAATGGGATACCCTGGAAGATGTGGAGAAAGGGGCGACCCAGGCATATCTGGTGCAGTGGGATCACCAGGGCTCCCTGTGAGTAGTTTTCACGAGCTTCAGTAAATAACACCAAGTTACCTCTCAACTCAGGAGGCATTTAAGCAGAATGGTGGAGACAGTGCCCAGGAAAATTATCTGAAACTTTTATCTACTTTAGCTTATTACAGTCTAGTGAAACAAGCTTTTATTTTTGGAAACAGACTTACTTTCTTTAATGTGCTTCATATAGTTTATCTTATTCCCCAGAGTGAGCAATAATTCAAAACACCACTTAATCTAACTACTTTAGGAATACATTATAAGATAATTTATTGTTCTTGCTGTGATTTTGATCTACTACTTCTGGTCTGACATATGGAACGTATATCCAGGATGCTGCAAGCTAAATGATGCCAAATAGAAGGTTTCTTTTTTTTTTTTAGAATATACTTTCTTGTGTGCCAGAGGATTTTTTTTTTGAAAATAGAGATAAATATGCCCTGCTTTGTAACTGTTGCATTATGGTTGGGTTTTTGGGTTGTTTTGGGGGGCATGTGTTTAGAGGCAGTTTTGTGCCTTTTTTTTGTTGTTCTTGGTTGGTTTTATTTTTTTGAAATTTGGTTTTAATAGCAGAACTGTTTTTTTCACATAAGGAATTGCTTAAAAGTTTCCAGAATATTTTCCTTCAAAAGAAAAAAAAGCAAACAAATCCACAGTGAGTGTGAGAAAAGGAGGTGGAAGGGCTCTCATTCAAGTTACAAGTTTCATTACAAGGTTTACATTTCCTCTTTTTTTTTTTTTTTTTCTTAAAACACTATTACTTGAGTGGTATATGTGAGATTTTGATCTTTTTGTTACTTCTGAGAGTATGCTGTAGCACTTGTTCTGAAGTAAGGCTTGAAGCCTTATCCTGAACTTTGCTGTTCTTAGGTTACTTAATTGAGAAACAAGGCCAAAGTAATCACTTTGGAAGGAAATAATTCACTTCAATACAGAAGTGCTTTGGTCTAATGGAGCATTTTTCTCCATTTTTCTGCTCTCTTTTCTCCCCAGATATCTCATTTTGCTTTTCAGACACTGCTAACTCATCACTGCCTGCTTGAAGATCTAGACATTGTTACAAATAGTCACTTCTAGTTTCAGATACACATTTTTCTCCTGCCTGACTTAAAATTGTCAGTCACATTATAAACAGTATTTGTTCCACCTATTTTTAAGGGAAAGATTTTGAATAACAGAGGAAGCTGCCTAAATAATACCCCAGTTTTTGTACCTTAGTGGCCTTTTAATTCTGTGTAGATTTCATATGGTTAAATATATTCATCCACATGTACTGTTGCAAGATTGGACCCTGGCCAACCATGATATGAACATTGCACTCTGCTTGGAGAGCTGAAAGCAAAAATCAGCATAAAAATATAGAAGAGTATTTCTTTTCCCCTCTAAAGCTGTCAAGCCACATATTCATCTAAGAATACCATGTACCTAACAAAAGGCAGATGAAATGTTGTATTGATGGCTTTGTGGATTTTCATTCAGAAAAACAAGCATCACTTACTTCCTGCTGTGTTCCTTTCTGGGAGGACAGCCTCATCCAGCAGTCACCACCCTCCAGAGATTCCCTTCCTTGGTGGATTGTGGGTTGAAGTCTGCAGTGGGACGAGTTAATGAATCATTTGTCTCTTCATATTCTTGTGTTTGCAGTCCCACATCTGTACAGCCATGGGCCCAGTGCTTCTGGCATTCCAGTCTCTTTCAGTTGTGTATCTGTGCATGTGGCAGACAGAGTCAGGCTGGAAAGGCCACGTGCCATTCACACTCCTCTTTTTGATCATCAAAAGAGATTCCTTGCTGGAGATAACTGACAACTCGTTCTCATTTTTCTTTGTCAATGATAAGGGGACTCCTGGTTCTGCTGGACAGCATGGGGAAAAAGGAGAGAAGGGTGATCCAGGAAGAGTTAGAATAAAAGGTAAACACACATTTTACCATTAACCTTTTTGTTTTCCTATACAATGTTAATTTACTCTTTACTAAATCCATTAGTTCAGTAAGTTACTGAAACCTAGAGGGCATATGTATCCAAAGTGCTCTCTTGGTAACCATCTCTTCTGCTAAACACAAGATCAACGCAGTGTTTTGTGGTTTTTTCTCTATATTGAGCCATAAAACAGTTTTAACAGCATGTTATTAATGCCAACAAATGACTTTTCACGTCATGCAGTTGATAATTGGAGTCTTCCAGAGGTCTGTACAGCAAAGACTAAGCAGAGTACAAATACTGTGAAATCATGAAGAAATATTATTGTACAGAAGCCACCTCCTGAAGTGTCATATACCAATATCATAGCTGTTATCTCAAATTAAGCCACCAACATCCTTCTTAGGAAAACCTCAATCTCAATGACTATTCAGATTCCTCTCCTATTTCTAAAAATTACTCCTGACCAGGCATTGAAGAGAAACAATAGGCCACCAGTTGCACAACTGGAATTCTTGTAATTAAATAGATCAAAACCTCTCCACAGTTGTGGTTATGATTTGCAAAAGCAAAAGAAACAGAGAACAATAAATTACAGCAATCTGATGGCACAACTTAGTTAGAAAGGCTAAAATAGTTATTCAAACAAAAGATTGTCCTTCTTATTGTTTATAAAAAGTTAGCTTAGCTTTGGATGCCTGTGGGTTTTTTACAGATGTTGGAGCAGGGGAAAACATTTGCTTTTATTTGCAAAGGTTTTTTTGACACAGCAGAATGAATCTTTGTGTTAGAATAGTTTTACTGTCCTTTATGCAGAAGTTACTTTTTCATAAATATTGGTGCAAGAGAAATCAAAGCAGGGAAGAAAATAAAAACCTTTGGGGAATATGGATGCAAATATTCTGCATCATAGAGCACTGCTATATCCTGACTTCACTGAAATCAAGAATAAATCTCTGACTGGTTTCAATGGTAAAATATTTTAACTCTATACATAAGCATGGACAAAAGCCACATTAATGTGGTGCTTGTGAACATGTGTTTTACAGAGAGACCAAGTTGTTCCATCAGGTATCCAACTACAAACTGCTTTCCTAAGCCTAAAATGCCACATTAAGGAATGTGAATTTAAGGACTGTGAATTATCATGAAGATATGATCAGTGGTTACCCAGCATTTCCTTGAGCAAAAATACCTCCACCTGCCAAAATTACTGCAAATATTTTTTTTCTTTCCCAAAAAATATTTTAAGGATTAAAAGGTGAAAGAGGACCTACTGGGGTTCCAGGATTTCCAGGCCAAAGAGGTCTTGATGGCAGAGATGGGGAACTAGGATTGCCAGGGGAAAAAGGAGCTGAGGTATGTTTGACTTTCCCAGACGTTTTTTCCATTTTAATTAACACATTATCTTATGAGAGGTTATGAAACTTTTTATCCATTAAAAATTAGTTTCTTGTATATATTATTGCTTATTTTGGCATTCCTGATTATAATCTCTGCATATACTGTGTGCCAATATTATGGGATCAGGAAACAAAAAATACACAAACAAAAAATACTAATGTCATCCATGTAGTCTTTTCATTGTGAAAGAGTGTTTCTCCAGATAATTCTCAAAAATGCTTTTTCATAATCAAAGAGAGGAGAGAAATTATGTCTTGCTACTTCTTACCGAGAATTTTTATTTCAGGGCGATTCTGGAGTAGCGATTCTGGGTGACAAAGGATTCCCTGGGCTCCCGGGACCTCCTGGGGTAAAAGGCCAGATGGGATTGCCTGGCCTGGGGCTTCCTGGCCCTCCTGGAGCCAGAGGTAGCCCCGGAGACTTTGGTGATATGGGTAATGTTGGGCCACCTGGTCCAAAAGGCCAGAAAGGTAATTTTGAATGTTTACGTTAAGAAGGAAACAACAAAATACATGTTTAGATGTTTGGTGGCATCCATCATCCATTGTGGTTTAATATGTATTATATACTATAATAATATGTATGATTCTATATGTTTATCTATATGTATACATACAGTGCTATTCATTTATGGTGAAAATACTAATTTATAGGAAAACACAATTTATACTTAAAACTTGGCCTGGTTTTTGGTTATAAAAAAAATCAACACTGGTAGCTGTAGATAGAATTGAAATGAAAATACTGTTTCTTTCTTGCAATAGAGAGTACTGTAAAACAAATTGCCATGACAATTAAAAAAAAAAATCTTTGTCTTTAAGAAATACAGCTGTATTACAATTTGAAATACTACCAATATTCTATAGAAAGTATCGATATTTTTAGATCCTCCATCAGTATTTCACTAATATGGAAATAACAGTGTGCATAAACATTCACTTCATGTTTGCACATCTGGTTGGGTAGTTCCCCAGAAATATTACAGTAAGTGTTCAGACTCCATTTAATCTAAAATCAAATATGCCAATTTCTTCTCCCTCTTGCTTCAGGTGAAACTGTCTGTATTACGTCGCCATATCCTGGAAATCCAGGTCCCCCAGGCTTTAAAGGTGTTCAAGGTATGTTGATACATTGGACAATTTTTGATTTTAACTGAAATGGAGTTTTTAAGTTGCTAATTACAGAAAAGAGGCTATCCTAAAAAGCTATACTCTTCTAGTTTTTCAACAAAATATGTGTTTCAAAATGCAAAATGGCAAATATGCAGGAGTGTACTCTAATAGAATCAAGGGCCAGACAGCTGCAGTTCGCACCATCAGAAGGTAGGCAGGCTGCCTCCATGGAAATAATTAAATCAAGGTAGCTTCAAACTCTGTCCTGCCTCAATTAAAACGCTTGAGAGAGTCTGTAAAATATGGCTGGAGTTGGATAAGGCCTAGAGTATGTACACCTGGATACCAGGGAAAAGAGATTGCAAGGCAAAGATATGCTGCAAATCTGTAATTTCTAAAACTGCATTGCTCATGGCAACTTGCAATTGAGCCCTAAAATCTCAATATTTATCACCATTACTTCAACTTGTTAATCTTAAATTCAAAGAACTCACCCGGGAGCTGGCAAAATGTTGCTTGTGATCACCTCCAAGACATTTGAAATATCCCAGAAAATTCAGAAGAAATGGACATAGTGAATTTTCAAGCTGCTTAATATGGTATTACACAGCTCCCTGACATCCGTGTTATGAGCGGGAGCAAAAATTTATCCGGACATGAAAGAACAGGGATGAGTGTACTGAGCTCATCTGCACCATTCCTGAAGCAGGACATAGCACAGGAGAGTATAAGAACTTGAGCTGACACCTGTCATTCACTAGGTTAATAGTTGATGGCCTGTAACATTAAAATGCTGTAGGAAATATTTTTTTTCTAATTGACTCTGGTCATTTGCAGACTACTGTTAATGGAATGGGGAACACGTTCATTTAGAAAAACAGCACACATGCATTTGTTTGTGACTCTTACCCAAAAAGTCAGAAGCAGCTTGTTTACAAAGTATATGAATTTGCATGGGATAAAAATACAATCCTTAGATCACACATTTTAGCACTCTGTCAGCTTTTTTATGTATCTCCTTTTTATTTCCAGGACAAAAGGGTTTAAAAGGACTCCCTGGGCATCCTGGACCAAATGGTTTTGATGGGCAAAAAGGCCATCGAGGGAGGCCAGGAGCAGGAATCCCAGGGCCAGAAGGTGAATTGTGCTTTTCCTAATTCGGGAGAGCGGCTGGTCAAGTTGCAATGCATACATGCAGGGAAAGGTAGGATAGGGTAGGGTAAAGTAGAATTGAATTGAATAGTTCAGTGTCCAGAGAGGAAATATTTTCAGAAAACTGAGAACAATTAGTATCATTTTAGCAAAGGCACTGAACTGGACAAGAGTGACAGTACTCAAGACAGATGCTGCCCACAAAAAAACCCCTGTCACTTCCCACAGGAATTACCTCCTTCAACCCTCACGTATCCTTAGCTATAAATAAGAAACATGAAATTTAATTTATTATGTTATTTTTCTTTGCAAGGTGATAATTTAAATCTGGCTAAATTTGGACTACAATATTCCACAGTTTCAGGGGGAAAAAACAAAACAAGAAACCCAAACACTTCATGAATTATGTCTATTTGATTTAAAATTGTATCAACAGCTTTCGAGCACAGCTGGTGAGCCTGGTGATGAAGGTGAAAGAGGATCTACAATTGATGGCAAAAACGGCCTTCCAGGTCCACCTGGCATAGATGGCCCAAAGGTCTTCCAGGTGACACCACATACGGCCCTCCAGGAATCCCAGGCAACAGGGGACTGCCGGGACCCCCTGGTGCACAAGGAGCAAGGGGTAATCCAGGCATTCCTGGACTTCAAGGTATGGGCCAGTTCCTATGAAACACTTCTACATGTTCAAAGGACAAAATGTGAGCAAAGGTGCTCCTGGTTCAGATAAAAACTTGCTCTCCATTCGGATCCATAATGGTGACTGTGACCAGTACTCCCTGTTTTACATTTTGCTGTTTGCTGCAGAGATGTCTCCACAGCACCACTTACTCCCACCCATAGAGGATATTGCTGTCTCCTTTTAAAGGTCTTCCTTTTGCCTGGCCATAAGCAGATACACCCATCCTTCAGTGCAGGGAACACCTACAGAACTGAGCCAGTCCTGTGCAGGCCAGTGAGTTACTCCCAGTTCTGCTCCTACACATCAGAAAACTATCTTCTGTACCTATAGATGAGGGTGAATTTCTGTTCCTTAAAGAAAGAAGCTCTCCACAACAGCCAATTCCAAATTGCAGAAAAGATACTCACTTTTACTACAAACTATGCAAAAACTAGAGGATAAGTAAGATAAGTAACTGAACATGTACATTTCAAAATTAAAATTGGGAATTTTGAGGGACAGTGAGTAATGGAACTAACAATGTGGGTTTTTTTCCAGGACAGCCTGGCACCCCAGGATTTCCAGGTGCCAAAGGTTTTAGAGGCCCAGAAGGTGATGTAGGAGCACCAGGATGTCCAGGCTTCCCTGGCTCACCATGTGTCACAGGCTTACCAGGGCCACCAGGACTCAGAGGTGTCATGGGCCTGCCAGGACCTCAAGGTACACTACACCCAGCAGGTTGCCTCACAGCTCTAAGCTTTGCACACATTTTCTGCCAGATGTCATTTCATAATTTTTGTGGCTGGCATGACAAATATTTCCATGGGGGCTGCTCATTACTGGGGGTGTACATAATGTTTTGCACATATCTTTAAACTCAAGGAATGTAGACTCTGCATCTCAGGTGTTTCCCAGTTTCCCATCCCATGCTGTTCCTTAACTGGCCAAATCACAGTGGGTTCGCTATAAGTAATAAACAAAGAGTTGTCTCTTATCTGTTGTCCTGAGTAACTTTAACTGAGCTCCTGTCCTTACTGTGATACTTTTATCTTCCTTATTCTTGAATGGAAGTGTTATTTAGGAAGAGCGAGGAGACATATATCAAAAATATTTACAAATTAGTAAGGATTTTTCACAGTGCTCTTCCATTGTCTGTCACTAAAGAAATACAAGAAAACAAACATTCCAATTGAAAAATCTAGGCAGGGCCATGACTCCAACATGGTAAGAAAGTTTTCAAGTTATTTTGCCATGTTTGATAATCTTCAAACTTATACCAAATCTATCACTTTCTACTTTTTAGATACAATTGCTGAACTTTTGCCTGCATTTACATACATAGATTCAAAGCTCTCTTCTCAGGCTTACCAGGCTTTAAAGGTCAGAGGGGAGGACAGGGGCCTGGCTGCGCCACCTGGAATCAAAGGTCTCAAAGGCTCTCCGGGCTCACGAGGTCTCCCAGGTCCTCCAGGCTCACGAGGTCCCCCAGGACTTCCAGGCAATAAAGGACTCATTGGCTTCCCAGGAGAAACAGGTATGTTAAATATCCTGCAGACCACCTCACCTGTAAGTTCCCTTGTAGAGGGAGCTCTTTTTACTGCTAAGGTTAGAAGTACTTTGGAGCCATCTCCTTTTCCAGCTTCAAGAGTAAGACTGTGCAGCAGGTTAGAGTCAATAACCATAGAACCATCCCTTGTTTATCCTCTTATGATAAAAAAAAAAAGGGATGGAAATAGTTTGATGCATCTTGGTGCATCCTGGTGCTTTAGTTGTTTTACAACACCGACATATTTCTATGTATTATTTCCTGACTATTTGTAATGGTTGTAATATGCTATAATAAGAGGAATATGTTTAGGGTTAACAATCCCTTGGCCAGCAGTCCTGAAGGGCAAATGAGTCCAGGAAGGCTGAACATTATTCAAGAAGGAAATTTTTAAGGCCATCCCCATGTGCCGAAGATGAGCCAGCAGGGAAGATGACCAGCTGGGCTGAACAGTTTTACCTGGAACTGTATGAACTAAAGAAGAAGGGACAGGGCACCGTCAGGAGGACAAGGGTCGTCTTAAGGTTATGGAGGGAGAAAATCAGAAGGGCCAAAGCCCAGCTAGAACTCAATCTGGCTACTGCTGTAAATGACAATAAAAATGTTTCTAAATGTTGCTAAATACATTAGCAGCAAAAGGAGGGGTAAGGAGAGTCTCCATCCTTTATTGGATGGGAGGGGGGAAAACATAGTGACAAAGGATGAGAAGGCTGAGGTACTTAATGCCTTCTTTGCCTCAGTCTTTAATGGTAAGACCAGCTGTTCTCTGGGTACCAGCTTCTTGAGCTGGTACAGGAGTGCAGGGACAGGGAGCAGAATGAAGTCCCCCTAATCCAGTAGCCACATGCAAGATCTGATGATGTTTTGGGCATAACTGCTTTAGGAGTAAGGGTAGCATAAATCTCCAGGGGCTGACAGCAGGTAGGGGGAGGATCCTTGCTTCAGTGGAATCTGGGTTTCAAGAGAAGTTTGGAGCCATGCTCCAACTCTTGGTTCTCTAGTTCTTCTGATTTCTTAAGAAGTCCTTCTAAACCATCCTGCTTTTGCTTTACACTATTCTTAGAAATATGACAGCAAACAGTATAAGCAGACTTCAACATGTAAATAAGCATTTCATATTACCAGGAAGCAAAGGATTCAAGGACCCCAAGGATTCCCAGGACTCCAGGAATACAAGGCCCAACGGGAATCTTTGGTGTTAAAGGTGAAGAAGGAAAAAGGGGTCTACCTGTCCTAGTGGAGAATGTGGAGATATAGGAATGAAAGGTTTGTAAAAATTCCACTTCACTCTGTAGTTATATTGCTGCTATGTTTAGTTTTGTTATTACCTGTGTTAAAAACCTGTTTACTTTTTTATAGGAAAGAAAATAATCATTTGCAAGGTGCATCCCAGGCAGTTCAAAATTATGTCTTTCATAATTTCACAATCTGTTCCTAATTCTTCTGATTTAACATCACCTGGGTTACAAACTGAAGTAACACAAAAAGCAAGGAAAGTATTGCAAATTCTGTTAGCAGTGAGCCTGCTGAAACAACAGAGAACCACAGTAGTATTTAAAGGCTTTCTCTATTAGAAAGTCATCACTCAAATTGATTTCAGGACACGTCACTCCTGAGGATATATTTACATTCATATATTTGCTTCCAAGGTGAAAGGGGGCCTCCAGAGACAGTGGCTTGTGTTAACCTCCGTCTTGAGAAAGGACAAATGGGGGGACCCAGGGTTTCCTGGGAGCATGGACTTAGAGGTGAAAGAGGTAAGTTTCATAAAAGAAAGCCCTGCATACACTCCTCTGATATAAATCACTGGTGATTTTCACAGTGTGGACTCAGGGTTGCAGTAACATCCAGCCACCTCACCATGTTTACAGATTCCTAAACTGGCTGAACAGTTTCTTAGGATAATTACTAAGGCAGTACACCAAGAGTGAAAAACATTGCCATATTGAAATATCAAACACTGGCTTGACTTAATTGTTCATATCTTGTTCTGCAATTAACTTCAGGTGAAAAAGGCAATGCTGGTTCAGAGGCACACGAGGATTTCCAGGGAAGAATGGTGTTCCGGACTGCCAGGTGACCAAGGTGACACTGGAGTGATGGGGTTTCCAGGATCACGGGGTTTGCCTGGACCAAAAGGGCTTTCAAGGAATGACAGGTTTTCAAGGAGGACCAGGTGACCAGGTAAACAGAGTGTAGTTGAAGTGTCCTGGACTTTGCAGTTTATCACCTGCCTCTAAGACAATATGATTGTATCGTACTCACCCATCAGATGTTCCCTCTGAGAAGAGACAGCCAGCGTAGTAGGAAATGTAAATTCCCTAAGGAAACACCTCTGTGCTTTGGTTACATTTTAGCAGGAACTGTGGTGGGAGTTAGGAAGGGGCCTCTCTTAGCTACCTGCTCTGATGTAGTTCTTTGCCACATGGTTGAAGTCCAGGCTCCACTACACTAAGTAGGGGGGCAAAAATCAGATGCACAATCAAGTCTTCAACATTATTCCTAAGAACAGATTGACAAACCACTTACCACAGAGATCATAACATAGCAGCAGCACAGTTACGAAGCTAATACGTAGTTGCTTCTTCATATCCTGCTGTGTGAAGTGACCAAAGCAACAGACAAGACAAACCAAGCCATCTTTGCCTCAAGCAAAACCTAGGCAAGCAGTGTTGCTCAAGAACAAACACACAAAACCACCCAAACACCACATGCAAGGTACAATTCTTTACTGCTTGTATGCTGGGTAGGTAGACAGTGAGATTACATGAAGCATAAAGCACAGTTGTTTTCTTGGCAAAGGGACATACTTTTGCTGGTTTGTTTTATTAAATTTATTTGCCGATTAAAGGTCATTATTCAAAAGGAAAAATAAGGAAATCTACATTTTTATTGTTACATCACAATATTTCTGGGTAATGTTTATAGTAAATTTTCGGTAACATACAATATTGGATATATATTTTATGGTACCTTTAAATCAAATTATTCAAGCCATCTGTGGTGAAATTAAAGCTGTTTGAGCCAAGAATGAGAATAAGCTATAAAAGCACAATTCAAAATTATTAGCAAGTCTAACCTACAGTTTCTTGTTGGTGGCTAGTGTTAGGTAACAAAGACAAGATGCTTTTCTGTTGAGCTTAAGATACAGTTCTGCTAAGAGAACCAAATGCTCCTGCAGATCATTCCTACTACACATATCCTATGTCAAACATTTTTATTTTTTTTTTTAAAAATCAGGGTGATGTTGGCTTACCAGGAAACCCTGGCTATCCAGGACTGATTGGCCCCAAAGGATGTAAAGGTAATGAGTTTATATAGATATGCTTTGAAAAGAGAAATATTGTTAGGATATATGTGGGGTAGATGGTGAAGAAACGAAGAAATTATTTTCACTTCTGTCCTATTTTCCCATAAAACATGAATGTAATTAGAAACAAGTCTCACTTACCTGAAGGCAAAAGTTGCATTTCAGTATATTCTTTAACAGCTTGTTCTTTTAAAAGTAGGTATTACTAATTTAGAAGATAAATTCTTGTCAAATTTCATAGAATTTAAAAATTCCATCAAAACCATGTATAAATCCATTCTTATTGATATGGAAAATTTGTCAAATCAAAGAAGAGAAAATGCAATCAAAGTGAACTGTCATAATTTGCATGTGCCAAAGCAATTTTCAATTTGTGTTCTCTTAGCCCCTTCTATAGCTCTTTATATCTATTAGTGACTTTTCTGGTCTTAAAAAAGTGTATAGCTTTGGTTTTGTGGATGGAAAGGATGCTTGTATAAAATGGAAGTCATTGTACTTCAACAGGCAAGAGAGGTGACCCAACTCCTCTGCTTGGTACACACGGTCGGAAAGGACCTCCAGGAGATCCAGGATTACCAGGTACCTCGTTTTGTTTGAAGAAAAAATTGAACTTAAAAAATTATTTTCTCTCAGTTTTGTTAGCAGAGGGAGCTCAGCTCCCTGTGCATTTTGAGCCATTCTGTAGCAATTGCTGCCTTTTTTTTTTTGTTTGTTTTCTTTAAGGACTTCGTGGATTCCCAGGGGAGAAGGGTTTACCAGGTATCCAAGGACAACCTGGAAGACCAGGATCCAAGGGTGACCCTGGATATCCAGGGCTACCTGGATTACCAGGTAATGCCAAAGTTTAAAAAATAGTGCCATGGAACAGCTCAAAAGAGATATGGAACAAGCAAAGGCAGTTGAGGAGGCATCTCTGTGGAGGAGGCTGGAGAAACCAGAGATCATATGAAGGGGGGCATTGAAAGTTTTTTCTGTACCTATAGACAGCAGCAATTGTCTGCTCAGTCTCAGAGAGCAAGATACATCAATTCTTCCTACATCCCCAAACACTTTCAGGTACTGCTGTTAACAGAGTGGGCTGCATAGCATGGGGAAAAAAATCAACCATTTAATAGAATTGCATATTCACAGGTTTGGGGTTTTTTCACTCTCAGGAGCTACAGGTCCTCAGGGATTGCCAGGAGAACCTGGAGAAAAAGGAAAACATGGAATTTTGGGACCCCCAGGATTGCAAGGGTTACCTGGATCCCAAGGCAGAAAAGGTAAACACTATATACAGTGCCATTCTAGTGGTAATGTGACAGTGCCAGACATAAATACCCTTTTAGTAGTGAAAATGGAAAAGGCCTAACTGTGACTGTGATTTGGACTCTGTGGTCTCAAGCTGCTAGAAGACTTAAGCCAGTTCCCATCACCTTTGAGAAGTAACATAAATGCTACTTTGGAAAATTGGGCTACAATCTAAAGTGAGTAAGGAGGAGGGTAGAAACAGAGTCTGGCTTAGCTGGTGTAACTCATAGCAGAACTTTAGGAAAGGAAATGGAATTTGTGGTAATTCAGTTGTTTCACTTCAGTTATGCTGTGTTCTACATTTTCACCATGGAGTGCCACTGTTACTCTATAAACCCAGCAGGCTGCTATGACAGCTTTGTCTTTCAAATTTGTTTTAACAAATTGTGATAACTTGAGTTTGGTTTTATTATTGGTTTTCTTGTTGCATTGTTTTCTCCCAAAACTGATTTTTGTGGATTTAACAGAGAAATGTTTCCTCCAAATCCTAATTTACACTTCTCACAATGATTGTTATGTTTAGATTGAACATCAGTTCATCTATACAGTTGTTTTTGCTGGAGAACATTATTAACTTTTATTATGTGTAGAATTGAAATTTTAAGCTATTAATACTTCATAAAGAAAGTTATCAACTCTGTATCCTGTGACTGTTATAGTGTGCTTCATAACCAGTTCCCAAACAGGAAGATTAGTGACCCCTATATAGAAACCACAGTAAAGTAACACTTGGGGCTATAAAAAATGGTTAGAGAGGACAATAGATCCACTTTTCCAAATTCAGCTTAAGGAAAAATTGAGAAGGTTTCTTATAAACTACTGAAAATTCAAATGAAAAATGGAAACAATTTATGATTGCTTGCAGTAAATAAGCAGTGCTGACTTAAACTGTCATGACAGATTCCCTGCTGGTGCATAATGTGCAAGAGAACATTTCGGTGTTGCAAACAATATTTGCTGTAACAAAGGCAGAGATCTGCAGTGGCAGGGATGTCTGAAAGGTGTCAAAAAAGTAAAAAAGCATTATTCTGCTGAAAACTTCTTCATTGCTGATGGGCTCTTTCCTTCTTGTCATAAGACACTTCTTTAGTATATTGTGCAGAAGTTATCCCAAGTCCTGCACAGGAACATAACAAATCAACACACATCCTGCACAGGGAAAAGTTCAGTCCCAAATGGCAATTCATTAGAGACTGAGTTGCCTGCCTAAGCTGAGGATTCTGTGTATTGCCAGCCATAGCTGAAAAAAGGTTAACACCTTTGAAACTATAGCCAGTAATGAAGACTGACTGGTATTTGTATTCCAATTCAATTGGATATATAGATCTTGGTGCTGTTTTCAACAAGTGCTGGTGCAAGAATTAGAAATTAAATGGATAATTCATAGCTAAGTACACGGCCTCGTTAGTCTCATTGGTTCTCAGTTACATTAAAGGTTTTGTGCCTGAACTTTCAGATTTTAAAGAACTTTTAGATTTAAAAAATGTAAGTTAAACATCATCTATCAAAGCATAATCCCATTTTCTTTATTACAGTAGTTTTACTAGTTAAGGGCTTAGCCTGGCAAGCCTTACTTGTGTGAGTAATCCTTGATGAGGCAAGTAATACTCAGACCATCAGCAGCATGACCTGTATGAGCAGAAGCTGAATTGGGCTGTACAATACAGAAACAGTGGTTCATGCTCAGGTCAGCCAATTCAGCTGTACCTAGAAACATGGAGCTATAGCAATCCAAAAATCTAGAATTACAAGTGCTGATATTATAATGGATTGTTGGCAAATGTGTCAGAAATTCCCTGGAAAGCAAGTAAACCAACCCATCAATCTTGCCTGAATGAGCCAAAGATCAAAAAAGTTTTAAATTGTGACCTAGGGACCAAAATAAGTTAGGAGTTTATAATAATTTTAAAATACCACTGTTAAATTCCCCAAATGCAACTCTTACATGAATTTTAAAATGGGAACATGTCCAAATTACAAGAAGGCTACAGAAAGCAGGAATGAAACTTAGAATGTCATGAAAAATTAAAGAACCGTTAATTAAGGTCACAGAAGATATTACAGGTTGCATTACTAGTATCCCATATTATAAAGTGGATTACAAAGAGAGTATATTATCAATGTTTTGCAGGTTTTCAAACAATCTTCTGGATTTAAAATTTTTCCAGACTGGTGTTTGTTACACATTGTTTTGTTTTTTTGTTTTTTTTCCAATTCATCCTTTGTTAAATTTTAACTAAAATAATTCAACAGTTTCTGAGAACAAAGCTATAGAAGTTTTAGTGTGCCCATTAGAGAACTCTATTTTTTTAATATTTATAAAATATAAATTTTAAAAATATTATGTATATTTATTTTTTATTTTTCTTTCTCAGATGACCCATCTTTGAACTAGGGACATTTAAATTTGGCAGGTGAAGAAGTTGATGAAGGGCATACATGTTGCTGTTCCTACAGCAATTTGTCCTTGCCCAGTTTGACCAGTTATAAGCTTTAAAAAATATATCCATTCAGATGTGCTTAAATAGAGCAATAAATTCTCCCAAGATCCCTGCTCTGGATGTATGGCAGATTGATGAGCTGCAGGACATGCTGGGATCGAGCACTGGCACCCAACAGAGAACCTACATCTTCTGTGCCAGGAAGGAGCCAGAGGAAAGGAGACAGACACACAGATAATTCAGACTTGTGGGAAAAAACCACTGCAACCAGACTGGGAAACCTGCAGGGCAGGGAGAGCAACTGATGTGGAAAGAAAGGAGGCAGAAATGAGCAGCAGAACAGAGACAGGAGTAGGTACTGACAGTATCATTCAGCTCCTTGATGATCAGTGTCCCTCTCTGGAGCAAGAGGCATCCCAAATCTGTTCCTCTCTCTGAAACCTCTTTGAAACCTGTCCCCAAATGACCCATCAGTTTTGCCGGACCTGTGGCTATCACCAGGTGACAGACTGCTGTCTGCACTAAGGAAGTGTTTGTTCTCACATTTGAGTTTACCTATACAACTTAGGAACTATAAACTGCTGATGACATGGAGGTATTTTTACCCTCCACTGCAAACAACAAATACAACCTCAGATTAGTTCAACTTTTTAAAAAATTGATAAAAAGGTGCCATCTATAGCTTTACCTATTGTGTTTTAGCAATTTTCAAAGAAACACAGTTTATAAAGCAAAAGTTATGTCTGACTACCACAAACAGCCAGTGCTAGGGAACATCACTAGTGACAGAGCTGCTCTATATACTACCATGTGTCACCATAGGTCTCAATTACAGATTTGTTGTCTTCAAAGACTTTGTGCTGTTCAGTTCAAAGAACTTTTGTAATAGAGTGATGCAAAAAAAGCATAGTGTTCTGTGTGAAATCTGCAGGACCAGAGAAGGGAAGCCAGGTGAAAATTTAGCCTCTTTTTGGTGCAGCTGGGTAAAATTGCATTTCTATTTTGAACAGAAGCTGCAAAGAAGTTCCAGCTTTACAGATATCTTAAGCAGTGTCTGCATTCCCATCAGTGGCCATGAAGTGGTAGCACAGCAAACTTTGGAGTAGCAAGCACATGTAGCAGTAGCAGTCCAGCCATAGACACAAGGTTCTCTATAGATTAGCCCATAATCTGCTAGCTGCAGTATGGAAATACCTAAAGGATTAAAAGTTGTGCTTTCTGATTGCTTTGATGTGAAACTGTATTATGACTATTTTTAAATTTTTCCAGTTTGCCTTTCAAAAAGACTGCAATGCCATGTGGTCTCATCTTCAGTTACCAGTATGCAAATTCAGCAAATACCCCATCCTGATCCAGTATGTGTTGTCAGATAAAAAAAAAGGTTTGATTTTTAATTGTGACTGTAAAAGATTATTGTGGCACCCAATCATACCTCTGTAACACCTCTCAGGTCTTCCTGGACTGCCTGGACTGGATGGCTTGGATGGGCTTAAAGGTCAAAAGGGTTCTGCAGGAGCTCCAGGTAAAGATGAGAAATAACTGGAACAGAAAATCTTCTCCTAAATCACTGAAAGTGCAAGGAGTGGTGCATGTTATTTTGATGTTTGCCTTGCCCAGAAGATATCATTAAGGCTCAGACTAAACTTTCAAACAGAATCTAAAATATGCCTAATGGCACACCTGCAGTTATTTGTGGGGAAAACTTTGAAACTTCCATTACTCGCATAATGTTGTTGGAACATTTCAGGGCTGTTTATAAAATTAAAAAGTTAAGTGCAGATGATTCAAAGGAGAGCCAAGTCTCAGATAAAACTAACAAATTAAAAGGAAACTTGTGAAATCCCAGCTCCATTTAAAGTCCTGGGGAGTTGTGCCACAAACTTATGAGGAACATGGATTTCACTCATGCTAATGCATTTGCAATTTTCAAAAGGTGCTTTTGAAGCACTATTAAAAAAACAATGCTTATAATCTATCTAAAGATTACAGATATATGCTGGTAGAAAATTAAATTTAGAACCATGCAATCACATTACATTTCAGGTACAGACAATAATGACACCATATAAAATAACCCCTGAAGAAGAGCATTAAAGCAAAAAGATTACTTTCTTTGAAAGTGATGAATTAGGGCCAGATTCAACAAAACTCTATCCAGCTTCCAAGAGAGAACCAGAAAAACAGCACTAGGCAACCCTTGCAAGGAGGAACATCTGCAACTGGTATTTCTGTTCTGCACATCTGTATTTGTACTTGCTGTAAACTTTATGTACATAATTGTTTTCTTATAAAGGTCAGAGTGAGACAGGGCCCCCAGGATACCCAGGAGAAATTGGACCAAAAGGAGACAGAGGTGAACCTGGATGGCCTGGTATTTCTATTCCAGGCCCCCCTGGAGAAAGGGGATTCCCAGGATTTCCAGGTAAGAATAGGTCTTCTCCAAAGTGCTGCTCTGCAGAATTGAAATTAAGGTCAATTACTCTGGTTAATACGAACATTACTCAGAAGATTCTCTCCCTAAAAACATTTCTGTTTTAACCTGCTGATGTTTCCTGAGTAGAGATACATAGACTCTGGAATTTCTAGTTTATGTTATAGGAGAGGAAAGAATGAAAATAGAAAATTATGGACTTGAATAGGCTCAGGGAATTGCTAGGTAGGGTTGCCACTTGGGAAGAAATTCCTGAAGAAAAAGAGTGCAGAAGATCTGGCAGTCCCAGAACTACAGTAAATCTATCAACTGTTCTGATCTAAGTGCAAGATAGAACTGCTTCACAAGATTCCAGTGGTTATTTTAGAGCTTGGTAATATAGGAATTGCATACAAATGGAAAAAAGCAAGTGTCTGAGGAAGAGCCACTGAGAAAGTGAAGAGACTGGAGCATCTGTCTTATGAGGAGAGGCTGAGGGAGGGGGAATTGCTTTAGCTCCAGAAGAGAAGGCTCAGGGGGAGTTTATTGATATGTGTAAGTACCTGATGGGAAGGACATGGTGACAGTTCCTTCCTAGTGATATCCAGAGACAGGACAAGAGGTAATGGGCACAAACTGACATACAGGAAATTCTACTTAAATATAAGGAAAAGTTTTATTTTCCCTGTGAAGGGAATTGAACATGGGAACAGGTTGCCTGAAGAAGTTACAAAATGTCTGTCATTGGAGATACTCAAACTGCAGCTGGACAGTTTGAGGCAACCTGCTCTAGCTGATCCTGCTTTGAGGGGAGGGTTACACTAGAAAGTCTCCAGAGGCCCACTCAAGCCTCAGCAATTCTGTGATTAGAAGTGACATCAGCTTTACACTCACAGACCTTGCTACAGTCACATAACACATGGAAGAAAAATAGCAGGAGGTGAAATCTGGTGAGGCGAATTATTCTAAGATGAAGACACAATCATTTTTCTTAGTTTGGTTCCTAGTTTGGGAACTGGGGGAGTCAACAGAATGGTGCTGTTGAGGAAAAAAGAGGAAGTTTAATTCTGAGATGTATTAACACTGCTTGACATAGGACAGGTGAGGCCTCCCATGGTTGTGACCAGCTTTGACAAATAAGGGAAAGCTGACCAGAAGGTAAATGGAAGGATGGGGTCAAAAGCAAGACAGAAGAAACTAGATTTGTTTTTTGGTAGAAAAGAGAAGGCAACAGAATGCAACCCACATGTTAACAAGCTGCAACTGTTCAAAAGTGTTATGCAGAGGATGGTAACCTGCAACTCTGCCTGTCACAAGTAAGGGCATAAATGTTTTACTGTGTAAAAATCCAGATTAAAGATTAGGAAAAAAATTCATTTAAGGCTAGTAAATCCATCTTGTCCACTGAGGTTTTTAGGAATTGGTGTAACTCTCTTTTGCCAGGAACAATCTCTGAATACTTACCCTGCCTCAGGCAGAATCATTTCACAGTCCCCACTCATCTTACATTGTTACCATTTCTCCCTTTGCTGGAATTCAGGAAAACGTGGCTATCCATGGCAATGTGCCAACATGTGATGATGTATTTGTAAGGTTACATAGAGTTTATGGGGAGAATTAAAAATTTAAAAAGACAACAGATATTTTCACGTTGACAAGATGGCCTCATTAGCCTGGGGACTGGTATGTTTGGTATACAAATGGGAGCATACATTACCTCCATGACTTCTCATGTCAGCATTCTTTTAGTTATTACCTTCTCTCTGTAATCTAAAGAAAACCCAGATTTTTTTTTAATTTTTTGTTTTAAATGTGATCCCTTAGGTAGAAGAGGACCTGTTGGACCCACTGGACCTATGGGAAGATGTCCTGATAGTGCTTCCCCTGGTCCTCCAGGTGATCAAGGATTACCTGGTTTAGATGGCATCAGAGGTATTAAAACTAAAAATACCAATTTTTATCATGTAAAAAATCCCTGAGGCTACTAGGAGTAACAGGGTTACTCTCTGTGGAACAATGTATAGAAGTGCATATGGAATAAGGAAACCCATCAATGCCTCAGTGAATACAAAGAGAAGTGAACACTATGTATGTATGTATATGTCCAGAGCAAGGACAAAATGCAGATCTCCAGACTAAGCAACACAGTAATTAACGTATAAGATATAAATATAGAGAAACAGTGTTTCAATGAATGTCCCAGTACCTTGCCACCTTCTGCTTGCACAGAGGTTAAATAACTTTAGGAACTATTCCTGACATTGTCTTCCTTAGAAAGCCTTGGACAAAGGCTAACACTAGTATTTCGAAAAACGTGCAAGGGCTGTCCTACATCTTAGAGAAAAAAACAAAAACCTAGAGTAAAATAAAAAAAACCCCACCAGCAGAACATGGCTATTTTTAGACGTTTATATTTTGTGCATTCATTAAGAATAAAGTTCTTTTACCATAGGTGATCCTGGGAATCCTGGTCCTCCTGGAGAGACTATCTTTGTGCGAGGAGATCCAGGTGATACTGGCATTCGAGGGGCACCAGGTAATCCTGGGCCACGAGGACAACAGGGAGCCAGAGGCCCTCCAGGGAGCCCGGGAAGAGAAGGCCCAAAGGGTATGGTCAGAGATGTTTTTAAGTTGTGTGCATTTATGCCCAGCCCCTGAGACTGAGCCTTGTGCCCAGGGGGCTGCCATTGGAGATGCAGCCAGGCAGAAGGGGTGGAGGCTGGACATTCCACAGCTCTGCCTGGTTACCTACAGATACGATGGGGTTGGGGTAGAAGGTGAGAGTAGAGACAGATTCACACGTGCTGCTTCCAACAGCTTGTTGGAAGACACCCCTGCCAACCTAAGGCAGTAAAACATTTGATTTTGCCAGATAAGCAAACCATGACCTCTCTTAAAGGGTCTTGAGAAACTATGGAAAACGCAGATGTGTTTGAACTAACAGAGTCTCACATCTGCCCCATATCAATAGCTTGAGGCTTTCAAGAGATTCTTTAGTTTGAAACAGAAATCTACATACTCTGCTTCTTTCACGCACTGTAGAGAAATCCCATCTACACCAATCACTTCCAATCTCTACAAAAAGAAAAGTCCTAATTTATAAGTCAGATCCAGACCAGGGAAAGAAGAAATGTGCATTTCTTTCTGTGACACAACAGAGTTGAGGCCTCCCAAGCATTTTTTGTTACTCAAGCATCCAGACTTCATTTTAGCTATGTTTGGTGTTATTTCCAGGCCCTATGGGGATCCATGGCCCACAGGGTCCACCTGGTGCTACAGGACAACCAGGAGACCAAGGTTTTCCAGGAAGACCTGGTCCCAGAGGTCCCACAGGTACTTATGAACCTGTCGCTTATTGTCATTCAACTATAACTGTGATCTTTCTATTCATAATAATCATACTAATGTTTACTTGCATGCAGATAATTTAAACAATCTCAGAAAAAAGACCCCTGCAGTTGTCAACTTAACTGATTTCTCATTTGAGTGAAAATTTCTGAACTATTTGTTTCTAATGTCACCTCATGTAAGTGATTTCAGTTCTCATTCCATTCTTCACTCTAATTTACATGCCTGAAACTTGCTTCCACCTGCACCACAATGGCCACAATCTGCTTTCCATTTTTCAAATCCTTCAGGTTTCATAGGTAAGTTCATGACTCTTGATTATTATTCTTTGCATGGGAGCTCCCTTATGTATAGAAACATTCAGCTCTTATTAGAAGGTATCCTTGGCGTGGTTCTAGGAGTAGTAGTTACTGCTACCAGGACACAGTTCTAATATATGCTTTGCATAAACAGCACTGATATCATGAGAATGCTCTGCTGAGAAGTCTCATGCTAGGACATTAATTAGACTTGTGAAACATTTGTTTCTAGTTCTTGTTTGGGTTTTTTTTTTTCTTTCTAACCAATATCATAGCAAAAGCTTGAATCCTAACACTGGATTACTACAAACACTGAACTCTCCATCTGACTAAATGTTGATCCAAAATGCAAACAGGCAGGAGGTCCCAGTAACTTACAATATATAAAATGTATCTATTCTGGTTTGGGTTTTTTTTTAATATTAGAATTACTTCAAATGGCCATTATGGGCTAGGTTTTTCTGCCTGCCTATTGATGGTTTTGCAGCAACACAGTAGGCAAAATACTGCAAAGTTTTCCACGTGCTAAGGTGTTTGCACTGAAGTTGGGTAGGTATAGACTTTAGGCTTTAACTCAAGTCTGTTTGGGGCACATTAAGACTAAAGCTATACACCAAATATGGAATATAGAATCACTGAATAGTTTAAGTTGGAAAAGACCTTCAAGATATCAAATCCCACCATTAAGCCAGCACTGCCAAGGGCACCACTAAACCATGTGCCACATCTACATGTCTTTTCAATAACACCAGGGACGGTGACTCCACCACTTCCCGGAACAGTTCCAGGGCTTGACAACCCTTCTCATGAAGACATATTTCCTTATATCCAATATAAGTCTCCCTTGATGAAACTGAAGGCCATTTCCTCTTGTTACTTGGGAGAAGAGAGTCTCTACAAGCTCCTTGCAAGTAACTGTAATGGAGCAATAAGGTCCCTACTGACCCTCCTCCAGACTAAAAACCCCCAGTTCCCCCAGCTGCTCCTCACCAGGCTTGTGCACCAGACACTTTGCAGCTCCATTGCCTCTCTCTGGACACACTCCAGTACCTCAATGTCTTTCTTGCAGTGAGAGGCCCAAAACTGAACACAGGATTCAAGGTGCAGCCTCACCAGTGCTGAGCACAGGGGAATGGTCGCTGCCCTGGTCCTGCTGGCCACACTATTGCTGGTACAGGCCAGGATGCCACTGGCCTTCTTGCCCACCTGGGCAAAGATCACAAACCAGCTAACACACACTTGCTACCACTGGCTTGCCATGCCGTTAATACTGCTCTAAAAGACTAAGGGTAAAATTAAAATCAGTGGGACTCAATAATTCAAGATTTTAAAATACTTAAAGTATACTCTTGAATACCAAAATCAGCTAACATTTATGGTGACTTTTTGCATGGGAGCTATTAGCCAGTCTTCCAATTCACTTTCCCACTACACATTCCAGGTGACCCTGGTGAATCAGGAAAAGTAGATGATTCATGCCCTACAACCCCTGGGCCTCCTGGGGACGCAGGGCAAAGAGGAGAGGATGGCTCTGCAGGATTACCAGGGCCAATAGGCCACCCTGGACCCCAAGGTAAGCTCATGTTTTGAAAGCTTGGATGTTCTTTTCAGCCATTTAGAGAACAAGTAGAAAAGGGTCAGAGTGTCAGAGTTTCTTCTGTTTTACCCTCTCTCTTCTCCGTAAACACTTACTAACAGTCTCCAGAAACCCATAGCGGGCTGGTTAATGCTGAGGGTGATGGATAAATGTAGCTGAACCAGGCTGTTTGAGCCTGCCTGTGCTACATTCCCTTTTCCTAGGCCAGGGAGGGCAAAAGTATCAGGCACTGTTGAGAAAAAAGTTCTTCAAATGGTATTTTTCCTTTTTCCCCCAAAAATTGTAAAGCAATGCCTCAAACCACCCCTTGGGTTAGACCTATTTGGAGCATGTTTAAAATATGCATGCTTTAAAATTTAGCAATAATGAATCCCAAAGCTCTGCTAACCAAAATCCTAAAAGGACAATGAAGTCAGAGAAGAGGCTACAATAGAGCTCTTTATCTGTTAGAACATGAAAAAAGTTACCACCAAAGAAAATTGACCAAAGAGATCTTAAAAGGAAGTGATAAAAGACTGAAACATTCTTCTGGCAGAAGAAAGCAAGAGCAATGCTGGTACTGGTGATCCCAAAAGAGAGGCCACCTTCATAGAAATACAGCATAGCTCATCTACAGAGTGTCTTCAGTTTAGATGGTGGAACCCCTCTTGTGGTGTAAGGTATTTCCTACTTGGGAAACGAAAGTTTTTTGTGTTGGCTGCTCTAGACATCCAGTGTCTCCAGAGAAAAAAATCCATTATTGTCTCCCAGGAGATTCCCTGCAGCAGTCATTCCTATCATGAAAGGAAACAATGCAATTTTCAGTCAGCTCTCTAGTTTTACATATCTTAGTTGATTTGCCAGCTAAAAGAAATTTCTGGGGTTACACAGCTGTGTTTCCATTATATACATCATTAAGTGTTTCTGTAAAACCAGGCAATACTTGCACTGGTTTTATGAAAGAAATAAAGAAATATTAATGCTTTTTCCTTTATTAAGATAGGAGAATCCAATTTTCTCCTGGCTTGGAAGGAAAACTGGAAGTTATACTGGCAAAAGCAATGGATTTTATTAAAACCCTTCAGTGTGCTTAAGCTTTGGCAGAATAACTATGCAACCAACATAGAAAAGCTGTTAATTGTTTTGACTGGTTCAGGTTTTCTTAGTAAAAAGTAACATGGGGAAATTTGAATGTTGTGAGACAACCTTGAATTACTCATTCTGCAGGTTAAATAGCAAAATCTGCAAGGAATGAGACACCATTACTGAGAAACAACTGTGGTGGGTGCTAGAGAAACACCCTCATCTGAAAACTGGTGTTTATCAAAGGAGGAAAACCACTTCTAAATGCAACAATACCTGACAAGTGTAACTTTGTTCAATTCAGGTTATGTTTTAAGTAGCCAGTGAACAGGCCCATCATTATCTGCACACTACATGAGATGTATCTTTTACTGTCATGGCCACACCTTCCCTGCTAATGTATAAAATGCAAGGACATGTGAGAAATACAAAAAGGTGAGGCCATCAGGAGCCTAAAAATGTCTTTACCCTTCCCCACTGGATGTAGTCCAGTTCTGCAGTCTCTCCCTGTTCTCTAAGTACTCCAGTACATCTGTTAGTTCAAGGAGAGTTCACTGTATGTTCTTAGACTTTGCTGAATGGGGTTCTCAAAGCTGACAGCTTGGCTTGCCTCAGGAGGAGTTACTGCTCATTCCATGGTACAGATCCTGATGGCAATTCTGCACGAGGCTTGCATGATAATGTTTGCTGGGGAGTGCTTTGATTTCAACTGTAAATCACACAAGATCTCTGGAGAGGATGGAAAACCTTATCAGGAGCTGCTATTCCCAAAGTCATGTGTCTGAGCTACTGCTGTGGTCACAGGGTGAATAAGTGGTGAAGAGAATTCCCAGCAGAAGTAGTTCTGCACCTCCCTGCCCTGGTGTCCATTTCGCTGACTGGCCCTTTGTGTTTGGACAATGTAGAACCTTAAATGCAGCCCTGTGAAGGAAAAGCACATACTTTTTATTTATCTAGGCGTAAAAGGTGAAGAAGGATCATATGGCCTGCCAGGTCAAGATGGGTTACCTGGGGCACCTGGACCACCAGGTGACCACGGGAGCCGAGGAGAGCAAGGGTACACTGGGCCACAAGGTAAGGATGGAGCATGACTCTGGGGGGGACATATGTGAGCTGATGCACAGACTCAGTTTTCTCTCTGCTTCCCCAGTTCTCACATGGATATATCCACCTCTAGCCTGAGGTTCCATGACACCTCTTGCCCCCTCTCAGTTAAAGCACTGACAGTGATATTTGTGAATGATTTCACAACAAGACCTGTTGGAAGAAAATTTATCTCAGCAGCCATTAGTAAGCAGAAAGGCAATTAACCACCCATGCTCAGACAACTTATATCAAAAGGCATGCATGTCTGAGCCAGGACTAACGGGCAACTGTCTGGCAGTAATTAAAATTGTATTTTAACTGTGGCTGCTCTCTAATAAATTACGGGTTTAATATATATGTGAGGAAGGGGCATCGACTGTTACTGCAAGGATTCAAATTCAGTCCAGACGTTCTGTTCATCCTACTGAGTAAGTCTGGGAAATCCCTGCCCACTTCAGTTTATTTCTTAATCCATACAGCACCAGACAGAGGCACAATAGAAAAGCCAAGTGCCAAGCATTCAGTGGCAATCTAGTTCATTTCTCTCCCAGAAGAAGGGTAACAGAAGTCTACTTGTGTCTTTATTGCCCATGACAGCCTTGAAGTTGTATTGATAATTGAAGTTGTATTATATCCACCTGGGAACTCCTTACTGAGCATTTAACACACAGCTGGTGTGCATTTTTACTATATGTTATACAAGCAAATTCCTTTTACCTTTCTCCAAGGTCCACCTGGCCAGACTGGTGTCCCAGGACAACCAGGCCCCCATATTAGATCTGCAAGTGGATTCTTGCTCGTCCTTCACAGTCAGTCAGACAGAGAACCACTCTGCCCACAGGGGATGCCAAAGTTATGGACTGGCTATAGTCTGCTGTACCTGGAAGGACAAGAGAAAGCCCATAATCAAGATCTTGGTATGTATTGTACATAATTGCTCTCCAGCTAAGGGGTAATATGGTGTTGTCAATACAATGAAAGACAAGTCACATGGAGCAAGCTACAGAACCATCAGTTACCAGTTACTTATTTTCTACAGACTCAAAACTAATTTACACTGATGATAATGAACTTGGTTATGCTGCCCTATTTGTCACCATTTAAAATGGCTTTCTGCTGCTATGCAATCGAATGAAAAAATATTTCAATCTCTAACTAATTTTGACTTGAAGTTGGAGAGATGAGTGGTTTCTTTCATTTATCTCAGCTCATTTTAGGCTGTCTTTGAAGTCACTGGAGAAATTTTCCTAGGTCAGAAATCTCATTTGGCCACTGAAATAACTTCCTGGAGGATCTGCTCCTTTTTTACTATAGACACAGCTTGGGAAAAAGAGCTGGTTAAGTTGGGTAGGTACATTTGGGCAGTGTAAGTAAGCTTTACAAGTAAATTATGCCATCATGTGTACATGTGCTTTTAAGAGTCAGAAGCTAATGTTTTTTGGAAAAGCCAAAGCCAAATTTATCCCAGAGAGAGCTCCTTTTGGTGCCTTGGGTCATTTCTTATCTGTCTTCTACAATTCTGACTAAAATTAGGTGTCTGAATAAGCTGCCTGCCTTGCAGCTTGAGGAACTGATTGGTGGTAATTTGCACAGAAAGTTTCCTAAATTCTTGTTGACTTGTTATACAAGAGGCAGAGAAGTCTCCGAGGAGGAAAGATCAAGGACCTAATAAGCTGAACAAAAAAGAAATGTTTAAAAGAGCAATAAAAAGAGCTATTTTTAGAATAGCAGTGATGTTTTAGAATGTTTTCACTACTGTGTGTTTGGCATTCCCCAGGAGAGCCAGCTGCTAACAGAATGCCTCATAACAGCAGTAAAAGTAAGATTCAAAGAGAACAGAGTCCTTGTCTCCTGTGTGATTTTGCAGGCATTTTCCCTACTCAGGCTGCTCCACATCCTTCATTAGTACTGGAATGGAATATTATCAGTGATAAACAAAAGTGGCTTCTACATAGAAATGTCGCATCTTTAATGAAGGTGTTTGGGGTTGGGGGCATCACAGAAATAACACTTTGCACACCAAGTTCAAGGCAGAACTTTGTGCAGTGATTATTGCTTACTAAATAGGCCATCATGGAACTGTTCTAAATTCAGTTCCGGAAGAAGTTCACCTCAGAAATATGCACTGGTCACTTCTTGGTTCCCACTGATGTCTGCCTGATGAGAATTTTGCAGGATTGGCTCTGCAAAATCCCTCAATCCTTTTTTTTTTCACTTTGGGAGTCTGCGAAACCTTTCTGGAAGGTAGTAGGACAGCTGCTGAGATTTCAGCTTAATGCACTGCTAGCAACGGCTTGTCATACTTCACAAAAATTTTTCTATTTATCAGCATTGTCATTTGGTTTCTCACTGCTCCTAGTGAGTTTGTAAATAGCTGATCTCGTTTTAAACCAGCCGCCACCTCTTGCCTAATTTATTTTTCAGTGTTGGCACAGCTAAGAAATTTGTTATCATAACTGTTTCCCATGGTGACAAACTACATCATGTTTAGGAAGGAAGATACTTACTGGTAAAAGGTCTCTGTTTTTCATGGAGCCATTTTGGTAAAGGGCTTGGGAGGCTTAACATCTGTGAATTATCTAAATCCTGCTAAGATACGTAGTTTTACAGCAACACTGGCCAGAATACTATTTTCAACTTACCTAGAAAGTGGAGTAATTTGCATCGCTTGTTGTTATTGCCAGGTCTGGCTGGATCCTGCCTCCCTGTGTTCAGTACCATGCCATTTGCTTACTGCAACATCAACCAAGTGTGTTACTACGCCAGCCGCAATGACAAGTCCTACTGGCTGTCCAGTGCTGCTCCCCTGCCCATGGCACCGCTGTCCGAGGAGGAGATCCAGCCATACATCAGCAGATGTGCTGTCTGCGAGGCCCCAGCACAGGCAGTGGCACTTCACAGCCAGGACCAGTCAATTCCTCCCTGCCCACTGAACTGGAGGAGCCTTTGGATAGGATACTCTTTTTTGATGGTAAGAAAGTGGGTGCATGATTATATAGATACATTTCTTTCATCCAGCTTTGGTATTCTAAAGGTTCAAGGATTTTTAGCTCTGAAAAGTAAATTATCCAATGTCTAGCAAACATTAAAGAGGAAAATTCACAAGAAACAAGACAAGGGTTAGTTCCAAATTGCAGAATCTGGCTGTAGCTACATATACTGTACTCAGAGCCTTAAGATACACGTTTCCTAAAATTACAAAGGTTTTGCTGGATTTTCATGTACAAAGACATAATTTTCAGAATTAGAACTCCAGGTCTTTTCAATGCCATCCTCAAGTTACATTTGCAGCAGTTTGGATAATGGCATCGTTCAGAATCAACCCAGACTACTCCTTTCTTCAGTTTGATAAATACCAGAAAAATAAATGAGCTGGCTCTAGACTTTGAGATTAATTTATTACAGAACAAATTAAGATTTTCTCCAGCAAAAGAATCTTACTCCAATTTAAGATTGCAAAAACCAGCACAGTTAAAAGCAAGTAGAAAAAAAGACAGATGAACATAATTTACCTATTTTTGCTGCACAGTTACCAAGTTCTCTCTTTGTTCCTTCCAGCACACTGGCTCTGGTGACCAGGGTGGTGGACAGTCCCTTATGTCACCTGGAAGCTGCCTGGAAGACTTCAGATCAGCACCATTCATCGAGTGCCAGGGCCAGCGGGGAACGTGTCAGTTCTTTGCTAATGAATACAGTTTCTGGTTGACCACTGTGATGCCTGAGCTGCAGTTTGCACCAGCGCCCCTATCAGGGACTCTTAAAGAAGGACAAGAGCAGAGGAAAAAAATCAGTAGATGCCAGGTATGCCTGAAGCATGGCTAAGAAGCAAACCAAAAACAGGCAGCTAGAGAGAGAGGCTTGAGTGAGGATGAGCAACATGCTAAAGGTTTAAAAAGCAGCTCATGTTTGAATACATGTGGAAGTGTGCAGCACTGTTCTTTGCTGGAATGGATATATGAGACTGAAAGATGAGGGATCTGTTGAGCCTCATCCACCCATGTATACACATCTGCAGGCAGTAAAATCTCTGTCACATTGGAGTCCACTGCTGTAATGTACAGGGAGCAAGGCGAGCTTGGAGGATTGAGTCAGGCTGGGAATACCAAGGACACCATACCTGTTGTGCAAGAGAATGGACTTCCTGTTAAAAATGGCATTTACAGCAGGAAGAATATGTGCATTTATATGGCGTATTATAAATATTTATCTATATCAATAGAAATGTGCAAACATACAAATATCAAAGCCCTGTAGCTGAATTTCCCAAGCTAAAGAAACTTTGCACTTGCTGTTTCTGAGGGAAGGGAAAAATGTAATTGTTAAAAAATAATCTACTAATAAAAACAATGAAGATCAAAGTCTTTTACCACTGCAGTACTGAACCAGACTGTGAAAGAACTGTTAATTGGGCTTTCATAAGCAACAAAAAGCTGCAAATCCATTTAATAGCAGATTATGTAAGAAAATAAAATAAGATGAGATTAAAAAATCCTTAAAAACCTGTATTTATATTTACAATTAATTTCTAAGAGCAGTTACATTAAATTATTAAACTCTAGTCCAAGTTGCTGAAGAAAAAAGCAATTTCTAACATTAATTGAAAAGAAACAGTGATATGGTGATAAAGCGGGTGAACTTATCTGAGTGATGAATATAAGAAGTGTTAGGACAATAAATTGTGTTCATATTTTGCTTCTTTGTTTGTAAATACACCACCAAAAAAAGAACCATCGCCATTAAGATCCTTATGGAATGATAGCTCAGAAGATGCTTTTTATTTTTTAAAGCACTGATTGTAAAAATGTTCATATCCTAAAGCACTAATCGCCTTTTGAAAAAGTGAAAACCCATTTGTACCTCCTTCATTCAGCTCTAAAACCAGAACTATTTAATGGTTTTATATCATGGGGAAACATCTGAAAACACAGACTGCAAATGGAGAGTCCGTCATGTGCAGAAGGGCCACAAATGCTCCTTTTACCAGTTAAATAAGCTACATTTTACTAGAATGGAAACGAATGCTGGTTCCAGCACTCTTCATTTCAATTTGTGTTCACTGAGGTGCCCCCAGCAAAAGGATTTTCAAGGAAACTGCCATCCTCATCCAAGGGTCCTAATTCAAAGCAAACTCCCTCTGAAGCCATCACGAGTACAACAGGCTGATCAGCCAATTTAAAAGCTGGATACACAAACTCAAAGAGCAGGAAAGACAGACATTCCAGTCTCAGCCAGAGGAAAATAAAACAGACAGAGGATAAGTCCAGTCGAGTGTAAATACATCTGACTGTGCAACTTCCTCCTGACACAACCAGCCAGACCTCTGATGTGCTGTGCTGACATGGTGGTCAACTGACTCTGCCCTTTCACCTGAGCAAGGGTCAGGAGCCCTCCTGGGGCATGTGCCATTCTCACCTGTGGCAGGGAACATTTCCCTCTGGTCCTAGTGCCTGCTGGGACGGGGCACACCTCTGGTCACTCCTAGGTGATCCTGGCTGCACATGTCAGATCTGACACCACACTGCTGAGGAGGGGCGAATCCCTTCCATTGACCTGTATGCAGGAATTCCATCCCCTCCTGATTCAGGCAGCATCCCAAGAGCAGGGGAGAGCAGCTCTCCAGTCTGACATAAACCCCAAAGTCTCGACTCTGCGAGGTGCTGAGCAGCTCAGGAGCTTCCTGTGGGAAGAAAGCAGCAGGTGGAGAGGAGCACCAGTGCTTAGGTCACCTGTTCTCCAAGGTGTGCAAACTGGGTTTCCAAAAAGGTCTCAGCTAAAGCCCCACGGGGCTGGGAGCTGAAGCTGCTGTTCACAGTCACAGGAACAAACACCAATGGCTCAGGTGATGGCCCCATTTCCTGAGTGGATTTAGGTGATTCCACACTGAGGTCTCATTTGTGAGCCTTACCTGACAGTGCTCACCAGCTCTCCCATCACTCATTTGCAGTCTCTTTTCAGGTGAGAAACACTGGAGAGGGGCTGTGGCTTTGCTGAAAAGCAAAGTGGGGCTTTTGGTATGAATTGCACTGAGGTATACAATAAAACCTTATATACTATGTTACTGCAAATTTGGTCATAAAGACAAGCTGAAGATAAGGGAATAAAATGGGTTCACTTAACTTGAACAAATATACAGAAAATCTTAAAAACATCAACAAAACACCTCACCAATAATTTAAATAGGCCATTTCACAGCATTCTACCACGTTGCTCTTTTGTTTAAAAACATCACACAAATCAGTCATATTTCTGTATTATTTTGATGCAGACTTTTTGCACCTGTGCCAGTTCCCTTTTCCTATGGTCTGTAAGAACATATAAAGGACTTGTATTTTCAAGCTACTACAGACAGGTCAGATTTCCTAAATGTGTAAATTCCTGTTCCATGCTCAGCTAACTCCATAAGGCATTTGTCAGAAATATTGTACTAATTTAAAATGAAATTGCAGATAAATTGCTTAATATTACACAGCAAGTAAAACAGATCAAAGCATAAAGCAGCAGATGCTTTAACTCTGCAATTATTTGTCCAGTGACTATAAGTAAAAAAATAACTGCTAAATTATTCATAGGGAACCTATTTATGAAATTGTGTGAAAAGGCATAGCTGAAACTGTTAAAGTAAAAATACTCCTAAAAGCAATGGCCTTGTGCTAGTCCTTGAAGTCCAAATTCCCCTTACTATGGCATTCTAGAGTTTGAATCTTGTGTAGGCCTGGTGAAAAAGTGAATTTTATCCTCAACAGCATGCAGGATATTAACAGCAACACAGAAAATGATGCTGGCTACACTTGGATGTCACAGGAATTGGAACCATTTGAGTTGAACTGCCTGGGAATTAAATTCAGAACCAGTGATTTCCAATGAAGGGATTTGCTTGCCCATCCCCCTGGCAAACCATGGCCAGGGCACAGGGATGGTCCTGCTCTAACTCGGGGCAAATCCTCAAGGCAAGTGGCAAATTCTTGTCCCTCACATCTGTGTGCATCAGGATTTCTAGAGGATAACAAGTGGAAGAAAAACACTGCATGGCCTGAACTGTAATCTGCTCACAGGGAATGTGGCCATTTTTGCTTCATTTGGTATTTTTCATTTCAAGGAAGGAGATGCACAAGCCCTATACTGAAAACATCTCTTGAATGTCATCTTTTGGTTTATACAGAGCATGCCAAAAGGGAGAGACTAAAGCAAAACTTACAACAGGTATCACTCATTTTATCATAATGGTGCTGTACTGTAAAAATGGTATTTTAAAACAGTACTTCAAATTCATCTGTGTACAGCAGAGCTTCTGGATTTGGAGTCCACAATCCACATGCAAAGAACAGGTACCAGAATGAGAATACACCAAAGATGCTTCAGCTCCAGACAGAGGTGGTGCTTGGCTGGGGCCTGTGAGCTGACACAGCCTCCTACAGAAGCAGGGCAGGGGCCATGGCCAGGTTTTGCTGCCCCAGGCCCCTGCTTGTCATGTGCTGCCACCTCAGCAACATCCCCTGCCTGGGAGCTGTCGAGCCCCTGTGGAGAGCTGGCCCTGGCTGGCAGCCACACATCTGTCCAGCTGCTTCACCCCACAGCAGGACAGGAGAGAAAACATGAGGAAAAGAGCAAGAAACTCACTGGTCAGAATATAGATGGGGGGAAATCACTTACCAAGTACTGTTGGGGGCTAAACAGACTCAGCTCAGGGAATTTAATTTATTATTTTGGGGAAAAAGTTGACAAACCTTAACATACCTTGCCTCCAAGTTTCCAAGGGTCAAGTCACTCCAGGCCCTGCTCTGCTCCCTTGTTACCACAGCAAGTGCCAGTCAGTCCCTTCAGGGAGGCAGGAGGTAGCCAGAAGCTGCTGGGGGCTCGTGTTCCAGGTACAAAGTAGCTTCTCTGTGCTGCACCTTCCTTCTCACTCTTTCCCTGTGCTCTGACATTGTTCCTCTGTGGGCTGCAGCCTGTTTGTGGGAATACCTGCACGGGCATGGGTCATTCCCAAATCACATTATTATGTGCAAGAAGTTTAAGCAAAACTGGTCCAGGGATACTTCCTGAGTAAACTCTTAACCAAAAACCTCTTTCCTGCTTTGGCTGGTTCATAAGCACCAGAGGAAAACAAAAGTAGTATCAACACAGTCAAAACCCAAAATTCTTATAGTCCATAATTTTTTTTCTGTATTTAAGGCAAATTAAGCAAACCTTTTATCCATTAACCCAGGCAGCTCACTTTTTTGAAAAGGATCCCCCTAAAGCTTTAAAGTACACTCTTGAGCAGACTGAATGTGCTCTGCATCACACCTGCTCCGGGCACACAGAGCCAGCACACAGGGAGTGTTGCCAGCACAGTGTGTGGGGCCACACCAGCAGCCCTCAGCAATGCTCTGACTTGTACCACATCCAAATTCAGAATATAAACCACAGCCATCTGCGAATTTGTTTCTGTTATTCCACATGGCCACTTCAGACTGATGTCCCAGACTGACTCCCGGCCTTTCCAGGGCTTACAAGCAATCCTTAAGTAACTTGTAACTCCACTCAGTGGCCATATACAGACAAATGCTGCACAGATGAGGATTTCTGTTCTAAGGCTTGACTTGCATTAGAACTGTCTGAGCAAGATAGAAAACATCCATTCAAGACCACAGGAAGGATCTGTAACGGGGAACAGTTACTTGCAAGAAAAAGGATCTCTCCAAAGCCAGCTGTGAGAAGCACCAGTCAGGCAAGAACGGAGCCCATTAGTCTTCAAAACAATAAAAAAAATTCTGACAGCTCTGCTAAGAACTTTCCAGCAGGTGAAGCAATTGCTTCATCAAATTGGGGATCTATTTCGTTACTAGATCTGATTTCAGAAATCAGCATTTTAAACTGACCAAACAACAGAAACAGTTGCTGAAATTCTGCCCACCTGAACCATCTGGAAAACTAGCCAGGTGGAGGAAAAATCCCCACCAGCACTCCAACAGATGCTGCTCCATATTCATATTTAACAGCTTTCCCCTTTCCTAGTCACTTCATCCAGATGTTCCAGAAGGTAGTGGAAGTTCAATTAGAGGTGATATTTTATAAGTACAAAGTAAAAACAACTCCATATTTATCACTGAACGTGTTCAACAAACACAGTTCCTCCATGTAAGGCAGCTCACGCACCTCACAGCACAGCTCACCTCGTCCTTGACCACACACTGCCCCACGGCTTCACAAAAGAAGACAGGCTTGAGCTTCGTGAGGTTTGAAATTCCACATATTTAAATGTTTTCCTCAGATTCACTGAAGTAGAAATGCTGAACATGAGAGACAAAAGCCTAACCAAGTCCTAAAGGAGGACCCGCAGTAAGGTACCACCCCTACAGACAGACTCTCTGTAGTGTCCCTGTGCGGTACTCCTGGTTGGTTTACAGCAAGACTTGGAATGAAGCACTCAAGTCCCAAACTGACATCAGGTTCAGCTTGGCAAAACAAAGTTTCAGTACAAGGAAAACAAGATCTTTTCCTGAATTTAGTCTTCCATGCACTGATGACAAACACCACTCCCAAGGGGTGCTTTCACTAAAGTGGAGTTCAATCTTCCTCATAGGCAGAAATCAATTAAATTGATGTGAAGTGAAAAAGTTAAAAATGGTTACTCTGAGGCAGTTATATCTGCAGTCTGTTAGACTCTGCATGCTGGATTTTAAAAACTACAAAGCGAATTAGTATTTTAGAAGGTTTTAATTCTATTGTGCCTAAACATTTAAGATCCATGTGAAAAAGTGAACTAGATGCAATAAATAGTACCAGATGTTACAGAACTTTTGGCCACAGACAGGTTGTATCTCTGCATAAATGATGTCACAACAGCCTTCTCAGCTGCAGAACTTAATACATAAATAGTTTATAATTTTTAAAAGTCAGCAAAAAGTTCATTCCATACTCACTAATATTGTATGGATTTAGGGCCATTCTTTCACTTGTTACATGGGTAAGGAAGGAAAACACCGACTCACAGAAGTGGTTGTACACCAATCTCTCTTAAATGATCCCTGCAAAGAATCGTTTGGTGAAGGACCAAAGACCTAATCTAACATTCTGCACCAAGGCAAGCACATTTACTGCTGACCTGCCCAACAGCCCTGAAGGGGTGCTTGTTTAACCTGCTCCAAAGAGACAGAATAAGGAAATTCTGGAATATCTCTAGCTTATTAGGGAAGTTCACTATCCACATGTTTAGAAATCTTTTGCTTGCACTCCTTTTGCTGCAAGTTAGGCCAATTTCTGCTTGTAAATAGACAAGAGAGCTGGGCTTACCACTGTTCTCGTGCAGCAGAAGAATGCTGCATATGTATCCTCAATCTGCTCTTTTACTAACCCAGTTACATTGCCAATCTCAGCACATCATATAAACAAAAATGCCCAAACCATATTAGATGAGTATGAAAAACTGCCTTTCTCCAGTTTTCCCAGCTCCTGAAAGAGAAATGGATATCAGTATTTATTGTAAGACTTTTTAGAAAGCTTGACACTCCTTTAGAAACAGCTCCTATGACTGAAAGCTCAGAAGTGTTAATATTTTCTTGCCTTCTGAACTCTGGTAACAAATAAGAAATAACCAATTTTTTTTATATAGGGAACAATGAGAAGCTCATAATAAACCCATACAGTGCTTCTGTCCTTCATGTCTGCACACTCCAGAAGCCACAGCACAAACACGAGGATCTGCTCACCAGCTGTTGTGTGGAAGCATGATCCACACTCAAGTCACTCAGTGCTGAACCAAAATGGGTACAATTCCCCAGCCATGGAATCAGAGGGGAAAATGAACTGCAACGCCCATTCCCATCCCCTCTCAACAGAAGGAAGGGCAGCTGGACCCAGACTCTCCCAAGCCATCCATTCCTGGTGTCACGCCGCCGTGCTGTGCCATCTCCACATTCACACCTCTGGAGTACAGCCCTGGAGACAGGCAGAAGCTTCAAAGGTTCAGCATTTCTCTATTATTGTATCAACAGCATACATACACTTGGCACCCAGGAGTATCATAATTAAACAGAGCAAGGGATGGCCAGAGAAAGTTACTTTAGTCCTGCAGGATAAAAAAAATGGCCAAACTACCCTGAAGTGGCCAGTCCCTTCACTATCTCCTACTACACCATCTATATCTGTACAAATACTGTTTTTGTGGTATTTTAAGGGGCATTTTTTCCCCTTAGGAGAAGTGGTGCCACCAGGGAAAACAGCATGCAGACACAAAACCACAGAATTTGCCTGTGCTTAAAGATGGAAGAGGGAAAAGAATTTTAAAAGCTAAACACAGTTCTTTCATCACATCTTAATTCTGGGCCATGAAAAACCCTTATTTATTAACAGTAATATGTTAGGTCATTCAACCATTAAATTTCAAGAATGTGTCCATTAACAAGTCTGCTGATTAGGATTAATTAGGGAGTGGAATTTCTTACATGGTACCTGATCACAGAGTTTAGAGGACATACAAAAAACTCTCAAGAAATCACAGCTCCTACAACAAAGGAACCGAAGTGCAGATGCTGAAATATTTTATACAAAGCTAGGTTTTCTTAAAGAGCCCCTACTTAAGGGAGTCAGGCAGCGACCAGGGCCGGAGAATAAGCAAGGTCCCACACCCACCTGGGTAACTGCCCTTAATTTTTCTCCTTGAAGAGACCAAGCACAACAGAGCACACTGGGGATTCATCCAGCACATCTGCCTCAGCAGTGCTCTGACACCTACACTGATGGGGGCTTTAATGGCAAAGATCCTGCTAAGGATTCACAGAACAGTTTGGGTTTGAAGGGACCTTTAAAGGCCCTCCAGTCCAAACCACCTGCAACAAAGCAGGTGTTAATAAACCTTCCAAATACTCTAAGCACCAGAATTTTCAACACTCAACTCCAAAACCTCCTCTAAATTAAAAAGAAACAAAATTAGTCCCAATACAATCAATCTGCCCCCTTGGTATTACAAGTCTTCATTTCTAACAACATGGCAGAAGCTCCGTCATTTAAAATATACACCTTATTAATTACCACAATTAAAACCAAACAGCTTTAAATGTTAAAAAAATATTTATTTCAATTCTGTATACAAAAAAAGGGCAAAACAACTGAAATTTTCTTAGTACTGACAATTTTTGTGAATATTTAATGGCATGCATTTCTAAGCTCACTTTACAAGACCAAGTGCTTATAGAATTGTAATCAGGTTTTTGATTTTCATTAAGCGTCTTTTTTTCACCTGACTAGCAGCTCACCCTGTGCTTTTAAATAAGTAAAATATCAGAGCTTAACACACACAGTATGTTACACTGCAACTTTTGACCAGAGCATTAAAGGATTTCTGAGAAACCAATGCTACATCCTTCTCATTTACATCCAATTATTACCTGCTGAGAAAAATATGCAGGTTCTTGAGACTTATTTTCAGTGAACATAAAAAAGTTGGCCTTCTATAGAAGTGTCTGCTGTTTTATTCTAAGGCTATTGCATATATACAAAACCAACCAAGCCCAAGAACACACCAGAAATCAGCATTCTGTCTGTACCTGAAGTCCACTGCAGTTTTGTCAGCTGGGTCCCAAAACCCCGAGCCCAAAATATGCATCCTGATATTGTGCTTTTCCCAGCAAACAAGAGCTTCCCCTGCATACATTAGCTACAAACAGAAAAAGGGAGATACTATTTATTTAAAGAACACAGTAAAAAATTTCCTTTCAGGATATTTTTCTATATGAAAAATACAGCACTGTTTCTTATATTCAAAAGATAACCTCATAGAAAAGTAGACTTCATAAATCACAGGTTGGTGGAGATTCCAACAGGTCTCTGTCGAAAGACAGTAACCAAATAATTCTTCTGCAATCATACTTCTCCAAGACTACAAGTTTTAGAGGAACATCGCCAAATTCTTTCATTCTGAGGATAAAATGCCTGGACAAGCAGTGATATTTTACAGGGCAATACTGGAACCAAACCCCTTGAGGTTCATTAGTTAACATTAACAGGTAGCAGTGCCGCAGGCAGGACAGCCTTGTGTGGAGGGTGTGCCCAGAGGGACAACTGAGCTCTCAGGTCTCCTCTCAACTCTTCTGGTTGGGTAAGGGAATTCTAGAAAATGAAGAATTCAAGGTAGCCTGTATTTAGGCATGATCTCCACAAGTCTACACACTGTCAGATCTGATACTGGTCTTCAAACAAGATAAATCTTAAGAAATAGTGGAATATTTAAAGCGGCATGAACAGCATATACAAAATAAAATTTCCAAACCTTCTTAGAAAGGGAAATAGATGCTTTAAAAAAGTATATTACTAAATAAATATATACTTGGTATGGCACAGCCAGCTACCTTTACACAAAACTCCCCACAAATTATTTCAGCTCTTTAAAGGGCAGCAGTTTTTGATTTAAAACATAAATATTAAGAAGGCTTTAGGAAATCATAAGTAGTTACAACCCAGTTTTATCACATCCGAGCTCTGGATAATATGGTGTGAGGATGACTGCAACACTGACGTTTGTATTAAATAATTCTTTGGTAGGGACAGCAGGGGAAGGATAGCTGCAACTATTTGTCACACAGTTTGGAAGACTGCTCAAAAGCTTAAGCCTAGACTCACATGACCCAGCCACTGTCATCAAAGCAAACTTTTCAAGTGTATTTCACATGGCAATCCCAAAAAACGAGCTGGTCATCATAGACAACTGAGAAAGGTTTGTAAAGAACAATTGCATAGTTTTAAAGTTACATAGAAAATGCAACATTTCTGCTGCAATGGATGAAGAAAACCTGTTGTCTGAGAACATCAGCAGTCAAGAAGCCAAGGAATTCTTAAAGCTATACAAAATAATTTAAGGAAAAAAAGACAGTTTGGTAAAACCATCAGTCTTCTTCCATTTAAGATGCATTAAGATGGAGACAGCCAAAGATCATATTTTGATTCTTATCTCACATTTCGTATTCAAGTTCCAACTTTGAGACTGAACTCACAAAATCTTCTGCAGTTCTGCAAAAAGTAGTAAAAATAATGGAAGAATGATTATAAATTATTCTGTAAATTACAGAATACAAATAAATCTGTAAATATTTGGTAAGTCTGAATTGCACTTCACAATTTACATCGCCACCTGCCAACTTCATCATCTGTCAAACCTACGAAGCCTTTGCCTTCTTATGTCCTCTTCTGAGTGCTCAGGTGGGAACCAAAACCCATAAGGTCGCCGCTCATTATTGTGTGTTCCTCCACCAAAATCTACAAGACACAATGAAAAACAACTGTTATTTTGTTCTGTAATAGGAGAAAAATGCACATATATCCTGTAAGCCAAAGCATCACAACAGAAAGACGACAGGGAATTGAATGTTTTCAATTATGATGGTTTCAGGGCAATTACAACTTCCAGAAACTGCTCTTAGTCAAATAAAAAGAAAAACCAAAACCAGAAAACCCCTCCAAACAATAAAGCTACCACCACCCAAAAAAAAACAACCCAACAACAAAACTAAACCAAACAACAAACCACAACCAAAAGAATATCTAACAAGTATTAACCCATTAATAATAACAAGTATTAACAAGCATTCACATTTTTCACAATCCCTACTTTACACAGTAAACTCCAGAATGTTAAAACTATTTCAGTGTCCTCAGCAGTTGCTTCTGGCAAAAGCAGCTTTTGTGTTTGCTTTTAGCACTGAGTCCAACATGTGCAGACCCACAGCAGATGCACACACAACTCCCACCCCCATCTGGCAGCAGTTTCACAAGGGAAGGACACATGGCAGCCCAACCATACAAACTGTAAGCAAAATAATCTGAGCAGCAAGAGCACACCAAGCCCCACAGTTCTGTGCCCTGGCACCCCAAGAGGAGCCAGGACAGGCTACTCCAGGAGCTCTCCAGAATTCACATCGAGTCATCCAGCAAAGAAACAATGCAAGGCTTGGTTACACACACCAGCTCAGCTGAGGGGCAAAAATCACAGTCTGCCTTCTGAGCAGAATTACAGTGTTAAGGATAAGCAAATTAGCTTTAAAGATAATAAAACAATTGGTAATAAAGACTTTGTAACATTCAGCATTTCTTAAACTTTCACCTGCCCCACACAGGGTCAAAACTGCATTGTAATGCTGTAGTTTAATAATTTATTTTTAAATCATCATAATTAAACTACTTGCATTTTTAAAAAAAATTCTATTCAGTAGTGAAATTGTCAATTAAATACCAAGGTTTCTCATGAAAACATTTATTTTTCTTTATAGAATCCCAGATTAATTTTTATTTAAGAAAATGGATACTGTTTACACAGTTAAGACAAGTCCTTGCAGAGTCCCCATAAAACATGCTCACCACTTCAAATATACATGTGCTTTAATAATCATTAGGAACAGAATGAGGTGTCATAAAAAAAATGAAAAATGCTCCTTTATATGTTGACTCAAAAATAAAAGGCTAGACAATGTATTTTGAAAAGCTTTATGTTCAAGAAGAGATCTTATTTTACATCAAAAAATATGAACAGCAAAGTCTGGATGTTTTAAATGCATGTATTTGTATCTGCATGTAGATATTTAAATTATCCCCTTACCTAAAATAGTTCCCTGACACCTTTTTTCTCTTAATTACAGCAGAAATATTAATGAAATAACACCTTTATCTTATCAAAATATTTATAAGCCACAGTGTTCAGAAATGGTAATTAGGCCACTGCTACTACTGAAACACCACCTGACGTCTGTGCAAGAAATAAACACAGGCTTTTCAACACATCAGCAAAAAAAAAAATTAGAGACTAAGGGAGTCTAAGATTGTATTTTAAGGATATGGAAAACTGCAACAACACCAGATGATAGACAAACCCAAAGGATATTACAACAAACTTAGAACAAAACATTAACTCTTCCATTGTATATTTTACAATTAATTTTATGTGAACTAGAACCATGTTCTGTGAATACAGAAGACTGAGACCCCATCCTGTCACTCTGTGGAGGAGTTTCTTTTGTTACTAAAGTTCACAACTAAAGCACTTTGGACCAAACCAAGAAAATCACTGTAACTGCAACAGATGTAACTAAATCTGTACTAATGCAATGCCACAGAAGTGTTACACCAAACACTCTCACTTCATTTTTCCACTTCTCTGAAGTTATGACCTTATTTTTAGGTTAGATAATAGGATGTGCAAGACAGTTTCTGTAAAGAATATATCAAGCTACCAAACTGTGAAAATCTCACTAGTAGAAACATACAGTTAGGTCTGATGCTGCCAGATAAGAGCAGTGTAGCAAATAAATAGCAGAGCTATTACGAAGCAGTATGTCTGTATTTCTTTTTCATGCCAGCATAGTTGTGTTAAAGAAGAATCTAGAACATTTCGGTTGAATAGCTTACCATTTTCAGTATCACCATCTGTCCTGGCACTAGTGAATGCGGTATCCATACAAAAACCAAACTACACAAACACTTAAATACCCATACAAAGAACACACACTTCTCATTTCCAAAAAAACTCTTACTTTTGTAGAGGCTTTACTGTAGAAGATAATCAAAGACAGCAGTAATCTCTTTTGAACCCAGCAAGTACCATACAGGTAACCGTAACAGAGAGTTCTGATCTGGATATTTGATCAAATGTTGTAACAACTTCCAATACTTGCTTGGTTTTAATTTATACCAGTTTTATACAAATTCTCCCTTCCATAAATAGCACAGCCCTGACAACTATGTTATAACAACAGAATATAATTAAAGTTCACTAACCCACACTTGGGTGTGCTACAGATCTCATACAGTGTGCTACACTGCACACCAAACTTGCCTCGCTTTTTAATGCAAAAATACCAAGGTTTCAAGTGTTCTGTTAGAGAAAATGGGAGTTCTCTTAGTTTGTAAACACTCAAATATTTTTTCCCCCACATAATCAACGAGGTTGGAAAAGACCTTTGAGATCATCAAGTCCAACCTATGACCCAACACCACCTTGTCAAGCAGACCCTGGCACTGAGTGCCACATCCAGTCTTTTCTTGAACACCTCCAAGGATGGTGGCTCCACAGCCTCCCTGGACAGCTCATTCCAACCAGGTATTTTTAGATGCATTTGGAATTAGAAGCAGCAAACTGGAGGGCAGCAAGAAACCAGAGTCAAAAGCCCAGTGCTGGTCTACTCATTTCATCTCTTCCAGCCAATCAGCAGTCAAGTCTAGGTTTAATCAAACTCTCCTATGATTTACTGAGTTGTACAGAAAATCCTAAGGAAAGGCAGTGAAGATATTTTTCCTCCTTTCATACTTTAGAAAAACTAGGAGGCTTCCAGAAAGAGCTGAGACACACAAGACACAGCAACCTTCTCACTGTTTTGAGTTTCACTTGAAGTCAGACAGAAACTACAATTGAATAGAAAATATAAAATGGCAAAACTGCTTTTATTCTTTCCTGTCCTTCCCTCTGAAAAATGCAGACATGCTATACAGTCTGAGAGATTTGGCTTTTAGTACTTATCACTGCCCCATTTTTTCCTACTCAGCTCCAAGCATACCACATTCATTAGCCTTTGCTATTGTTTCTAACACAGCCCTTTGAGTTTCTGTCAATGTATGAAAAGAATGTTGTTATGCTATGAAGCCAACTATTCTTCCTGGTGCTCATGCCAATATGCCTCATCTACAGACTTGAACATAACAAACTGGTGAAGAAGAGAAATGGAAGTAACTACTGTTTCTATGCTGTGCTTTGGAACAGCTGACAAATGAAAAATCAAATTAGCAGGAAAGTAGCTGAGGGTACTGAATTAAGAAGGAAAGTAACATACAATGAATCCAGATACAGCTGGACTGTTACAAGAGCAAGCCAGAACAATCTTGAACAGTTTCCCTCTCTCTCTTGTTTTTTAAAGGAGATGGTAAAATTGAGAAATACACAAAACCATTCCCTCCCAAAAGTCTGGTAATTTGTTTTGGTTAGGAGAGGAGATGGCTAAAGACTTATCTTTAATCCCTTCGTACTTGAGGATTTTTATATTTATTTTAATCATGCCTCAAAGTCTCATCTTTGCTGTATCAGTAACACCAAAATAAACTCTTTTTGAAGTAAAATAAATTGTTAAAAGCACATTGGTAACATTTTTAGAAACTGTCAATCACTGCCTCATAAACCAAAACCTTACTGCACACTCAGATCATCTATTTGCTACAAATAATCAATGCTACAAAGCAGAAGTAAGAGGATAGAGACCACTGCTGGACTTGATGCTCTTCTGCAAAGAATTAAGGGAATTAGTTTTACAGCTACCTCCAGCTACCATTTAGCTGGATACTGAAATACCTAGAGGAGAGATGGCATAAAATAATCTCACTGCACTTCCCAAACATTTAATAATTCTCTAGATGTTAATTCACCTAAAACAAAGCTAAACTCATTATTAACTGAAAATGGTTGATACATTAAATTAATTATGTCTTTCTTTCTCAAGTATTGAAAGGAATTTACTATCCAACTCAAAACATCCTATATAAACATCCTATTTAACCAGCCCCTAGGCTAAGACTGACAGCTATTCCTCTCCTGAGTAGTAAGAAAGCCATTAATAACTTCAGTTAAAAGAAGAATTACAGGTGGGCTGTACGTTTATCATAATGTAGTAGAAATATTTTGTTGAGCTGCAAATGGTAAGGTATCCTTTTCCTTAGAAAAGGACTGATTCATTCAGTCAGACATAAAAAAAAAAGTTCAGAACATCATTTTTAAAATGGTCCCAATGAAAAAAATGTAAACTATATATATAATCTGTATAATTAATCCAGTGATAAACCAAAGTTAAAATGGTAAATTACTAAAATCTAAAATTAGGAATATTCACTGACCTTCATTTATCAGTAAAAACATTTCCAGACTAAGTTTGTCAACATTTGCAAGAATCTTAGTATATAAAAAACCACTTTGTTTTCCCGTTACTGCATTTCTGCTTGCCTAACAAAGACCCACAGCAACAAAGGAATTCTGAACAATATCCCTTTCCCAATGCCAAGCCTGAGAAACCCAGATGGACAGATGAAGATACAAAGGCACACTGGAGCCACTCCCCAGCAGCTCCCACTTTCTCCAAAGGTAAGGGATGCTTTTGTGCAGCCCACACATAACTCCTTCTAATGATGCCCACAGCTGGGAAGCAGAAGTGCTGCTCTCCAGCAAGGTGACCCTGCCAAACCAACAACTTTTGCTCCTTTATGAACAAGTTCAAGTCACTGAGGGGAAAAAAAATATTTCCAGAGACCACTGAGGTCAGAGAAAAGACTCCCATTTGTATCACTGAGTCTTGGATCAAAACACCAAGAGGTCTCTACATCCATATGCAAACCATGCCTTTAAAATAGGTGTAACGTGTGTATGTACACAAACCATCTCTGGCTACATCCAAGATTTAACTATTTTTATCGTTTTCCTCCTGTTTTGTCTTCAGCAGTTGAAACATTTGCAAGAAGGAAACCATCCAAAAGAACTGGCAGTACCTACAAGTGTATTTGCATAGTTAGGAACTCCCAGAAAAAAAATACTCAGCATTCTGTATACATTTCATCATGAAAATCTGAATAAATTCGTATCTCTAAATCTGTTGTACCAATAGCAAGAACCTATGTCACGAACTATGTCACTGTCAACTTGTGGCCTAAAGAGCAAAGGAAGCCAACTTAGGCAGTATTTCCAAAAATACCTGCTTTACAGAACTGGTCTTTACCCCACAGTATTTCAGAGGTGCTAACTGGTTGTGGTACTGGTTTGAAAGAGAAACCCATGGTGAAAGGCTCAGTGGTGCATCTTACCTTTTTGGTGAACTTTGATCACCATTGTAAAGAGAAGTGGGAGGTTTTTGGTTCTAATTTTCAGCAAACCTCTTATCCCACATCAACCACTGTCTTTATGAAGAGACAGATGGAAGAAAATCCATTAAATATTTGTAAAATAATTCTGACTACACTTCTTGCTGCAAGTGGTCTGCTTCTTACATTGGTACCAAAACTTTCCATGTGGAAATAAAAATTCATTGATTTATTTTCCCAGAAATTTGCTTAAGAAAGTGTTGGTGATCAGGATCATAGAGCAGTTGCCATTTTAGAAAGGTATTTAGAACATGAGGTGTGTTGGGTACCATAGGTCTGAATTTCAAAAAAAAACAAACAAAAGGAAACCCATCACAAAAGTTGCATCTAATTCTCAAAGCCTAAGTCCTAGGATATGACTTTATGAAATGTATTTTAATCTGATAAAATGCACTGCATATTTGAGCACACAATCTGTTCTAAGGTATTTCTGCAGAAAACCACCACATTCAAGTGCAGTGACTGGCATTTCTATAATTGCAGAAAGAACAGATAAACACCGATCAGAAAAAAATATTCAGCATTTCTCCAGTTTCATCACATAAGTTCCATTCTTATATTACAATCTTCCATGGACTGGGCGCATTTCAAAGACTACAATAAAAAGTCCCGTCCCAGTAGCAGAAAACAGAAATGGGAACCCTTCCAGAGAACAGGTAAGCCAGATGCTCAGGTATTTCCTAACTGCTCCAAATGACTCTAACTGGCCCGTACCTGGCCATCTAGAAGCTTTTGAGTGGAAAGGTATTTATTTGTTTAGTTTTAAATGAAAAGCAAAGAAATGCATAGACAGTTCATGATAAAATTTAAGAGGAACATCTATATCTGGTACTTGTAGGTATTTCGCTATAATCACAAACGATAAAGATTATCAGCTTCATGGGTACAAAGCTTAGTCTTTTGTGCAAAAACACAAGCTTGCAAAGGATTCTTAACATTATTAACATTGAAAATCAGACACTGAGAAGCTCAAATCACCAAAAACCCCAACACCCACAACAAAAATCCAAACCCACATCCCACACTAATCAAGATATTTCTTCTGAGCAGAACAGCAAGCAAACAATAGATCAGAGACTTGGTTATACTGGGGTTACATTAAGGGTGGCTGGTAATGCCAGTATTAAACAAAAATGTCAGCCATATATTTGAACTTCATAGTAAAAGGAGTTTAAATATCAAAGGCCATGACTTTTTAAAATCAAAATTATTTTCTTAAAGGAAGAATTATTGCAATTTGAAACCAATATAAAATTACGAGAATAACAATAAAAATTAAAAAAAAAAAAACCCTAATCAAACTAAACCAACAAACTCTGGAGAGAAAACCAATTAATGTTGTTTAAATGGTTTCTTGTTTGAGGCAACAACATAACTACAACTGGGAATGGAAAAACTACAAGTAGCAGTTAGTTCCTTTCAGCAAATAGACCTAAATCACTAAAATAGTTGATAGTCTTAAGATTGATGCCTCCATAGATCTTAAACAAGCCTAGCAGTTTCTTTTCTTGCACTAGACTCTAATTATTATTATAATAGAAATTTCCAGGATACTGCATAAAAACAGATCTGCAGTTCAGGAATGCCTGAATGTGGAATAAATAGAAATGCTGTATCTTTACGGTGGGTTTAGATAACCCATGTATGAGTTTAGAGAACAGTATCTACTGAGCTTAAATTCAATGCATGTCTTAATACAAATTAGTTTTCAGTTGTGGACAACAGCTGATACCAGGAAATTCTGTATTATGTCATTGGTTCTTTTACTAGCTTAGCAGGATACGATCACAGCCATTTATAAGAATGGATCAACATTCTAAATCCATAATGGCACATTTTGTGGTCTAAAAGCCATAATAAATGTACTTGTCCAACTAAGGATGAAAAAATATTCATGATCAATTGAAATTATTGGAATACTCTGTTGTCCAAGTTACAGAGCAACTGAGATGGTTTAAATGTCATAGTTGGGGGAAAAAAAAATTAATATGAGACCCCTAAATTGATTGTGGTACCTGCTATTACAACCTATTTCAAATTACTTTATGTATTTTTTTGTCATGTTAAGTACCTGTTTCATCATCCATGTAATTGCAAGAACCTCTGAATGCTCATGCTTTAGGGAAATTGTATTGTGTTCAAAGGATAGTGCTCATTCAAGCTAATTATTTTTCAAACCAACTGACAGTGAAGAATATCCTAATTGCCCATTAGCACACTAAATTTCATCTCATCCTTTGTGTCCCTAAAACAGGTGTGATCAATGACATGCTCTATATCACGTTCTTTGTTAAGTAGGACATCTGCCTACAGGCAAACAGAACCTTTACACAGCTTGTTTAAGGAAGTATTTTGAGAGCTCAACTCTTAAATCTTGCTTGTCCAAACCAAAGTGCTCCAGCAGGTAGGAGAAAGAGGTGCAAAATAAAGATCTTTATATAATTGATCACACCAAATTATACTGAAAACAATATACAATGATACCTCTTCCTGCTTCACTTGCCTGTGAGGCTTAAAAACTGTAACAAGCACTGACACCAGGCACTACCAGAGTGTTAAGAAATGCTGCTGTTGGCAGGGAAGTTAAAAGTGAAACTTGGTTTGCCACAGTAGTCTCTAGTGTCGTACTATTGCAATTCATTCTTGCGTTTCATGTAAGGACATTCTCCAAAAAAACACATACTCTCTTACAGCACAAAACTTACCTTTGTTCAAAAACAAGCAGACAAAAAATACATACTTGCCTGGAGTGTTGGAGATTATTTAAGGCTACAAATGAAAGTTGCAGGTGAGTCACATTGATACATAAAGGCTTTTAAAGTGCATACTGTCTACTTATATTATCATAATCTTATCATTGTTATTTGTGTTCTGTTCTTTTGGTAGTTTCAAAAACAACTCCACACATGGCTCATTCTTGCAAGTAACATCTCAAACTGCTTAATATTAAAATCTTCGAAGGATTTCTTTCTCAAACGCAATGTTAAAAATTATGCAAAATATCATCTTAAAGAGACAGTAAAATAGTCAGTATCCCTTACAGTAAAGCTCCTTTTATACCCATTCCTTCCCAAAATTACAAGATATGTCCAAAAATAAGTCATGAGGAATACATTTTGTTTTCCCTCCTGAGTCCCTTTCAGTATGAATCACAACTTAAGAGATAAAAACGCAGCAAAATTCCTACCTCTTTCATTAAGACTGTTTAGCACTGCTCTTTCAAGCTGTTCTTCTTCAGTAAGCCCACCTGTATAATCAAAGTAGCTCCTTGGAGCTCTGTATTGATAATCTGGATAATAGCCATAATACTCTGTAAAATGAATCAAAAAATAAAATAAATTACTGCTGCTCAGGAAGTGTGAAATCAGATATTATCTTCTTCTTATCTTTCTTCCACAAATTAATTTGGGAAAGAAAAAATTTATTAGGGTTCAATTATTTATACAATACATGCCATGAATTAACTTCTAATTTACAAAGCTACAGCATGGCAACAGGAGAGAAAAGAACAGCAGAAAAAAGATGGATCAAGCATCTCAATTTCTTACAATTGTTATACTAAGTGTCACAGAATTGCTATTATTAAGAAGTTTCACACAGAAATTGAAGGACAGTTTTCATCATCTCCTTTTAACATTTAGTTGTCAATACTTGGACACTTTACTGGTATCACTAGAAAACAGGTATGGTTCAGGCTTTTTCTTCCCACGTCTCTTTCCCTTTCCCCCAGTGCCCATAAACCAATGTCATCATAAATTTCAGTCACCTTTGGATCTAGAGAAGTCATGGGGAAAGATTCCTGCAAATTCTTGCAGTGCTGTATACAACTCATGTTGTGCAATCGCACAGCTAAATCTGCCCTGCAAAAAGCCACCACAGCACAGATCTCGCCAGTGCCACACTCACTGCTGCTGCACTGCTGGCAACCAACCACTTCTGGCCATTTGCAAAGTTGGCCAAAAACAAGCACAAGCCATTATCCACCCAAACACACGGGATTCAAAAGGGAAAAAAATTACTTGGCTAGATAATTGAGCAAGACTCTCTTCTTGTTAACAATCTGATCTTGCCTGAGCACAGAAAACTTAAGCTGAGAAAAATTATGGAAAAAAGTCCCCCTTTCAACTGAGGGGAAACTATGGAGAAAAGCCTCATTTTTCTATTCCATTTTTGTATTTTCAAAATACAAAGCTTTTGTGATATTTTAATTTCCACACAGCTGAAGAAGGGATTTTGAAGAACCAAAGTACAGCAAGGTTGCCAGTTTCTTCCAACGGACAGAAAATTACACAAAGGTTTTTCAAAATTAGGAAAGTTTTTAGGAAAGAAAAATATTTTTGCATGAAACAAGTACAGCAGGCCACTTCCTTTTTTTTCAGATTATTAACTTCAATGATAGTCTTGTTTTCTCTCATTGTTTCTATCAATTCCAGGTGAAACTTGTGGAGTTTCTGTGGTTAATAACAAATATAGATGACAAAGTGAGGACAAATAAATAATTTCTTTTTAAAAATGATTGTGCTGAATAAAAATATTCTGAGCTCTAGAACCTTTAGACAAATAAAACCAGCAATACTCTGTCTTGAAAGTTATACATGAAAAGCAGGAAAAACTGAACAGAGTAACTGCACAAAATTCCACACAGAATTATATATATTCCTCTGTATTTGCAAATATCCCCACATTAATTTTATATACACATGTATGTGCACATAGATGTATGTATACATGTATACATTATACACACACATTCTGTCTGTTTCCAATTTTTTTTTGTCTTGGAACATACAACTGAGATTAGGAGATTTTGCATACACCTGCAGTGAAATCTGACTGAGGGACAGCATGCAGCTGTTTCGTCTATCCACTTCTGATGCAATCTTCACATACTCCTGTCACTCTCCTCTGCTTTTTGTTAATCTGAATGAAAATTTTCTCAGCTATAAATTTATTTTCTGGAGGCTTCAAAACTGCATGCATGAAGAGTGTAAAATCCTGGTACTAAAGTAATGAAATTATCTGATGAAAGCAAAAGGATGCTGTATTTTAGGTTTGTTCTATTGTTGTAGTTTTTTCTATGTTTTATGTTTCACACTGCCAGCAAATTGTAAGTGCTGTAATCTTTTAAAACAAGACAGTTTGGTAACATTGACATGTTCAAGGTGTTCCTATTAATCAAAATAAATGTCTTAATACTTTATTCATGAACTGTACTTAGAGAAAATCTAATTCAGCTACTAAATACTAAATATGTTAAGATTACACTTAAAACCTTTTTTCTTCTAAAGCTATTTCCTTGTACTGTTTCAGGAAATCTGTTCTGAAATAAACATTTATTTTTCTATTTAAATTGGTATTTAGAGGCACATAGTAATAACACAGCAATGCCAGAGAGTGAAAAACTAATCAAGATATGCATCATTAGCCTATGACACTAGATCGAGTTTTCTTAATTCACAGATGGCCAAATTTATTCCATACATCATACGTCAAGCAAAAGGTTAAATCTTCCATTAAGACTTCTGCAAATACGATGAAAGACAAAGTATATGCACAGGGAATGAACATAACAAATATATATTTTCTTAACTGCAGTTGTAAGTCATTTTAGACAAATGAATTTAGTAGAAAGAAAAAATTAAATGGTTATATCTAAAGGCAAACTTGGAAGACAGGATAATTCAGGTTAACTCTCTCCATCTCTCTTTTGTCCAAAAGAACTCAAAGTAACAGCTTTTGGGGACTGCTGAAAACATGCAAAAAAACCCCAGACTTACTTGTCAGCACACTAAAGCTTTTTTTTCCCCCTCCCCATCATGGCAGATCTACTACATGAAATCTCTTCCATTTTCCCAACTCAAAAAGAGCTGGAAAAGCAAACAGAATGGTTATTCAGAATCTATCTGCTCCTCCTTCACAAGGGTGGTCTTGTACACCCACCCAAGCTCTCAGCAGCTGGTGTTTGTACAGTGGCTGTAACAGATTACAGAGTTTAAATGTCAAGTACAAATTCTTATCTTCATTTGCTATTGAAGTACTTTTTCCAATATAAATCTTTTGAGTTCCCATCCACCCTGCTACTCTGGGATACTGAAGGAAGGTTCACTATCTGTGAGCAGCTGGGCTGGGCAGCACCTGTAGCTGGGTGAACACCTTTAACTGGGCTGAGATTGCCAGCCATGGGAACAGGTAACTTGTGCTTGCTGCCCATGCTGTGTTCACCTCTCATTTCACTTCGCAGAAGTAATTCTGTTTTATTTCTTTACTGGCCCTTAAATCAAATGTTTTTTGACTTGAGAGTAAATTAGAGTAATGAAAATCCTGGGTAAATATACTTTTAAAGTTGGAACAATCCCCGTTGCTGTTGTTGAGGAAAGCAGGCTAAGATCTTTTGTTTCGGAATTACAAAACAGATGTTTCAAAAATATTCAAGGGCCTGCTTGTGGGAATTATTAAATGTAATAATATAATTGGAGATAGATCATGGAAGACAAAATCCATCAGGGAGAATAAAAGCAGCTATAAACTTGGCTCAAGGTAAGCACATCTCAATTACAAAAGACTACACAAAATAAAAAATCCTGCATGACTAAATATCAGAGAACAGTAAGAATGATCAAATGTGTGAAAAAAAATTTTTCTAAGCAACCGGACAGACTCCAACTTTCCAAATTGAGGGAAAAGATGACCATTCTGAGTATAGGACTGAAGCCTAAAAAACCACTAAGAAAGGAAGTACCCAAAGAATGAAGGTTTAGCCTCCCTCTCCAAAGAAGAATTAATGTGTATCAAATGAAATTAGCAGTTAGCAGGTTCAAACCAAACCAAAAAATGGCAGATTCTAAACCAGGAAACAAACTGTGAGTCTTTTGCGACAATGTAGGTGTTAAAAATGTTCCTGTCGATTCAAAGAGTTTTTGACAAATTGATGGAAGAAGGACCTACCACAGGCTATTAAAGACAAAATTCCCCCATAAAACTTTCTGCTGAGAACATCTTTAAGCCACAAGCCACTTCACACTGGCAGATATTTGAGAGAGTTATCACTATGTATTTATCCTGTTCTTCCAGCAGATGCCTAGGAAAGAGCATAAATCACTGCAGGAGGTAAGAGATGCCAGGATATGCATCCCTTAGCACAGATACAACACACAGAGCCCTTCTCCCAGCCTCTCCTGGCCCTCACGGACAAGGACTCCGCCTATTATTTCTGTACACTCCACATGCAATGACTCAGTGTTCTGCAGGAGAAGTGAATCAAATATGCTCCGCTCAGTGTGCCAGTACTCCAACTATCCATCTATAAACTGAAGATGGCCTAAATTCAGTCTGGTGAGGAGGGGCTTTTTGCACGTAAATTACTTCATTTACAAAGAGTGTTCAAAGGAAGAAGATCCTTGTCAGAAGGGAAAATCCACCCTAGAATGGAACAGATAAATCTGCCAGATGAGGGCAGATTTACCCATGTCCAAAACAGTAGACACAGTTTTCCCACTGCTACACCTTGTGCAAAAGGGATGGTATTTCCCTGAGGTAGCATTTTAGGAAGTCATGACCTTAATTCGAGGCTTAAGCCTCTTGCACAAAATCCATCCACACACTTGCCTGAAGAGGAGAGACATGCCCAGAGAAGTAATATAAGCTAAGCAAGTATACATGTGCAGAATATTTTGCATACGATATATATTTCCATTTATACAGCTCTCCTATAGGTTTTCTAATCATTAGCAAAAACTGTTTTTAAAGCTGGAATAAGTTTTTGGTTAAGTGGGTGAGAGCACTTACCTGAGTAATAGTCCCTTGGCCTGTCAGGCTCAGTGAAGAAAGAAATGCCAGCTAAATAAACGAATAATGCATATACTGTTAGAATAACCATATTTTCTTTACAGAATACAAAATTCAAATTTAAAGTACCCTTTCTTTAAGAGCCTGTTTCATAAGATACAAGCAGGAAATCAGTCACAGGTACCTGTGGATTGTTTTGGCATCAGTGTGAGAATATACTATTGCAAGCTTGTATGTTGTTCCAGATTTTATAGTAGTGTCCCATGTTCAAGCAACATATCTATGTAGACTAGAAAAAAACCCAACCTGTAACATTCTCCCCAGGACACATAATGAAAAATTTCTGCACTGAGAGTGTCCATTAGTAATAATGTTTAATGCACAGAAAACTGAGGACTGGAGCAACACTGCATTATTCTTGCTATGCTACATAGGAGAAAAAGAATGACCCGTGTACTGAACACAGCTTCCTGCAGCTCTCCATCACACAGCAACCTGCACAGCAGCAGGGCAGGTTCCCCTAACAGTACTGTGGGGTTCATCACTGACTCCCAGAGAAAGTCAGTTTGGAAGGGACCTCAGAAGGTCCCCAGTCCAACTCCGAATCAGAGCAGGGCTAGTGAGAAGATCAGAGGAGGTTACCCAGTCAGGGCTGTATCTTGCCAAGTCCAAGGCTGGAGGATGCTGAAGCTGCCCGGGCAGCTGAGCTGATGCTCACCTGTTCTATAGTCATCAGGTAGTTCCCCCATGGCACAGAATCAGGCAAGGTTAACCTTTAACTAATGGGACACCTGACGTCTGTTCCCTCCAGCAAGGCAGGAAATCTGATGCTTTGGTGTCCTTTTATCCCTTCCAACTGCTGAACATACATGACTTACAGACTATATCCAAACTGTGATCAAACCTCCAGAGAGAGCACACACATTTGAACAAATAATTCCCCACTATACAAACACCGTATCTGTGCTCAATTTGATGGAACAATCATGAATAAAGTACTCAATCTATCAAGTAGTCAGTCATAAAAAGCCAAATATTCTGCCAACCAACCCCAGCACAGCTCTTGTGCCAGGGCTTAGACTTCCAATTAAAACACTGGTATTTATGGGAGTGCTCATTTAAAAGTTTGCAGGGCTGTATTTAAAACAATTTTTAAGACTAAAGATGTCTAAAGATACAATCTTTTTAAAAAAATAAGTATTTCTACAATACGAAAAGCCGTAATCATGCATTGTTGGAAAGCTTGATAAATTACAGTAACAATTTCTTAAGCATCCCACCACCTTTTTCAAACTGTAGAGACTTCCATTAGAATGGACACAAGCAGCAGAAATCAAGATGGAAACATTTGGTTCTGGCATGTATTTATGGCCTCACCACACTTCATTTGAGGTGACACTTTCGCTGAAAGATTATGCTCTAAATAAATACTTAAAAAGAAGGGTAAAAGGTATTCCTCTACGTAAAAATATCTGAAAGTCACATTTATTCTTAATTGTTCTTATCCCTATTTAAGAAAAAGAATTGAGGTTTTTCTTCTGCATTAATAAAATGAGCGTATCTTTAATTGTCTAAAAACTTGCTGGAATGGTCTGAATTTCTATATGCAAGACTTACTGAATTTTTTAGAAAAAAGTGTTTCTTATGCAGATTTTGTAAATTCAACAAAATTATATACCTGCACAGGCTTGCATGATCTTTTTCAGAGGTCCCATAGTGTACATCAATCCAACAAGAATCCCAGCCAGATGCCCAGCAAAAGAAGTCCTAGAAGATAAAATAATCTTGTGAGTAATGGGAGCCTTTTTTTCATAGGGATACAAAAGGGAAAGTGCAGAATTTGTCGTAAAGAGAAAGTCCCTGAGACTTCTCCGAGAAAGTCCTTGAGTGAGACCAAGCACAGAGAAATTACCTGCCTGCAAGGATATAATGCCAAGTATTTTTGTAACTACCTTTAAATTGGGAAGAAAACAGTTCCAGAAAAGTATTTAACAAATATCCTGAAAAAACTAATTGGCGAGACCATTTTAATTGCTCGTTTAAAGGACAGGATATGCTTTCCCTAACAGCATTTAAACACTTACCAAATGAGTAAACTGGTTTTAAGCTTTAAAAAGTAACTTACATTGTAATGTCTGGGTAGATCTTACCAAAACCATTTACAGTTCTGAGTGAAAGCACACAGTACTTTCTACTGCATTTTTATCAATGCAATCCTGCAATTAGTCTGAGATAAGCATGAATGCAGATCCACTGCAATCTTTGTCACACACTGCCTTCAAAATTGAAAGAACAATTGAAATGCTGAGATCCAAATTCTTTTCCATGCATGCTAACAATTTCTTTTAAAAATATCATTATCATTTGTATACAGAATGAAAAGGCTCTGGAGTCTCTTGAGAAATCAACCCAGAAACATACGTTTATAGTAAATAAGGAGATTTGCTCCACTTATTGCCATGACTATGGGGTACTCTATGAATTCAAAAATCAATTTTCAGCATTCAAGTTAAAGAGTTAAACTCTTTTGTGTTTAAACAGGTTTAAACATAAATTAAGAGAAAATCTTCTGAATTTAAGCAGATGTAAACATGACTTGCAAATTTTTCGTCTCTATTATGAAGTTACAGAAGCCAATACACTAAACATTGAAATTTCCTACAATGTGCAATTAGAAATAACTCATTTATATTGGCTGTCAAAAAAAATAAATAATATGAGCTAAAATGAGCCTTTTTTCCTTCATAAAGTAGAAATGAAACCTCTGTTTAATGTACAAAGTATAATATTTGCATCAATTTTTACATTCAGGTCAATGATCCGCAGGAGTTACACAGATGATGGCACCAGCGCTCAAGCCAAGACAACTCCTGTGCATCAGTGGTAAAAGGAGACAGGAAAATGCACATGTCAGTAGAGGAAGGTAAAGACCAAATCCAAATTCACTCTCTTGCCACCTACTTAACCACAAACTTGTATCCTGCCATGGAGAGTTGCAGTTCTCTCTCATCAGTAACCAACAACTCTCATAAGAGTAACACATAAAGGCTGATGTGAACATTTATAGGTTAAAGGTGGTTACCAAAATAAAGTATCTATAAGGAACTAATTTTCCAAATAGATTTTTCTGGAACAGATTTATGAAAAAATGCATGCCTCACCTGGAAAATAGCTGACCTCAGAAAATTAAAAATACTTAAAAATCACCTACTCTAGAAATCTCCAACATGATATTGATTCACCTCAGATATCTGCCCAGTTCTGGAAGAGGCACAGATTAAATAGAAAGTAACTTTTCACATATATGTTCTTCCATTAAGCAAATAATCCCAAGGACTGCTAAGCAAAGCCTACATCTCAATACCCTTACTTTATGGAAGGTGAAGATTAGAAGTATACTGAATGCACTTTAAAATTTTTCCAAAACAAAAACATTAATGAGAAAGAAAATAATTAGAAATAATTATTAGATTATTAGAAATAAATATTAGAAAATAATTAAATTTAGTAAACTAAATCCTCTCCTAGAACACAAATCAAAGTTTCCAATAGGCTCAATATTACTTTTGGATCTTCCATTGGTTATGGATTCTCAAGTGAACCTGCTACATCAGTCCATTCAATAAGGCAGGTCCAAATTTACTGCATGGCTTTCTGACTGGACAGAATTCTGCCCCAATTACTGACCTCTTAGCTATCCAAAACTAAATTATGCAACTTGGTCTACAAAAGGAACCAGTTAAACATACACTTCAAATATTACAGCTTGCCCTGAGCATACAGATGAGCTTGTAAGAGCAATACTGTGAGAGCTACAATTGCTATGGTTCATTGCAAGGCAGTTGGCAGTTACTAATTAAACATGTTGTGTTCTAGGACATGAATTTCTGGAGCTCACTACTTGTTTTCTGTAGCCCCCATTATCATTTAAGTGCTGTGAAATTGCCCTCTGTAGAGGTCACTGTAGAGGTTTAGATGAGGCAGGAATCTAAACTTCCATGAAATTATGAAACATTTTTTGATATTATTTCTGGACTTCCTATCCACTCTCTACCCAAAGACATTTCTACAGTAATGTAACTGAAAAAGAACAGCACCAATCTCTGAAATGATGTTTTTCCTCTACCATAAACAGTGTGATACGGTTTTACTTCATACATAACACTCTTTCACTATTCTTTACTAATAAACAGTATTGTTAAACATATCACCAAATAAAAACTATGTTCAGCTAGAACAACAGTTTGTATTTTTCAGAAAAATGTTTTTAATGCACTGAAAGCTTTAGTTTTATATTTGTAACAATGCCATGCAGCTCACAAATAAAACTGCATTTGGGCAGAGCATTCTTCTGTCTTTAATCCTTGCTGCAGTCAATCAAGCAGCCAGCCATAAAGCAATAAAACCAGTGTTTAACCTAAGCAATATTTGAATTCTCCTTCTGCTCTTGGAAATCTTCTATCTGTATATCATAGTATCTGACAAGGAACATCTCAGTATTGCTGAGCTCTTTTTTTTTAATCCTTCTCAAAAGTGGGAAATTGCATATAAACTGTGATTTGCTAGTTCATAGGTTTTGTGTCTTACTTTGCACATATTCTCCAGTGTGATGCACAGTTACAAAATATTACACAGGAAAATAACTGATTTGCAAATAGGATTACAAAAATCAACTGCCAAAGAAGAGCAAGGCCCTGTTCTCACAGAGGTGGGGCAAATGAACTGTTCTGGCACAGAACACACAAGGAAACTGAGGGAGATGACCAGCAGCACACCAGGACAGTGACACTGCACAAAATTTGCAGAATTCTGGATGATAATTCTATCGTAAATCATAAGTGACTAAGCCAGAGTGGGCTAGGACAGAAATGGCAAGCAAACAGCGGAATGCTGCTCAGCTAATGAAGCCCTTGGCACTATGGTGTAGTAGTTTAGTTACCTCGTTGAAAAAGCACATCCCTTTTCCTTGTCCACCAGCTTTTGTTATCTTCCCTCTAATACTCAGTTACACCTTCTGGGAATAGTATTTCAGATTTTTATTTTGAGATGTACTCAAAGTAGAGGTTTTTAAGGAAAAAGCAGACTGCAGCCCTAACATTGCATTGAGATACCAGCTAACACTACTCACACTTCGTGATACATTTCAAACTACTCCAGACAGCCCAAATCTCTTCTCCTTTCTTTGAAATATTAAATGCACTTACCCTGGGGAGATTAAGTGAATAGCCACCAGCTCCACCCAACAAGCATATTTACTGGATATCGGCAATCCAAAGACACTGCTAACTCTTCCTGGATTATAATGGTTGTTTAGAACTTTCAAAGCAAATAAGACTCCTGCAAACAAGAAGAAATCACATGAAGAGAAAAGTACTTGTGCACAAATAATAAAGAAACGCAAACAATTTGAAGTACCCTGAAGTTTCAAAGCACCACGAAGCATACTACTGCATGCCAGAACAACAGTTCTGTTTTTTCAGTGACTTAAAAAAAAAAAGGATATAAAAATTACGCATTTGTGTAACAGCCGAATCTAAGCTGCTTTTTAGTGTGCCTGCTCACTGTTGCTATTCAGGTATTCAAAACTATACAAACAATTCAAAAGGGGAGTTCTAGTGGAAATAATTGACTAAATTAGTGAACTCAAAAAATGTTCTGTGAGTTGAGGAAAGCCACTACTGAAAACCAAAGATTTGTAAAGCTCAACAGTAGGTTCAAATTCTGAATTAATGGAAAATCATCTTACACACACTTCAGAATCACTTGGTTCTGAAAAAAAAGTAAATAAATCACCTTTAACCACAGTAAACAATCATTGATATCTAACTGACTGCAACTGTTTTATCATGCAACCACCAGCTGATATGATGGAATGAATTCAGAGAACTTACTGGAAGTACTATGAAAAAGTTCCTCTAAAGAGAAAGCTCACAGTGGTCTGAAAAAATCTTGGAAAAATGAACAAGTAGAAGTCTTGGCATGGACACTTCGAGACTGGCACAGGCAGCCGAACCCTTCAAGGAAAGATTCTGCACTCAGGGACTCTACAGCCCCCAGAAAGGCTGACACTAGAACTGGGCACATCTTGTTACCAAAGAGGGGTGACCAGAAAATATCTGGAGGTCCAGAAGAGCAACTCCCAGGATGTTCCAACTCATACCAACCAGAATATCACAAGGAATCCTCAGAGGTGCTGAAGCAGCTTTTTTAGAAGCTGAAAAAGAGGGCTTGCCTTCTAAGGCTAGGTCCCACTGACAGCAAGGAAATCCCCTACTTGTCCAGGAAAGCAGTATCCACTTTTCCACTTGACTGCAGACTTTTGTAAAGAGAAGGAGTTTACTGACTTGAAACTGATCTCCTAAAGAAGACAATCAGGTTTTTGAATGTCGCTATCAGAAGCAAAACTAAGGGAGTGTCTCCAAAGACAGGCACGAGTAACTTTAAACTAATAGGCTTTTCTAAAAGCCACCTGATGAGCATTACTGACATCAGAAAATTCAGAGTTCAGACTTCAATTAACCAGTGATATTACACAGAAAACACAATTATACCAGGATGATGATATTTTCATGTTCTCAGGTAAAGTCCCTGTCAGTCACAAGAACATGAAATGAGTATATGCCTTAATGAGAATATATGCCTTAAATTGAAAAATAGGATAACCTTACTGACATGACAATCATACATACAGATGTACACATATCCACTTTCTACAATTAACAATTATTGTTATATAGCAACTATACATACTAATTTTACATATGTAAATTGGACCAACCCTCTGTCTTACCTGAAAAACCTACTCCACAATTCATTTCATAGGAAGGATCATCCAGAATTACCACAAGCAGGAGTTCCAGCACCATATAAACTACTCCAATCAGTACTGAAAATACTGCAATTATGTAGGCAAACCATATGCTCTTAAGCTTTCTTTCCAGCATTATGCCCTTCCAAAGCATGGAAATCATGTTATAATACAAATGCCAATCATCTGCATGGTGGAAAGGAGCAAGCAGCAAACGCTGCCAGTTCTTTCTGTGGACAGCTTCATTTACACTGAGACACACTTCAGACAGTGGCCTCACAGGACTCAGAAAGAGAAAAATATTCAGTACAAGTACCCCAAGAGTAACACAAGGAATGTTCTGGAGTCCAACTTGAGAAATTTGATAAAGCAGCAAAAGCAGTCCAGCACTGACTCCTCTCTGCCTTCGTTCCATTATTACTTCTTATTCAAATAAAAGTGAAGATTATTCCGATTTCCAGTCTTCTGTTCAATTCAAAACCATGCAAGTTTTGGAAATTCTGAAAGAAAGAAGGTAACTTGTTATATACATATAGGGGTGTTTTAAAGCTCATCACTGTTTTTGGGTTTTTTTAAACACAAAAAAATTCATCAAGGTAACCAGCTGAGACCTTTTATATATCAGAACAAAAATTCAAGTGAGGAAAAAAAAATCAGAATTTGTAAACTTACATAAAACACAAAAAAGGAGATTTATACAGATAATGCAGGCAAACATTGTGAGAAAAAGCAGTCTGCAACCTCTCTTTCACATCCCTGGACAGGCTTTACTTAATCCATAAAGTACCTGGGTGTTCTAAACATGTTGTCATTAATCCTGATTCATTCAATAATTAAAATTCCATGAAGGAAAACAGTTTCAAATTCTACTCTAGAGTCTCCGTTTCCAGGATTCCTATCTTTGCTACATATTTCAATTTTTTTAATGATATTTTTCCAACTTTTACAAATATTCAAAACAAGCTAAGCTTGAAAACTAAGTTACGATTTCAAAAAAGTAACAGAGACGCAGCTAAGTACTCCTACACGCAGTTTGAAAATTGTTACTGCTTTCCTAGGGATTAGGATAAAGACTTCAGTTTAGAAGTATGTGATGGAGAAAAGAAAACCATAGAAGGAAATCATATACAAAATCAGCATATAAAATTTAAAGAGTTATGACAAAATTTTCATCTCTGCTTTATTTATGCCAGTAAAAAATGGGATTAAAGAGAGCTACAGAAATAGATCAGGCTAGAAACGGAGTTACTCTGACAGGAACTGACAAGGGAGGAAGCTGCACAGGACAACACAGCACAGGGGAACGTGGAGTTTCCAGAGCATGGAACCACCTGTGAAAGATGGGAAGAGACGCAAGATTTCAAGCAGGTTCCAAGGGCTACCCCAACTTGGCCAGTCCTACTTTTACTTCTGGAAACTCTGCAAGGTGGCCCAACAACAGCACAGCCTCTCCTCCCCTCCAGTGTGCCCCTTCTTTGCAGAACTACTGAAGATACACAACACATTATTCCACGTTAAGTATCAGTTATGTAGAACCAGCAAAACACAGTTACTCTTCAAAACTTTGCCAGCAGGTTTCAAATGAAACCACCTGAAATATTGAGATATATACAAAATTCTCACACCCCATTAACCTTCTTTATCACTATACACAAAATAGTTAAAATTGATAATATATTCATTTTTTATTTAAATGCCTTTCCAATTCATCATATGAAATGATTCCTCTTCAGCTTTTTTATTAGATAAACAAGCAACAATCTAATTCTTCTAGAGGACAGGAGGAAAAACCAGACATTTATAAAGGACAGCTCAAGATGCAAAATTTAACCTTCCCCTATGTCTGTCAGGATTTACTAAGTTTCACATTTCTATAGACTATTGCTATGCCTGCAAACACTTTACTGAACATTTTTACTTAGGTATTCAGAGTATTCTTAATAATTTGATTCAGTTGCATTTCATGAAGTCAGTGAGCACATGGAAAAGAAGGAAAGCACCTCTGGATGATGTTACCCTGTAACAGCAAAAGGACCTGAGAGACCAGGATAGGGTGGAACATCAAAGACAACAAGGTAGTGGCCAGCCTACCTTCTCTGCTTATCCTGAAGTGAGAGGAGCATGTAGCTCCATGCTAGTTCACACACAGAATTAATTAATGTCACTTCCTATAGTTAAGTATTCTAGTCTCTGCATTTCTCCTTAAATCACATTCATGCTTATTATAGCAATTTAAGAGAAGAAAAAAACAACCTGGTTGGGTTTTTTTTATCCTCAAAACAACTGCAGTAAACCAGAATGCATGTAAAATGTATTTGCTACATTACAATGAAAGTCACTGCATTTTTCCCACGTTATTATCATGGAGATGCTGCATAATGTCTGAGCCTTGTCCAAGACAGAGTGAAAACACCAGAAATGTACTTTATACCAGGCCTCTTGAACATATAACTGCCTTCCAAACCCAGTTTCAAATGATCACAATTTAACTCCAGAGACCACAGCTGTAGCCCCCACAAAGCTTAAATGAACCAACCTGTTAAAGTGTTAATTGGTCATTGCGGATAATTAACATTGTCAGTCTTTGACTTTAAAGTCAACATTAAAAAAAAACCCAAACCCTTAGTTAATCACAAGTTTAATCAATGTCATTCCTTTTTTTCCACACTACTTGCTCTGGTATCAGGCAGACCAACACCCCCAAATATTCTTATAGTCTTCTGCCCAGACCTCTGGCTTTTCTTGTACCGCTGACACAGTTACACCTTTTTCATCACAAAACAGTCGACACAAAAACTGCTAGAATTTAAAAGTGAACATCCTTTAAATGCAAGTTATGTGGAAACCTCAAAATCTTGCCATACCGTTTTGTTCAAATTGCCATATAGTCTTGTGTTTTAAAGCTTCCATCTCTGCTTCTGATACTCTTAAACTTCCAATTTAAGTACTTATAACACCCATGCACCCAAAAAAAGAAACCCTCATCCAGCACATATTCAGACAATAATCATGGAACAGGGCTGGGAATGCTTTCCACCATGATTACAACAGTGCTAGTTATCATAAGCCATTCCCATTACTGGGAGCAATCAAAAATGTCAGCCAAAACACATTATGTGTTTGAGTTGAAAGGAAAAAGATATAAAAAGATATATATAGTTATTTGAGAGCCTTTAGGAATGCAACTCCCTTAAAACACACAGAGCTTTTGACTGTTTGAACATTCCTCCTCAGCCTCTACTCTGTTTATTAGAGTTGAATGAGGCTTGAAACAATGAAGCACTTTTTCCTTTCTCTTTTTTTTTGAAAACATGCCACCCACTTAAAAATGTACAAATTTCCAGAATAGACTTGAAATGGACATTTGTCCTGCATCCAGGATGCCACGTGTCTGCATTTTTGTCACCTACTCAAAATAAATATCTGAACTAAATATTCTTGGAATTTGTTTGTTTGTTTTGTACTAACCAAGTAAAAAGTATTTAAACTTTTTACTGTGACAACCCCCCTCACTCACTTGGCAACCATAAAATATTATGACTTCGCATTACTAAAAAACTCATGTAATAAAGTAAATATTTTAGTAAATGCCAGTTAAAATGAAATGTCCTACTCTCTTCTCCTATAGCTGTAATTTCAATTTAGAGGAAAAGAATCTCCCTGTACCCTTGCTCCCCCCAAAACAGACATAACAACCCTGAAATTTTGATTTATTTTTATGCAAAATCAAGTACACTCTGGAAATAAAATTGCACATTCAGCCTACGCATCCAGATTAGAGCTAAACTAATATCAAAACCACTTGAAACATAAAGGGTGAGTATCAGATCCTAAGGACAAACCATTCCACAATACAGATAAGCCTCAACAGGCCCACACTACTTGTCTGTGAAGATACCAGTCTCAGGACACAAAGGCTTCTCCCGGTAAAGACAGAAACTGTTTTTAGGGCAAAAGAGGAGGGCAAAGGAAGCAGGAGCAAACTGTAAACACTTTTACTGTGGCCCTCAAACTTTGGAAGGGGGTGAGGAAAAGGACCAAGGGGAAAAAAAAAAAACAATGCAAGGAAAAAAACCCTAAAAATCTGAAACATAATGAATCATCCTGTTTAATAAGTATGCAAGGAGAAGGTCAGCTGCAAGCTGTCAGCCACAACAAGCTCTGAAATGTACAGTAAATTACATAGTTCATAACAAAGAGAAGATTCTGACTTAAATTATAAAATTAATTACTTCATAAAGAACAACTTCTGGATTCATCTAAAGGGCTTTCCTTCACAAAGGAATACTGAATGGTGAACTGAAAAGACACAGCATTTCAGAATTTGGTGAGAGAAGTCACCCATCTATAATAAAAATGTTTTAAAACTATTTAAGTCAGTAACTCCCTTGCTGAGACAATACAAAGTTAAATATCAATGTTAAATGACCTCATAAATGGCTAGATCACAGTCTTTTTTTATTATGCAACATTTTAAATTTCATTCAAAGTTTTCTGCTAGAATAGAGAAGTTCTTCTGTGTCTTATATCTGCTTCAGCATGAAAACTGAAAATCTTTTACAGATTTTTAATCCTCTTAACCACCACTAAAAGAGGAAGTCCTTAACAAAATAAGCTTTTAAACTAAGAACTTCAATTTAAAACTAAAAATGTGTTCTGAAGGGCATAACAATTACTACCCACAATAAAATATACACATGTTAAACAATACATGCCAAGAATCATTTTGGCCACTTTATCCCAAAATAAATGAGACAGCTTTCACAGGAAAGAACCCAAGGGACTAGGTCCAATCTCTCTCATAACAGACAATAATTAGTAACCGCCTCTCAAAACACCAGGATACATCTACACTAATTGAAGTTGAAGAAGTAAAGTAGTCATAAATATTTAATATATCACCGTACTTGTAAAGGTAAGGGGATGTCACAGCTTAAAATAAAAATACATCAAAACAACAGTGAACTTCAGATTAGGCCACAGACGAGTTTTAACTTCACAGACATTTAATTCTAATTAAGGTCATGGATTTGGGTTTTGGTTGGGGTTTGTTTTTTGGTTTTTTTCCATTTGATTGCAATTGTTACACTCGTATAATTGTAGAAGAGCATCCTCCTTTATCTTAAGAATTTTGTAATATTATTAAAAATGAAACCATCAAAGATTGCCTGACTCCACTTCAGAAGTGCGAAGCACAACAACTTTACAATTTTAGCATTCCTTGGTAGATTTGAGGGAAAATTTGTCTGCAGTGTGTAGGAGAAAGGAAGAACGGGAAACTTACTTTTTGAAGAAATCCATTTTAAATAATATTGGTTAAACCTACAAACAATTCAGAAACATATGCTTTCTAGTATTAGTGTTATACTACTGTTGTTAACACCTCCAATCTATGCCAGTAAAAAAACAAACAAACAAACAAACAGTTCCAGGAAGAACATCACTGTGCTATTTCAGGAAATCAAACCAGCTCAGGTACTGTTAATTACATTTTATAGATACCCGAATTACTTACACTTGGTGTTTTAACAGCTGTAAGAAAGCTTACCAAATACAGCCAAGATACACTAGCCATTGCTTCTTCTTTGATACAGGTGCAAGTTATTTGCAGTTTTTGGGGGTAGGTTTTTTTGTTTCGTAGTTTTAACAAAGGAAGGGATATAGTTCTGGCCAGTTATTGATTTTTTTTTTTTAAAGTTATTTACAGAATTTGTAAAAAATACCGCTTTAGAAAATGGGGTAAATGAAAGCAATAAACCCAAACTGCGGAGGCTGTGAGGAGCACAGCACATGTGCGGGTGTGGCTACGGATAAGCCCCGCGGGTTCCCGACACCCGGCTGCTCCTGCGCACCGAGAGCGCTCCCAAGAACGGAGTCCCACAGGCACGAGGGTGGGTATGCGTACCAAGATAACGGCTGTGAAACCGTGAAATATTGGGGATTCGACTTCTGAGGCCGCTTCACTTCCGTAATTCCCACCACCACTCCTTGCAGCGGCGGGGAACGAGCTAAGCTCTACGGAGGAAAACTTCCTACAGAGCGCACCTTGCGGGCAGCTGACCCAGCCCAGACCCCACCTGCTGGGGCTTGCACTGGGCACCCCCGGCTCAGCAGGGCGACCCTCCCCGGGCGTGGGCCGCGCCCCTCACGGCCGGGGGGCCGCTCTCCGCCGGGAGGAGGCGGCAAAGGCAAGAGAGGAGGAGAGCAGAATGGGAGAGCACGGCAGGAGGAGGAGCCGCCGCGCAGGGACAGGGAGGAGGTGGCGGCGGCGGCTCCAACGTGCCCCCCTCCCGGCACTCACGTTCTCCGGCGGCGGCAGCACCCGGGCCCTCCCGCTGCCCCACGTGACCCGCGGCCGCCACTCCGCGGCGAGGGGAGCGGCCCCGGCCCCGCCCCGGGAAACGCACCGCGCCTGCGCCGGGGCCGCCGCGCCGCCAGGGGCGCTGTGCGCGGGCGGGCTGAGGGCTGGGGCGGTGTCTCGGGGCGGGCGTCGGTCCCGGGCGCTGCCCACGGTTAAAATACATAATCAGATTTCCTTTGAAAGCATTTTACTGCACATGCAAAACAGTAACTAGTTCTGTAGGTTTTATAGTTCGAGGACTTTTTTGCAAGCGCTAAAAGCAGTTAGATAAAGATACTGCAGAATCACAGAATCAACAAGGTTGGGAAAGACCTCAGAGATCATCAAATCCAATCTATGACTAAACACTACTGTGTTAAACAGACCGTGGCACTCAGTGCCACATCCAGTCTTTTGTTAAACACCTCCAGGGTCGGTGACTCCATCTCCCTGGGCAGCCCATTCCACTGTCTAATCACCCTTTCTGTGAAGAATTTCATCCTACTGTCTAACCTAAACCTCCCCTGGAGCAGCTAAGAACTATTAGTTTCACTTGTGTGGAGTACTAGTCACTGGTGTCACTGTATTATTCCCCAAATTTGACACAGATATCCAGACTGTGAGCTTTGTTACTAATATTCAGTGGGGAATACAGTGAGCAAATTATAAATGCCTGAAATAATAGGTTCTCATAGAAATGTTGGCAAGCTGATCGTGCAAATATGGGACTAGAAAGGAATCATACAAAACCCATAGCCAAAGCTACATGTAAATGGCCTGATTTTGCTGTCATTTATGTGGCACTCAGGTTTCATAGAACATTTTGGCAACTCGTACAAGTATGTCATAGAACTTATAAGAGAATTGCATTCTGCCCTTCCAAAAACAGCACACAGCTCAGCAGACTGGCAGGCATGAAAGGGGCTGAATTCCTAGAAATAGGGTGGAGATCAAGTTAAAGGAGCAGGCTTTGCCAAAACAAGCAACTTCAGCATAGTCCTCGCTTCCAAGAATGAACAGAAGCCAAAAGAGGCGGGCAAGGCTCAGTGTGTGCCACCATTTAGACGTGTTACCTTAAGCTCCTTACTTTTGGCACATTTAGATCTGTTACCTCAATTAATGCTAATCATAATAATTCATAGAAATCACAGGATGTGGGAGTTAAAAGTGCCTGAACTGATAGATTTTCTATCATACAGCGGGTTTACTATAGTTGGCACTATTTCCTGTAACAGTATACTCCATTTTCAGGCAATCATAATTCAGTCTATAATTCTTAAAGATGCCATATTTATTGCCTGAATACAGACCCCGATCTTATTACTGGATGTACAAGTCCTGAGGTTGTGGTTCCTTTCTGGGACCTAGAAGATCGTAGTTCCCTTTGTCGGTCAATCTGAGCAATCATATATTACTATTCTCTCTTTTCAGATCCGTAATGATATGGCAGGGATAACAAGTCACAGGAACAATGGGAAGCTAAGGAAATGAATAATGTGTTCTAGTGCTATAATTAATGGGCCACATATGTAGCTAAGTTTAAAAAAAACCCCCACCATTGTTCTTGTATTCTTTACCCAAGTGTGGGATTTTATACCCATTAAGTTTGTAAAAGTTGGGTTTTTTTCCTTGTTCTACACAAATTTTACTAAAATCCCACCAGATCTTCTGGATTACTTTATACTTAAATAAGTATCTGGTTAGAAGGAAAAAGAAACACCTGCTTCTCTCTTTCTTTAATCTCATGCCACCATTCATCTCATGGATTTCTTGTACTTTTTTGTCTGAATTGTTAATTTTTCTTACCAATAAAATTGAATGAAATGAGAAACACTGTTCACATATTACAACTTTTTTTTTTTGACAAATTCTAAATTTTATATGCGTGTGTCATGCGAGCTATTACTCAGCTTTCCTCAACTTGAAAAATGTTCTTGGGTAAGAATAACTGAAGGCCTGACACATAAAAGGTTGGTTAAATTAATGTGAGACAATATCCCTTTCCATTTAAGCAACTATTAACAGTATAGCTTCTGTTTCCTGGTTATGTCTGGCCTGATTAGAAAGAGAATTCAATACTTGGAAAGAAAATAAAGAAGAAAAAACCAAAAACATCATTTTCATAACCTGTGTACTCTTGGTACAGGAGTGACGCATATGGTTAGCACTGCTTACGCCTTACTGCTAACTATATAATCCATGTAAATATTTATCATACAGCTATTATCAGTGTAAACATACAGCTTAGTCATATGTTGACCCATAATGAAAAAGTGACATTGAGATCTTTGCTTAATAGCACAAGGTTTAAACATGTTTTAGAAGCACTAGAGCAGATCTTAGAATACTCACTTTTTCTGAGGTTTATACTGAGGCTTTTCAACATGTAACAATTGCAAAGGAACATCCTGCTATGAATTCATGGATGCAAATTAAATCCATATCTGAAGGATATTTTTCTAATTAATGCTGGGAATCTGATAGCAACACATTTGAAACACTGTTTATGTTAATCTTGAAGAAACTAGTTAGGACTAGCCTGCAAATATAAGAATGTCGTAGTGTAGTTATGGTAAAGGAACTGTGGCTTTCGTAGACTGTCAGTACATGACAGTGCTTACAAACAGCAGAAGAGAGAAGCAGTAACCCAGAATTTGATACACCGAATATTATGAGTCTGTCAGAAAATTAACAAAATACAGATGATCAAAGGATCAGTTTAAACATGTTACTAGTTTATATACAGCTGTTGTACCACTGCTGCCATTCTGGTTCTGAAAACAACATAATGACTTGGAAACTGTGGAGACAAGCCCTTCTGAGAGGGACAGATGGAAATAAGATCTGATAGTGAATGTTTTGTATGAATTCAGGGCTTACTCTTTCAGAGTTTGATCTGACATTAACTCTGTTTTTACTATGTAGTCCACCTCTACTAACTTCTCCTTTGCTGGCAGCTTATTTTCTCCAGTTCAGCTGCCAGCATCACTAACACAGTAACTTTATAACACAATGTAGACAAATGGAGGGAAAAATAGAATCCTTTCTCTCCAACTTATAGAGATAAAATGGAATATATCCTGGAGGTTCTTGATTTGTTCATATAGACTCCCAGAAGACATAGATGAAACAACCAAATGGAAACTAAAGGAGTGTCTTCATTAATGTGGGCTGGAAGAAACAGACCAAGATCAAAAAGGTTTCCCAACACTTACAGCCAAAGGCATCTGATCAGATGATCAGCCACCTCCTGCTTATCCAGATACTCCATGAGACACTTCAGTTAAGCCAAAGCATTTTGAAAAAGCTCAAAAGCCTGAGCTGTTGTATGTAACCAGAAGAGAAATGAGTAGACTAAAAGGCAGTGTTAAGGGAATGAATGTGTGAACTATGCCAAAGAAGATGGTACCAGGCAATCCTTCTACACAGCTGAAGGGCTTTCTAAAAAAGGTATCAAAAGCAGAGAGAATATAACGGGACATCACTGATGAAACAAACTACAATGTAAAAAGTTATTTGGTATGAAGTAACAAAAGAGTAACCTTCTGTCTTCTAAAGCTGATTTTAAAAGTTGTATATGCAAACATTTATCTTCATTTTGCTTGACCACAGGAATAGGAGTCAAGAAGTTATTACTCATGATAATACTGTAGGCAGAAAATATTCTGTTGAATATAGTTATTTTTTTTCAGTGGCAGCATAATTTACATCTCATCATTCACAGCTTATAAAAATCATGAAGTTAAAGTATATTCTGCTGCTGGCAGGGAATTTTTCTTAATACTCTAGCTGTGAAAATTTTGTGATTATTTCCCATTTCTATAAAGCATTCACATAATGCTTTCCATTATGGAAACATGGGTTTTGTTCCAATTTTTTATGAAATTTGAACTACTTTATAACAAGGATGTGTCAGTATTCTGGTGGCATTTGTGTGCTCCATTGGCCTGCAGGATGCCAGGACAGTGGAAGTAATGAAGAGATGAAATGTCGATTTACTGTACTCTCAGGTTCCCAGCTCTCAAAGTTGGGCTAATCCAGAGGCAATACCAGAGGGCTTCATTTGGCACTCCTTGTAAAGAAGGGTTTGTCAAAGATAGTACAGTAATTTCACCAGAAATTACATTTAAGCCCCTTCTTGGAAGTCTTTTCTTGCTCTACATTTTCTTTTGGATATATGAGTAGAATTCAGGCTCTGCATGTTTTTGGCTTTTATGCTAACCTTGGTCCTACATTGTATGTGCTCACTAGCCTGACTCTTGTCCCCTGCAGAGAAGCTGAGAGGCAGAGGCAGGGGTGAGGAAGCATTTGGAAGAGGGGCTGATACCAGCAGAAGACTGCTTCAAAAAATTTGCTTCACAATTTGGTCTTTTTATTTCTGTTTTCATAAAAAGAGGGAAGCTTTATTTGCCTTGGAAGTTTGAATCCCAGAAGTAGTGAGGAGACATAGTATGCAATAATTTTAATAATATCCATAATATTGAAGTGGACATTGATTATTTGTTTGGGGGTTTTGTTTGTTTGGTTTCAACTTCCTAAAGCTGTCTTTAACATATTAAGTTTTATTTAACAAAACTAAGCCTAATGAAGGCATCTGTAACAGCTCAGAGTGCATTGATGGGCCTTAATTAGGTCTTAATAGGCCCTGACCAGCCTCATCTGGGTCCCCGCAGCCACACTCCCTGCCCATGGGCCCAGAGCCCCATTTAAGGTCAGCCCGAGGGCTGTGGTTGTTCCTGAGCAGGCTTGGATTAGGGTTGGTTTCTAGTTATTCCTCGGTTATGGGCTGTTGGCTGATGGTTTTGTCTCCAAACAGCTCCATCTAGGTACAATGCCTGGTTTTGACTTCCTGTCCTTGCCTCTGCCCTACCTCGTTTTTATGGGCTGCCTTGTGTTTTGGACTCTTGGCTGAAACAGCTGCTGCCCATGGACCTTCCCTGCTCCTTGCTCAGGTACCTTGGGGCTGGGTCCCCTTCACTCTGGAACAACCCAGAGTAAGGAAGGGGCAAATACAGTATTTAAGGCAGGGAATCTGAAAGTGGCAATTCAAAGCTGGTAAATTCTACTGAAGCATTACTTTCACTTTTTTCATTATTGGTTTTTACAATGTTCAGTAGAAATTACAAGGCTGCTGTAGAAAGCAGTAAACTAAAATACATGATGAGCAAATTGGGTTTTTGAAGCACTTAAGCATTCTTAGTGTAGAAAATACTGTATGAGTTATAATCAAACTACATAAAACTACTGACTATCACCAAACCCGAGAGCTTATAGTTTGTAGCTGAGTGTTACTCAGGTTCATCTCAGGAGAAATTTCACTCTAACCTGATAAAGCAGAATTTTCTGGCAAATACAATGTATTATGTTTGGTCAGCTAGTATAGGTGGGAAAAGCAGACAAGCTTTCAGGAGCACAATGCTTTATTCAGATCTGAAATAGAAGCAGTGGTCTTCAAAGCTCAATAAAAAGGGAGGTGCATTTTTTTTTTTTTTTAAAACTGCCTTTAGAGCACTGGAACCTACCTGAAGCAGCTGGTGGAAATAACTGGTGAGCCTGCTGGGGATGATGCTTTTTGCTGTGTATGTATAGGAAATAAGGCTTAGTCTTTAGCTTAGTTTTGAATAGCAGCTTTCATCTCTGTTTTTGGATAGTGCTGCTGTGGCCAAGACGATTACCTCAGGACAAAGACAGATGTGGTGTTTTTTGTTGGACCAAGAAATAGAGGTGGAAGCCTTCCTTCAGACCTGGAGCAGCAGAAGGAGATGGCTTCATGCTGTCCTCCCGTGACTGCTTGTCGTGATATGCAGCTGAGAAATGCTCTGATACGGTGCACTTACTGAGCAAAGAGCTGCAACAGGTTGCTGTCTTACGACTCCAGTTTATTTTTTACTTTACTGAAGATGATTGCCTGTCAGTCGTCTGCTGATAGAGCTTTCTAATCTTCTTTAAAGAAAATCAGCGAGGTGCTTGGGATCGGTTTGAGGCTGTCTCCAGGGGCTGGGTGGGGCTGGAGCAGGCAGGCTTCACATCGTGCTCTTCTCGTGCTGAGAGCCAGCACAGCTCCCAGCTAGAACAAGTAACACAGCCCCGGGCTGCCCTGTTCCACTAGCCATCTCCACTGCAGGAATCACACACTTCAAAGGCCACCCCTGGAAACAGAGCGGAGGTCGGGGCAGAGGGCTTGCAATTGGCAGGGTACGAGCACTGACAACGGCATAAAGATAATCCTCAGCCATCTGCAGGGATGTTTATGCTAACTTTCTAAGACTTGTTCAGGTTTCTGGGGATCTTCCAGCTTTCTAGGTAGAAGGGCAAGTTTTTCAACCATTAGTTAGATGAACCCTCCCACTTCCCAGAGTCAAAAGAATTCCCATGGGGATTGCCCTGGGGACCTCTTCCTTCTCTTTGAAAAACTTGTGAGTCTATTTGAAGCTTTTTCTTTCAGCAGCTCACTAATGTGCATTTCTGCTACCTGTCACATTTATTTTGATTATACATTCTGTGTTCAAATTTTGATCTGTTTCCAATGAGCTTGAGAAATATATTTTTTAATTACTTTCCTTGTTCTCTTTACTGGCTTTCCATCTGTAATATAATGGTCTCTGGCAGCTTTCTGGCTTTTGGCACTGCAGAGTACCTAGATCAGTTACAACAAGGTGACTTGGCGTTCTGTGCAGCTGCCTGTGAGGATTTCAGCCAGGCCTTTGCTTGATTAATGAGCATTGGCCTATTCTTGAGATAAATTCATGCTGGATTTTGCCCAAGGGCTACAGAGTGGGCACTCCAGGGAATTTAGTGGAAGAAATCTGTACTTGAAATGACTTTTCTTTGAGATCTGTTTACTTAATGATTGCTTGCTTGAAGGTAATACCACTGATAAGGAGGAAAAGCCAGTCAAAACTGTCAAGAGAAGAATATTCATTAGATTTTTTTTTTTTTCTCCTACTTGTGTATTACAGCCAGTCCTCTCTTGGAGGAAAGATCATATGGCACACCCTATGCTGGGCCAAGTCCCTGAGGTAGGTGGGAGCTCATGGGGTGTTCGCTTGCATCTGCATGGTGCCTGTCAGCAGTGCCATTTGTACATCAAGGACTTGGCAGCGAGCAGTAGTCCCCCTCCTGCCCCTGCCAGAACTACTTTCCTTTGTGATGTCTGGCATATCCCTGTTGATATCAATCACCAATCAGGTGTATGAGCATGTTTTAGTTGATTTCCTAAAAATCAATGTGCGGCAATTTTACCTGCATGCTGCTCCCCTCAGTAACTTCTGAATCAACTGACCAGTTTCAGTCTCCTCCGCCAGAAGCGCGTGGGTTGCTTGTGGGCTGCAGCCCCACCACCTCCTGCAGCTACCATCCGTGGTCAGCCTGCCTGGTGAGTGGAGCTGCTCTGTGCTGCTGATGGGAATGGCTGGGGTGTGCTTGCCAGTCCTGGAGGTGAGCTCCAGTTCTGGAGACATGGTAGGATACCAGTTTGTTCTAAAGGGCCTGTCCAGCACTGCTGGGGCTGTGCAGCAGTAGGTTTGTGAGGAAACTTGTGACCTTTACCTACCCCTACCACGTGCTGTTTCTTTTCTAAACAGCAGGTCAAGTAGGGTTGGGTGGGAGACTTTGAAACCATTGGGTTGGAAATGGGAAGTAGGGAACATAGGGGGTAAACAAGTGTTGTGTATGGTATGTGCCCGGCAGCTGACAATACTATGATTAAACCTGATATTTAGACGAGGTAATCAGGGTTAATTTTTCTGCTATTCATCACTTATACATTTATAAGGAGTTGGACAACTGTTTTGATGCACCACTGGGGGATGGGTGTTGAAATACTCAGCAAAAAAAATCTGAGAATATAAACTGTGCAATATTTGAGTGCTTCTGCTGCAGTATGAGAAGTGTTTCTCTGAAGGAATCATATGTGATTCTGCAAATCCCAGGTTCATTTGCCGAAGGAGAAGAAATAAATGGATATGTGCACAAAAAGTCAATGTACTGAAATGAAAAAGCAACAGAACACAAAACACAATATGTGTGTTTTTAGAGTATCTGTCAATCTAAAGTAATAAATAAGTAAACAGAACCTTTTTAATTCGCGCAAGTAAATCCCTTTCAGGGCTGAATTAACTAAAGCATATCCCTATGAAATAACTCTCATTATATAAACCAGTGTGCTGGTGGATTACTGATTTTGCAGCCAAAAAACCTCACTGCCATAGGTGTGAAGTTTCCTGATCATCTAATAAATTGATAACTTTGAAGCCTAGTTGTGACAATTTAAATGTCATCACTATTAAACAAGTTGCCAAAATGCAAACAACCATCCTAAGTCATTAAAATGTAATTATAAAGGACAGCTGGGTCTACTATCAATCTGGGCTGTGGGGACTCATAATGGGGAAAAATATGAAACTTTCACACAAACAGAATGAGATTGCTGTATGTGCCAACCCCAGCCTCTCAGGAAGCAGGGGAAATGTGTGTTCTGTGCATGCAGTTACTGGTGCTCATGGAAGGCTTGCATTGCTGAGATGGACATAGGAGTCAGTGGCAGTGTGACATCCATCAAATGTCTTCACTGTCTCTTTGCCATATATGAGGAGTCCTTTTGCTTATTGCCAGGGTCTGCTTTGCTAATGAGAGGCAGATAAACTGGGTGGCAGTTACAGTCTAGCAGAAATGACAGTGAAGTAGGACTAAATTTGCTCTAGTGTGGAATGGCAGCACAGGTGATGTAATTGCAGTTTGGAGAACCAGGTGGACTCTAAGTGATAATGAAGGCTTGCTTCTTGGCTTAGAGGAATAAAGGAAAAAGTGGCTATAAGGCTTTGCAGGCACAGACCTGATATGTTTATGAAAGCTGTGTTTAGTTATACTGATAACAGTTATTGAACTTTATTTTTTATGTTTATTATTTGTGTGATACTTTGATAAGGCCATGATGTGGGCAATGAGCCCAGTCCCTGCTCAAGACTCGTAGCTCCTGCTACATGTGATATAGCTCTAAATTCACATTGGTTTCAGCTCTGTCCCAGTAGGTTCTATCTTTAATTCAGTGATGCAGCGTGCAGTTGAGATTTACTGCTGATATGCACCGTGGAAAGGGTGGAACAAGCTAGAACTGTGATACTGCTTCATCAAAATAGTAACCCCAAAAGGAGGCCCTGCAGTCTTTTGGTGTTTTATTTATATGCATTATGGAGCTACAACAGCTGCTAGATTCCATAATTAAGCCCCATTTTCCCTAAATGTGGTGGAAAGGGTAAAATAAGTGAGAAATGCTGATCACTGGTAAAACTCTAAAAGAAATCTCTTTTATGTATCTTGATGCATGTAATAACTCAAGTATTGGATGGCTTCTTTTTTTGAGGCTTTTACAAATCTGAATAGATTAAAAATATGTATGAATGCTAGTGTATTGTTTGAAATAGGGGAATTCTTTTTTCTTGTATGTCAGCCTACAGGACATTCTTCTCAAAATAGAGTGCAAATAATTGCAAAGTGTGTTCTAACTGATTGGTGCTCCTAAAATATTTAGGTATCAAATTCATGAATCTTTTTTACTCCTGTGAAGTAAATTCTTGTGGTATCTTGGGGCATTCATTGTACTGAAAAACTTTTCATTTATTCTCACTGAGAAATGTCTGCTATTGCATATGGGTGTTCAAAAACAATTCATTTCCTTCCTTTTGTGTACTTGGAAATGATCTAATAACTGGGTGTTCTGCTGTAATTATCTACCTTTCACTTTTGTAAATTGTAATTTTTGTTTGTTTTGTAACAAGAATCAGTTGGTATGGAGCTTAGAAAAACATTTAAGATTATGGACTGTTTCTAATGAACAGATTGTTTTCTGATGCAAATGGAAAGCCAAGTTGAGAGAGGTTTTTCTTTTTTTATGCAGAAGGATGCAGCCTCTCAACAGGCTTTGTCCTTATTTTTTGGCAGAATTGGACTGCCCTACTCAAAAGCATAAACAAGCCTCAGCCTATCAACAACAGAAATGGGACACCAACCTGCCAAATACAGGGAAATGAATAAATGGAAGAACAATAAAAGTCAGTAAAGTAGGAAATCTCATGTGGTGTGAATGATTTCCTATATAAGCAAGCTTTTTCTGCTGTTTCACACAGCTACACTAAGCATGAATAAATTTTTGTCACCAATGCTGTTATGAAGTCATGCAAATTTGAGAGATCACACTGGTTAATGGACAGAATGGTTATTTTGGAAGGAAAAATAAGCTTTCCTGCAATTTTCATTCACTATCTCCCAATGTGAGATGGCAATTTACAGCAGGTTTAGGAAATTAAATGTTAGTTTTCCAGGTGTACTGAAGAGGTTTGGAAATTAACTTAGCGAAGGTGAAGATATGTGGTATTTCTCAGTGCACAGGAAGAGTCAGCAAGATGACATTGTAAAATATCCTTAGTAATAGGCAGTTAGAAAGTCTGCAGGGGATGGGGTCAAAAAAGGGTTAGCAGCTGACATCAAATCAGAAGCCAGATGTGCTGACCCTTAATCATAGGCTTTTACAGGCTTTTTTTGTACTGCAATTTAGCATAACATTATTGAATTCACCTTTAGATTAAGCTGGTCTGCTTTGACATATACAAGCCCATATGCAAGTTAATGGCTGTGTCATCCACTTCATTATGCGAGCTTTGATAACAGACCAGCGAGGTGACCTCTGCAAGGAGCACTGCTTTTCAAGGTCCTTAACCATTTGCATTTTCAGTGAACAGAAAGTGGCACTCCCCATTTAGGTCATGTTGGATCATTAGTTTTGTGTATACAAATTAAAACTGGGAGTAGTAACCTGCCACATCTTTTTTCTTCTTGCAAAATTACTTAAAACTATTTAATTCAGCACTGTTATGAAGGTTACCTGCTTCTGTATGAGTGCAAAATTTTTGGCTTTGCAGAGGATGCCTTCTTAAGAGACAGTAGTTCCAGCAAGGCATAGGTGTTAGTGGACTAAAACTAAACATGGTCAGAAATTTTTAAAGAATTAAATTATCTAAAAAAAAAAAACCAAACCAACCCAAAAACTATTAAGGTCACAAGGTTAAAAATGTGTATGCAAACCCTAACTGTTCCATGTTGCTTTTATATGATTCTGCAGTCTTAGCTTGTGAGATTATTCTGTAGGGTATTTTTGCACTAGAATTGGAGTGAAAGAGGGCTTCCCATGGCGCAGTTCCTGCTAGTTTAACAAATACTTTCGGGTTGCTAATATAAGCTTAAAATAACACTATATTGATGTAATGTTATCTTTATTCAGAGGCTGTGCTTCTGACTTGCTCACTTACACAGTGCTTACTCAACAAACCGCACAGTAATCGGTAGTATTAAGGTCAATGGCAACAGATCTGTCTCTCACACTGTGCACTAGAGACAACATTTACTGAATATTGCAAGAGTAAACTCATTGCTGATTCCCATGAAACTACTTACCTTTCATGCAGCTGTGGGAAAGGATTTAGCCAGGAGCTGGCCAGTGGGCTCATGCCCTTTGCAGTCCCCACTGTGCAGCTCACATCCTGAATTAGGCAGGTATGCAAGAGAGAGCACTTGTTTCTTAGATTGAATAATATCTGACCTTCCAGTGAGATGTCTTCAGTGGGTATTGCGTGTTCCTACAGTGGATGACCTTGATGGCATCCTTAATGACCTGGAAATCCAGATAAAATGTTATCATCACAGCTATTAGCATAATATCCCAGTTCTCAGATACTGAAACTGCAGAACTCAATGGTCTGATCTTTCCTGTTCACAAGGCAAGGGGAGGCGCATGTATGGGCCAGACTTTTCTCATGCCTGTTTTTAGACTCCCTGAATTTCTTAGCACCTATTTCACTCTTTTGTATTCTATCCCTTATTCCTATTAACTGTTGCTGTGGGAAAGCACAGTTGAATTACTTTAACACTTACACCTGAGTTTGTGGTCCTTATTTCATCTGTATGAGGAGTTTCAAGCCAGTAGGGTTGGGTGATTTTGTCTTCTCACAGGAGTTTCACCCAGGAGTTTAGTCACTTCATTTCTGAGGAATGCAGCTGTTGAGGAAGTTTGTCATCACAAATTAAACGAAAATGGCCCTTTAGTGCTGCTTCCACAGATACAGCTTCCAGTTCCCTGAGATGCCTCTACTTTTTGGTGAAGACTTTGCCCCTCTAAACAGATATATTTCACTTGCAAGTCTTAAGTCTTCAAAGTATAAACTTATTTTATACAGGCTGTGCTTTCTCTTTGAGGCTTGATGTGCAGAGGTCATGGATATAAAATACAGGATTTATAAACCGTGGGAAAGGCACCCATGTTGTGTCACTACTCTGCTGGGACAAGAAGCATTGTGTGAATCTCCAGCTGACTAGAAGGGGGGAGACATTGCACTCTATCAGCTGTAATCCCCATGAAAAATACACCAAAAAGTAACTGATGGTTTATTCTCTTTCTGAAGTGACTGATGCCAGTATCAGTCAGCAGGCTTAGCTGAGAAGGAGGGCATGATGTATCTTTTTATGCCTTGGTTTTAGAGTTCCCTTTGCCACTAAAAGCAAGGCAGTGAGGGGAATTCCTGCCAAACCCAGACCAGGACTGTGGCTGGTTGGTGATGTTGTGCTCTGCTGTAGCACACACCTGTGGGACCTTAATGCATGTGTGTTTAGGACACTAAAGTAGTTTTTCAAACTGGACCAATGTTTTACACCAAATTTGCTACAGAACTCTAATGTACCAGAAGAAACTGGCTATTCTACAGTAGCTTAATTAATGTTAAGACATTTGAAGTTGCTTAAATATGAAACTGTTTCCTAATGAGAATTCCTCTGAGATATTATTTTTTACTACTTTCTCTACTGCATGGCCAGCTTTGGACTGGAGGTTAAGAACAAAAGCTGGATGCTTCTGCTGGAATTTTCCATCTAGAAATAATTACTGAGGGCAATGTTGTAACTTATCTTTCCATTCCAGACATGACAACCCTTTCAGGTGATTAGGAGGAAGCAGACCTCTCCATTAAATTTTTTCAGGTTCTTCTGCAGACTCAGGAAGACATTTATACTCTGTTCATGTATTTAAGTTGATCTTTGTCATTCTGTGGCCTGAAACATCTGTTTTAAACAACAAAAGCAGGGATTATTAATCACTATCCTATAGGAAGGATTCAATTCAGTAACAAACTGTATAGCTACAGAATCGTGCAATAACTGGAGCCTTGCTGATAGCATGGATAAATTGGGGTTTTCATTGTATTGAGATGTCAGTCTTGCATCTGTCATCACCGCTAAATAATTTTTACAGGCTTAAAAAGCCCAAGAGGTATCCTGTCCCTGATGAAATTCTAAATTAATTTGTTCCTATCTCCCAGGTGCTATTTTTAGAAATAGCAGAAAAACCAGACAAATCATTCTAGTAACTATATTCGTATTTATAGTTTAATCCTATGAAAGGGGGATAAGTAAGGCAATTGTAGCAATCTGTAGGCACTGGAATAGGCTTAGTAGCGTTTTCATGTTTTCTTTTTGGTGAAAATATTAAAATTGGGAAGTTTCATGATCCTTAAAGATTTCTCTCTGAGAGGCAGAGGAACTGCCAATGGGCACAGAAGGGGTGTCTGGATGCTGACAGTAACAAGAAAGAAATGAGAGGGTGCAAAACATACCAAATAAAGCCAAATTTTTTACTTCACGGTATTTACACTAGTTTTGTACTTGTAACATGAAACAATAAATACAGAAGTGATCCAAACAGCTAGATAAATCTAACTGATGCAAACCTGGGGAGATCTTGGGTGTGAAACTAAGTGGAACTACTTCAAATTTGCTACTTAAAATCTGGTCCTTTAACTAAGCCCTCAAAGAAAAGAACAAAGATAAGACTCCTGCAGCTTCATACATAAAAAACTCTATAGAATGAGGAAAACTCAGCTTTGTGTTCTGCAACTCAGCCCTTGAGTTGTGGGTCTTTAGGTCTGGATTTCTGCAAATCCAGGATGCAAAGTCGAGAGTGTGGCCCTGCCTCTCTGCGCACTGGGCTGAGCAGCACATCTCCTAACCACTGCGGCTACATGAAGGGAAACCCTGAAAATCAAACAAATACAAGCAATCTATTTTACCACCTTCTCTCTCCCCTTTAATAACCATCCGGATTTTCCCAGATTTTACAGTTGGACTTTACTGGCTCCTTTCAGTCTACTTAAATCCATCAATTGATAAATGTTTTCTTCCTGTCTGTATCAGAAAAAACAGATGCAGATGTTACCCACTGTGAGACCTTCCTCTCCATAGCTGGGCTCATGTCTTCGGTAAAAACAGCTGCTTGCTGTACTTTGAATGTAAACACCAGCATGTCAATCTGTATAGGGAGACCATGGAAACAGGGTGGCTGCCAATTCTGTTTTTCTGGGCTGTATGGCAAGGACAGTGTTCTCTGAATCTGGTGGCTGCAAATAATCCCCAGTAATGCTTTGTAAAAAATAATCTAATGCAGGTAATAACATAATAGGAGGGGAGGATGTATTTATGTAAATCAACTAAAACCTCCTAATGCATTAAAGGGGTTAAGAAAGCCAGCAGTGAATAATAGGTGTGGAGACCTGTTTGTCAGCAGAGACTGGGAAATGGCTGGAGCTGCTGTAGCTCTGTGCATGCCAAGTAGATACAGAATAATTGTCAGCACTAGAAATCACTTGATAGCAGTAACTCAAGCACTATGTCATATTTAACTCAAAAGTATGAATGTCATTAATACTTGTGTGTGCTGGCATGTGAGTACACAGCAAAATTAATTTATTTCATTAATTAATCTTGGCATTGCAAATGACTTATTAGCATTTTCATGGGCAACCTTTCTTGAAACAAACTTTCTTTGTTCTCTTTGAAATTAAAGAGAATTAAGTACCTGCATTTCTTTAAAAGTATGGCTTTTGGTATCCAAAATTGAAAAAAAAAAGCTAGTTTAAGTAAATGAAATTGGCAGATCATTTTTTTAAGTTTCAGTTTATAGGATCAATCTGAAAGAGGTGGAAATCCTGTTCTATTACCTGTGTCATGCTGTGTGCAGTATTAGAGCAGCAAATAGTTTTTTCTAATGTTAGCATTCACATGAAGGAGACCAGATGTCATGTAGTTTTCATAATTTGGCTTAATTTTTGAGAGAAGTGGCTACATCTGCCAATGCTAACAGCTAGTCAGATTTTTTTAAATTGTAGCTGTAGGGTCTGTAAAGATGCAGATCTTGGGGTGAGTACCGATCCTGGCTGAGGAGGAGGAGAGCCTGAGAACTCTCATACAGACAGAGCAGAGCCCTTTATCCCTGTTATGTAACTTAGAGGTTCTGTCAATTGGACATGACATGGTCTATGTCTTCTAAAGGAGCTATCAGAATTTTAAAAATTCAACTCCTGGGTGAATGCTTGATTTCTAATGTTCTCAGTTAGTGGCTTTTGTCTCATTCTACTCAATGAGATTTTCCTTAATTCAACTAATACAGCTTTTCTATATAAACATATGTGCATAAATTAGTATTTCCTTTTCTTTCTATAGATACTCTTTCTGCTGGAATATTTTCCCTGTAAACAGGAACAGTTTACCTTGGCCTTGGAATTAACAGTAATTTGGATCTCCTCAGTTAATGAATGAAAAAGAGTTTGAACTGATATTACAGAAAAAAAAATTAAAAAATGAGCTGAATAACTGTTTTATGGCCAGATCAACATTGTACTGGGATGGCAGACTGTTTCCTATCTCCTTATTTCTCATATTCAGAAAGGATATATTTCTCTGTTAAGGTCACAAAAATCTCAAAAGACAATTTTTGGAAGGAAGTTCCAGTATCTGTTAAATAGCAGTTTTTCAAAGTACTCACTAGAAACAAATTATGTACCAGCCCTGTGACAGATTTATTTAGGGATAAACACACATACTGGTTTGGTAAACAGCTTTTAGTTGCTTACATTCAAGTTGTTTGCTTTGCTCCTAAAAGACAAAACTGGACCTTTTTTATGATAGTCCTAAAGTAATTTCTAATTCAAACCACATCAGATGGAGGAAAGAAGATGAAAACCAAACCCCATTATTTTATCACAGTCTTTTTTTGAGCCTGGCACATATTAGGCATATAATAAACCAAACTCTGAGTATTTCAGTAATTTAATCTATGTAAAATTCTACAATAATTGAAAAACAAACAAACAACCTAACAAACCCCATAACCACATTTTAACTTACAGGGCAAAACCACCAGCTTTTTGGGACCAGTGTCTTGCTCAATTCTAAGCTGTCTGACATATTACAAATAGACAAATAATGTTTTAAGAAGGCAGAAGAGCTTAAGATTTCTTCATGTGGTGTTTTATTCCTCTTTTGTTTTTGAAATTGCTGTTACCATTACTAAATCCTCCATTGAACAGAGTAGATCCCCATTGATTTCAGCCCCATTGATGCATATGTTTATGGAAATATAGTCCACATTGTTTGGCCTTCCTGAAATTCAAAACCCTAAACCCCATTGCTAAATACACAATCAGATATTCTGTCCCTTGAATCAGATTAGTATTTCTAATCTGAGATATCAGTGTTTTCTAACCAGCTCTTCGGAGTGACCAAGACATTTAAATGTTGTAGGGTAGGTGGTCAGTTCTGCGTGACTGCTGTCATTTGAGGTGCCCACAAGTCTGAAGTGTTTGCCAGGACTGGTGGGAAGCATCTGTAATCCATGCAGGATCTCCCTCCTGCTGCTGGTTTGCACCTTCAACTGAGTCTATAAAATACTTGCAGGAACCAGGATCAGGCATTTTAAAGAACAGTCTTGCTCATGACTTACTAATTAAATGTGACCTTATTTAAGCAATAATAGTAATGATGTTCCAGGTAAGTAGCAGTTATTAACTTCCATTAGGCTGAAAACAGCTTCTTCAGCGATGTCCCTAAAAATGACTGCTCTAATTTGGCATGTGTTGTTTGAATGGTAATTATTGTGGTAACATTTGAAATGCATAGGGTGCCTTTCATTTTAAATAGCAAACCTGCAGTAAGTAGAAGTTGAGAGAAATTAATGGATTTTGACTAGACTATTCAGAGCAGCCTGGAAAAGGAAAAATTTGAATAGTGTTTTAAAAAGAAATGTAGTTTGGGTTGCTCTTTCATGCAGACAGAACTCAAAACAATTGATCATATTGTGTCTAAGATTTGCTAAATTTGCTTTTTGTCTGACATCAGTCAAGAAAATGCTGAGTCCTGAAAGTATGAAGAAAATTGAGTAATGTGAACATTGGTTTAAAATTATTTTAGTGCTTTCCTTTGCATGACAAAATGTATGAACTTACAGGCATACTTACTCATCAGTGGGCAAATATGAAAGTAAATATTTTTAGTATTTTATACACCCCCCCCGCCATCCACCCTGAAAATCCTCCCCAAATGCAGATAAAACCTTCTGGCAACTGAGAAGAACTAAAACATAAAGCACAGTAATTAACATGCATAAGTGGGTTTATGCCATGTTTTTGTATTTAAAATTTAAAGGGGGCTCACTTAAAACCTGCATCTGATGACCACACTTGAATCAGCTGCAGGTGCATGTAGAAATCAAGGGGAAAACAGGCTTTGGATGGTAACTTGTTGCTGAGTATTTTCCCATACACCTTCATCCCTGATGTAAGGCCTCCTCATGGGGATGGGTAGTGGTTAAAAATGTTCAGCAGAAATCTGCAAAAAGGAAGGAATAACAGAGGAAGACTGGTAACAACTACTTCCAGTTAAAGTGATTAGAAGATGAGTCCAGTTTAGACAATCCCGGAAAAGTCCTTTGTTATGGAAGGTGTCCCAACTACCTTTCCTGGGAGATTTATTCCAATATGCAAAGGCATTTTGCATGAAAGGTGTAATGAAAACCAGTGTATAAATTGTGAAATTACTACCCAGTGCTGCGTGCATCACACATGAGCATATGAATATTCTCTGGGTCTTGTCCCAGAAACTGTTGAGACAGTATGGTTTAGGAGAGGTGTGGGATTCTAAGCAAGTCATTGAATCATTTCCTGTCCAGTAGCCTTTCAAAAAAAAAACCCATTGGATTTCTTACTGCAGTAACTGAGTGGGATATTTGGCAGGTGCCTAAAATGTTCCTGTTTAAATAATGCAGAATTAACATCACTGTGTAGAACCCTGTGTGTTTCTTAAATAGCATAGCCAGGCTACGGATTCAAACACGGAAAGTGCGAAGAGCTATCAAAGAACTCTTACAGGACCAAGTGGAATTAATCTTAAAAGCATAAGCATGTGTGCTGCATTATTCCAAGATCCATCTAGGCACTCCTTGGTGACAAAGACATATACAGGAATAAGATCCATAAACAGTGGTGCTTCCCTGAGCATATTCCCAGCTTCTGTATCTTCTGCAGTCCTGGAGCTGGCTGTGGTCTTTCTATTGCATGGACAGACTTTCCTGAGTATTTGTACACTGATTTTTCAAGTCACAGCATCCTGTGGCAATGATTTCACAGGTTCATTGACATTAAAGAAGTAACTTTGTTTTGAACCTTCTAGTTTTAGTCCATGTTCTTTTTTGTATTGGAACAATCAATCCTTTTCACCTTCTCCATGCCAGTAATGATACTTCTAAGTACCTGTCACATGTCTTCTCAGACACTCTTTATCCAGTCTGAAAAATATCAGCCTGCTAGCTCAGTTTCCACTATCTTTGATCATTTACTGTTATCTTTTTCCAATTCTTTATTATTGTTTCCAAGACCAGAAAGTAGAATTTTTTTTCCACAGTAAACAAGGACAAGATGCACAATAGGTTGCACATGGAAAAAAAAAATTGTTCTCTATTTTCTCTCCTTTACATGATAGTTTCTAATCTTCTACTTGCTTTTTGACTGCAAAAGTGTTGAGCTGATGTTTTTAAAGAGCTAGCTCTTACAATTCCAAGACCATCTTCAAAAGTAGCTGTAACTAACTTGGAGCATGTCACTAAATATGTAAAGTCAGAATTGCTTTTTACTGCATGCATTTAAGCTCACTATTTTATTGCCCAGCATCACATAGTGCAAGGCGGCTTTGTTGCAACTCTTTGAACCTTCAGTAATTCTTTGAAAGAGCAGAGACCAAGAAATATGTTCCATTTGTGATCAGCAGGCCATGATTAAGCTTGATCATATCACACAAGGGAAAGCTCAAGAAAATCTCAATCACAGCTGGAGCCTGTGAAATGAGTCCATGTCTTCTCAGGTTGATAAAAATCAATGAATTTTCCCACTATCACTGAACATAAGTCGGGTCTTTAGATTAGCTCCACTGCTAAAATCTTTGAAGAAAACCAGAGTAGTACTCCTTTTTCTCTAGAAACCATTGCTTACTCTTTTGCTCTGTTATCTCATTTTTCAGTCTCCCATTCTTGACAAAAACAACTGAGGAATCAGTCATGTTCAAACACTTGTAGTGCATCCTGCTTAGAAGTAACCAGCCCTGAAGCCAGACTGAGTGCAAGGCCAGCAGCAAAGGCAGCTGGTGACAACAGTGTCCCGGTGGCCCAGGGCAGGGGCTCTGACTCCGGGCCATGCATGCTTTCTGCGTGCTTTGCCACGGGTGCCCAGAGCCGGGGTAACCCACCTCGATGGCACGCAGCTGAAGCGGGGGGCTCAGCACAGCCTGGTTCCCTTCACTCCTCTGCAGCAAAGCAAGGGAAAAGGGAGCTGATTCTTGCCTCAGAAGGATCTGCCCCATGGGATCCTGTAGGGATTAACATGTTTCCTCCTTTTTCTCTGTAGCTGTGAAATGGCACTGGGGGCAGTAGCAGGATTTTTTTTTTTTTTTTTTTTTTTTTTAAAACTTCGGCTTTATCTATCATTCAGGGTTAAACACTCACACCTCAAAGATGAAATAAAGCTGACTGAGCAAGACTAAGACTGCTGCTGTCACCAAATAACCATGGGTAAAACCTTCTATTTGGCTTTAATTTTCATACCTCTGTGGGCTTTGCCGCTGTGGTAAAAAACCCAAATTGAACACCTGTGGACCTATGAAACTCCCTTGCTCAGTCAGAAACTGCTTGAGACCATTGCTCTAAGCAATGCACAGACAAAACTTATTATAAATTAGATAAAAGATTCTGTGCTTTGAAATTCATGCTCCAGGCAATTTTGTCTGTGGTGAAGGAGACAGAATTAAAGCACCAAAAAAAAAAAAAAAAAAAAAAAAAAAAAAATCTGTGAAGCATCACTGCAATTTTTGAACATATTACAGCATGGAAATACAAAGATAATAGAGGCAGAGCTGGCTGAAGGTTGATCAGTGTAGCCTGGGAATTATCCAAAAGTCTTACTGAGCTTTAGTGATACTTTAGTTGGGATATCCATATTCCCCAATGGAAAGCGTAGAAATGATGTTTTATCTTTTCTGGCCTCTTTAAACAGAGACACATTAAGCTATATGGGGAGGTAGTAATGTACAAAAAATTATAATCTGTATGAATTAATTTTGATCACTAGAACATAACTTAAACATTTCATATAATTAATGTGCTCTAAATGCTGTTATGAGTAACGGTGTTTTACACACGAACTGGAGAATACATGATAGAAAAATTCCTAATAAGTGAAGTATAGAAAAGATGCTTTGAACTTTTCTAGTTCTCATTATTGTGATAGTGGGATACAGCTGTCAACATAATTTAATATAATACATTTGAAGATTCTAATTAGTCATTCCATATGTGTTCTTGGTTTGCCTCAAAGAGATGACAGTAGAAGTCAGTGATACAAAATGTGTAATTATGATATTACTACCATTCCTTTTAACAGAAAAATTAAGCATCTTGTTTACTTAAGTAATGATTTCACTGGTTTAGAGACAGCCACACTATTTTTGGAGGAGGGGTTATGTGAATTTCATCCTTACTGTTGATTGTAGAAAAGTACATACTACAAATGAGCTTAAAGTAAATAAATATTGTAATCAACTCAACCCTGGGACAAGGCTCAGAGCATACCTGTGTTGGTGTGATGGACAAAGAACTGGGCTCTTCTCTATAGTGCCCAGGGTCAGGACGAAAGGCAATAGCCACAAACTGAAATACAGGAAATTCTATTTATATGTAAGAGAAATTTTACATCCAAAAAGCAACAGTGTTCCCTGCTCACCTTATTTGGGTGCAATATAGGAGTGGGCTGCAATTGGGGAGGTCACTGCCCCTTGGCACCTGGCTCCCCTTCCCTGGCAGAGCAGCTCATTCTTCCTGTTCCTGGACAACTTAATTCCTACACAGTAGGAAATGAAAGAAAATAATATTCAGAAAGTTTTGATTTCCTGACCTGTCTTTTTTTGTTGTTGTTGTGCATTATAGTCTGCCTAGAAATAGAGTTGTTTTAACTGAAGAGTTTGGTGTGGAAAATGAGATCAGGCATTTTAGGAGCAACTGGGAGTGGGGATAAGAGGGAGAAAGTTGTAGATCAGTTGTGTCTGGAAGGTGAATGGATGAAGATGGTAAACAAGGGTCATTCTGCTTTCTTTAGAGACACAGTGATGTAACTTCACCTTTGGGGAATGTTCCTTTTGGTTTGCATCCTTGTGAGAGAGACTTTTTTAGTGGACCCTAAAATTCTAGAAGATTGCAATAACAAGTCTAACACCCTTTTAACAGAACAGTCAGATACATAGGAAAGTGAGCAAAGTGCTTAGAGATGTGTCTGAGGAGAGAAAAGTTGGGGAAAAAAGAGCCATAAAAGTAGTTGAAGGCAGAGGCAAAAAGAAAATTACAAACCAAACAACAGCCTGTGACTGTCACCTGAAAAGATAAATGAGCAATGTTTTTTTTCCTTACTGTATCAAAGGTGCATGTTGAGTCTTATCTTCTACTTTCACTCATTTTTGCAGTTGGCTGAGAATCTATATGTGAACAGGTAAAGGTGGCTTCAAGAGAAACCAGCCTTCATTGTAATTTAGAGCAGCACTACCTCTTCAGTTACTTTTGGATTCTTGCATTTGCCATCCTGGGATGCCATTTCACCAACAGAGCATTACCAAAACACAAGTTTTGATTATCTCCCAGTCCTAACTGATCTGCTGTGCCAGGTTCAGTAGAGACACTGTGAGAACTAATTGTCTCAAGCACTTTATGCCTCATGAGATTACCCTGTGCTAAATTAATCTTTCAACCACTTACTAGGGCAGAAAAAAGTTAGGAACTTTGATCCTTATCTGTTCTATTATACTCTTTTCCCTTCTCTGTATCAAATAATCATGTTGTCTCCAAGAGAATGGATATGGAGATATATATGCATATATTCTGAGGTGTGTGTTCAGAATAGGGGGATGGTCAAAGGGTACTGCAGAAACTTAGTTGTATGAAATACAGGTTGCTAGAAAAGCAACCTCAATTTTGTTCTTGTATACTGAAGCTGAATTTCTTGTATAGAGAGACATGGATGTAGTGTGATAGCTATAGATATTTATACATAGAATTGTCTTGGTTTGAACTGCTCTGCGATTAGTTACAAAGTCTGAATTCTCAGTCACTCATGGTCAAGGCAGGATGAGTGTTTAAATAGAAAAAGTAAGGGCATATTCTTCTCTTTAGTGTGCTGGTGTGCACACTTATGTACCTCACAGAGGAGCACAGTACTTCAGAACTTTGGAACTCAAAGAGCAAGAAAACGATTCCAAGATGTGGTCTGGCATGATGCAAACTAACTTTAAAAAATAGTTTTCAAAATATGCTGGAAGTGTGTTATTGCCTGTAATTTCTGCTGGGCAAAGGACATGAATCTATATATAAAGTTTGAAAACACTTCTGGAACATTTACTGAATCCCCTTGATAACCAGATAAGAACAACCAGATTTTATTTTATCTGCAAAATCAGCTATTATTGAAGAGAATGTTCCCAAGCTGAATGGAGCACATTCAAATATACTGTCTGCCCACAAGCTGTGGCTAGGACATGGTATGAACTGAATGAAACTGTTAAGGGAAGTTGATTGGACGTTAGGAAGAGGCTCTTCACTGTGAGGGCGGTCAGTCACTGGAACAGGCTCCCCAGGGAAGTGGTCAGGACACCAAGTCTGTCAGAGTTCAAAGAGTTGTTTGGACAATGCCCTTCATCATATGGTTTAGTTTTGGGTAGTCCTGTGAGGAGCAGGGATTTGGCCTTGATCATCCCTATGAGTATCTTCTAACTCAAGAAATTCTATGATTATAGGACTGTCTCATGCTTTTACCCCCAAATCCATGCTCCCTGGTGCAACACAATACCAATCCGATGGTGGTTATTCTCCATCAAGAGATCACTCCATTTACATGTGCATATCAGTGTAACACCTGCCAAGACAAAGAATGGGGCAGAGCAAATAAAAGTTATTATTTAATATCAATAACCTTACCTACTATGTGCAAATTGTTTAATTAAAAAAGCAGCACATACATTCTGTGCACAAACATGCATTCCCATGCTTGTGAAGGGACAGCGAGAGGAGGTTTAGGAGCTATCCTCCTGCCACAGGACCTTTTAGCCATGGATGTATGGGGATGGTGCCCTTTTCTCACAAAACATACCTTGTCATTAATAATAGCTGATCTTAATATGCCTTGGGGCTGCAATTCTGTCCCACAGCTCCATGGTGTGGGCTGGGGGAGCAATTTCCTGTCCTACTTGTTGGAGGATAGAAATACACTTGGTTTGTACTAATCTTTATCTCAAGGTATGTATAACAGATTTATTTTCAATACAAATATCTGGGTTTGCAATGATGAGCTACGGTGTGGAGGAAAGAATGAGGTGATGACATAGGTTATTATTATAGCATGGATTGTCTTTTTCTCTCACTCCTTACCAGCTAGACTCTGCTTTGTGTTAGAAATTGTCATCTTGTGTTTGGCAAACACCTTTAAACAATTCTGTGCTTTATGGTGTTTTCTATAAGATAATATGCAAGGGTGGTTTGTGCTACTGCCTGTTGTCCTTTCTGGGTGTGTTTCAACTGTTAGGTAACTGCTCCTCTCAAATAATTGTATGACCATGATCTGCGCAGCAGGAAATTTTGCAGTGCAGATGCATTAGAAAAGCCTCTGACTTATTTATCCCATGTTTGGACCTACACGAATTCAAATGAGAGTGTAATTTTGTATTTAATTTTAACCTGAAGAGTAAGTAGATGAGAGCACTGCTGTGGTGCTTTCATCTCTGACCAGCTGCAGTCAGTCTGCTCGGGTAGGGCAGTGCCAGCGCAGGGCGATTAGAGCCCCGCTGTCCTCCACGGCTGTCCAGGGTCACCCATCGTAACTGTCAGCAGGGAAAACCAAAAGCACCCCCAAAGCCCCACCCAGCCCCCCGAATCACAGCCCACAACAGCTCGGGGCGGGCGGGGGCTGTCCCGCAGAGGGCAGCATTGAGCAGCGGATGCGGCCGCAGCGTTCCCGCACTTGTTCCCGGGGCCCAGGGCAGGGTTGCGGGCGCGGCACGTCCAGCCCCGGCACGGCCGCTCCCGCTGCGCGCTCCGTTTAATTCAGCACAGAGCGACTTGGGGAGGCACGAGACCCTGCGCAGGCCGGGGGGAGCGCTGCTGGGGCCCGGCCTCGCCCGCCATGGAGGCAGCGCCGTGCCGAGCGCCCCCGTCCCGCCAGGCCCCTGTTGGGGACCGGCCGCGCTGGCAGCGCCGGGGCCGTGTCTGAGCACGAGGAGCGGAACGAGCCCCGGGCGGGGCGGGCGCGGCCCCACGGCCGCACCCGCGGCACCCCCCGCTCCGCTCCGTTCCGTTCCCTTCCCAGCAAGGCCGGCGGCCAGGGCTTCGGGTAGGTGGGAGCAGCTCCCCACCCGGCCAGGCCCAAGAGCCGCCACACTGCAGAGGCCGCCGGCGGCGGGTATAAATAACACGACGCTGAATGCCGTCTACGCCTCTTTACTACGCGCCGCGCCCCAGCCCGGCCGGGCGCCGCCGCCGCCGTGACGGACAGGCGGCGGCACCAATGGGGGCGCGGCGGCGGCGGCCCCGCGGCCGCGCTGAATGAGGGCAGGGCGGAGGGCGGAGCGGCGGCGCTGGCCGGGAGCCCGGCGGCGGCTCCGGGGATGGTCCACGCACTGGCGCCGTCACGTGTTGTTCTCCTTGGAGTGAGCCTGAGTCGCGGCGGCGGGCGGAGGGGGCTGGACTGGCGAGCGCGGCCCCCGCCGCCTGTTTTGGTGCGGGGCGCCGGGAAACTCCGAGGAGAAGCCGACGGAGAAGGAGCCGCCGCTGCGGTGCCCGCTCCCCCGGTGGGCTGGGGCACGGGAGGGGGCTGCGCCGCCGGCCGCTGAGGCGCTGCCGCCTGGAATGAAGAGGAGGAGGAAGAGAGGATGTTCCTTCGGCACTCGGGCTTGCCTCCCCTCCCGCCGCTGCCGGGCTGCGCCGCGTGTGGAAATGGCACTTTCTCTGCCTAACGAGATGGGACTGAATGGGGTCGCCAGCCTCCTCCGCATGCACAAGCGGGAGCAGCAGCCTCGGCGCTGATATTTGGGGAAGGGGGGTTGTATTGTGGGCTGCATTTTTTTAAAATTTGTTTTCTCTTTTTGGGGGGGAGGGCGAGAGAGGGGAAAGCAGCGTGTATTTTTGGGTGCAAACCCCGGACTTTGCAAAACAATCTCCGCCCCCGAGAGGATATTTAATCTGCAACAGCGATCGCTGCTCGCGGAGGCAAACTTGAGCCGGGGAAGGGGAGCAGGGAGCGGAGGAAAGGGACCCCCGCCCCGTTCCTGGCCCCGCCGGAGCCCGACCCCTGCGAGGGAAGATGCGTTTCTCATTCCCGGCGGCTGATTTTGGGACGAGACTTTCGTCAGGACTGATCGGGACTGGACTTTTTAAGGACGAGCTTACCCATCTAAGCGCGATTTGGGCATAAACAGCAACACAAACTCTGATTTGGTGCTGGAAGCTGCCTCTGCCACTGAACAGCTGCTCTCACCCTGCTTCTGTCCCTCCCCCGTCCCGTTCTCAAAAGAGGATCCTGAGCTTTTTTTTTTTTTTTTTTTTTTTTTTTTTTTTTTTTTTTTTTTTTAAATTGTTGTTGCATGAATTTTATTTTAGGTGGTTGCCTTTCCCGGCTGGATTGGCTGTTTTGGGGTCTTGCAGACTGCGAGCTGCAGTAACAGCTCCACCGCCTCTCATCATGGCCAGCCCCACGGATAATAACGAGGGCTTCTTCTCAGATGTCAGAAAGGTGGGTTACTTGCGCAAACCCAAGAGCATGCATAAACGATTTTTCGTGCTGAGGGCAGCCAGTGAGTCTGGACCTGCCCGGCTGGAGTATTATGAGAATGAAAAGAAATGGAGACACAAGTCAGGGGCCCCCAAGCGCTCCATCCCACTAGAAAGCTGCTTTAACATCAACAAACGGGCTGACTCCAAGAACAAGCACCTGGTGGCCCTCTACACCAAGGACGAGCACTTTGCCATTGCAGCTGACAGCGAACCTGAGCAGGAGAGCTGGTACCAAGCGCTACTGCAGTTGCACAACAGGGCCAAGGGCCACCACCACCTCCATCACCATCACCACCACCACCACAGCGATGTCACTTTTGGAGGCAGCAGCACAGGACTGGGGGAAGCAGGTGAGGAGAGCTATGGTGAGGTAGCCCCTGGTCCAGCTTTTAAGGAAGTTTGGCAAGTAATTCTGAAGCCTAAGGGCCTAGGCCAGACAAAGAACCTGATTGGCATCTACCGCCTGTGCCTGACTAACAAGACCATCAGCTTTGTAAAGCTGAATTCAGATGCGGCTGCTGTGGTGCTGCAGCTGCTCAATATCCGCCGCTGTGGTCACTCTGAGAACTTCTTCTTCATTGAGGTGGGACGCTCAGCTGTCACCGGACCTGGTGAGTTCTGGATGCAAGTGGATGACTCAGTGGTGGCACAGAACATGCATGAAACTATCCTGGAGGCCATGCGAGCCATGAGTGAGGAATTCCGGCCCCGCAGCAAGAGCCAGTCCTCCTCAAACTGTTCCAACCCAATCTCTGTGCCCCTTCGCAGCAGGCACCATGTCAGCAACCCTCCCCCGAGCCAAGTGGGGCTCAGTCGGCGGTCCAGGACCGAGAGTGTCACGGCCACTTCTCCTGCCGGTGGTGGAGGTACAGGTGGCAAACCCAGCTCTTTCCGGGTTCGAGCATCGAGTGATGGGGAAGGCACAATGTCAAGACCTGCCTCTGTGGATGGTAGCCCAGTTAGTCCCAGTGCTAACCGGACTCATTCACACAGACACCGTGGCAACTCCAGGCTCCATCCTCCACTCAACCACAGCCGGTCCATCCCAATGCCTTCCTCACGCTGCTCTCCTTCAGCCACCAGTCCAGTCAGCCTGTCATCCAGCAGCACCAGTGGCCATGGCTCCACCTCAGACTGCCTGTTTCCACGAAGGTCTAGTGCTTCAGTTTCTGGCTCCCCTAGTGATGGTGGATTTATTTCTTCTGATGAGTATGGTTCTAGCCCATGTGACTTTCGCAGCTCTTTTCGCAGTGTAACCCCTGATTCATTGGGACACACCCCCCCTGCCCGAGGTGATGAAGACCTCAACTACATCTGCATGGGAGGGAAGGCCACCTCCTCTTGCTGCAGCCTAGCAGCACCCAACGGCCACTTCATCCCACGAACCTGCCACCCTCAGCAGCAACCCCGCTATCCTAGTACACCCTGCTGTCCTCGAGGTGGTAGTGAGGAGGTTGCCGACTTGGAGAAGGCATTCAGGAAGCGAACTCACTCTGCAGGCACTTCGCCCACCATCTCCCACCAGAAGACACCCTCGCAGTCTTCTGTGGCTTCCATTGAGGAGTACACGGAGATGCTGCCTTCTTACCCCTGTGGCAGCAGCAGGCTGCCCTCCTACCGCCACTCAGCCTTTGTGCCCACTCACTCCTACCCAGAGGAGTGCCTGGAGATGCACCCCATGGACAGTGGCCATCATCGGACCAACCCCACCCCGCACACGGATGATGGCTACATGCCCATGTCACCTGGTGTAGCCCCTATGCCCAGTGGGGGGGGGGGGCCCAAGGGTGGTGACTATATGCCCATGAGTCCTAAGAGTGTGTCGGCCCCACAGCAGATCATCAACCCTGGCAGGGGTGGTCGCCACCCTCCAGCCACAGTGGACTCTAATGGCTACATGATGATGTCCCCCAGTGGCAGCTACTCCCCGGACAGCAGCTCTGCGGGCTACGGCAAGATCTGGACAAATGGTTCTGGCCACCACCCAAAACTCTCAGTGGAGAGCAACGAGGGGAAGCTCCCCTGCGGTGGCAGCGACTATATCAACATGTCCCCAGCCAGCGGCTCCACCACCAGCACTCCGCCCGACTGCTACTTCGGGGCTGCGGGGCAGCCGGGGGTTGAGGAGGCGGTCGCCGCAGCGCACCACAAACCCATCTACTCTTACTTCTCGCTGCCACGCTCCTTCAAGCACGTGCACCGGCGGGGCGGCAGCAGGCCGGCGGGGGCAGCCGAGCAGGGCAGCCCTCAGCCCCGCATCGCACTCGGCTCCAGCCGCCTCCTTTACGCGACCGAGGACTCGTCCTCCTCCACCAGCAGCGACAGCCTGGGCGGCGGCGGCGGCCCCGAGGGCGGCCCCCCGCCTCAAGCGCAGCCCCCGCGCAAGGTGGACACGGCCGTGCAGACCAAGGGCCGCCTGGCGCGCCCCACGCGGCTGTCGCTGGGCGGCCCCAAGGCCAGCACCCTGCCACGGGCCCGGGAGCAGCCCCCCGTGCTGCTGCCCCCGGAGCCCAAGAGCCCTGGCGAGTACGTGAACATCGAGTTCATCGCCGGCGAGAAACCGCCCTTCCCCTCGGCTGCCCTGAACATGGCCCTGCCGCCGCCGGGCAGCGAGGCCGCCGAGGAGTACATGAACATGGAGCCGGGCCCGCCGCGGGCCCCCTGCCCGCCTGGCTTCGCTACCGCGCGGGCGGCCCGGCCTGGCCGGGACTACGTGGCGATGCAGCGGGGGGGTGCCGCGGCCGGCGGGGGCTCCTGCTCGGACTGCGCCGACAGTCCGTCCCCCGGCTCGCCCGCCCGCCTGCTCGGCTACGCCGAGGTGCGGGGGGGCCGCGCCGGCCCCGAAAAGCCCCCGCCGGCGGCCGCCACCGCGGCGTCCCCGGAGCTGCCGCGGCCGCCGGCCGAGCTGGCGGCGGCGCCGCCGCGCTCCTCCTCCCTGCTGGGGGGCCTAGGCGCGGGTAGCGCCTTCACCCGCGTCAGCCTCAGCCCCGGCCGCAACCAGAGTGCCAAGGTGATCCGCGCCGATCCGCAGGGCGGCCGGCGGCGGCACAGCTCCGAGACCTTCTCCTCCACGCCGAGCGCGGCCCGCGGAGCGGTGAGCGGGCTCGGGGCACCCTTCCCCTGCGGCGGCGCGGGGGGCGCCGAGGAGGTGAAGCGGCATAGCTCGGCCTCCTTCGAGAACGTGTGGCTGCGGCCTGGCGCGGGGGAGGCGGCCTCCCGCCGGGAGCCGGGGGCCGCGCCCGCCCTGGAGAACGGGCTCAACTACATCGACCTGGACTTGGTGAGGGACTGCGGCCACCGCCGCCATCACCACCCGCACGGCCCCGCCGAGGCGAAGCAGCCGCTGCCGCCGAAGCCCCCGGGCCAGCAGCGCGGGAGCGGCCACTGCGGCGAGGACCTGAGCGCGTACGCCAGCATCAGCTTCCAGAAGCGGGAGGAGATGTAGGAGCCGGCCGTCCGCCGGGGAAGGTGAGCCGGGACGGGGCGCGGCTCCGCTCGGGAACAACTGCTGGGAGGGGGCTGGGGTCGAGGCTGCTCGTGGCGGTGCCATCCCGAGGGCGGGGGGCGGGCGGCATCGTCCCCCGGGGCAGCCATGGGTTAGGGTGGTTTCGTTGAGCCGTTGGCCTCACTGCAGCATGTTTTAGTGGCGGAAGCATCCAGGAACGCAGCATCTCTGCGAGTGTCCAGCCGCTGGCCCGCACCTGCACGGGCTGGAGAGTGCCTCCAAAGCAGGTTTGGATGCTCCTGTTCAGTCGGGGATGCTATACTGTGCTCACTGTGTTGCCACGTTTTTTGTACCTTTCAGAATTAGCAGTGCTTCAAAAGTGTGTGGGAGAGGGGTGTGAAAGCGAGTTACCTCTAGTATTGGGCTGGAAACAGGAAACTTCTAGTGTAATCCTGGTTTGGTCAGTAATCATCCCGCTTGTGACTAAGGGTGGAGTAGTGAACCGTGCTAACACGTGCACGTCTAAGGGCATCTACCTCATGGGGCTGTGACCAGCATTAATTCAGTTTTGTTGGAAGGTGCTTTGAGTTTGAAAACAGACTTCAAAGCGTTTAGAGCATTGTATCTATCACTTGTGTTTCAGTTGATACTGTGTGGCTGTCCCACACTCACAACAGTGTTACAAACAGCACAAAAAATGAGCCCTATGAACTGTGTTTTTGGCATTGATTGATGTGTTCTGTTTCTTCCTGAAGCTTTTAATTTTTAATTCGATAAAAACTTCTGCCAGGTTGTTGCATGTTGATTACAGACATGTAAGATGAGTAGGAGCCTTGTTGGAAGCAGTGTGATGTTTCTGTTGAGTGGGAACTTCATGCAGCCCATAACAATGTATCTCGTTAGGAGCTCACAGAGTACAGCGCCCCTGTGTTAAGTCCTTTCATGAAAGGTAAAGAGTGTTTTGTTTTTGTGTAGACAAGTACTGGCAGGTAGTTATCTAGTAAATTTTGTCACTCAATTTTAGCAGTTTCCTACATACCTGAGCAGCAGCAATCACAGTAGTTGAAGCAGTTACTATGAATATATGCAATGACATTAGGGGGTGAATCTCATACCACTGTTTGCATCATCTCAGTATTTGTGTTGCCTGTTGGCCTCGCTGAAGGGAACACTGAGGCCTGGTGTTGGTGTGATGCCTGAGATATGTTTTTCATTTTTAGGTGTTTTGAATCCTTATAACCTGAACAAAAGCAAAATAGTCTCTTCACATTTGCTACTTTGTACTTACTGCTGTTGCCCATTAGAGCAAAGCAATATTAAGTGTTAGTCTTACATGATCTATGAATACCAGGTTAATTTGAAAGTTCAAGGTAGGACTTAAGATCAGTGCAAATATTGCTGGTCTGGTTCAAGTGGTAGCTGGTAGGCAATGGTAATTTTTGTGGCTTTCTGACAGGACTGTGCTGACTGTCACCATACATTATTTGTGACCAAATGTACACAAATTTACACAGCCACACCTTTTCTCAGTTCTGGCATGTGCTTGTAAGAGCCCTGTGTTTGCAGATGGATCTTGTTACCCTGAGAATCCATATCTGCTTAGGACAGCATTGTTGTGAATTCTTCAGGAGGGGATTTTTGCCAGAGGATGCAATGTGTTCTGCAGTTAAGTCACTTAGCTGGGAGCATTACTGTTCCCTCCCACCTGTGTGGTGATGAGATTGGGGAGTAAGTGTGAGAAAAGATCTTTGGTCAGTGTGGGAGTAAATAATATATGAAGGGTATAAGAAGGCAGGTCTGGTGGGGAGCAGTGCCATAACTACTTGCTTAAAGTTTTTTTCCAAATGCACTGCTTTCATTTTGCTGTGGACAACTTGTTTAATTGAACTGTGTGTCACTTTTAACATAAAAGCTGTGGCAATGCTCTCTATGGTGGTGTTAGGTAGATACCTGCTGTGATTATGCTGTTCAGTGAAAGATTAGGATGTGGAAGACCTGATACGAGAACTGGCTGAAAAATATTATGCAGATATTTTTAAGGGCAGCATTGTGAAAAGGTAGCGTGTAATAGAGTCATTGCTGTTTGAAGTTGGTTCTTATTTCCCAAAATTAGGATTGGATTGAGGAGGCACAGCTTCTTCTGGGAGGCAAGGGAAGAATCAGGTTGTAATTATATGGGGAGTTTGAGCCATGGCTGTTCCTTCTCCCTACACACTATAAAGCTTTGTTGGTTGCTTGTAGCTTTCTCAGACATTAACCCTTGGGACTCTTATTTCCCAGGCTGGATTTCTTGCCATAAAATGAAACTTTCCTTGCAAAGTTCAGCCCAACTATCTCATCTCTTGAGTGTGCTAAGGAAAGAGACCCAACAATGTTTTGTTCATACTCAACCGTTCTTACAGCTATTTTTTGACATATGTTTGTACCTTTTTTGCTTTAGACATAAAAGTTAGGTTTGGCAGAAGAATTGTTCCATGTAGGTTGTACCTTATGTCATTCCTAAGAAAACCTGCCTGGAGCTGAATGATTTATGGGACTGCTTGCACATGCCTGAAAAAGCTGTTGAGCACCTTCAGTTAAACCGTTCACCTGAAAACTCCACATGCAGTAAGGGTGCTCCAGTTCCCCAAAGCTTTGCCTGCCTTTCCCAGCGAGCAGTAGAGTGGGCTGTGCCTCCTTGGCCACCTTCCCTTGTGCTCCTTCTGGCAGCTGAGGCTGTTCAGGCTGCAGCTGAGAGTGGGGAGGGTTATGGTTGTGGTTTGTCCTGTTGGTGTCTGAGCAAGCGAAAGATGAAGGAAAAGCTACTTCATGTGTTTGCAGGTACAGCAGAGAGGAGAAAACGTCTGGAGCTGGGAAGGGAAAGGTGAAGCTGCAGGTATCACAACAAGGGTTGGGGAAGGCTGCACTAAGTACTCTTGCTTTACCTTCCATCTCTTTCAAGGGATATTATTTACACTTTTAATCTCAGAAATGCCAAAGGGACTGCATGTGCTTTTTTTTTCTCCATAGAGCAATCTTCCACCCCACCCCAAAGGCTTAAACTATCTGGATAACTCTTGTTTCATCCATTCTGGAATTTTCTGTTGTTGCAGTCTACAAGACAATGACGCCAAATGTTGGCTGTTCATCTCCTAATGGGTAAAATGATTGTTGCTGCTTTGATGCAAACTAGCTGACTACTGTCCTTTTCCCTGCTCCCCTGTCCTTCCCTCCCAGCTGCCTCTAAGTTGTTCAGGCATTAGATTCTGAAGTATTTATAGTCTCTTTCAAGTATAATTATTTCTCTAACATTAAGGATACTGGCTGAAATAATCATGTTGTTTCCCAAATTTAATTGAAAAACATCTCTCTTTCACCCACAGCATTCCTCTACACTTTCCAGTCCCACTGCCTTCCCTGTCATATATTCTTGGCTGTTTCCAAACATCTGGCCCTGCCCTAGCTCTTTTCTTTTTTTGCTGTTAATTTCAGCGCAGTTCTAAACTTTTACCTCTACTCTAGAGAACTGGGTACTGTTGTGTGTGTCTAGCCTAGCTGGTGACTCTTTGGTGCTTGGATCCTCTGATGAGTGGATTTTGTGCTGTAGCTGGAAGGCCATGTTGCTGCAGTTGCCAAGTTGTGCTGGGTAACACCAGCCCATGACATGGAAAAATCAAGGGGAGAGAGCAGTGTAGCCCTAAGGTGTTTTCCTCCTGCTTAGAGTTTTGCATGCACCGATGTGGTGGGCTGGCCCTGGCTAGACACCAGGTGCCCACCAGAGCCACTCTATCACTCTCCTTCTCAGCTAGACAGGGGAGAAAAAAACACAACAAAAAGCTTGTGAGTCGAGATAAGGGCAGGGAGAGATGACTCATCAGTTACTGTCATGGGCAAAAAAGACTCAACTTGGGCAAATTAGTTTTATTTATTACCAATCAAATCAGAGTAGGATAATAGGAAATAAAACTAAATCTTAAAACACTTTTCCCTCACCCCTCCCTTCTTCCTGGGCTTAGCTTTACTCTCCATTTCTCTACCTCCTCCCCACAGCAGCACAGGGGTATGAGAATGGAGGTTTTGGCCAGTTCATTGCATGTTGCTGCTTCCTCTGCAGAGTAGTTTCCACGGATATCCACGCTGGTCTCAGATATCCTCACTCCTCTCTCCGGCTGCAGTTGTGCAGGTTTTATTCCTGTTCCTAAATACATTATCCCAGAGGTGCTGCCACTGCCAGTGATGGGCTTGGCCTTGGCCAGCAGCAGATCCATCTTGGAGCTGGCTGGCACTGGCTCTGTCACACATGGGGGAAGCTTTCAGCAGCTTCTTGGAGGAACCAGCCCTGTAGCCCCCCGCTGCGAAAACCCTGCACACAAACCCAAGACAGCAAGTGAGCAAATGTTGTGGATATGCTGTGGATCCTGCTTTTGGGGTTGCTGTGAGAAGGCTCCTCAAGTGAGCAGGGGTTTTGAAGACAAACCGTTGATAGCTTGTGTTCTGAGTATATAGTCAAAAAATATTCCGAAAAGGAAACCATTAGATCTTGGCTCTGGAGAAACAGGAAATGCTGTAGTAGGATGTAGAATGAATCCAGGTATCCTGCTTTGATCTCCAAAGCTTCGTTTCCATTTTGTTGATGACTGAGAACTCCTGCATGTAAATGCTAATAACACTGAATAGAATATGTGTAGTGTAAGCAAGCGGTAACTTGGCTCACTCGAGCTTTGATGCTGACTGTTTCACCCGCTGCATGGGTGTTTTGGGGTTTTATGGTGATGTAAGAAAATGGAAAACAGTACAATGGGAATGCAGCACAAGGTTGTTAGACCTTTCACTTGTTAAAGCAAAACACTTCTAAGGGTAGAACTAAACGTGTGTGGTTCTTAGGAAAATACACAATGGTAAACAGAAAATTAGTCATGTCATTCTTGTACTATATACTTGGGTTTTACTTTTGTTGGGACACTGCTCGCCTTTTAAATTTATTTCTTTTATCGTTTTCAATAGTTGTGTTCTTTTTCTCAAGTTAAAAACTTAAGGTGGAACAACAGAAACAGCAATTCATAAAATCATAGGATATCCTGAGTTGGAAGAGACCCACAAGGGTGCCAAAACAAGACTTGTACAGTTAAATTAAGTTTCTAGGGGCATGTTGTTTCCAGAACTGAAGAACAGAACTTTCTGTAGTTTTGGGTCAGCACCAAGGTAAATATCAGCATATTATGTAAGTTTTCTATGCTTTGTGGGTATTACTGTAGACAAATCAGTACATTTCCTACTGTATGCACACACCAGTTTTCCCCCATACCTAATTATTTGCCAAAATTGAGCCTGTGTCTCCACATACTTGCATATTTGCAGTTCTCCTGTTTAACAAGACCACAAGCTTATAATTAATGGCTTTGGGTGTTTCTCTTCTGTTTTCCTGGCTTAAAAACTGAAACAGAATGATTTATAAACAAATTCATATGATTATGAGGTACTACCTGGACATGTTTAGCACATGGTTTCCACTTATAGTTAATGTTTAAACTGGTTTTTGAATGTGGTTTAAATTTGAAAATGAAACAGGACATTATAGGGTGAGGATGATGCTGATTTTTAATAGCAACTGTAGGGAGATCATAAATTTCCTTAGATAACACTTGTAAATAGAGAATTACAGCTCTTAAATAAAATGTAGCAAGCAGCTGTGGAGTAGGAATGTTATTTGACCAATATCTTCAGTATGTTGCATTGTTTCAGGAATACTTTATAATAGCTAAAATTTTTATATTCATTAGGACTGTACAATTTTAATGACTTCATAAATACATGAGTGGAAGTACTGAAAGTAAATGTACTTGAATATTCTTTTGAACAAGTAACTGTATAATAGCTTGTTTGTGAAGAAAGTGGGTTTTTTCTAGTTTATTGAAGCTCTGAAAGTGAATCTGTTCAGTATTGATTATTATGTGAATAAAGTCACATAAGCTTTAAAAAATAATTTTGGTGTCCAGTGATATGAAAGAGAAATAGATATTATTTTCCAAAACTAATCTGATTTTAGGTTTAACCTCTGTGCCAAGTTGCAGTGAAAACTAATTACTGTGTTTGATTGACAGAGTTATGAAATACTCTTAAGAGATGAGAGGAAAAAGGAAGGGAAAGTTGTTCATGGGACCTGTGCTGTGACTAGAAGAGAGACTGGGGGTTGCTGACATGAGATAATGGGGAACTTGAGGTACAGGCTGGGGAGCACTTGCAGAAACTGGTATGGGAAGGAGATGGGAATGAAAGAGAAATTACTTGGGGGACGCAGAAACTATGGCAGGATGATGCAAGAGAGAATTGCAAGGTGTTTGTGATGTGAGGGGAATTGGGATGGTGATATTTGAGAGGATGAGTATAGAGAAATGTGGAGAGCCTGGATATACACAAAGAGTTTGTTCTAGAGGTGCTAATTTTGTATGGTGCTGCAGTTTTCTGAAGGTGTTTTTACTTCTGTATTTTTCTTTTGATCTTTATTACAGGGATGGACACTCTGCTTGGGAAGCACATGTGTTCCTTACTTGTTATTGGATTTTATTTCTTTTTTTTTTTTTTTTTTTAGTATTTGGATGTTCTGCTGACCTTAATAAGATGATTTGCTTAGTAAGGCAAGCAGAATTTACCTCCAGCTCTTCTTTCCTGCTTTGTCTTGTAGTATTTCTGTCACAACCATAGCAGTAAACCACAGGTACAAATCTGAATTAAGTAGAAGATAAATAAGAATGAGTGAATTTTAACATTAAAAACCCCTTGATTTTACAAAATACATACAACAAAAGAAGAACTATATTCACACAGGATTTTTTTAACCTCCAGCATTTTCTTCTTTACTGTCTACTACTTGGACAGTTATAAATTTGATTTGGGTTCATTAGTTTAATAATTTGTCTTATGGATTAGTAAGTATAGATTCTCTTACTTTTTTTTTAACATGTAAAGAATATATTGTAAAAGAAAAATTCAAATGACAAAATTATTGTGGCTTGTTACAGCAGATCTTGTGGTTTTCATTTCATGGTAAGAGCTGCAACACAAATATATTAATACTAACAAATATGTCTAAATTCCCAACTTGTCAGATTGCTAAAAGCTGACTTTTGGTCATCTGTACATGATCTCATGTGTTAGAGTACCTGTTTGTAAACGTGAATAGCATTATTCTATTTTTACATAATTCTGGACCTTTGATGAATTGTGATTGTGACGATTATTATTTTGACTACATGAAATAGAGATAGTAAAGGAGAGATGTTGGTAACTTAAAAAAAGAAAAAAAGAAAGATTCACAAGTTTAACAGCTTTACTCTTTGCTTACAGAAATGATGGGAAATTTAATAAAAGCCAAGGTGTGAACAGATAAAGGAGATTTAAATAAGCCTGGCACTCTTAACTAACTAAAAGATGTCTTGATATATGTCTTTCTGATCATGTTTGACATATCTAGGTCATGTTCTCTGAAGACTATTATTAGAGATTTAACCTTGGGTAATTGTGAAGTGTATTTTCTTCAGAGTAATTTTTGATCAGGTAGATGAGACAGTGGAAATTTGTGTGTGTTCAAGTGCTTGTAATAATTTGGGAGTCTAGTTAGAAGATCTGGTGTCAGCCACCTGAGCTGGAAGGTGAAATGTACTGTTCTGTGGTGTATCACAGAAGATTTACCTGTGCACATTTTGTCAACTGTTGTAAAATTCTATTTTTTTGGAAGCTGGGTATGTGGAAGAAACGACCTGTTAAATTTTCAAATAAGACACGCTTCAGGAGGATGGTGTGCACTTACAGCTGGTAGAGCTGTTGAAGTGTACTTGCACATTTGAACCCTCTGATGATATGTTATATAATGGAGGAACGTAGAGTCTGGGAATATCTACAGCTTTAATTGATTGTGTTTCTTCTTCTGTCTCAGCCCATCCCCTCCAGCCTGTATAGGCTGGACATTTTTAACCCATTAGGGCACATGCTTTCTTCAAAATACAGAATCTGTGTGAATAGAAAAAATGGGAATTACCTGGCAGCCTTGGTTCCTGTCTAGTTTCAGCAGTCTGTCTTTCAGTGTGATGCACAAGTACTTGTTAAGACATAACTATAGGGTAGGAACTCCATAAGCTGGATTTGCCAGTCAATAAAATACTTAAGTAGTCTGTGCACAGGAGCTTTCCTTCAGTGGCACAGTTCCCTGAAGGAATAAAGAGCTTGAAGCTGGAGTGGAGGAGACTAAGCCAGTCTGATCGTATGGGTTCCTTCTGCCCTTACTTCACTGAACTGTAGCATTAAAACCAAACCAAAACAAACCCTCCCATCATCCTCCTCACAAGATACTGCATGCCTGTACATCACCAGTAACATTCATGTAGATACTGTGCCCAGGGTTGTGTGTCTTGATTGAGAGAGTAAAAGAACATCAGGAAGCGTACATGGGAGGTAGAAGATTGAGTTTGTTTCTCCTCTTACAGCACATCTCAGCTGGGGTCTTCTGTTTGTCAGTTTGTGAGTGACTACAAAGGAATGGAAGGGAGGTGGGGAGCTTCAAACACCGTGGTTGGAGCTGTGACTTGTTTCAGGTCTGACCTGAGCTTCCTGTGCTGTGTGAGAGATGCAAACACATCTCGAGTGGCAGCTGATGTGTGTCAGTGAGGGAATCTTTTAGATTAAAACATTGGATGGTAATTAATCTTCAGCCAACTGGCCTTCATTTTGAAGAGAAGATTGCTATGTTAGGAAAGAGAATTTTAATCTCTAGAGAGCAGGATACATGTGACAGGGGAGATGTTTTGGCTTCAGAGACAAACTTGAGCTTGGAAGCTTTCTGTATGTGCTGCAGGGGAGTGCTGGTGTCCAAGTAAGTGATGCTTAGGCACTTTGCTGAAATACCTTGAAAATTGCTAGAGCAAGGAGACATTGGTCCTCCAGTAATTCCCTGTTTGGTTTGATGGTTCCTGTGCAAGTGATGGACAAGGTGTTTGGGAGTCACTGTCAGCTGTGATGCTAGAGCCTTCACACAGATATTAAAATAGGAGAAATACAGAAGCTCCTCTCTTTCCTGGAGAAGGTGCAGGTGCAACCATGTCCTTTGCTGCGCCTGCCATGTCATAGGGCTGGTAAAGTCTGCAGCCTTCCCTGCATGGTACAATGTGCTTTTTCACAGTACTTGGTCTCTGTGGTGATACCCAGAGAAATAAAGGTTGGGTACTTTGCTGAAATGATGGTGGCTGTTCCACTTCTGACTCATGCAGGCACTCTAGGTAAGTGATGGTGGCGTTGGCTGAGTGGTCTCTGAAAAATGGGATTAATTTTCATTTTCTCAGAAAAGTTTGTGGTGTCATAATTACTGATTCCTCTCCTGCAATTCCTCATCACAATTTCTGAATTACTTGATACTTCAAAAGAGCAAATGTGGCATTTATGGAGCAGAATGATACATAATAATGAGGACATAAACTAACAAGTTGTTTACTTAACTGAGGGTAAGACAATGTTATCTTACTTCTTTTCTTATTTTGGAATTTATCCACAAAGATTTTCCTTTCATAGTACAGTTGTGTTTCCTGGAAATGACCAACAGCAGGTAGCTCAGCTGCACAGTGCTTGAAAGAGGTAGGACAGCTCAGCTTGCTACAGGGTTCAAAATGACTCTTAGATGTCAGTAAGGCATTCCTTATTTTGGTGGAAATGAAGATCTGTACCATAGCTACATGAAGGGAAAAATGAGCAATACTCAGCTTTTTGCAGTGATGGTAAATTCAAGCGGAACCACTTTCATTTGGGGAAAGTGAAAGTGACTAATTGAAATCCTTAGGAGGACAAAAAGATATTTTAGACAGGTGGAAACTGCATTGTTAAAATTGAAAAAATTGTCTCTCTTTAACCTGCTACATTTACCCTGTTTCTCTTTTTGACTTCTTTGCTTGCAAAGCACAGGTACACTCTATCGTCCCTTCATGCTTTGCTATGTTACCGTATTTTTAGCATTTGGTCCATTTTTCTGTGTTGAAGATCACAGTTGAATTTTTTTTTCTTAATAGTGTCACTATTAAACTATAAACTACAAAATAAAAAATACTTCTTTCCCTTAAAAAAAAAAAAGGGAAATGCAGGAGTACTAAATAGCTAGTTGCTTGATTGCATATATAAAATGAAATACAGGTAAGGAAACCTTAGTTTAGGTGTACTGAAAACTGTTGCAAACAAAGGAGATTTTTTTCTACTGTGCGGGGTTCAGGAATCCCAAAAAGCAGGCTGGCTGGCACATCTGGGGTAGGGTCCTGCAGGAGCTTTGGGCAGATGTAACCAGCTTGCCTTACTAAAAAGGTAAGCTCACCTTGGCTGCCTTCACTCTCATCTGCCTGCTCCAGTTTCAGTGTGCTGGTTCCATACCAGTAAATGGTAAATGTAGTTAGGCTGGCCTATTCTTTAGTAACTGTTTATATTTCTTAATTTTACACATAATGGCATTCAGATTTCTGAGAAACGTCAAAATAAAATGTATAAAGGGGAATCTAGTTTATTTAGGAAGCTATGTTGAAAACTGTAAATATTTTTTCTTGTTGAAAGTTACTATTTGTTCTATTGTCAGTATTTTGGAAATAATCTTGTATTTTGTTGACTTTATCATTACCTTGTGAGCATGATGCATAATGTTCTGAATGTCTTGGATATCTTGATATGGGTGGATAGCCATGTGTGATTTACATCTATCTTACCAGTTTGAGATCAAAACAGAGGCAGATGAAACTAAATAGAAGAGCAGTGATGGAAGCCAAACAGCTCCAAATCATCCCTTTTCATTTTCCAGTTGCTGTGCACACTCCCTCCTTTCACAGCTGCTTCTTGGGAGCAAAATTTAAAGAACGGGTGCACTGTGTATGAACATTGTACTTCAAACATGTAAATGGTGAACTTTACTCTTCAAGGGATTAACATAGCTGATCTATTCATATGCAAGGCAGTATTGAATCCTTTAAACAATTTAAGAGTTCTTAAAAGTGAAACAAATCTCTCAAATGTATTTAATTATTTTCTGTATGAAACTTCTTTCTCGAGCAAGCTCTAATAGAAGGGAAAAGCCCTTCTGAAGGTGTGCAGGCATGTAGCTAGGGCATGTTTTTTCAGGCCTTTGAACTAGGTTAGGAATGTGTCTCAAGATGGAAGAATGAATAGTTACTTGGTGCTTTTAGCCTCCGGGCTTGAAACTCGCAAGAGGAATGTTATTGTGTCTTCAAAGCCTGTTTCACACAAGCCTTTGTTGAGCAGGAACTTGGAGAGTCTTTGTATTATCATGCACACAACAAAAAGAGCCAGCCACCCAATTTGATCTAATTGGGCGGCAGTGGTGAGATGTTTCTTCAGTAGGAAGGCTCTGGAAAATGGGGTGCATATTTTTAATTAGGAAATACCCTTCAGAGTGAAGGGATTGCCTACACAGACATTTACCAGCTTGCTAAAACTAATTATACTAATGCAATTCCCCATATGCACATCCCCTCTTTTTCCCTCTTCCCTATGTAGTGCTTTCCCAGGAAGAGAGCAAATATTTACATTTCTTTTAAATTCTGTTTTGGCCCTGAGGTGGTGGTAGCACATCCCTGGAGAAGGCAAGCTGAGTTTGAGAAAGTGGGGTGTTTCAGGTTGAAGTAATTTTTGTCTTGCTTTCTCAAAAATAAACCTGTATTCAGGACTAAATATGCTGTAATATACTACCTAAATTAAGACAGAACTTTCACTCAATGTAACTACCAAATAAACCCATTGCTCTAGTGAACATGAGTGGGGTTTGAAGTGCTAAAACCTCATTTTTCAGAACAGCAGCTGCTTCAGTAGATACCCAGAGAAATGTATTTTCGTTTTAGTGTGAGTAGCCTAATGTTTATTCAAAACTGAATGAAATCAACAGAAAAGATTGGAAAACAGCTTTCATTTCTTAAGTTTTTTAGTAAAAAAACCCAAAGAACTCTACAAAATCGGAACTTTTGAATTCCACAGTAGCCAAATTTTCACCTCCTAAAGAGAGATGAGGCTTTATAAAAAGGAAAAATTGTCTTTAAATGCAGCATTTATTTTGTTAAGTAACTTCCTTATGTGTTTTGGGATTTTGTTTGTTTTCATTCTGTTTTTCATTCAAACAGAGCTTGAAAAGTCATAATATAAAATTTAACCAGCTACTAAATAGTGACCTGTGTTGGTCATTAATTTCTTGTCAAGAATCTGCATAAATATACACTAATAGTACTGTCTAACTAGGGACTATATTAAATGCTAAATTGAAAGGTTATATTGCAGATCATCATGATTTAGTGGTTATTGGTGTTTGAGAATGACCATTAAGGACATTAAAAAAAAGTTTCCTTATTTGCTAATCTAAATTTGATTATTTTAATCACTTTAATTTGAATTAATCCACCGTGAAGCTAAATGTCAGTATCTACATCATAGTTAAATGTATTTGAACTGATATGATCATGCAGAAACGAAGTGTAGGCACAGAAAAGACCTGGTTACAGGATGTTGCGTGATCCAGAAGAGCAGGAGCAGACAATCCATGAAATGATAGGAAGTTGGGTGGGGGAGAGGAGAGGGCAAAACCACAAGTACAGAAAAGTGGTGGTTAAATGTATTGAAGAATAAGAGTGATAGGCATGCTGTGTAAATTGGCCAGCCCCTGGGTCTTCTGTAAGAGAAGTTTCACAAGATTAGAGAAAGTTGTGTAGGAAGGGGTACAGGGGCTGAGTGAGCAGAAAGAGAAATTGGAATAATGCCTGGAAGCTCAGATTTCAGTTGATGTAATTGGGCTTTAATGGCTTGAATGATTCATAATCTCTTAGCTTGATAGGCTGTTATAAAACTTTAAACATAGGTATGAATGAAGCCTGGTGCTGATAACGTTGTGGGATTGCAGCAGTGGAAAGCATTGATGTGCCAAGAATTGCTGGAGGAAAAAAATTCCTCTAACATATAACGTGTTCGTAAGTTTTGTGTAGGCATATTTTGGAGGAAGGTTTGAATGATCTTCTGCATGAATGGGCTATGAGTTATTTTTCACCTTGGTGTGGAAGGGGAGGATTCTCCAGTTGATGTAAATTCCTGTACCTACTTGAGGTTGGTGGGACTAGGGCAGCACGCCTCAGTTTAGAATGTGTCCCTTTAACAGTTTTCTTTCTTTTTCTGGAAGCTGTTACTACACTGCTCCATTTGAATTAATAGTGAGTCCCCATTAATTTTAATTAGCTATAGTAATGAGGTAGCTCTAAAGGGCTACAAAATGATCTGTAATTCAATGTCTAATTTATCTCCTACCTTGGTTATTTAATCTCTTCTGAAACTTCTTCTCCTGAAGATTGGTGAGATGTTTGATCTGTCTTGTTTCAAGCTTGTTTACTTCTGCGTTTCTTATAGTAGCTCATCAACTTTTATTCCTTTATCAAATAACTCCTGTGATGTTAATCATGGATTTGGTTCACATTTCAGCATTTGCATTTGGGTTGAAGGACCAGGTAAAAGCAAAATACTATTAGCAGGATTGCTTTATGCATAGAAAAAAGAGGACTACCGAACATGTAATGGTAGCCTTTGCATTACAGGACTCCTGTTATTTGTAGGACTTTGCAACCTGTTTGTATCTTTAACTGATGCACTCTTGTAGAAGCTTCTTACTATTTGTCACTGTAACTTTTTGAAAGGTTTTGCTTTGGTTTTATGAAGTCAAGAGTGATACAAATCACTATCTGAAGTCTGTTTCCCTGGATTTATCTGCATACCCTTTGCTGATACTTGCAGCTTTAACCATTGTTGCGTCTTTCTCTGTTATGATTCCTTAGGCTCAGTTCGTGCAGGTATGTCTGACAGAATTAAGGCCAGGGAGAGCTGCAAAAAGTATGGGCAATCACTGCACTTCAGAAGCAGAATGCGGGACACAGGTTTACCATCAGCTTAAAGTAATGGAAAGCCACACTGTTGTTTCTGTCTCCTTGACCATGTCTTCCTCTGGAGAGTTGTTTCTAGCACCAACTGGGGAACACTTGGGAATGTATTTAGGCGGGAATAATTTCTCTAGCATTTCTCTAGACTGGAGCTAGCTCCTAGTTTGGTTAAAACCAACTGTGAAACTTCATCTGCTATATTCTTCCAGGCAGCAAATCTTCAAGTAGAGCACCTTATGTGATCAGTGTCTTACACTGCCCTTGAAACCACAGTTGTCTTGGCCTACACGATTGCTGCTTCTGCCTGGGTTCTCCTTTGCCAGCTGCAAGAGCTGTGTCTGAGATGTCTGCAGGGCTGCTGTGAAACTGTACCTTTAGTGAGGTGTCATCCTGACACCTGCAGCACCAGTCCCCCTCAGCCCAGGGAGCCTTTGCAGTTGTGCTGGATTAGAATCTGAGAGAGTTTATCAAAGTGGGTTTGGTTCCTCACTCACCTCAGAGGTGCTGCTTTGAAGTGGGAGTGCAGGATAAATGTATTTATGCTGTTAAAAACCCCCAGACTTCTCAATTATGGCTTGTTTTTGTTCAGGTGAAAAAATAGCAGTCTGTATCTGAGAGAAGACATCTTTTACTGGGAAACCTGTGCTTGCTGCTTTAGTATTCATGCTAGTTTAGCTGTCTTAGTTGTCTTCTCAAACAAACATTTTCTGCCAAAACCCAAATCCATACTGACAAATTAGCCTTTCTAGTTTAGATAAGATCATTTATATGTGGAAAGTATTTTCAGGTGAAAATGAAAAATATATGTAATGGCTTCAGACAGCCGTCTTCCAGACATTCTGGTATAGTTACTCAAAATGTCATATGAGAAACAGGCAGGGTTCCCACCTTTCTGCCCCAAATTCTTGGTCAAATTCAGTGATTGTAGGAGGATTCAATAAGTAACTGACTGTGATAGAAGGAAACATCATTTTCCCTAAAACATTTCCTACTGGTCTCACAGCAATTCAGATGAGTCTGTGGAAGAAAAGTTTTGTTCTTTTATTATAAAATCTCTTGCATGTTTGTCCCCAGTGGTGTATTACAAAACTGGATCTGTCTGTTGTTCAGCAGATGTGTTTGTAAAAACGAAACTTTAACTATTTGTTGAACTTCTGACATTATGATCTACATTAAGAAGTAACCTCTTAAAGACAGCTCTGCCTTTCTGCTGCTCTGTGCGATGTTTCCAGATGTATTTAGGTACAGTTGGAGCATTAAAGTGCTCCAAGAGCTACTACAGTTGTCTGTAGCTTGGCTTTGGTTTTTTCCTTTGCTTCAGTTTTCTGTAGCTTTCTGTTTTAAGCCTTATTTATTAAGAAGTGTTACTGTGTTCTGCTTATTTTTTCAAACTACTGTGTCATTTATTTGGCAGGAGACGAGGAAGGTTAAAGTTCTCCTTACCTCCTCCCCTTCTCTGCAGTGAAATTTTTGATTGTTCTGTTTAATGAGTCATTTTCTGTACAGCTGAAGTTAATTTAGTGGCTAATCCAAGCAGTGAGTATTTTCTGAGAAGTGAGAGAACTTTAATTCTTTTCCCTCTTTTCAAATACAAAGGTATGGCTTGGGTGTTTCAAAAAAGCCCATGGAAGAGAACAGTGCCTGTTGGAGGTATTTTGTCATTTAACAATTGGTAACAAAACATCCATTGACTTCACTGGAGTGAAGTTTCCTCAGGGTAGAGAGGGTGTAGGTACGCTTTGCAGTGCTGTAGAGCTGTTGTATGTGTGGAAATGCTCTTTTCCAAGGGTTCTTTATCAGTATGTAAAAGCTGATATCGAACGCTGTTGAACTCTTAGTTGCTCTAGTTCTGTCTTTCCTGCGGAAGTGTATGCGTGCATTAAAGTGAGTTGTGCGCTTTGGGCTGTTGAAGCCAATCTGGTCAAGAGCATTGCTTTCCAGAGAAAAAGGAGAGTCAAAAATTTGAAATGAAAATCACTTGTGAAATATTTCTGACATGTATGTCATAGATTTGTAAAATCTGTTTCATATACTTCTGTTTGCTGAACATAGGGTGTTCTGATTTGGCTGAATAGTACCAAGTTATTGTGTGGCAGTGTCCTCACACACAAGGCTTTGATTAAGCATGAAAAAAATACTAAAGGCTGGCCTACATACAAACTTGCACAGAGAAACAAAAAGTGTGAATTAAGAAAGTTAGCATTTTAATACAAGTGTTTCAATACCATGCATAGTAGTGGCTCGTCTGGGCAAATGAAAGGGATGGCATAGAGTGAAAGATTCATTTAGACCTTTGGGGAAGACACAGAGTCATTTCATACCAGATCAGGGTTGTTTGGGTTTTTTTTTTTACAACTGGGTTTAATTTTAACCAGGGTAAGTTCAGTGACTTTGCTCATGTGGACCACAGGTATGCACAGCTATTCAAGGTTCAGTCATCAGCTCAAGTTCCATTTGACTAAAGCAGATTTCCCCCCTTGCCGTGAGCCTCTCATGGCTTTGGGTGCAGTGTATGACAGTGTGTTCCTGTGTTCAATCAGGTTGCTGAGCTGAAGCTGCTGTCTGCTTCGGGTCTCCTCTTCCCAGGAAAAAGAAGGGGTTTAGTGGGGCAGGTGTGGTTACAGCCGTGTCTCTGAACAGCCTCTGGACAAGGGAGAGTTTGTGCTCTGTCAGTTCAGAGCATGAATGGGACTTGTACATGAGTACCTGCACAAGGGAAGCTTTAGGCATGCTTGGACACCCTCCTTTCACTGCTACTTTTTAGACTGTCATTTTGAAGAAGGATTTTTACTCAGACTCCTAAGCTGACACCTCCTTTGCCTGAGTATATGTGTTCCTGTAGCTGAGCCAGGCAGCTATCTCAGGGACCTAATCCAGGCTAAAAGCAACCTGTCTTAGGGAGGGCAGAAATCAGAATTCCGATTGATTTAATCATACTGCTACAGACCCTGGTGCCTGCGCAAAGGGGGGATGCTGTGTGTTGTGGGGCAGTGTAAAGTTGATGGGAACACTTAGGGCAACAGCAAGACAGGCTTGTACAGGCTTCAAGTAGACATGAAACAGTGATCATCATCTCCTTGCAACATTTTCATTCATTTTCCAGAGAGCTTATTTTATTGGGCCAGGACAATAATGATGGTGTGAAGCAGAAGGGGCTTATTTTTTTCCTGCATTAGGATCATAAAAACTTTCTAATGGCTGGAAGTGAGCCTTATGTTCTTTTGTTTTGTTTTTGTATAAACCCATTTCATGTTAAGCAGCCAAATCTCATCCTTTATGGTTAGTCTAATGCGTTTTTTAGAAGCTACTGCACTTCTTGTTTAGCTTTCAGTCCCTGCTCCATAAGGCTGCATCTCCTTACATGGTCTTGTCTCATACCTGCTAAGTCAGGGACACCAAACTGGCACTGAACACCTCTGGTTAGAAACCTGAATTTCTACTTAGGAGTGTCAATTACTACAACAATTTTGCTGTCCTTCAGCTATGGAGAGTTTTCTGGGTTTTTTTAAAAGAAGATTTCCAGTTCTTAATAGAAATGGAGTGATTGTGCTGAATTATGTAGTGAGGTGAGGGGTTTGTTGTTGTTTTGGTTTGTTTAATCTCGAATAGCTTTCCTGAAAGGCTTTCTGTCTGCTCTCTCTGTGCTTATGGAACCATACAAACTCTTGCTCCTTGGAAAATGTGTCACTGTGAACTCTCTGTAGCAGTTAGGCAGGAGAAAACTTTCCACAGTGACTGAGGCTTGTTCTGTAAGCCTGTCAGAGTACCAACAGCAGGTGAACTGGTAGTTTACCTTACCCAGCATATGACTTGGATGTGCAGGACATAGATCAGTAATTTTTTGAGCTGTTAGGTGCTAGAAGCAGATGCACTTTGTGCCACAAGGTAGATTCTAGTTTTGTTCCTCAGATCTGCAAACAAGTATTTTGGTTTGAAATCTTTGCCATCTTACTGTTTATTTGAGAATTAGGAACAGATGTGGGCTTAATTTTTTTTGCAACAATGATTAAATGATTAAAGCTTAAGACATTCTTCCAAAGAAGAAGAAATAAAGATTTTTTTCCCCTCATATTTTAGGATTAGAAAGAGGAGGGGGAAAAATAATGAACTTCAAAGAAAAACTTTCGGGATCTTTTCATGAAATGCCAAATAAAAAGCAGAACCCAAAGACCAAAATTAGTTCATGAAATTTTTACTTAAAAAGAAGAAACCTAAAAATTCATGTGTGGAATACCTGATGGGTGACCTTTGCTGTGGGCTCCGTGGGCTGAGTTTGAAAGCAATAAACTTGTAATCTGAGGCCTCTGGCCATGAAGGAATTTGTAGAAGCCACACCACTATAATCTGCTGCTTATCTTCTGACCATCCAAATGATAATCCAGTACATCATAGTAGTAAAGCTTGAGATGAACAGCAGGAATGAAAATACCCAAGCACAACTCCAAACACTCTCTCTTTTAATGTTATGTGTTGTACACTAGTCTGTTAAAGGTAAGAAGTTTCATCCTTTGGATGGAAGTTCTCAGATGTGGGTATAGGAAGGATGTTGAATAGTTGTGCAATTGCAGCCATATGGTCATTTATTAATGAGAAGTGGCCTGTCTGTGGCCTTTGGTGAGTTGTACATGAGTCTCACAACCTGTTGAGAAATACTCTGATGTTACTTCCCTGTGCCCTGATTTATCTACAGGTTTCTTTTTTTCTTTCACTGTAGGTCTGCTGGGGCAGGGACTGTCATTTTCCTGTGTTTGTGCAGTAGCCAGGAAAGTGAGGCCTTGAGCTGGGACTTGGGCTCCCGCGTGCTGTCACAGTACAAACAATGCCAATAATCATTATCACTGGTTATCACTCCTTATCACTCCTTATCACTGGTTATCACTCCTTATCACTCCAGTTCTGTACAGCACTGGCTGGGTCCTGGCTGAATATGTAACATGCCAAGATTTAAAGTCTTCATAAACCCCAAATCAATAATCCTCACCTTGTTCACAAACTTGAGTTTTTAAGCTTTCTCCCCTTCCTCCATCCTGGTAGCTGTTTCTGCCAAAACTTGTCCAGAAGTGCAGTGGGATGATTTTCAAGCCTGCTTCATGAAGGTTGTGACCAGGAATTTGATGTGTACACCAGCTTTCTTTCCTCTTGTTTTTAACATTGAGTCGTGTGTGTGATTGCTTTCATTGCCCTGTAATCTGTCTTGCTGTTTTTACTTGCTAATTGGTTTCTAGGAATAATGGCGATCTTAAAAGGCACATCTTGTATTATTTAATAAGAATTGGACCCTTTTTTAACATCAAGTGATGCTTTGTTACAAAACAAATGACAGGTGATCTGTCTCCTTCCCTGCCCGCGGTTGTTAGGCAGTTGTTACGTTGGAAGGCTCTGTGTACCTGGAGTGAGCTGCACATGCAGCTGCTGCTCAGTGCAGCAGAGGTGAGGCTGACAGGGTCACTCCCTGTAAAACAGCTTGGAACTGGAGCACTTTGGAGAGGAGAGAAACAGCTTCTAATTCTTTAATTTTATGACCACAGTCATCTAAATTTAAAACTTCTGTGATTTCAGGGATGATGAAACCAGATAGCTTGGGAGGTTCCTCCTTTGGGGCACATGAGAGAGAGAACCAGTCAGACAACTGGTACAGACAAGCAAGAGGCATCGAAGCAGACAGCATGATCACTCGAGCTGTGCAGGGGGGAGAGCTATATTTACCAGATACAAGTGCTAATAATGAGACTTCAAAGAGAGCACACCCTTTTTATTCCACAGCTGTGCTCTGCTATGCAGAAGAGACAGGGTAGTTTTCCAGTGGAAGTCTGCTGCATGTCTTTGCCTTGGGGAAGAAGTTCAGAGAGTAGAATTAGCACAGAATTTAAGAAAGGAATTGATCTACCCATAAAACCATTATCATTTACCTAAGAGATAGATACTCCTAAAGGATTGACAGAGTGGTGGCCTTTGGTCTTGCTGAAAATTCTTGAATGAAATAGTTTTAAGTTTACCCTTCTCTACTGTGTTCATTACCTTGCAGTCAAATATGACCAATTCAAAGAAGATGTAGGATAACAGATAATCATTGTAGATGCACTAACCTGTCATCATCATGTGCTTCATCTTCCTTAATGACTTGATACCTTATTAGATGAAAGTCTCAATCCAAGGAACCTCAATGATAACTGGTCAAAGGGAATAGAACACTTATACAAGTGAAAACACATAAACAGTCCTAGTCAGCTGAGGGTAAATAAATCTTCCGTTCTGATGTTTGGTCTGTGATTTGAAACTAGTCTGACTGCTGCTGAAAAGTGACCTCTGAAGATGGGAAGGAGGATGGTGTTCAGCTCAAATGCTACTGGGACAACCTTTTAAAGCCTTTAAAATGACTGTGAATATTTCTTTCCCACTGAGGTTAGAGGTACAAAGCAAGAAGTATCAAAGTTGTAAGTGCAGCTTTAAGGCAGTATCTTAATTTCATTTGTCAGCATGTTAGTTTTCTCCTGTTTTCTATGGTTTAGAGGGAGTTAAAAAAATTCATTTTTAAAGGCAAATGCAGAGTAGAGAAACCAAAATGGATCTAATGAATAGAGAGGAAATTGGAAAGAGGAGATGACCTGTAATGTTTGACACATAGCCTTGCCTTGTTTTAAACAGATAATAAATTACATTATTTATTGCCTCTGACTTATGTGGGACAGATTGCTATTTAGGGGAGGACTGGTTATAGATGCCAAGGTAAATGTGATAGTAGTAGTAGTAGTCTTTCTTTGCTTCACTACGTTAAACTTGGGATGTGCAGGATAAAGAACCAAATACCTGAGTTACCCTGTGCTAGTATAGCCAGTGTGTGTATACTGGCAACTCACTAACAAGTTGTTGTATATACAGGTTTCAAAGTGTTTTGAAAATAGATTTGCCATACAAAAGCTGAAAATAAAACTTGAATTTAAATCAAAGCTATGTTAAGGTTTCAGAGTAAGAGATATGTCTCTTAAGACATATTCTTTTCACAGGGAAAGGCAGCAGACATAACGTGAGGTGATCAGTGAAATTTTACTGTTTTCTTTAGTTTAAGAAATTGCATCTAAGGTTTTCTGGTGCCTGATGTGATCAAAGTGCACCAAACATCTAGAATTGGACAAGGTGGGAAAGAATCCGTAAGGTGAAGGGAAAAACGTTGGAGAACAGATTCATCTTAGTGAACTATTTGCACCTTTTGTTTAAAAATGGAAAATACTTATTCTGAGTGCAAAGCTTAATTAAATTGTGTGGAAAAGGAAAGATATAAATTTATATAGGTAGGAATGTTTGGGGATTTTCCCAAGAGAACTGGATCCTTTAATAATGTTAAAATTTTTTTTAAATTTAAAAGTTGAGGCAAGTGCCTGTTTAGAATTGTAAAATAAAACCCCATTATGTGAAGAAACAGTGATGCAGATGAATTGCTCTTTCCTGATACCTGAGGAATGTTGAGCTGCTGCTTCTCTGGTCAAGATGGAGAGGCTGCAATGCATAGCACCATGCAGCTTAACGCTTCCAGCTATTCTCCCTCAAGTATTCACTGCAACAGCATTAAAATCTACTTTGTAAACTTCCTTAGTACATAAATCCTTCCTGTTTTTTATTTCTTCCCCAAACTTACTGATGCTTTCTGTGTTTGATAGCCTTTAATTTGCTCCTGTTCTGAGTCTCCTACTCCATAGGCTGGTTTGCCTTTTTCATCTGCTTGTGAAACTGAACGGCAGCCTTTATCCCTTCAGAAAAATAATCTGGTCACTAATGATGGTGGAGAAAGAGAAGAGAAGCTGAAATGTAACTCCCACTTGAGCTCTCAGTCCAGAAAGCACTGGAAAGAGATTCCTGATAGCAAAGTCACATAATACTTTTCCTTGCATTTAAGAGTGGAACACTTTTTGATTTTGCTTCTCTCTCCAGAAATGTGTTTTATCATCCAGCTATTTGGTGACAGATGGGTGGAGAATATGGCAGTGGTTTATTTGACAGAGAAGCACACGCCTGGTTGGGAAGAACTTTGCATAGCTGTCTGTGTGCTCACAGCTCTGCACTGGGCAGTCTTGTAGTGCAGAAAGGGCTTCTGTGGTCATTGTGAATCCAGGGCAAAAGCCTCTCTGTATTTAGGGTGACTTTGCCATGTCCATTACTGGGCATGTTTTGTTACTACTGACAGGGCAGACTTGGAAGAAAACAAAACAAAGAAACTTCTTCTTATGAGACAGTGCACAGAGTTTATATACTTGTTTTTTTAATCTGAGAGCCAAAAGTAGATCTTCTACAGGTTTTCTGGTTTTAATCTTTTCGTACTGGGTAAAATAGAGTTATGGTGCTGGAAGGATAAATGCCAAACTAGGCTTCAGTGCTTTCAGTTGCAGAAAATAACACTTAATTTATACCAGAATGTACTTGCTCTGGGCTGCTACCAAGTATCTTAGCAATCAGAATTTCAGGAAAAGAAAGTCAGTACCTATCTATCACCAGATCCCAAACAGAACTGATTCTTAGAGAGTAGGTGTTTCTGAAAACAGATACGCTGAGCAAACATTCAGAAAATCCCAACACACATACTAGGGGAAGACAGAGCAAGTAGATTTTAAACCTGTTGAATTAATTTGCACTCTGGAGTCTGGAAGTTAGTGGGTTTATTTTTTGGGGGGGGGCAGTGAGTTATGGCATTTTTTCAGTAAGTATGATATCCTAATTGTTATTTGCAATGTATAAGCAAGCATTTTTGCAGATGAAAAATGCAAAATGAATGTGATATTTATATTTGTTAGGAAGCAGTCTGTGCCCACAAACCTGAAACAGAGTCCCCAAGTCTACTAGGTATAGCTAAAAAAGTTACCTTTCTCTTGTAAAGTTACTGTCTAGACAACAGAATCTGATAAAACTAATATTTAAAATTGGGTATCTTTTTTGTCTGAAATTATTGATGCTCAAGAGAGCAGAATTCTCTGATTCCTTTGACTGACAAAAAGGGGAATGGAGCTTTGTTAATTTAAATTAACTTTTGAATTTGAATAAAGGTATTGTGGGTTTGTTTTTTTTCTTTTCTTTCACAGAGCAAACCGCAATCATATCCAGAAATGGAAATTACCAGTATTTTTTTTAAACTTTAGATCTGCTACTTTTACTATATGAAGTTTCTGTAGTACATTTTAGGGGACAGCCCTTGGCAATTCCACACATGATAAATGATGATTTCTGTGGTGGTTTAACAGTGCTCAGGATGCAGCTGAGCCAAAATACTCGTTTTCTAAAGATGTTACATTAATCAGAAAAGTTCTTGAGGCTTTTGTTTACAGTTGCTGGTTAATTTTCTTGTGATAAGCTGTTGTAGCCTTCTAATTTGGGTAAGTTTTTGTACAGTTTCTGTTGGCGTTATGATGATTCAGCTTGCCCAAATACAGAATTCTTTAGCAGAATAATCTTGCTTCAATCTTCAGTATGATTTTTAATTAGATGATTTTTTTTCTCCTAAGTTACTTGGATTTTACATTAACTCTTAATAAAGTGACAGTCATTTTTCATTGTAAGGTAAAAGTGAGGGCTGGTAGCTGACAGATACAAAATGACATTAGGAAGCCTGATGTCTGTCTGTCATGCTAGAGTATCACCAGAGTTGTTGTTACAAGATGTAATTTCCTCCATAGTAGTGTTCCAAGTAGCTCAATCCATGGAGTCTACAATTCAATGGACAATCCATTGCAGGCTTTGTTTGTCATCATCAGCCGTGGAGGTGTGATGCGTGGGTTTGGTTTGTTTTTTTTTAAGTTTTCTTCTTTTGCACCCAATTTGTGTACTGTTTGATAAATCTCCTGTATCTGGTAATTTTCCCACAATGATAAAACTAGCTCTGGTGGTCTTGATTGATCTCACTTGCCTTCCCTGTGGCTTCTAGACATCACTCAAACCAACAGCTCGATTTGTTACTGTGCACCAGCCCCAGAATAATTCCAGTTCTGGTGAAAAATGGTAGTACTGTTACTTTTGGATAGCTAGATGCTGTGTAAGTGCAGAGGAATTCCAGAAGGCTATCACATAACTTCAGTGGGCAAGAATGCGGTAGACTAATGTCAGCATAGGTAAACAGAGGTTTTTAAACAGAATTTTCTTCCAGTTAGGAAAAAATTATTCTAAATCATGCTTGTGTGATGCTGAACTCAGAACTGATGGTTGCAACTTGGAAAAGAGGCTTTGTGGTTGTCACTGACAGTTCTCCAGGATTATTGTCTGCAATGTGGACCAGCAGCAGCCAAAAAAAGCCAGAAAAACCTGGGCAGTGTGTGCCTCTTGCATCATCAGGAAAAGGTACTGAGGACAAGAAAATACCTTTTGTTGGTATTTAAAACACTGCTGTGCTCACCACATTCTGAGCACGGGGTCCAGTTTTTGTGCCCACATCTAAAGAAGGTAGAGTTAGTGCCTTTAATTTAGGGGAGGTACAGAGGAGGGCAGCCCTCAGTCCAAGGGGGTGGTATCGCTGCTTCATGTGGAGTTGCATCATTTAAAAGGTTTGATTTGGAAGGCAGGCGGCTGAGAGGGGGCAGCAGGTTCAAGGTTTACAAAATCATGAGCTGGTGGAAAGGTGAACGCCAAGCTCTTGTTGACAGAAACCCTGCAGTACCAGAATTACAGGATACTTGGTGAAACTGGTTGGGAATCAGTTGAAGACAGATGAAAGGAAAAAGTGTTTGTTTACATAGCAGGTAGTGAATTTATGCAACTTGCAGCCAGAGGATGTTTTGAAAACAGGCCGCGTAGGCAGGTTCAAAACAGGGTTAGGAGAGTTCATGGTCAGCGGGGAGAGTGTGAGGGGAGTGGACCACAGGACATGGGCTATTGGTTCTCTCTAAATAGCATCTTATCTGCCTTGTTGGAGATGAAATTTGGACTAGATGAACCATCAGTCTGACCCAGCTGAGTATTTCTTGCATTTCTGAGCTCTCAAGCTTAGTGGGATCTTTTTGTCATTAACTTAAAATTCTGTTCTTGTTCATGGCAGGGTTAGATGGAAGGCATGAAGCCTCTCTTTTATTTTTTTGTATATTCAGTAAGCTGTACCTCCAAGGGAGACTCTTGGATCTAATTGTTTAATTCATCAGTGCTGCAAGCCGACATTGCTATTACTTCTTAATAAGCTGGAAAAAGTTTCCTTCTTTCTAGCTAGGAAAAAGTACTGTGAATGTGATTCATCCAGGTCATAATTTTCCTCTCAGATTCCGAGGAGAAGTTTGGGATAGTGCTCAGATACTAGTGATAAGATTAATTTAGCCTTAGCTTTCCGTTGTAGTGGTAAGCAGCTACACTGGTGTTTATGCAACAAGACTCCAAACACTCTTTTTATTACTTCATCAGTGGGACACACTCCCTGGTATTTGGTTATGTCCCTGTGTGCTCTGAGAATGGGGCGTTATTTAGCCCCTGCCTCGCCTCACAGTTACCAATGTTCAGGAGCGAGAGCAAAACCCACAGCTAGGAGTCATTGAATGTGAAGGATTTGAGTAATTCTTTTGCTAGAGAGTAGGATAGAGTATTACAATATTTTCAAGTAATTTTTTAAAAATCCTCCTTAACATAGTTAACTTCAGTATAGCAGTGCTTTGTAGGGTGGTAACCACTGGTAACTGGAAGACAGTGAGCCTACGCCTACTATCCATGTTTTTAGATTTAATTTGTGTAGACTTACTATAAAAGAGGTTCATAAAGAGAATTTGGAGGTTTTTGCATAATATTAAGACTGGAGAGACTGCAAAGCTGAAAAATAGTGAGGGCATTCCTTTCAAAGGTGGTGGCATTTTGTTTTACTTTTACCATCAGTGTCTTACAACAGGGAAATAAATGCCCCATTTTTAATGTAATGTTCTACAGTGTCTTTTATCCTGCAGGAAAACTTAATGGAAAGATCTAGGTTATGTCTAAATCTGGACACTGTTGAGCTTCATCATAGCCTAATGTCAAGCTGCTGTAGAATCCATCACTATGAAGGCTGTGCTATCAGGAGTATACTATTCATGTGGATATATACATCTGACTTTTCCTTGTTGGGGCACAGTTGTCTTGGAAGAAGACTGAGTATAAGCCCTTTGAGAGCTTGTTCTGCTTTCTTCCTCCTTCATTCCCCATCCCCACTTTCTCTTTCCACAACTGCAGTAAAATTTGATAGCTCAAAGTGTAAATTAATCCTAAGTTATAGAAGTCGTTCCTTGAAAGAGACTGTAAATATCAGTAATACACTTATTAGAATACAGAAAAGGAGCCTCAGTTTATGGAAGAAAGGGGACTTATTTTTATTTTTTTATAAATACTGAATAGAAGTGCATAAAGTAAAGCTTCCTCAATAAGTTCAGAAACAACCAACCAAAAGCCTCCCCAGCTTTTCTTCTTTGACCAAGAGAATGCTTTTTTTACTAAGTTATGAAATGCATCAAAAGTGTCAATATTTACTATTCTGTGAACAGTCTTTAATATTTACTATTTCAAGCAGCTCTCTACCTTTTTTTGTTCAGTTTTGAGAGTGTCTAGTATTTCTACCCAATACACTGAAAATACTAAATGTCAACACTGTATTTACTCATCAAAATAATCTTCTAAATTGCATTAAATGAGTTTGGTGAGGTGATCTAAAAGCCATTCTTAGTGAGTGGAAAAAAAGCACTAGAAGAATACAGAAAGATTGGCTGTTTACATGATGAGCACTGACACTGCAGACCTGAGCTTAGATGCATTAGGATTTTGGTTGGTTTGGTTCTAGTCACATCGTGCAACAGGGAAAAACAAATGTATGGAGAAAACCTCCTTTGCTTTTTGTCCCTTTCTAGGATGTACCTGCCTGAGTGACTGGAGAAATTGATCTTCCTACTTTCTAACCATCTTAGTGCTCTAACGATGGGGGAGGAGGGGGAGGATGGTGATTTCTTTTTTCTTCCTACAAATCATGAGCTGTAAAGAGTAAAGGAAGTGGTAGATAATGAAGTCTTCCTCAAACCTGTTTGGTTGTTTTATGGAAAGCTCCTTACAGTGTGAAGCTCCTTAGATTGCTTTGCTGATCCATTGATAGTCCTCCACTCCTTGAAATACTATATTGCTGCAACTTGGTCTATGCAGGGACAGGGTACTTGTGCTGGCTGTCCAAACTCTGAGGGACATGTGGAGCCACCTCTAGCACAGGGAAGTCTGCAGGGCCCACCTGTTGCACTGTTTTGCGTACAAGTACTCAGGGATGAACATCAACGTCTTCTGATCAAGTGCATCTGAGTCTGCTGAGAGAGCATTTAACAAATGCAGCAGAAGAGGAGCTGAAAGATGCTGGGGTTCCCTCTGTGGCTGAGTAAAGCTGTGAGCTGCACACCAGCAGTGGTGCATTTGGTGCTCTCAATATCCATTCAAGTGGCGTTGCTCCTTAAGGCATACATACTGCTGTTCTGCAGATGGATGAGTAGGGATAATGTTACAGCCTGATGGCTACTGAAGGAACAGACCTGCAGCACAGCCTAGAAAACTGTAGCAACTTTGTTCAGTTTCTCTGTTTCCATGGAAGTTGGTTTTTTCCACAACTATACCTGTAGAGACGAAACTGAAGTTTAATCCAACTTCCTAATATATATGTATTTCTATTGGCAGCTGTATTTGAAGCTTTCCTTGGCTATTTAGCTTTGAGAAGTTGACAAAGGCTGTCTGAAATACTCTGATAATGAGGTAACTAACCATATCATAGCATCTGAGGAAAGCTTCCTGGGTAGCTAGAGATGGAGGAGAAGCAGTGGAAAACATTCAGGTCCAAATCAGCTAGAAAGAGGGGAGAGCTGCACTGTGTTACTATGAACAGAAAAGATGCAGTCTGGTTGTATCAAATGGAGGAGTAGCCTCCCTGAGAAGGGAGAAGAGGTATGATAAGCCGTCAAGTAAGCCAGGTCCTTAGTTCTGGCTAGTGCAAGGATGGCAGCCTACCTGTGCATTTGAGGTGAGAATGGAGAAATTATTTCAATAAAAAGATGACGTTCTGAAGGCTACAAGTCTGTGTGCAGGTTGGATCCCTGTTTTCTGCCTGTTACAGCATGTCGAATATGGTGGTATTCCCATGACAGCCTCACTAATCCAGCTGCTGCAGTTAGGAGTGACTGTAGCATGATCACATGTGGAGATTACTGAAGCTACAAACTAAAGTCTGGCCATTGATATTTTGCACAGTCAAGTTCTCATCCCTGAAGTTCTGTGAGCAGAAAAATTCCATCTGTTACTCTTGGAGAAGTATGCGAAGTATCCACATAATGTCTTCAGCCTTTCTATTCCCACAAATCACAGGGTGCTTTAACGGATGTGGTTACCATGTTCATTATGAGAAGGCTGAAGTCTTGTTGCATAGTTTAAAAGTTAACTTTAACACCTTCTTGGATGTTATCGCAAACTGTGAGATTTGTGGGTTTTTATATTTAGCTCAAATTGTCTGCTATAATTGGCTTTGAGGCTGCTTATAGAAGGGTAGCTGACTGCTCAGGAAGCACGCCTGCATTTCATGTTACTTAAAAACATGCGTCTGTCTTTTTGTCATCTCAGAACCTGCTTTGCACAGTAAGATTTGTTGGCAGAACTCTTCAATTTACTTCCTTTATTTCCTTACTTCTGTAAGAATGGTATGAAGCTCCCTCTGCATCTTGTCACTTGGCCACACACTTGCCTTGACACCCCAGCCCACCCCTGTTGGTGCTCAGCTTGGCTCTAGCTTTAGTTTCACACAGCCAGGTGGCAGTGAAACCTGGAGGTGGTGGCTCTCCTGGGAGCTCTGCTGAGAGGGACCCACACAGCTGTGCTGCAGAGCACACCCATCCCTGTGCTGTGGCCATAGCCTGGCTTGGGGTCATCTTGTCCCCGATATATTGTACCTTCTAATTACAGAAGAAAGCAGTGTCATGACATAGTTGCTTGACTTGGACTTTTTGAGTAAAACGAAAATCTGTCTGTATGGCTGTGATGTTTTATACTGATAGTTGTTCTCAGTGCCTTGCTAGAACCTTTGGGTGATAAAGAAAGAAAAGTGAAAGTGAATTCCTTCAAAACATTCTGTGAATGGTGTTGAAACAAAATATAATGCAAGTCAGAAGTTTCTCCCCCCAAATAAATGTTTTTTATTAATTTGCAGTTCAGTTGCATTCTCTCAAGGTTAACTATAGTCGTTCCAAAATTACAAAAATAAATCCATCTAGGATGATGGTTCCCAGCTGATGTGCAGGGACATGCAGAAGAGCCAGCAGGCTGTTACATATGTTTTGAAATCTGAAGTAATTACAGGTTATAAGCATACTTATGCAAGGATTTTGGCACATGCAGGTATATCATGGAACAGTTAATGGATGTAGGAGAATGATGGGAAGACGAGCTCCTCAGAAGAGTTGAGATACATGGGTGTCAGGTACTTACCTGGTGTGGATCTTATTTGATGCTTTGTTTTGTAGTGATGTGAACTTATGTTTCTTCGTTCTTAGTGTTACTCAGAGGTCTTATTGCACTTCATGGAAGTGTTTGCATATTTGTGGTAACCAGAAAAATTGCAGCATAATTATCATATTAGTGACATGTATGATACTCTTGCTTGTTCTTTATTACATGTGGTTACTATGAATACCTTGCTGTACATGAAACAGAATGAACACCATCTTTTCACTTTTAAAAGAACCCTCCCACAGTTCATCATGACACACTGTATCAGAAACTCCAGTGCTATGGGTTTCTAGTATTGATGTAATTCTTCCTTTGGAAGAGCTATCCGGCTTAGCTGCACTCCCTTATATGATGCTTGTTCAGTTGGAGTGTAGAAATGCTTGTTAGTGCATAGCAGACCGTGCAGGAGGTGCAGCGAGGTTTCTGAACTGGACGTGCTGTAGATGCTGTGCAGGGGTTGGAGTGTCTGGCTGTCTCCCAGCTGCTGGAATGTGTGCCAGGCACATGCGCACACCCACCCCCTTCAACTTGGTATTGTAGCCTGGGGCTTGCTGCTTGTCTGTGCCTTGAACCTGAATATCTGCTTTTTCCGAAAGGAAGGTATGCATGAAATGATGGAAAAAACTATGAGGCACAGGGCCTGTTAAGAGATGCTCTGCACTGTGAATAGAAGGTGCTTAGTAATGGCCTTTCAAAATGATAAATCAGTATTTTTCATAAATGATAATATAATTAAAAACTAAACAATCCATTCCAGTATTTTTGCCTTCCCACCACCCAGCTGATAGGTTTAAAAATGAAGTATCACCTGCAGAAGGAGCTGCATGTTGTGGGGCAAGGAGTACAGTTAGTTTCCTGAGCTGAAAAGGGGCCAAATCCACAGGTGAAGAGGGTCTGGGGGAGGCCGCTCTGCTGTAACTTCATCTAAAGAACAGATAAATTCTTTTCAACGTCAAAGCAGGTAGTGAGTTCCCTCTTGGTAAATCAGTGGTATACTGATTTATAAATGTCTGCTATTTTCATGTTGTTTGTATAGCCTGTAAGATGGAGGGGTTGGAAGCTTTGGCGGGGTTTTAGGTGTGTAGACACAAGATTAATTTTTTGTATTTTATCTTATGTGGGCATACATGGGTACCAATACTTTACTTGATCTTCACAGAAACAACCACCACCAAGTGCAGAGAGTAGTTTAAAACCATAGGAAGGCTAAATATTGCTTGTTAACATAGTTTGATTTCAGTATTGTGTATACCGGGGCCTTTTGTAAGCATTTTTTTTTATAAATGTTAAAATCACTGAAAATAAAAGTCAAGGTATATTCTCACAAAACACCTGAGCCTCTCCATAAGCTGTTTACCCCTTCTTAGCTCCTTGCCTAGCCTGGCTTCTTTTGGCTATGCTTGTAATGGAGGGTACAGTGGTACTTGAACGCTGCTTTGTTGCAGGTGAAGGCAAAAGGTAGTGCTTTAAAATGCTTTCAGCTCAAAGTACTGAAACACCGTTGCTCACCCAAAGGCTGTCCCTTAAGTGTTAAGTGACTCCAGTATCCTGTTTTACCTCTCAAAAGCTGAACCTCCAGGCTGCTTCAGGACAAGATCAATGGGAGCTTTGCAAACTCCTGGGTCATGTTTTGAGCACACTGTTTTCTAGCAATTGATAAATCTGCATATAATTTTTACCTGGAGCTGGACCATGGCACATACTGTAGATATTTGAAGGAAATCCTAAATAAATTTGGCTTTATGCTAGCCTGTATCAACAAAGTATGAGTGCTTGAATGTGTTGTGTGCATATATGCCTATGCTTATGTGTATCAGTCTGTGTGTACCTGTGTGTGTAGAGGGAGGGGGAAATAAAACCGGTTTGTGGCAAATGGAGGCAAAAAGTGGGATAGGTCACACAAAAACACACATCAAAATGACTGCAATATCAAGGCTGGTGGAAGGGGTGATCTGCAGTAAAGTAAAATGTCCCTTTTTCTCCCTGCCACCTGACAGCAGAAGCTCTGTAGTTGCTGCACCACTTGGAGTACCCTGTCTACTTGGGCCGCAGTTGAATTTGCAAAATATTACAGGGAATGCAGTGTTTTAAAGCTACTATTGTTTTGTCCTTCATTAAGGCACAACATGTTTTGATTTGTATGGAGAATATCTTAAAGACTGGATGCTTCAGCAATGTAAACAATTGGAAAAGGAAAATGCATCTGTTTTCTATTACAGTCTAATATTATGCTCATCTGTGGCTTCTAAATAATGGGCACTTGTTTACATATTACAGAATATGGATTACAATTTTATAAACATAGTTTATAGTTGCATATTGGTTTCCTAAATAAAAGAAAGAAAAGTAATAGTGGCTTATAGAAATGCTTGCACTGAGACAGTCCTGGAAGTCCAAAGAAGCAGCTCGTATCCAAGGGTGGGAGTGTTAAGCCTCTGCTTTCTGCACTGCTTTTCCCATAGCTCAGATACTGCCTCTCTTTTTGCTCGAATCTGTTTGTTACTACTAATGACTTCTGTTTACTAAATTTAGGATTTGTTGTAAATGAAGATTACAGCATTGTTTTCCTGTAACTGAATCTGATTTGTAAACCCTTAAGCAGAAGAGAAAGTCTTCTTCTTTGAATGTTTTAAAGCAAAATGTCAGTAGACATCTGTGTGCTTCCCTGGTTTAATCACTACATCTAAATTGCAGCTGTGGGATGTTTCCAAGCCCCTGTTTTCCTTTCTTACATTTCCATTAATTTTCAATGAAGCATGGCTTTGTTGAATGAATTGGGTTATTATTTTATGAATCTCAAATACATCGTGAACGGTAGTGGCCAGGTCAACATTTAAAATCCACAACTTTGAAATCTTACATATCTGAATGTATTATTACTTTTTGTTAATATGAGATTGCTCTGACTGAAAGAACAATGCAGAAAAATTTGGTTATTTAGTCCTCTCTTGAATGTCTAAGCTGACAGTACACTTCAAGCAGCGGTAAAAAGAAGTCATCTGAGCACAGAAGAGAAAGTAAGTGTATGGAAGCATGTGTAGCTATATTCCTAAGCCCGTGTGGAAGAAACCTGGCAAATAAAAAAACCAGAAAAAGATGGGAGGTTCGTGGGTCTTCTTATTAAAAATCTGTGTTTACAATGATGCAAAAATTGTCCTAGCAAAAATCTGATGGTCTAAGATGAGGTAACTTTAAAATAATTGTTACATTTGCCCTATAAGGAAGTTCAGGGTATTTTAGCTCAGTTGCTTATTCTTTTGAAAATGTATATTACAAGAAGATTTTTCACTTAAAAAGTCATATGAATATCTGTATTGTCTATATTTTGCATGGTAAAATAGCAGAACATCTAATTTGCTCATATTTTTTGACAACTTTCAGTGTTTAAGGCAGAAATTTCCCATGCTTGTTACTAGTCCCCCTCCAGTTGAATTTCACTGGAAAGCTTCAGCTGAAAGAATTTAACCATCTTCAGTGAGGTGAGAACACCATCCCTTTTTCCTCCCTTCCAAGCACTGCTTCAGACAGTACTGTTTTGCAGATTTTGAAGTGACCTTGAAGTTTGGAAGGAAGCAATTGCTCCATTTCAGGGGGTGTATTTGCCTGAAAGCCACTCTTTGTTATGTCAATACTCTTGAGTAACTGAGAAATGCCAAGTTGCATTTACAGTAGAACTTGCTAGCCTTCAGGTATTATTTTGAAAAGCTGTGGCTCCCACCATGTGAGCTTCCACAGACCCTGGTGCTGCTTTTCTCAAAGCAACCAGGACTTCAAGCTAGGAGAGAATCACAGACAAAAATGGAAGTCTAAAAGGCTGTTTTTTCTTGCTGAAATACCAGGACTTTGACATAGAAAAAGTTTCTGTGATTGTATTTCATCATATTGTCTCTGTAGAACAGGATGCCTACAGATGCTACAGAAACTCCTGACGTCTAGTTGTCATGATTCTTAATTAAAATTAAACATTCCATTAAACCTTATGCACAGTTGGTAACTAGAGAGAGATGAATACCAATTATTGAGACTGGAGAAGATGTAATAGAAAAACAATCATTACCAATACAGGATGTAGTTATCTGTAGAAAATAACTGTAGTTAGTTTTTCCATTCCCCTTCCATGATAATTCTTATTTCTAACAGTCCTCAGAATCTGAACTGCGAATCATAAATTTTGTCTGACAATTTGGGGAGGGTGTTTGCTTTTGTTTTTGAGGCAGGGAACTGTCCTGGTTTTGGAGAGCTGTTTTTTCCAGTAATGCAACTGAACTACTTTTTAAATGCTACTATAGCATACTTTAGCTCCTTTTGTATATACACACACTTATATGCAGTGGTGTTACACTCTAACCTTTTGTACATATGATAAGTAGAAAATGCATGTTACAGAAAAATGTGATAGGCAATATACCTTCTGATAGAATTCTAAACTGCGAAGTATGTATTTTTATATGATAACATATTTGTAGAGTTTTCTTTTGTTCCTTAAGCAATTTAAAATGATGAAACATATCTTCAGAAAAACTTTAATAATACAAAAAATCTGCTGTTACTGGAAAACAGATGTACAAAATAACATAGACTGAGATTTCTTTAGTTGCTGTACTGTGTGCTTTTTTTTACCCCCAAAGACCATAAAAATTGAAGTTTTATAACAAAAATACTAGCTTTATCTTAATTAAAACCTTCATTTAAGAGAACTGGACCTTAAATTAGAATATTTTTGGCTCTGGCACGAAGATAGCAGATTGAAAAGATACCAGAAATTGCGATGCTCTGCCATTCTTCATATGTCCTCCTTACAACTGGTCTTTATAATTTGGATTAAATTCACAGCTGTATCCAAATAGGGCTCCCCCCTCCCCCTTACTGTAGCAAGGACATTCAGAGTCCCTATCACTGGAGCTGCAGGAGTTTCCAAATGTGTACAAAACTTAAAGAACCAGTGCAGTATTCTGTTGGATAAGGGGGTGATACAGGAAGAACTTACAGGTAGCTTCTGAAAGCAGAAGTTGTTTTAAAAGGGAACAAGCTGTAAAATGTCTTGAAAACTGCACTGCTGCTTGTCACAACCACTGATTATTTTTTAAATTATATTTTAAATTTTATTTTATAATTTCCCTCTATGTTTCAGGCTGCCTTCTTCCATCTCAGGCATATGTTTGATCTGCACTTGCTCCTTGAAGTGTAATGCAGGCTTCTGTTTTTTAAGTTACATCTATAAGGCTGCATGGAACATTACCCTCCTTGTTTGACCTCCCACATGCGATACACAATCCATTAAATCTCATGTAATATTTAAGAACTTAATACATTCTTTGCATAACATAACAGTAATAATACTGAGAAAACACTGCTCCAAGCAAAACTGCTTATACAAACATCTGATCTGTGAGCACTGGAACTAATGAAGCCGTGTTTCCTATAGATTTTTCTCATATATATTAATGGACCCTTTCCCCTCTGCAGCTTCTCTGCAGTCTGACCAGCAGTGCTGGGCTGATGAGGGGATGGGTGCAGGGGTTGAGCATGGGTGCTGACCACCCTGCTCTCCTCTTCATTTTGGGGAGAGGTTCAAATGTATCATCAGGTACTTTTGTAATCACTGAGACTATCAGCAGGCCAAGTTAGTTACAGATACTTTTCATGGTTAAGAGGACTGAATGGTCAGTGGTACAAGTTTGTGTGGTAGGTTATGAGGAGAGCTTTTCATTTTATGAGATATAAAGTGCAGTGATACAGCATGATAAGGCTGGATTTTTATATGTTTTGTCAAGGTTAATGTCTAGTGGATGTTTTCAGTCACTGATTAACCAAGACATCTTAATAATAGATGATATCGTGTACAGATCCTTTAGTGTGTGTGCTAAGCCTTTAATCTGTACTGCTATATGCTTTTAATTTTCAATTGACTTATACTAATAGCTTCTAAAGGGTTATCCTTAATGCTGGATTTGACAACTCATGCAAGATTCATGGGTGACAGTAATAAAGTGTCTATCATCTAGTGAGATTCTTACTGATACTCTTGGGAACAACTTTCATTCTATGGAAAAAATTTCATGTGGCATTTTTTTTTAAAAAGTTTAAAATATCTGACTGAAAATTCTGAGATTAAGAAAACTTTCACCTACTTTGACTTTTGCTTGTGTAATTATGCAGTTCCATAATGCTAGATTGGTGTTGGAATTAAATAGCTAATGTGACTGTTGATTAGTTTCTCATTTGAAATCATGGCAACTGAACAAGTGAAGGTTAGTCCATTTAGGCTGTTAGTAACTTTAAAATATAATATTGGCACTCATTCAGGCTTTTAGGATTTTGCTGAATGAAACTCAAAAGAAACAGCAGTAAAATACTTGATTTGTCTAATTGGTCTTTATAATTTGGATTAAATTCACAGCTGTATCCAAATAGGGCTCCCCCCTCCCCAAGTGCCTGCCAGGTGCTGCCTCCTCTACTCATGTACTTCAGACTTGAGATAGCTTCATTGTTTTGAATGAAATTGTATTTCCTTTGTGCCCTTTCATCACCCTATATTTACTATTTTCTTGTTACTATGGTTTCTGGAAATAAATTGGTTGACAGTTGTTTTGAAAACCTAATCTATATACAAACAAGTTTTTCAGTGTTTAAATGGTGCAATGAATAGTTCAGCAGTAGACTATCTCAGAGTTCATTAAAGTGCTCAGCATTGTTATGGAGGTTAATCCCATTGCAGTCCAGGGTATGTTGATTGCTAATTCAGTGGGAGGAGAAGGATAGAGCTCTTGCTTTAACAGTAAAGGCTTATTTTCTGATGTTGGAGTTTTGTTGTCTTTTTTTTTTTCCCCAGCTAAAAATTCTATTGCACATAGTTTACTTAATTTTATAAATCTGTTTTAATGTGGACTAATGCTTAGCTGTATGTAGTTGCACTCAAATGTAATTTATTTTTATAAGTATTGATACTTTTGCCTCCCACCCTTGTGCAGATGGGTTCTTGTAGTTTCAGACCATGTAGCACGAAACATACATTTCCCACATAGAACGTATTCTTCAGTTTGTAGGAGTGATCCAAGAATGAGGCACTTTTTCAGTTCTTTTTATTCTCAACAGTGTGTGGCTGGCCTGATGTTTTATTTATAGCACCTTGTCCAGATGCTGCCCTGCGTCTGTCTTCATGTGGGCACTGTCAAGAGATTACTGCCCTGCTGTCTGGCCCCTGGCACAGTCTGAACTCTGCTGTCAGGTAGCAATTCTCAGCTCACAGGCAAGGCACTGAGACACAGGAAGATTAAGGCAGAAAAATTATTCCCTAGATGTTATAGTGGCTGTGCATGTTTGAGACTTCATGACCTTCTCCTCCTCACAATAAAATTTCATGTAGAAAATAGATGGGGTTTTATATTTTCCTTGAGACTAAGACAAAGTAACTTGGGTAGAACTACAGAGCAAATCAAACCAATTTCAGAATTAGATTTCAGGTCTTTCTGCATGTGGTTGTGTGCTTGTCCACCTGGCTGTAGGTCGTGTACCCCAACCACAGCACTTTAGCGTTGGCAGCTTTTGAGTATGGCTGATGCTTTGAATTTCAGTTACCAGCTTAAGTGTCAAAGGAGTCAGAACACCAGATGTGAAGTGATGGGAAGAGGAAGATGCCATGTGACTCTTAGGGAAGTTTTGCAGTTTACAGCAGAGAGGGAAGGTAAAAAGGTCAGGTCGAATGAGTGCAAATTACTAGAAATAAATTGTGGATGTACATGAACATGTATTCTTACTGAAACAAATGATGTTGTATGTCAGTAGTTTTCTAGGATTTCTTATCATGGTCTACAAAGCAGAAAACAACGTGTCAAAGCAGTTAATGTAATGCATTTAATGTCAGACTGATGGCAGTATCTTGGTGAAAAACTGAATCTGTGGTTAAACTCGTTTTCTAGTCCAGCTTCAAGATGTAACAAACTTGGCTGTTGCTTTTTGCTTTTTACCAAAAGCCTTCTCCTTTCCCTTTATTGGAGCACAACCTCTAGTTTGTTTTCTGCTGTATGGTAATTTTTATATTAAGGCGTAGCAGATGGTGTCAAAATAATGGATTCTTCTACCCTGGCTTTCCAAACTTTTTGGTACAGTTTTGTCAATTTTATGATATTTCATTTGTTCTTATCCCTTCCCTGCTTTGTTTTCTTGGCATGCTTTTCACAATGTGTTTTCTAGTACCTCCTTATTAATCTTTTTTTGATATTTAATGCACTGTTGTTTTGAATTGAGGAAGTGTTTCATCCAGAATCACTGTAGAACTTCCTTCCCATGCTGCTGCCCAGACATGCTGCAGACTAGCTACTTAATTTGCACTGGCAAAATTTCAAAGTGCAGGTCAGCTGGCCAGGTTATCCCCCTGCGGGGCTTCTGTATCCCTTCCTAAATGCCATTTTTCTTCTGTCTGTTCTGCGTTTTCCCCTTATTTGTCCATTGGGAGGAAAATGGCTCCAGAAAAGTTGAATGGTGTGACTCCTTCCTTGCTTTAAGCTGTAACTCTCACAATTTAACATGTATCATGAAAACAGTTTCAAGGCAGTTTAGACTATTTATGTAGGGTTTTTAACATGTTGTCAGAGAAAAGTAAATCTGGCAGAAAATGAGCATTATAAAGTTGAGTCAGAAAAGCACAGGAGAAAGTGGTAAGGTTTGGCTTCTGGAATGGGGAACCAACCCAGAGTGCCAGAAAGGCATGTGAAATACAAACTCACAGAAGGATAAGGATATTCAGCAGCTGAGAAATACTCTGATTATGTGGTAGCTACACTGGGTGTTATATGTTGTTGAGCTCCACTGCTGATGTAATTTAGTTGATGTGAGCACAGCTTTAGCGCACTCAGTTTTGGTCAAAATTAACTGTGTATGTTTAAATTGCTGACAAGCTGAGGGGATGTGAGTGTATCTAAAGGCACCCAGGTCATCTGCTTCCCTATAGTGAGAGCAGTTGTAATGATTCCCAGCAGTGGTGAGTTCTGTTGAATTCGAAACTGCCATGAAAATAATTTGATTTTAAAAATAAAAAGTTCTAAGAAAGCTCCTTTGAAGAACCAATTGCATAATGAAGTTGTTTCTGGGTTCCCCTTATTAATGTTGTTGATATTTGATTATATGTTTGATAAAGATAGAAACTGAGTAGTTTTTTTGTTTTTTTTTTTTTTTTTTTTTTGAAGTGTACAGCCATACAAAGTGCACTTCACCAGTGCTTTCTTGAACTAGGTGTGGGTTATTGGGTCATCAGGAGAGGTGTGAATGCCACAAATTCTTCAGGGTTACACTCTGCAAATTTGGTGAACTGAACAGTACAAATTCCAAAATAATGAATGATCCCAGTTGTTAAATTTGCAAGTTTATTTGAATCTTAAAGACAGAAGCAGTGTTGCCCTGTGAGGACTGAAGCTATTAACTAGGCAGTGCACATTTAGGGTTTGATACCACTCTCATTATGGCGGTCTGGGGAGGGGAGAAGACCTTGGGCCAGCAGCGGGTTTATCTGAAGGATATCAAACACAAACAGGACTGCCAAGTGAATTAGAGGAGCATTATGAGAAGATTTGGGATGAACTTGGAGTATTGATCTCATGAGATCCCTGGCTTCATAGTAACATCATTATTTTCAGTCCTGAAACAAAGGGAGGTTTTTCTTCATTGTAAGCTGGACTCAATCTTTAGCTGATTACTCAGATGGACTATTAGTAAAGGAAGGGAAAGATCCAGACCTGCAGTCCTTAGAAAATTGGAAGACACAAACATGAGAATCTCATTTATAGTGTCACACCTTTTAATGAGAAAGGTTCTGCCTTTTTGATTTCGTAGAAACTAACCAAACAAAAATCTACAGGCTGCATCTTGGATTTTTGTAACTTGAGACTGCCGGACAGTTGTTTTGTTTTATGGCTTGCTTAGCTGTGCCACCACAAGAAAAGTTGTAGAATTTCTGTACAAAACATGCTTTTGAATTTAAACTCTTTCTTTCTACACTTAATCTTGTTTCTTTTAGTCTTCAAAAAACCCAAAACCTCACTTCTTTTTTCCAGAATTAAAAAGATGAAATATTTAATCAGAAATTCAGTATTTGGGTCATCAGTCTTGTTCAAACTCCTAATTGCTACTGATTTTGTGCAATAGAGCAGGAGATCCCTTCAGTATTTTTTCTACATAGAAACTCTGTGATTTCCTTTTTCCAGTATGTTTTTATACCAGTGCAGAGAGATGGCTGGTGTCGTCTTTATTGGTGGAACCAGGTAAATTTGACGTCCAGCAGCTTCACTCTCTCCCATGCCAGGTGCTCGGGGCAGGCAGTCCTTGGCTTCCTGTCTGTGGCAGCCTTTCTTGCTGACCTCAGTGATGGGTTTAGTTTTCTCTTGACTGCGTTTAAATCAGGTTGACATGCTGTGAAGCTGAAATCAAACATACTAATTCTTTCCTGGGCAGAAGCTCATCCAAAGAATGTGTGTGGTTTAGTTTGTGCTTTCCCACTGTACTTACATCCCAGGAAATGGGTTCTTAAATGAAAAAAACCTCGTTCTGCTCATCATTTTATTTTTAAAGTCTCATAGTTGTTTTTTCCCACCTTCTCTTTCTGGGGAAAGGAGGAAAATTTTCTGCTGTAGCGAGGATGGCTTTTTCCCCCAGTGCTATACATGAACTTTACCTGAACCAATAGCAGAAAGACGGTATCATCTGTAAATGGTCCTTAGGTTCCTTCCTCCAGCAGTGAATGACCTTTATGAAGACAAAACCGGGTGGAAACACCAAATTCAGTTACTCTGCCTAGTAGGAAAGGATTTGGTGAAACCGAATCGTCAGTAATTCCCCATTTAAGACGTTCACGGGAAAGCTGAAATAGGCATTTTGGGGTACAAGAATGAAAAGCTTATCTATTAAATGTAGATTACAGCCTGTCAAGTTAAATAGCAATGTTGTAATTACTTTGTTTGCTTCTATTTGGAATTGCTTTTGTTAGACTCGGGCTGCAATTAACACACTGGAGCAGCCATTGTTCCTGCCTGCATTCCTTGGCTCTTTCAGCGTCGCTGGGAGTGGGGAAGTGCTGCAGCTTATTTGCATCTCTTTGAAAAGGAGTTACTTGAGCTAGCTTAATTTTTGGTCGATGTTTTTAATTTCTCCGAAGGAGATACTTCCCACGCCTGTGCGCACGTTAGTAATGCGGGGAAAAATGTAAACAGGCATGGGCTGTGCTCATCAGTGTGGGGAGCACGGAAATGGGGATGAATTCGGTAGGTGCGTCCCGTTTCGTTATAATTAGCTGATGACTCATGCCGATGTCACCACGACGAGCCGTAAATGAGTTTTTCAAGACTTCTTAATGTGTTTACTTTGTGTCGGATTTCCAAAGACACCCCGTTATACCTGTCCAGGCAAAGGGTGCCCAGGCTGCATGGAGACCTCTACTGCTGGAATCCTTCATGACTCCTCCCGAGTATATTCACAATAGCTCTCCTTTTGTTTCGAGCTTTTGTTCATGAGCTTTTTATTTTTTATGAGCTAGATCTGTTCATTATGTGGGAAGTCACTGTTTAATCTACACAGAATAAGGTGCTCTATATGATCCTAAAGTAAACAACAAATGCATTTACTTCTAAAACCTTTTATTTACAACTAGCAACTATGACAGGGAATCTTCAACTAGCTCATGGTTTCGAATGAGGTGTTGATGGGATGGGTACGGTTCTGGAGAATGTGTTTGGATTAGCAAGGTTAATGGCAGAGCTGCAAAATATCCTCATTCGGTAGATTTGGAAAAAATCTGCATTTTCTTCAGTCAAGAATCTTCTTTTCATCGACCTGGCTCTGTCACCTGTAGAGCTGTTTCCTAAATAGATGCTAGCTGACGCTGGAAAGGTGTCACAGTGTGCTGAGCAGGTCTGGTATTTGGGAGCTGTGTTTCGCCCTGCTGTGTTAATCAGTGACAAAGTAGTTACATTTATTTGCTGAAATGATCGTGGAACTTCAACAGCAACTTCATGTTATTGGACTGTTTCGAAATTAAATGACCCTTTGGAAGGGCATTTCTATTGGTGTTTTAGGGACAAGACACATTATTGGCTCTTAATAGTAAATGGAAGTTTAAGTTGGCTACTGGAAAGCCTTTTGCTGGAATATTGCTTGAGTTTTCACTTTCGTTTGCTTTGTTTTATTTTTTCCTCCTTGGTTACTTTCAAAGAGAATGCAGTGCAAGGAAGGAGTAAGGATTACACTTTAAGTGTAGTTTAGCAACACATCTATGTTATGTATGAAAGGTCTGTTTAACTTCAGAAAAGATATATTAAGCTGTCTAGACACTCTGCTCTTAGTTCAAAATTTAAGTACTCTTCTTCTCCAGCTCCCCAATAGTGGAAATAAAATGAAATATCAACTTATTTTTAGTTACTGGATTTAAGAATGGGATTTCAGCTGTAACAGGAACTGCAGCTCGCTGTGCTGTATCCATCCTGGACCAAGAGATTTGAGAAGGAAGCTTTGCCAGCTGGAAAGTGCGTCAGTGTTATCTGCATGTGTATTGTAACAGATGTTGAGCAGAGACTACTTGTCAGAGGTACCTTATAGTAACTTTTAAAGATGCTTGTTTGTTTCAGTACACTTTTCTTGCATCGCTAACTTTTTTCCATAAAGTCAACCACAAACTGCATTATTGGGGATTTCAGCTGAAACTTGTGGTGAATAGGAAGTAGATTAAACACAGGTTTTCCCTTTTCTCTGGTTGACAACAGTGATGTCAGTAGTTCTAATGATCCTTACCTCAGCTCACTGCTGTCCTCGCACTCTCTATAAAACACTTGTCTTCTGCACTGTTTTGTGTGTTGTTAAGGAAATGCTGATGGCTGGAGGTATCCAGCTGATTACTTCATTTCCAAATAAGGTTCTTTCACCTTGAAGTACACTGTAACAGTTCACTGAGGAGAGAGGAGATTCAGATTGTTTTGTCAAAAATTTGGGAAATACTCTTTTGAAGTCTAGCAAAGAACATTTGTATGCTAAAACTGAGGATGGGGGTTTGGGTTGGGCATGAGGCACAAATAATGGATCCAAGGTTTATAGGTTGAATGTATTTCCAGTGACCTCGGAGGAGCAGCTTTGCTCTCAGATTGTCTGTTTCCTACACATCTTTGTGCATTCAGACAGAACAGGCACCACTGTGCTGTAACAGTAGTGTGGGTTGTCATTCTTGGTTACTCAATTCATGTTTTATTGAAAGAGATTGGTCAGAGGAACTGGGTATGAAAGCCAGTAATTGCAATCAATAGTTTCAGATGGTCCTTAGCAAAGATCCTAGTTGATTTTTTTTTCTTTACCAAAATTAAAAGAAAGCAAAAGCTACTAATACATTTTTAGGAAAGGGTGACAGATTCCCATGTTGTACTGCTGAAGATCTGGAGGTGTAAGTAGCTTGAAACTGCTCCATGCCCCTGTGTCCTGTTATACCTGCTCGTGACGTTTGTATGCAATTCAGCCTGTACCAGGTCATGTCCTACATGATTCTGGCTCTTCATCCTGTCTCCAGCTCTTGGATATTTCAGGCTTCTGTGATTTTTCACCCTTTTTGCGCATTTGCAGGACTATAATGTACGAGTGTTTGGGTTTCTGTAACTGTGGGTTTCTTCAGTTTTATTTTCTTAATTAATTCCTCTAGGAAGTGTTTTGTTTTTCCAATAGACTTGTTACTGTCTTTCTTCTCTGCTCTTCTGACTTTGGAATCCAGGAATAAATGCCCTCCAGAGGTGGTTGCAATGACTTCTTGGCCATATTGATGGAATTGGTGAGGAATTGGATGGGACAGGCCATTTTGTTCAATACATGATGTATTTGAGTGTAGATGACCTGAATACTGGTGAAGAGGTGTAGAACTTGGCCCTGCTACTGCAAATCATGTATTATTTATGTACTTAAAATCTCTTAGCAGAATCAAGTCTGGCCATGTAGAAAAGCTGTTTCTTGCTGTCCTTCCACCACTTGCCCTGTCGGTGCAGAGCAGGTCAGACCTTTGGGCCCTGCTGGGGGCACCCAGCTGTTCCTCTGGCCCTGCTGGATGGGAGCTGGGTGTGGAACACCCACCTTGGATATGCAGCACACAAATTGCGCACACTTTGCTCCTCCATTTAAATGAAGCCATTTCTCCTTTGTTGCTTGTCTTTATTAATTAAGTATGGCATTACTGGCTAATTTTAGGTCAAACGTAGTTGAAAGCTGCACAGCTATGTGAAGCTGTGTATAGATATTTGGGTAGGAACATTCCAGTAGATCGCAATGTGAGTGCAGAAGAAAGTTGAAAGTAAATAAGAGATCTGTGAGATAATTCTCCAGGGAGTTTTCACAGCATGCCACACATCATTTTCAGGGATAGGCTTTCCTTTCACTTGAAGGATCACACAAAGTAAATTTTGTTTCTTGTGCAATTAAAGAATATAGGACAGGAGGTCTTTTCAGTTTTTTTACTTCAACGTGTCTATGGGAAGCCTTTATTTGTACTGAGGAAAATGCACTGTTTACCTATCTCTTCAGGAGCACAGTTAATATTGAACATAGAAATAGACACACTTTTATGTAAAATATGAGTCTTGCTTCAGCAGATTTTAGCAAAATTACTGAAATGTAAATGCTGGTAGTCCTCTAACTCCAGTTAAAAGACAAATTGTACTCATTTCAGTGCTGCATGGTTTGGTCCCCAGTGGGTCTGGCTGCATGTCAGTGGTGTGCAGAGAGGAGGCCAGGACTGTGGTGTGGGAGGTGCAGGGGTGGTGGGCAGTGGGAGACACCAGGGCTGTATGTGTGGCCAGCCAATGCCACAGGACCTCAGGAGCAGTGGGAGGCAGCCCTGGTGCCCCAGCGTGTGACCTCAGCTCTGTGTCCCCCAGCAGGGACTGTGCTCCCCATGGGGGCCGGAGCAGCTGCCGGCAGGACACGAGGCCATCCAGCCCTGAGTGCATCCTGCTTGGCGCTGCCTCGCTCCTGATCAGGGCCTGGGCCTGACAACCTGCCTGGGGAAAACCTGCAGAAAAGCAGAGTCCAGAGGACCTGCTGACCCAGACTGGTGCGCTGGGTCAGGGAGGCTGCAGCCAGCAGATGAGAAATGGGAGGACAGGGTCAAAAGCAGTTTCTGGCATTCATTCCCCACTAAACCTGTGCTGTGCATTATCGGGGTTGCAGCACTTCTCTCAGAGAGAAGCAGAAAATTGATAAATTCATGGACTTCACCAGGATTTTCTGCGTACAATTTTTTTTAGAACTTGTATGTCAAATAGGGAATGGTCATGCTGCACCCTGAATGCTCCATTCCCTGGTCATCCTTCCCAGGCAAACTGTGGTGTTTGCAGGTGGCCAGGAAGGCCTCTCGTAGGGCCTGACATTCAGTGGATCTTTCTTGTAGCTGGTAAAAACGCCAACAGCAGGCTGGTGTTTAGAGCTTTCCTTTCTCTTGTCACAGGAGCTTGTCAGAGTTAATCAGTATGGACACTTAAATTGTTTCTGCTTAGGTGAATCTCTTGCAAGTTTTAAATGTGTTTCTGACTACTTTGAATTTTATTGCCAACATCTGTTTTAAATGCTTTTGGGATTCACATGCTTGAGTACAGTTCAACTGTATATGCCATAATTTTTCAAGGTGCTAACACTTTCAGTTTGGATGATAACTCTTTTAAAGAGAAAAAAAAAGGAGGGGGAGGGAAATAATTGCAGAAAAGTTTTAAAGTGCCCATGATGCTAATTTTCTTCCTCTTTCAATTTCAGAATGATGACCTACACAACCTCAACAAATCCTTCTTTTAAACTCATGGGTATCAAGACTATAAATGTTTCATGCTATCACAACTAGGACCTCACCTCCTCCTCCTCTTCCTCTGTAAATGGGTACGATACATCCAGTTCAGTTTGTTTACTTTACACAAACCTCAGGAGTTGTTGACTGAGCTGCACATCCTGTGTTGTGCCAAGCAGAAGCACTGTGACACCTGGACAACAAGTCTCTCTTATTTCATCCTCTACCATAAGGACTTAGCTGGCCACATGAACTGATGTGCCCACCACTACATCATGGTGAGAATGGGTATTTTGCTAGCACATTTACACAACTTCATTTGCTGCTGAAAACCTGTATGACAAATCATCATTGTAAATTATTGCATACAAAACTTAATGTTGGTTGAAGAGTATTAAATATTTAACATAGGTTTTGATTTATACATGTACTTTTTTAATTAAAATGTAACTTTTCCTACAGCACATCTTTTTTGATGTGGAACTGAGGTATACTATATTCTGTTGTAAACAGAGTGGGGAACCTGCTTAAAACAAGGCTTCTAAGAATAGAGTAGGGTACTATTCTTGTTTTAAGATTGTAATTCAGAAAATAATATAATGCGAGTCATTGGTCCCTGGGCCTTGATTGTACAGTCATATTTACTGATACTATCAGTTGTAAGATAACCCTGATGTTGAGTTGAATTCTTTCCAAAAGAAAACTAATTTTGTACTCCTTGTAAAATAATAGTCTGTATTAACTACAATGAAGACAAACATTACTGTACATGGGTATTTACAAGTGTCAACTTTAATTCATCAATTGCACAGGAACTGACAAAAAAAATCAGAAAAAAGAAATCAAAGTCTTCCATTGTATATATTATAAAGAAGAAAAACAAAAAAAAACAACCAACAGGAAACCACAAAGCAAAATGGAAACAAAAAAGGGTGAACTTTTTAAATTGACTCTTTCCCTGGAATGAAAATGTGGGTGTTTGTAAATTCTGGAAATCTCTTTCTATATGTAATAAACTAGATACTGTTTTATCTGCTGTAGTGGGTTTTGGGTCTTCTTTGTTTTCTTTTCTTGTTTTCTCAATTATCTGAAGTTGTCCCACCAGGTTTCTGTGATGTTTCTATGGTTTGTCATTGAGAATGGCTGTGGACCACCATAGCTTAAGAATGAAGTCAAGTGTAATTAGGTGGAGTAGGGAGTATGCTTCCTTGCATTATTTCACTAAAGCCCTTGTTTCAGTTTTCTGGAGACTCTTCAGGATACAGCTCTCCATCCACTGGATTCGGGGGAAGGGTTCACAGCATGTAAAATCACTTGGAAACCATAGCAAGACTTCAGCATAAAATGTAAAAAGCGCAGCTCAGATGATTGTCTGGAAATCAGTGCAAGAGGCACAAGGAAGAATTCTTCTGTGACTCTCCTCTGCTTCACTGGTTCTATGTAGATGAAAATTCTTTTGTGCATAGTATTTGCAGAGTCTTAATTCTTTTGGGGACTGGAAAAATACTGAGATCATGGATTTTCAAGTAAAATGTTGTTGAAGTGATAATTGAATTTGAAGCCATGTCAGGTCCCCGTTGGTCCCTCCTGCTTCTGCGAAGAAACTCCATGGACCAGTGCACATTCAAAAGAATTCTTGTTCTCAGGAAAAGGCAGGCAGGCACAGCAGCAGCTCTCCCTGCAGGAAGGCTGTCAGACCCTCAAAGAAGGGGTTTCTTCCCCTTGAGATGTTTATGATGTCTGGGATTAGGCTGTGGTTAGTGCCACTTCTGCCTGCAGTATAGATGAAGGGGCCATTGCACAGCTGCTCTTCACCTCTCCTTTTGCTGGAGGCCTACCAGTCCCTTAGCTTTGCTGGTATTACTGCATGTACAAAATCACTTTGACCCTGTCAAGTCAGAATATTCACTTAAGAAAGGACTTGTAGCTTAAGAATGCTTGAATCATTCCAGATCACTGGGAACAACTGCAGCAGTGGTGATGCTGGCAGAGTGAAGGGTGCTGGTGCGTGGGGAGCTTGCAGCCTGAGAGGGACTTGTGCCTGCCCACGTGCTGCCTTGGGAAATCTTGGCTTTTGCTGACAGAGCAGTGTCCTCCCAAAGGTCCTGATACCAAGCAGTAGCAGATAAGAGGCTTTGCTGCTTTTTTATGTAGGAAGGGGCAAGTGGATCTGGAGTAGCTCACCTGTTACCTTTGATGAGCAGTGATGTGGATTTTTCCAAAGAACCAGTAATACGTAAGAAGGCAGCACTTGCTTTTAAAAAAAAGCCATGTACATCAGACCAGTATTTAAATTTCCAAGTTACCAATTTTAATTTTATTTTAAGCCTTCTTTTTATGTTCTTTTATTAAAATGGGGTTTATTTGCAATGAAAGCTTGCATATATTCTGAAGTAAAAACTTAAGAACAACTCACCCTCAACCCCTTTGTCCAGTCTTCTCCAGCTGAGTGAATTAAATGACATGTTCACTGTGTTGATTTGGTTGCTAAATATTAGCCTGTGTTGATGTTAAAGTGCCTTGCATAGAAAAGCATTTAATGTCCATTGAGCTTTGCGTTGTTCCAGGTAATTTGCAGAGTCTGGCAATTATTGAAATCACAAGTTTGGAGGCGTTGGAAGCTACTGTTAAGGTTTAAAAGGCACCAGGGAGTACATTTAATGTTGGTAGGAGTATTTCAGTTATACCTCTAAGAGCAAATTTTGTTCATAAAACATGAATTCTACAAAAGTGTAGGAATTGACAGTGGTCATTAGGGATAGTAGGGGGATGGTGCTGATCTGGTGGGTTTCCATTCATCTTAATGATGAGATATGGGCAGAGAAGGAGCTTGTCAAAGATGTTAATGTGCATAGGGTTTATGTTAATCATTATTTCTTCCTAAGTAAAATTAAAGATGCTTTACATTCAGAAAATGTTTTGAAAAGACTTTTGCAACAAAATACATTCATAACCAAAGCTAAAACTCTTGATTATTGCATAGATTTTTATTCTTATGAATTACAAACTTTAATAAATAGATGATTATGAACTAAACCTGTCTAAATTAAAGCATAAATGCCTCAATAATCCAGTACTATACTATCTTATCCTTTTATGAATTCTTTTGCACTGTCTGCCACAGAACAGATTGTCATTTCTCTTAAGTTTGAAAATGAGCACATGGGATCAGTCTTAGATCAGCTGGTAAAACTCAGATGCTTGGGTGTTTATTTTGCTTTTAATTTTTTTCAAGTGGAAGTTTCTGGTTATTATTTGAGTTCATTTTCTGGCTCCGTTACTGGCACGGCTTCAGTGTTCAAAAACTCTGTACTGAATGCAATTATTAGTGCTATTGGTTGAAAATGAGAGGGGTTGGGAAAACCATTTGAAGCAATCTCCAGGAGCACAAGGAGCATTTACACACTTGGGTTTTGGCAAAGATTGCTGTGTTCAAGCTCAGTTTGATTCTGAGTTGATGTGTATGTTGTGGAACTCTTAATAAATTTTTGTCCTTCTAGTATTTGATACTAACCTCTCTACTTAGTATTTAAAATATCATGTCTTCCATAGTGGTGTTTATAGTTTTTTTTCCAGTAAAAGTACAAAGTCAGAAAGCAAAAAGGGAACTCTGGCCATGTTCATAAGCATGTTCTGGTGCTGTAGCCTTACTTTGTGCATATTTAAGAACCAAGCACTGTGTCCATCTTGCTACCAGCTGACTTTCAGCTGAAGCTGTTTTCGTGCCCTGTGTTTCACTCAGCAGCTGGGTAATGAGCAGAATGTGCCTGAATGGGTTCCATCAGCGTGTGCCGTGTTTGAGTTGTGTAACTGCGGCACAGCTGAGCGCAGCAGCCAGAGCAGCCTCCACGGGTGTTTCTGCAATGATTAGCTGACTCCAGCGCTTGGTAGCAGCTTAAGTACAGCATGTCAACTGCTAATTGAGTCACTCTGGGGAGGTGCTGGAGCGCTTGTTCTGCAGCTTCATTCACCTAAGCTAGTTCAGTTTAAAGAAACAATACTGAAAATAAAGAAGTTACAGCAAATATTTGCCTGTCTCCTGTGTGGCCTCCAAGCCATCTTTGGGTGCAGATGATTTTGGGGGGGGAGGGGGGTTTGAGTTGGTTTTTTGTTTGTCTGATTTTTTCAGCCTGCAAACTTTGAGGCTAGTTCATTGGCGACAGTTAAGTGTAAATACTGTAAAGTGACAGTATTCACCCTTGTCCAGTTCACCATGTCTTTTTCTGCCTACCAGTATTTCCACTGAGGTGTGACTTTGAAGATACTGTAAACAAGTTGGTTGTGAACTTAGCAGATGCCCATTAAAGAAAAAAGTGAACGTGGGAAAAAGTTTAGGACTTTCAGTTTGTAGAAAAACTTCTACTTTGTCTTTGTATCTTTAAGGTGATACTATTCTCAAAAAAGATAAAATGAGGAATCTGTGATTTCAAGATGTGTGTTGAAAGAACATTTATATGTAAAAGGTGGAGGCCAGTCAATGATTACTTGAGAAAGCAGTCATGCTTTTCTCATGGTGTTATGGTGACTTCTGTATTTAAATATTTTCAGGTTGGAAGCTTTGGTTCTACGTTTGGAATAGCAGTAACAGGATAATGGAATGTTAATGTGTGCCTGCAGTGGCCAGGCTTGGATGTCACAGAAAACAGCCCAAGAACTCTGCATGTCTGATGTAAGACAGGGTAAGGCTGGGTGCAAGGCCTCAAAAGGGAAGGATGGAGGGAAAACTCCAACAGTTTGTGCTCTGTGAAGTTTGCTGGGGACATGTTTTTTGGTAAAAGGTTCTGTGCCACTCTGGATTCCTGATCTGAATTGACAGATGGTTTGAAAATTGGAACTTCGTGTTACTGAAGGGGCATGGAAAAGTAACTGCTGGGAAATCCCCCTAACACTCCACAACCTATGGAAAGGCTTTGCTTGGTGGAATCCCCAAAACTCATTACGATACTTTACAATTTTATTTGGAGATGGACACCAAGAAAATAAAACAAAACCAATCTGCCTTCTGCAGATGTTGAATATCTCTCCTAGAAATCAAAGTCTGTCGGCAGATAAACTGTATTGAATCAGAACAGTGTGAAGTCAAGCTATGGTGTTGTCATGGCTTGATAAAATGGTTCTGCTTTTTCAGCCAGTCTTGGACACTACTTCTGTCTATAGAAATCGAAGGGCTGGTTATTTAGAGGAAAATGACCTGACTGGAGAACTTGCTTACAGTGTTTGTAGGGGAAAGAATCTTGCAAGGAAAAACCATTAAAGCAGCAATGCTGGTACAGAATTGATGAAAACCACCAGATAATGTCTTTGATATTTTTACCAGTAATTTTTGAAGAGGAAAAGTTGTGCCTTACAGCTCTGCTCCTGTCTGTCCATCCAAAGGCTTGTGGCATTGCATTATATTTTATATGGCTGTCACAATCTGTGCCTTTCTTTTACACTTCTTTTTTTTTTGATTTAAGAATCAGTCTGGCACCATTTGGCTGTTGGATGTCATGGCTGAACCCTCCTGAAATGTCAGCAGGGAGAAAGTCCCTCCTGCTGCACATGGGGCTTTTCCCAGGGCCCCCTCTTGGACTGGGAATGAGAGCTCTTGTCTCTCCTCATCTTGTTTGTTTGTTTTTTTTTTTTTTTTAATTGTAATAACCAACTATTAGTTAGATTGAATAAAATGTCAGGTTTGTTGTGAATTATTTATTGTCAATAAAGTACAATAAAGCTGAAAGGTCAGGGGTTTTCTCCTCGGGTTATTGTGGACATGGCTACTGTCCTGCTTGGTTTCGTCATTGCAGTGGTAGTGCTTTGTTTTTCCACCTTTTTGAAGATGAACTGAAAGAAGAAATGATAATCTTTACTATCTATCAATTTACTGTTTCACCTTCAGCTTGTGAATTTAAAACAGCAGTTCATTTTTCTTTAAACTGTTTGGAAATTTGATGAAGGCAGGAGTTTGAGAGCAAAACAAACCCCAAATTTCTGGCGCATCCTGATTCTACAGTCAGCTGAGCTGGGTTGGGTGCAAGGCAAATGTGTCACTGTTTCTTCCTCAGGCTATATCTTTTGAAGTCAAGGCCAGGTTGGCTTTGTTTTTAAAAGGCTGATGGAAATAAGGTAAATTCCAGTTCCCGTGGTTGTGGTCTCAGTCCAAAATATGCATTTGAGCCCATGCAGGGCCAAAAAGTCATTATTTGTCCTTTAAGTGACTAACTTCAGAGAAAAACTGTTGTCTTCTCACTAAATTGGTGTCTTCAGGCACTCCTGTGGTTTCAGTAAGTGGATTTGGTTATCGTTCCTCCCAGGCAGCCGCAAGGCCTGTGCACTGGCTCTGGGTGCTTGGCCCTCCTCAGCAGTCACTGCCGTCCTGCCCAGCCGCCCTTTTCCCACAAGGTCTGGCTTTCCTCAGCTACCTGGCAGTGATGTGGCTCGTTCTGACAGCCTGCCCTTATTAGTAGCATGTTTTGCATTAATTTCAGCCTCTTCACAGCGTGCCCATGACTGTGGGAACACAGCCCGCTGGTGGAGAGCGTCCGTCTCGTTCAGCCACACGTCGGTGCCACCTCAGCGGGATCAGGGAAAGGTAAACTGAAATTCTGTTTCCTAAATCTGCCAGGAGGCAATTTGCCTGGATTTATTCCCTGTTAGGCTGTGTGAAGTGGCCTGGTAATCTGTTGGCTCATCACCAGTCTCCCAGTCATGTGGGTAATCCTGAGGGTTGTCATCTGAGGTGAAAGATAAGGAGAAGGGCGTGAACATGACACATGGATGTGAAAGATCAAGAGACTTCTGCTTGCTGTGTTATTTTTAAAATTAGAGCTAACAATGAGACGTGAGCGAGCTGTTTAGTTTTGCCTCTTCCAAAGCATTATATGAATGTGAATAAATCATTTGGTATTATTGCATTTGTTTTGTGTATGCAAAACAAAACTGATTTTTACCTTCATCAAGGTGTTAAGAGGATTAAGTAATGAGTAAGAAGTACTTAACTCCTGTAGTGTTGGGTAACAAGTGCTGGTAAGGAAGCTAGGTAAACTGTGTTCTTGCAGAGCAGTAGTACTGTCCAGGCCTTTTTGTCCCCCTAGATTTCAGTGTCCACCTCAGTGCTTCCCCTGTTCTTTTCAATGCCATCTCGACCAGTCAGGAAACTCGCTGGAAAGTTTTGTTTTGTGTTTAGTCCCTTCCACTCCTGAGTTTCTTTCTAACTGTTGCACAGTTAGCTAAGGTGTTCTCACCAGAAGATAAGCAGTTCAAGCCCGGTCTGCAGTTCTCAAACCCCTTCTTTGTAATCTATTAGTGGAAGTCACGCTCATCCCTGACTCAGGAGGCTGCTGCTATTAAGGAAGACCAGTTCAATGCCCGCTAAAGGTTCATCAAAGTGATCTCTACTAAACAAAGCCTATAAACAAAACACAGAAACTTAGAGCAAGTGCATCCTTAAATTAAAAGTGCTTTGGGGAGCCTGTGTTTGTTATTCCAGCAGTCTCATTGTGAGCACTGGAGCTCTATGAAATGCAGATCTTCAAAGCTTCCTTGAAGATATGATGCTCTTCTCCCTGTCAAAACAGAAGTCTCCTTTATTGTCACAGTCAGCAAGTTTTCTTCCTCCTACTACCTCTTCCCTTGGATGCTTCAAGGAGGGAACTTATTGTTGAGCTCCTCACCTCTTCACCTTACCATTGAGCTCCTCGTGCCTTTCTGAAGTTTTCCTTTGCTTTCCTCTTTTCTGTGAAGCACTTTTAGCACCTGAATGTTCTTTGACTGCCATATGCTGACTTTGGGGACAGTGCTGCCTTAGTGAAACAACAAACCAGCAGAACTTTCTGGAGACATCCTGTGAGCAGAACTGACTTGGACTTAAATGACCCAAGAACAGGGGAAAGTGTGAAATCCTTAACTTGAAATTGCCGTAGTAGGCAATGAGTCCTGAAACAACAGCCTCTTCAGTTTTACTGTGAGTAAATGGGCTTATAGCATAAATTTGGGTGGGGAGGGGGGAGGGTAAAAGAGGGGGAAATAAGATTATTTTTCCACATAAAATAATTATTTTGGTTTCAAAAGATTTTGTCTTCTCTGGTATCTTCAGCTGGAAATGAAGGCCTGATAGAATACTGGGAGGGTTTTACCTGCTTGAGTAATTTTGTTCCTGACTAGATACGTGGAATGATTTCACTTGAAATAAAAAGTGAATTCACTGTTTGTTTAGGTTTTTTTTAAACATCATTAAATAAACACAATTTAGAACATGGTTACACAGGTAATAACATTACTCAAAAGGCAGAACTTTCCAGTGTGAGATAGCATCCTACTAAACTTATCCCGGTTTTAGAATAAGAGAAACAAAAAACCAGAAGACCAGCGCCCCAGAGAACATGTGACTTTCTTTTTGATGGGATCCCAAATGTACTTGGTGTGCAGATCAGAGTCTCTTTCCCACAGTATGTGTTACACACCTTGCTGTCTGGCTGTGCAGCGGAAGTGTTTCCTAATGAAGCTTCCATCACTGTAAAATAATCACATATCCTTGCTAAGCAAATAATGTCATAACTGTGATGTGGGTTTGTCAGTCCATTTGCTTAACAGCCTTGTTATTTAAGCAGGATTTTTGGCATATATAACGGTACTATAAATTGATGCCCAATAGATGAGATTTTTTTGAGAAGAGCTGTGCTCAAACCTGTAAGAATTTAATGGCTTTTTGAGGTGTTTTTTCTTTGTTTTCTTGAGGTTCTTTTGTTGCTTATTAGGTTTGTGTGTGTGCAGAGTAGAAGTGACTTTCAGAAGCTTGTCAGAAGAATCAATGACTGATTATATCATAACAGACATTCAGATAGGTGCTGTCTAGTAAATTTATATTTCTTTGTGTAGACATTGCAAGTGCCACTTTCCAGCAAGCAGCAGCTCTTCTAGCTCCAGTGATTGCCAAATGTTATTTTGGGAGGTTACAGGAAGTACGTGCTTAGTCTGAAAATAGTTAAGGCTAATTCTTAAAAAGAGGAGTTAAGCCATCTATGACTTGCAATTGATATAGGTAACTGTCATTATATTATAACTATTCCCTAAAAATATTTCAGTAGCTATAATGAGAAGGAAACAAGAAGTGAAACTCAAAGGAAACAAATTACAAGTCCAATGTGCTTAAATTCTCCCTTTGTCATCTTTGCATATTTTGTTGTTTTCAGTATTTCCACATACTTATTCAAAGCAAACTTTACCCAGAAAGCAAGTCAGATTTCTCATCCCTAACATTTACATTCCATGGTTTCTTCTCTGTTTTCTAAGGTTGACAATGATAAATTTAGATTGACTGTCCTTGGTTGAATAGCCTTGGTGTTTCAGTCTAATTCCACCTGTAGTTAGCTGTTTGGTTTCACTGCAGTACTGTGGTCTCTCTAGGTGTAATATTGAATGCATTTTCATTTGCTATGAGGGAAAATAACTCAAAAACAAGCTTGTGAGAACTCTTAAGGCAGTGTTTTCAGAAACAGGTTTTATCTCCTGTGCTCCTTCACAGGAAATGAAAGGTCAGGAGAGTTAAACAGGAGTGCCGATTTTGCTGCAGGAAAATGCAATGCTTCTGTATGATCATGATTTTAAATTACTTCTCCAGCTTTGTCACTGCCAGAATTAATCAGGGTAATGTATGGCAGAGTGAACTCAAATAGACAAACACAATAAGGTACCCTGACTTCCTAAGACAGGAAAAAAGCACATTAATTTCTGAGAGGGGTCTGAATTAACAACATAACTCTTTACCATATGAAGCAGTCCCTAAGATATTAGTGTATTGTTTTGTATTGTGTTTTGTTTAAACGGTGAGACTTAAAATGAGGCTGCTTAAAGGAAGTTCAATATCATAAGGATTCTTTGGCGGTGAAGGGAAAAATTCGTGATTCCCTGCCAAGATTTTTGTCTGATAATGGGGTTGGTGTGAGAGCACAGGCTTCCATAAACCAATGTCCTGAGGCACACAGCAAATAAGCACATTGGAGGTTGTCATTATTGTTGATCCCCTGTTTTAGAGCCAGTTTAGAGAGCAGGGAATAGATCTCACCCTCTCCCACCAGCAGAATTTGAAGGAGCTGAAAGCTGGGTGCTAGGCTCAAGCTTGGACATGTGGTTATGGAGGGATGCAGTGACGTAAAAACAAATGACAAGGATTGGGAAAAGCCTAACAAAGTCCACAACTGCGATCTTTGCCCATGGAAATGGTGTGATCCAAGTGGAGCTTGCATGCAGAATTGAACCTTGATCACATGGTTCTGTCCTGCCTGGCCTTACCTGGAGTCTGCTGAGCAGAAGTGACCTCAGAGGAGGGCTCAGGCAGCGGTCAGTGCTGTCCTGCCCCTGCCCGTGGCCCTGCCCCTGGAGCACCAGTGTTTGCAAGGGCGATGCCACAGCTCTGCCAGGCCCAGGCAGTGGCTGCACCCAGCCCAGCTTAGTGGGAAATCTCGGTGCTATTGATCACTCATCCCTGACACATCGAGTTCAGTGCCACTGTTCGGGTGCACGGTGGTTATGTACCTGAACAAAACAAGTGGGAATTAGGCTGGTCGCAGAGCAGTCAGAACACGTCATGATGAAGTAATTTCCTGCAGTCCACACAGTCAAAGTGGTCCTCCTTCAGTTTTATAATTTATGAATATGATCCTAGGAATAAACACAGGGCTTGTGTGCTCGAGGCAATTGTTTAAAGCTATCTTGCTCTTGTTTCACTGCATAACAAAATCCCCATCACAGATGGTAGGTAGTCAGGCCAGAGACAAAGCTTATAATAAATTGATGATAATTTGGTTTTTTTCTAACACGGTTAGATTTTTGGAAACATTTCTTTGTTAGTACCTTCTTGTGTACAGAGTATCCCCACCTGCATGGAAAGTCTGCCACTGCTATGAGAATGACTTGACCTAGATTTTAAAACAAAAACTGAACCCAGGAGATTTTCTGCTGTAGGCTTACATTTTCACTGGATCTGAACTTTCCCAAAAGTACATTGGCCTTGATCAAGGTCTGGAACGGGTGAGCCAAGAAGGGAATTCTTGCAACTCAACCCTGACTTTCTGATCCAGCCAGCATAATTGTAGTTTAGCTACTGGCCAGTAGCACTGTTCTGGATAGCATCAAAGCATTCTTGTGAAGCGTTTTGAACTAACTCCCAATGACCACTTCTGCGGTCGCTGTGCAGCAGCTTGTGAGCACACCCCTGAGCCGCGCCGTGCCCGGAGTGCTGCAGCTCCTGTGCACAGAGCCCAGGTCGGAGCTGTGTGAATGGCTCATCTACCAAAGGCTCCCTTGTAAAGGCCCGATAATTTGCCTACTCGGGCATTGTGGCATCCATTGCATAACTGCACTTCAAACGCTGTCTGGAGTCCGTGGCAGCTTCCCAAGCAGGATCTATCGGATCGGATAATGCATCCGGAATGGACTCTATCAAAAGCTTTAGCAAAATGCCTACAGAAATGTAATCTGTCTTTAATCAATTTTATTGTTAAGAGTAAAAGAGGAAATCGTGATAAAAGCTTTAGGAGTACAGAAAGGAAAAATTTAATTTGTAGGAAGCTAATTAATTTGTTTTTAAGATGTGGTTTTTTTTAGTCCTTTGCTGGAGTGCAGCTTGTTGAACAAAACTGATGTGCTGGAAGGAAAAGACAGTGCCCATAGCAGTTTGTTTCTCTGTGCAGAGAGTAGTGCAAATTATCTGTGTTTGTTTCTTCTTTCTTGAAGGCCCTTAAATACACTGTGGTGTAGGTGTGTTCTGATTCAAGAGAAAAAGAAGGAAAAAGAGAATTAGGTGAAATTGTAGAAGATAAGGAAAGAGGAAATGGGGAAAGCATCAGAGTGACTGTCTGAGAAAGTCTGTGTGTATGAATGTATATGTGTAAAACCAGTAAATGCTCCAACAGCACTGACTGCAGCTTAACTAAAAGTCACTAACTGCTCTTGAAAACTCAGTTCTATTTTTATCCCACAACAGCCTTAACATCTGTATTTAGCAGGTATTTATTCATTAGTGAATTACAGGAAGTGATGGTTTTGTGTGGGGTTCAATGTGTGGTTTCATTTCTGTTCAGATGCACATGTCCTATGGGGTGCATTTAAAGCTGGACATTCATCCATTGGAGGAAATGTTGAACTGTTTGTGTTTCAGAGGATGTTGAATATTCACCCAGGACTCAATAGCCCACCCCTGTGAGATGGGCTACAGTTCAACAGTTTCTGTTGGACCAAGGTAAGTTTGGAGTTGCTTTCCTGCAGGTGAAAGCTCACTTGGACCTCTGTCCATGTGAGAGAGGTCTGTGTGTGGTTCTTGCTGCTGTAGCAGACTGCTCAGGAAATTAGGTAATCCTCTTCTATTGCTGTTTGGTTTGAGGGATGGCTATTCTGGGAAAGACAAATACATATAAATCTGCCTACCTGTTTAGATGATATCTGAAGAATGTCTGTGAAATTAAGAGGCCATATATTTACATTTAACTGTAGTCACTGTGTAATACTTCCTGTTCCATGTGCCGTGAAAGAAATTAAATAATGAAATTTCCTATAGATGTATGTAAGATTAGCTGTCAGTCAGCCTACCCTGATAATGCTGTGAATCCAAGCATTAATTTTCAAATGTTCTCCTTTTCCCAGTTTTCTATCAGCTTACTGCTGCTATTCTTAACTCCTGAGCAGTCAACGTTTGGGCTGGGGGAAGATGGAAAGTCAGGATTTAATGTCTGTGTTTCTTATTGAGGACAGGTTAAAGGTGGAGAGGTGAATCTGAACATTTGTGGGGAAGAACTGTGTGAATAGAAATCGGAACTAAGCACTATGAGTTTTTTCTATTTATTGTTTTTAAGGGAAGTGAGATTTTTTGTAAAATCATTGGAAATTACTTAAATGTGACAGACATAGAAAGTATCTTTATTTGCAGCTTTTGGATTTGACCTGATTTCCACAAGTGCAAGGCACTGACAGATGCTGTCTTTTACATTGGGCTCTGAGGTTATGGCACATTTCTGAGAACCAAGCCATTTGCTGCTACTTCTGAAACTAACTTCTTAAGGTATTCAGGTCTATAGAAAGTGATTTACATAATTTACAAATACTGTAAATTATTTGAAAAAAAAGTTGTATTTGAAGGAAAAGCATTGCAATTGTTCCAGCACTGTTAAAGAACAGCAAACCTATCAAGAACACCACAAGGAAAGCATGTTTGCATGAACTCTCATGCATCATTTGAGGACTTAAATGTCTTCTTTTTATTTTATTGCCATTTGCAGTTGTTTTTCTGTTTTGTTCTGTTGAAGTGAGATAGTGCTGATAAAAAAACAACTCTGTTCTCCTTCTGCTTGATGTGAACTCTTGCCTTTAATTTAATAATCCACATATTTAAAAGTGTGTGTCTGTGCACATACATGTGGATGAACATAAATAGCAATTTACAAAGAGAGAGAGAGGGAATGCTGTGAGAACTTTATGAACTTAAGTGCTGACTGCTCTTCAGAGTTATGAACCTTCTGTTCTAGGGTGAGCATTGCTGGAGGGTCATATTACTATTCTTTGTGCTGTATATATTTCCTTGACTTCTTGCAATAAAAAGAACCCCTGCTTTTACTGTAAGCATTTCCAATTTGTAACAGATCAGCAACCCAGGGTTGTTTCTTTGGCAGAGCGAGGCCATCAAGACCTGTCCTTTATGGATCTTTCCAGGTGATTTACTAGCTATGACTTTCCCTTCATATCACACTTGAAGTTTCATCAAAATAATTTGGAATGTACTGGGACTAAATAAATGGCAGAGGCTAAAGCATCTGTTTGCCAAGATAACCACACTACAACTTGCCAAACCAAACATTATTGTTAGAAACATGGCTTGACCATAATGCCTATCTCTGAACTGGAGTGGGAATGGTTTCATGGGAAAAAGTTTACTCAACAATATATGGGCTCATAGAGCCTACGTTGGAAAAGAGACAGCATACTTAGTTTAAATAAGTCAAAACCACAGCCATGGCTTGTGTACTATGCCATGTACTATGTCTTGTGGCTGATCTTTATTATGTGCTATGTTTTCAAATTCTACTTTTTTTGCTTTTAAAATGTTATCTCAAAATAATTACTTTTTAAAATCTTGCTTCCCTCATTGCTGTTTTTGAGGACTCATTAGAGAAAACAAACTGTATCTTCAACTATTCTTCTTTCATTTTGCCTTTGAATTTTGTGACTGTTCCGCCTCAAGGAACATGCATCTGATTCTTGACTTTACAGTGTTTGGGTAGCTTAGCATCATTCAGCATTGAAAGTTAGAAAAAAATAAAGGTTTCATGATGACATGATTGGAAAGGAAGTGGAAAGAGATGGACTGGATGTTGGGCTCACCAGCTTAGCATTCAGTATTGGTGGGAGATTCCCAAATTTAGTAGCATCACCTAAGAACGGCTCATTCCTCTTAAGTGGCTTAAGGGCTGAGGCTCTGAAAGGCAGATTCAACACTTCCATAACCTACCTGAAGCTGGTAATACAGTTATGTCAGTTGTGGATGGGAACAACAGGATTGATTCCTCAGTACTCAAACCTTGCCATCCCCACAGAGAAAAGCCAGCACAGGTTTATGGAGCCAGCTTTTCAGCAAATTTAGCTGAAAAGTCTTTTCCCTTGATTTTTGTCCATGGATCACTCAGGTGAGGCAGTGCTGTGAGGACAGTGCAGCAGCAAAGCCCTGTGTACAGTTTGTCACCCAGGGGCTGGACTGAACTAGTGCAGAGGCAGAGCACCAGATTAACAGGATGAAAGGGGATTAAGTAATCAGGGTAAGTTCTTTTTCCTGGAAAACTTGGAAACTTGGCAGTTGTTTCTCCTTGCTCTTTAGCATTTCATGGCTGAGCAGAAATGCTGGGAATGTTTCTTGCCTGTACAGAGTTTGTTCCAGTAGGTTCTGAAGAGGGAGAAGGGATGATGGAGCACTTGACTGCTGTGCTTTCAGCTGGCCTTTCCCTTTCCCTTAGAAAGCTTTTATATTGAGGATCATCCAAATATATGCCATCTTGCCTCATGAGTGTGTCTAGTGTTTCATTTTGACCTTGATTCAAATTCTCAAGTGGTTTGAGTTTTGTTTTTTTCTAAGCACCAATGCAGCTCATGCTTTGTTCTTCCCATAGTTTCCATCACACTTTGACAAATTTTGACTAATCCTTTCACCAGCTTTATTGTCAGTTGTCTCTGTGTTACTGTTTCTCAGATTGTCATTTAATAACTGAAATACTAGGACATATAAGAACATGGGAAATGCCATATATCACCCAGTTGTCATGTTTAGAATTGCAGCAGCTCTGTTGCACATGATACAGTTATAAATTAAAATTTTCCATTGACCTGGAGCTTAGAAGGGTATTCTCAGTGCAGTATTTACTTAGTTTTGCTGATCTTGATATATTTATATCTATTTATCTTTTATGTATCTATTTGTATTTTTTTTTATATTCCTATTTCTTATTTCATTTTGCTATTCCTAGTAAAAATCCATTTCTCTGGCATGCCCTTGCCTCTATGGAGTTGATGTTTGCAACCTTTTCTGAGATGGAGTGAAAGGTTTTGATTGTAAATGGATTGGCAAAAATATACAAAATCCTGCATGTTTTATCTATGCAGGGAACTAGGAAAGTTGACTTTTCTTAATACCAAAGGAGAAAGGAGAAAATTATGTCTTTCAAAAATGGCTGTCTCTGAAGTAATTCAGGATAGGAAGGTTTTATGAGACCTGTCTTTATAAATTCTGGAATTGATCCATTTGTCTCTTTAAAATTTAACTGCAGTCAAGAGAAAAAATAAAGATTATGTCGTTTTGATAATGTAGTACAGAACTATTTTTGGTAACTAAAAGAACTTGCCAAAAGCACTTGCTTTCCACCAAGACTAGCACATTGAAGCCAACATAGGACTTGAATACAACCCATTTTTGAGTCATGACAGGCCCAAGACGTCTTTAAAAAATGTTGAGATGGCAAATGCTGTTTGATTTGGTTCAGACTTTTCAAGTGAGTTCTGCCTTGGCACAAGGTCGCGAAATTCCCGATATGTGGGTGTTACTTTGCAGGAGCTGGGACTGTGTCACAATCAGCTCTTGGAGGGAAGGCCTGCTGCAGGTCCCTGTGGAGAGGCCATTGTCTCCTCAGGATAAAGTGAGAGATGTTTCAGAAGTGCTTTGAAGCCGTGCCAGCTTCCTCACAGGGCTGTGAAATCTGATACCTCTGCTTTTGAGCTGTTGGGGAAAGTACAAACTGTAGTACTTGTGGAATTCATTCACTGACTTCCAAACTCGAGTCTGGCCTGGGAATGGAAGAAAGAGTTTAAGAAGAAGGCGGAAAAATAGACTTCAGTAGTATGTGGCAGTTAACTGTCAACTTTGGCGTCTTTTCAGATTTGCAGCTTCATGCTTTCTAGAGATGAACTGTGACTTTTCCCTAAGGATTGGAGGATTTCATTTTCCTTCCCACTGAAGCTGCTAGGATTGTATGACTGTAGGAGCTAAGTGAAGTGCAAAACTACCAGCAAGATGCGTGCCATGCTCTTAGGTAGTTAATTTAAGGTTATAGAACATTTCTTGCAGTTTGTTCCTATTTACATTAGCTTCTAAGTATTTTCCATTTGTAAAGCAGATCAATAGGGTCCTTCTGGCTGTATTACTGTGCCTTGTCATGTTTCGTCTGAGTTTCCCTGAAACCTTTCGTCTCATTAAGAGGTGGATTGAAGATATTCTGTGGTCTCAGAGCATTCCTGTGCACCCTCTGTGACACAGGATCTTGTGTAAAAGCAGAGAAGGAGCAACCAAATCAAGTCAAACTTTGTTACCCTTTTTGTCCCTCCTGGACCTCAAATGCGAGCAGGCAGCGAGGCCTCTGTTTCTGCTGTGTCACCTGTTGCTTTTGTTTCATTCCAGCAGAGTTGAAGGGAAGCATTTACTTATGTCTCTCATGGTGCTCTCTTGCCTTGGCCATGCAGGAGTTGTGAGGTGCAAGTTCTATTAGGAATGCAGAAGCCTTTCAGGTGGGGATGGTGCTGTTTGCACTGAACCGAGTGTCTTGCCTGCTCAGCCAGGCCAGGCTGGAGCCAGCACGGTTTGCCAGCTGCTAACGCGGCTATTCCGTGCAGTAACCCAATCTCTGTGTGCCATGCCAGGGGCAGCTTGCAGCTGCTCTCGGCTGACAGTCCCAGAGAGAGGGCAGGGGGAGATGTGAGCGTGGCTTATCACTCTGAATGGGGCAGAAAAAGATGGCAAAGGTGTGTTTCTCCTCACAGGGGACTGGTGTGACAGATTTCAGGGACACATAAGGGAGAGTCAGAAAGCTCAGGCTTAAACTGAACTGCAACTGCTGAAGAAGGAAGAATAGTAAAAAAATACTTAAGTAACCAAATTGGATGAAAGTAGAAGTTTATTTCTTAATATGGAAATGAGCAAATAATAGGTCATCTATTTGATGTCTTTCTCCTTTCAACCACCACAGAAAAGGTGAATTATGACCAGACGCTTAAACCAGTTCATTTGAATAAAAACAGGACTAAAAAGGAACAGGTCAGGTGTACTTGATAGATAAGAAAGATTATGCAAGTCAGCAGGACTTGATACAATATCCTGTAAAGTGAAAAATTTGCAAATGCTTACTTATCTGCCATTCTCTCTAAGAAATGTGGGGTCTCCTGATGATGTCAAGAAGACAAATGCATTACCTCTGTTTGAAAATGCAAGGGTAGCTGAGAGGGAGGAAGCCATGGAGAAGTTAGAGAAACTTAATACTTATTCAGTATTAAAAATGAATAATGGCACAAAGCATTAGATGATACTTTAAAAATCTTTCTTGTCCTTGCCAATGTGATAAACAACTATCATGATGCCACTATGTACTTGTGCGTAGTAGATTTGGCGGAACCTTATTGCAAAGACAAGTTAGGACACAGTCCCACCTGACATGCTTGAAGGCAAATTTTGCTGGTTTTATGTGGTAAGGTGGGCACACAACTGACTGAGGCACTTGTGGGTAAAGGGGTATTTGGGGATTTAGAAAGGGGTAAATGGGGATTTAGGATTTCTCATGTGAAGATGGCCGAGGGAGGTCATGATGACTTTACTGCTGGAATATATCAAAAAGAGTGTAGATATATGGTACTTGATTGTGCCTCAGAGGTGGGATATGAATGAGATGATTTCCTGTGATTCCTTTCACTTCTCTGTTCCTGGGACTCTGACGTGAGGCTGACTGGGGACATATTAACTCAAGTGCAAATAACTCAAGTTAACTGTGCACTAAAGACACAACCCTCAGCTTAATAGACGTCATTTTAAAACCTGGCTGGGAAAACGTGGTTTCATATGTGGTAATAATTTCCCAAGAGGACATCCCAAGATGATTGGTAGATTTGAGAATGATGTGGGCTGATTGGAGAGGTTCCAAAGTAGGAATGGTCAAACAACTAGGAAACAAACCCAGAAGGCAGACTGAAACAATTTGGATTGTGTAGGGAAAAAAAGACAAGAAAAATTACAAAAGTCTTCAAATACAGAAAAGGCTGCTGTAAAGAAGAGCAGTATGATACTTACAGAGAGTCCTATCCCTGCAGAAGATGGAACAGGAATTAATAAAACTAAATTACAGCAGAAGAGATTCAAAGAAGGCATTAAAAAAAAAGGGAAAAAACCCAAAACAACAACTATCCAAATCAAGGATAGAAAGTACTGGAAAAGATTGCTTGGGTGATTATGAAATATGTGATGATGGTAAGGGCAGGTTAGTGAAATACCTCTCAGAAAGGACATGGAGATAGTTGTTCTTACTTTGGGACCTGGGACGGACCAAAAGTCCTTTCAATATTCCTATCCAATTTCTTCAAAGAGTTTTTTTCTCCTGAGAAGGAATGCTTTGCCTTGATAGTTGAGGATTAAATTTATTCATTTACTGCTCAAAATAGAACTGCTACTCTCTATTCCTACCAAAACTGTCTGCCTAGCAAGTAGGGAAAGTAGCCAGCCCTGCATCTGGGGTTTTCACCTTTTTGTTCCCTTTTGCCTGTGACAAGGAATCCTGGGAGCTGACCTTTACCCCACTGCAGCTTGTGGATGGGGAGACAGAGATGCTGTTTCTTTGCAGGAGATGCTAGGGCTCTTCACAGAGAGGCCATACTGAATATCCAGACATGCCAGTGAAACTGCTGTGTGCAGTCCTGAATGCAGCTTCCTAATTAGCGTTTGCAATGGTCCTTCAAATAGCACTTTCATGTGTGTTCATTGCACATATTTGAATTTTGTTTCAAGTAAAATCCCCACATAGCTAGAGTTAATTCTAAATTGTCTTTGTCTTTTGGGTGGAGAATGTGCTGTAAATTAAAAACAAACCTGGATGCAAAAGGCAGCTCCTATTAAGGCAGCGTCAGATATGTTTTCTGAGGCTAGATCTGTTAAAAACTACAAACTGATCTGTCGTTTCTGTTTAGAAGTTCAGAAGGAAGCAGACAGTTTGGATCAGGCAACAGTCTGCAGTGATGTGTCCAAAACAAGAGCTTTTGTTCCAAGCGGGGCTGATGCAGGCCACCAAATATGCCAAGAATGCGGGGCCGTTTGTGGTGCTGTACAGATACCATCACCGGCGCGCTAAGCACCCACATTCCTGCTCAAATAACAGCGCACTTGGGATGGAGGCAACTGAAACAAGGGAAATCCAAAGCAGAAGGTTGCCGCTGCCTACATGTACACTAATGACAAACACAAAATGATCTCTGTTTTTCTTTGAAATCCACCGTTTTCAGACCCCTCCCTCAAAGAGGCAATTATCTGTGAAACCTCTCAGGGTCAAACGGTCAAGGTTAGTTACAAGAAGAGGTTAAGAATTTTGAATCAACTGCTGTGATTTCAGTGAAAAATCTGTGAAGTCTGTGTCCTTTACATCAGGAAATGATGTTTTTCCAGTTGACATAATTTCCAAAATCAAGCATAGCCATATATGTGAAAGCTCTGTGTAAACATGTATGAATTGGAGTTGTTGCACTCCGTGGCTAATGAAAAGGCTCTACCAATTGCTCTGAGCAATTTTCATACCCATTTCAGTGGTATTTTTGTAATGCCATGACAATTAACTGCTAAGATTGTATTCATACTTTTGAAGTAAAGTGGGGTTTATTTCTTGTTACCAGGTATGAAAATACTAGTTGACATAATGAAAATAAACAGTGTTCTTAGGGAAAAGATTTATTTTTCTCGAAAATTGTATGGAAATATACCACATCCCTTGGTAATTCAGAGAAGGTAAAAGAAATGTTCTTTGAATTTTACAAGTTCTGTGTAACATTTGAACTGTCAGGACATCGTAATGCTTGAAGCTTTAGGCAGGCATAGATTGCAGTCCACTCCAATAGCTTGTCTACTTTGAAAATAATTTAAATGAACCAAATTTCTAACATGACACCTCGTTAATAATGGCTAAAGGATCTAAAGAATTAAAAATCCCCAAACCCACAGAGCACCAAACCTGCCATTTGGCACATCTGAACTCTGGCATTGCCAGTTTTTGAATTTGCTCCTTTAAGCACCCGGTAGAGTTCATCTTTAGTAAAGCAAATATTTTGCAGCAGCAAGTTTACTTTCATCCCAGGATGTGGGGTGCAGCAGGGAGCTGTGCTTTGCAGGACCGTGACTCTGAGAGGTTGCTCTGTGTCAGGATCACCATCTCCTGATGTGTGTGTTGCAGGGGAGGTATGTTCATCATCCACAGGGGTGAGCTGAAGTAAATCTGCTTGCTGTGGGTAACCCTTAATAAGCCCAGCTAAGCACATCTGGAGAACAGGCGTTCATAACCATAAAACACCATGGCCTTGGCTGGCTAAAAGCTCTCCTCCTGCTGCAGGGAGGCTGAGGGAGCCCTTGGCCTGACCAAAGCTGGTATTTCTGATGCTGGAAATCGGAGTGTTAGGAGTCCGTGTGCCTGGACGTTACCTGGATGGGTGTAGCAGAAAAAATGGTTTGGAAAATGCTGATTAATAAGTAAAACCAGGCTGCTACTGCAGAAGCGTGGGCTGACACCAGTGGTGAAATGGGAAGCAAAGCAGATTAAACTCACTCTGGAAAGATCAGTTGGTGAAGGCAATGATTTGGATCCCAACCTGCCAATTAACCCATCTAGAGGAGTCACTGTGGAGGATTCCCCTAGCCAATGTTTTGATGAAGTAGTTGAGTGGTATAAAATCACAAATCCAACACAACTGGTATTTTACTCTCTTTCATTACAACAATTTTTCAATTATGCTGCTTTTCATTAAGCTCATAATGCAGATTAACAGATTTCCCTGCCTTTTTAAGGGGAAACTGTGTGATGATACTAAGTAAAAAATTTAGGGAAGAGGGACAATTTATTTTTCAGAATCTTTATCATCTGTCAGTGACAAGATGGATGATCAAATCTTCTCTGTCTTTGCAGAATGGAGTTTATGTTTCAATGGGTGGGCCTAGTCAAAGCTAAAAGGAAATTTCACAATATATTTTTTGTAGAGAAGACTCCCAATGCTAATGAGCAGCCAAATCTGTCTCGGGGAAACAGTTTGTTACTAAAAATAAATTGCAGCCTAACTGTAACTAAAATCAGATTGCAGAAACCAAGCTACTCCAATTCCTGATTTCTGCTGCAGAATGAGATGAATCTATTACAAACAGCTCTGATTATTATATATATTTAAATATGCCAACTGAATCTTGTTTTGAAATTAATCCACTTGTGAGCTTCTATCAAATATGCTTACAGCATTCTCCAGAGATTTTCTTCAGACTCTGCAAAGCCAGTGAAGAACCAGTTCATAGTTATGAGGCCAAAAGGAAAAACAGTGCACATGAGCTATTTATAGAATATGAAGCAAAACAGTGTGATAAAGGGCAAATGAAAGCTTTCAACGAGAGGCTTTTCGTTCCCAGTCACGTGGTCTTTACATGCAATTTCTTTTTTACTATACAATTTAGCAGGGAAATTAAATCACTTGACAGCAGCCTTTTTCTGGTTAGAAAAGAACTGTTCAGTGCTCCTTTACCATTTATAATATGCTCACTTGTGGCTGCTGCTGTTTGAGAGAGTTTGTTTGCAGAAGTTTCTGCAGGGCTGGTACTTTCCTGACAGGTGGAAGCAGAAGTGGTGGCCAGAGGTTGCCCTGGGAAGATTTTGGTGTTGAGCATTGAAAACCACCGTGCTGCTCAACACAGCATGCAGAGTTCTTAGTCATGAGCCCCAGATGTTTGGGAAAACAGGACAAGGATCCACCTCCTCTGAAACTCTGACAGTTAAAGGCAGTAGTAGAACCAAGTAAAGGTAAATCCAACCTTTCAGTCACCCACTGTATATAAATGTCCTTGTTGTGTTCCTGCCTTTTTGTTCTCAATGCAAAGAGCAAAGGACATTTCTGTCCTGGAAGTTTGTCAACTACCTCATGCATTTTGAATATATTTCTTCCAGTGCTAGTTAGTTAAAGTCATGTATCTGTGCTCCATCTCTGGGGGCTGCCTTTAAGCAATTCTTGAAAAAAACCCCAACCTGACCTGGGTGCCAGATTGTGGCTTAGTCTAACACCATATTCAACTCTTTCAGAAATACAGGAGTTGCCAATTTTTTGACAATTACTAAAATTAGACATTTTACTGCCTAAGTGTGATGACTCCAAGAAGGGGAATGGTACAGAGGTGAAATTGCATGAACTGTGTCCCAGAGGTCCAGGCTGATAAAAATAAATGGCTTCTCAGATAGATTTCTTTTTGTTATCTTTCCTTTTTCTTTGTGTCTGTGATAAAGTTTGAGGGAGGCTAGAGGAACTGGATAGTTTATCTCTCAAATATAGAGGCTGATGCTGTCATTTCAGAATATTTTCACAGACAAGGTGATTTATGGCAGCAGCCTTTTTTCCTCGGACATTAGCAGCACGTTTGCAGGTTCACGTGTGTGCATTACCTGAGCTTCTCGCCACTCAGGCCATCACCCAAACTGTCATGTCTCATCTGTGCCAGATCCCTCCTTAGTCGTGGGAGCTCCTGTGTTTGCTTAAAAATATTAGTGCTTCATAGACTCATTCTGCGTTGTGACAAGTGAGCAATTGGATAAAATGCCAAGGCTTTAGCAGCAGTGATGCTGCATTGGAGCTGAGTGCTGCAGCTGGGGAGCTGGGAAGCAAGGACCAATGAATGTGGTACATCTGTCTGTAGTCCCATATGTCAGTCTCTCAGACAATTTCACAGATCTGCTAATGGGAAAAAGGCTCTTTAGTGAAGCTTCTTCAGGCCCTTACAAAGATGTGAATGTACTCCAGAACCTTGATAAATGATAAGCAGAAGCACTGAAAGACAAATTTCCACTGCTGCTTCTCAGACACATGAACTCCTTCAGAAGTCAGGAGTTACTTGAATTTAAAGAAATCAATGCTGGCTTCCTCCCAGGATGTAAACTCTTTTAAAGAGCTCTGTTTCATGTGTCTGTGCGTATGTGTGTATATACATATATAATGTTGTTTTCAAATACCCAGTGGAAATTTAATGGAATTAAAGGAACAGCAGAATGGAGGAGAACTAAGTCTATATCCAGCACATAACCCAAACAATGCTGCTGAGTCGATCCCCAGGAAGAAGGCAGGGCAGTAATGAAAAACTGGAGTTGAGAGGTTTGGGGCTGCTCAGTCCCCTTGAACAGTGAGAAAAATCCCCACCTTCTCTGCTCCTCTAGTGTTCTTGCTGGACACTAAAACCAGTTTAAAAAAAAAAAACCAAACCAAGCAAAACTGGAAGAAAAAAAGATATTGGAAAGAGTGGAAGAAAAAAGAGTTATTTTCAGCAATGTATTCTGTGCAAGCTTTACTTTGCTGGGCAAGAATTAAAATGGCAATTTTGAGCCATCATGGCTCATTGAAGTTGTTCAGAGATGTGGTGCTCCCATTCCCCTCTGCACCTGGAACTTCCTGGCCAGACTGACGGTATCTCCTGGGGACACTGCCATCCCATCCAACAGCTGCACTGGGGTGAGACAAAGGAGTGAGGAGGTGCTGTCACAGTGGGTGGGGAGTGTGCAGGGTGGAGGGGTGTCCCTCTGTCACACCCTGTGGAAAACCAGTAGGGCCCAGGCAGCCCAGCTGCAAGGGGAGGTGACAGGAGTGCAGAGTGCAGGGCTTTGGAGCTGCCTGAGCCTGGCTTTGCTTCCCTCAGGTGTTTCTGGGTGCATGATGAGTCTTCAGCTCATCTGTTCCTGTCTACTCTGGCATTGCTGATATTTTTTCACTTGTAGTCCCTTGTGTGTGAAGCCAGCATAGCTCTCTTCCTAAGTCAGACTGTGACCACAGCTACAGTCAGTAGATTTTAGATGGGAAACAAGAAAAACCTCACATGCAGGTTCTCTTACCAATGACCTGGAGCGAGAGAGAGTCCGAGAGAAGGGCTTTAAAGCTGTGGTGTTGGAGCACAGCTGGACACAAATCTGCCTCCCTGCACTGCCTGTCTCAGCCTGAGGCTCAGGCGCTGCAAGTGAGAAACAGGCTGATCCCATTCATTACATTCACCTTCAAATATAAACTTGCTGGAACAGAGAGCTCTTCTCAAAGCCATCCCATACTCCCACTATGCGCTTACAAACAAGACCGTGCTTGTAAGAGCACACCATGAAGTGTCAGAGTGTTCTTTTTTTTTTAAAGTTGATCAAGAGGGACAAGAGACACAGGAGAGTGGCTTAAGGGTATTCAGATCACAACATTTTTTGATGAAGAGAACATGCAGCTGGCTGCATATGCTATTCCAGAAAAATAAACACCACTTCTAAATATCTAGCCCTCTTGCCATCTCTGAAGAATTTCTGCCAGCTGATGTAAGTACCTGAGGAAGAGGTTGGAAAGCTGTCACCCCTAGGTTGCCACCCTTGTGTGTTGGCAGGTTGCAATGGGCAGCCTGCAAAATCTGGGGCAGGCAAAGATAAGCAGAAGGGACTGTCCTGCTCCTGGTTCTGCTGGATCAGGTGTTGTGAGCCCAGCATTCTGCTGAAGCACACACAAGAAGAGTATGCACTGCAATTTACACTAAAGACTTAAAGGGTGACCCTTACTGGGCACAGGCCTGTTTTAATGGGTTGCTGAAATGATCTCCTAAAGTATGGGACTACCTCACATGCTCTTGCGTGCTCTCAGCTGTCTGAAATTGGCTTTTATTCTGCTACTCCAGATGCAGGGAAATCCTTTGGCACAGATGGGATCCTCCGGCCTAGCTGAGGGGGGCTGAGTACCAGGCAGAGAAGGGGGCTGGCTGGAAGGGCACCCAGTCACAGACACTGAGCTGAGCTTTCAGCCCTAGGAACTCTGCTATGAAGTGAAGGAGCCCTTACTCAGAGAGACTTTTCTGGCACAAAGGCAGCACTGAAGCAGGATCTCCCATGTTTTGAAGGAAGCACTGATTTGTAAAGTATTATATAAAGTGATACGTCTCCTTCCTGAAGAGTGGCTGAGGCTTCAGAACAAAACATTGTGCCTTTTATGTATTTCTCTTTTCTTTGCTGTTACAGTTTACCTCTACACAGTTATAGAGACTACTGCAAGAAGTTTTAGTTTGGGTATAAGAATTCATCTCCATCTGCCCCTCTTTCCTCATATGAAGTCAGTGAAGTGGAAGTTCAGGTAGTATCTGGGTGTGCTCACTCAATTTCAAGACTGAAAGTTTCCAAAATATACCAGGATTGCTGGCTTTGGACTCCAACCCACAGACACATGCGATTTTGATACAACATGTCTGCTTCCCTGCATTGTTACCTCCTCTTTCAGCGTTTTACTTATACTGCAATAAGATTAACTTTATTATGAGACACACATGAGCACACATGCAAGTCTGTATGTACACAGAAACAGGGAGATGGGAAATACACTATGATACTTAAGAGTGCTTAATATCTTTATATTTGCATAACAAAATCCAGCCTATTCTGTTTCCATTTTTACACAGACTTGTCTGATTACTTAATCCAAAGCCACATCCTCCTCTTGATGACTGCCAAAGCGAGCCACAGGCAAGAGGTGAGCTGAGTTGTGTTAGGTCAGTCCCCATGCAAGTTCTTTCTTTCCTTTTTTTCTTCTCCTGCTCTGTGGTTTGCTTGCTCTTCCTTTTCTGCTTGCTATTTTTTTTTCCCCTGATTTTTGTTTTGTTTTGGTTTTTTGTCATCATTTTACATATGACCTCTTGGTTTGGGATGTTTACCTGTGTGTTTACATTGCACCTAATCACATTGGGCTGTGATCCCAAATTTGGGTCTGTGTGCTACTGGACTATAAATAACAATGTCTTGTTGCTTCGGTATGCAGTCAGGTTGGAATCTGCAACTCTACTCTGCTTGTGGGCACTACCCATTGCAAGACTGCTTTCTTAATTATTACCTGAAAGTGATACTGTATACAGTACAAATAACCCTCAGCACAGCAAAATAATGAACAGCAGCAGCATAGCAAAAAATTCAGCTGTGCTAATGGTAAAAGCATTTTCTTGCAAGACTGAAAATGTGCTGTAAGTACTTGTTGGTTTGTTAGAAATCTTGGGATGTGTAAATATAACTGATCCCATCTAGGTCATCATTAAGGGAGTTTATTGGTGAGTCCAAGGTTAAAAAGCCCCTAGGGCTCCAAGGATAAGGGAAACAGGTGCTTTCCCAGAGCCTTGGAAGCTATGCTACATTCAGTTTCTTCCTTCCCTTTGGTCTTAATAATATACTGAAGTTGGTAGGTTATAGCTATGGTAACATTTGTAATAAGAAAATATGCAAATACAGCAGCAACATAATTTTTCCAGACAAGTAAATGGTTGTGTACAGAATAGCCTTCAATCCTGTGAGCATCCTTCTGTCACAGGCAGCTCCTGTTATTTACGACAGCAATAAAACTACTGATTATTATTGGACAAATTTCTCAGACATGAAAAAAAAACTTAAGACATTTTACTTCCAAATCTTTCAGTGTGTAACAAAAGGTTTGGGGTTTCAGAAGTTTAGTCCCTGAGGATAAACAAATAAAGTTGTAAAGAGCACACCTTGCTAATATGATTGTTCCTTATTAGCATAATAGTTTTCAAATAAACAACCTGCTAATGTCTCTAATAAGCAATTACTCTATGATAAAAACTGCAAATGGAGCCCACTGGTGGGTATCAGATAACAGTAAAATCTGTCAATAAAACAAATATTGTTCTGCTTGAACAGCTCTCTTCTTCACTCCAAGAGAAGAACAGAGCTGCCTGGGTATTTTTTTAGGTGATGTTTGACAGGCAGATATGTTACAACACTGCTCCTCTGATGCTTTGCTGTGATGGTATGTGGAGTCTTTACAGTGTTAGTGTTACAACAAAAAAAGGCAGAGATCTTAATTAGTTGGAAGATACCTACTCTTGAGTCCAATAAAACCATAGTAGGGTGAATGTTTGCCTAGGAATAGGGATTCGACAGATTTAACAGAGTTTGCTTTCTTTCACAAAAGGAAAATGATAATTAAAAATTTGGAGTCCATCCTATCTCTGAAACATGCAAATGAATGGAAATAGCATCTCAGCACTCTTTTCTTCTTGCTATTCTAAATCATTTGCAGTGGCGAGAAGGTGTTAAATGCATGCAACAATCTCACTTTCCCAAACATTGAAAAGTGTGAAAAAAAAAGTCATAATTTTTCAAGCATAGTTGACAAACTATTTTCAAAACATTTGCAGTGTAATTTACATACTTGCCTAGTTGCTCTACCATTGATTACAAAGCTGAGTTGTGCTTGCTTTGGTCCCTGTACTTCTGCACTCATTTTTCCGAAATAATTTTGCATTTAGTTTTCAAGAAATAAGGACATGGAAGATTAGAAAATCACAAATCCCCAAGTCTGGTCCTTTCCAAATTCCATGGTGAGTATGAGGGTTTTATTTTATATATAGCTTTGTAGAAACAGGATCATTTGAAGGAAAATCTTGAGCAATTCTTATCTTTGTTCCTTTCTGGACTGACATCATGGTATGAAAATGCAAGGAATGTACAGTAAAGCCTGGTGTGGGAAGAAGATTTTGATGGAGGGATGATTAATGGTGTCTGAAAGAGGGAAAACAGTTATGTAAGAAATACAGCCCATGAGGTTGAAACTGAAGAAACCATCACAGGTGCAGACTGTAAACAGGCCCCAGAGGGAAGAATATTGGTCTTTTAAAGGTGGACTCTGTAAACAAACAGATGAGGCATGAGAAATATCCTTCCATATAAATTTTTATGGTACAAATAAGTACATGGAGCACATAAGCACTGTAAGTGTTTATAAACTCAAAGAACATCCATATAGCAGTAAAGCAGCACAAATAGTACCATGGTGTAAATTATATAGCGTGAGGCAAATGTGTGGTCTGATGGCTCAGTTTGGTTTTTTTTGACTTTAGCAAATGACATGATTTCTCTGTCTCTGGTTTTGTTTTGTTCCATTTAGCTGCTCTCAGCTACATAATTGTTCTTTCAGCTTGTAAATATTATGGTCAACCTCCAGCAAAGTTTAGATGAGGCCAATCAAATGTAAACAAGTGTGTCTGCACCAATGATGTGAGTAAGCAAAGTCATCTCTTGTGATGTTTCCTCCCCCTTTTCTTACTCCCCTGGCAATGCAAGAGCTTTGTGGAGCCTGCTGTGGTACTGCACAGCCTGTGGTTCAGTTTAACTGCCTATCTGGGATTTTTTTCTTTTTTTTTTCCTGGCTATTTGGTGTAGGATTTATCTAATGAAATGAGAATAATGGACTGGGATCACCTCTGGGGAGTGTCCTCACATCTGTCCTTGCTTCTGCCCCTGCCCTAGATGTGGCTGCCTGCGATCTCAGCACAAAGTTAATACAGGTGTGAGGTGCAGTGCAGGGGACCAGAAGGGTCCTGAAGCAGTGCTGCAGTGCTGTGACACAGAGGGGTGGCAGTGCTGCTGGGCGATGGTGTCAGACCCTCTGTGCAGTTTCCCAGCAGGACTCAGCCCCCCTGGCTGCTGCCCTACAGCAGGTGACAGCCAGCAGCACAGGGCTCTGGCCTGGTGGCTCTGGCAGAGCTGATACTGTGTGGGGGCCCCAGATGCTCGTATGCTGCAGTCACCAAACCCTCTGGGTGAAAGCCTTTGCTTTAAAAATGTGCACATGGCACACTTTTTACCCTTGAATGTGATCTTTAGTGTTTCATTCCGCATTGCTCTACTGTCACTGTGCAGCCCCTAGCCTGCACAACATACTGTCAACACAGTGAATGCATCCCATGGGCTTTCTGCTGCAAACACAAGCCAGCAGGTTTGTGTTTGCAGCAGAAAGCTCCCCTTGCTTTGGAGCCTCTCACTGTTGTGCACTGAACACAGGCCCTGCCTGCTTCCCTGCTTCCAATCTTTACCTCTCTCACACCCCAGCTTTGGGTCTTCCAAGTGCTCAAATCCTGCTGTAGCTTTTTTGCAGCTGTAGCAGTTCAACACTATTGGCAGCCTTACGTTCCACACCTCATGCTCCCATAAGCAGTGAACTGTTGGGTCACGATTTTTGATTAGATACAAATTAACCTTTAAGGAAAAAACCCACCAAAGTAGTGACTGCAATGCTATTGATCTCCTGGGAACAGAGCCTGGGAGGTGTCTGACATTTTGCATTGTTATCTATGGGAGAGGAAGGAGCTGGGCTGTTTTTTCCCACAAGAAATGTATCTATTTTTGAGAGCAAAGTACTTTCTTTGCCATGGGACCCAAAACAGTTTTCATTCACAGACTCACAGTCTCTGGAGGCTTCTTCCTTGAGCTTAGGAGGCAAATGCTTAGTGGTTAGCAGCTGGAAAAGTGACAGCCCAATTAGCTAAAACTGTTAATTTAAAGGTAAAGATGCTACCTGTTTACAGCTATCTTGGCTCTGAGAACCAAACAGTCTCCATCAGCCTCATTCCTCTGTTTTTACAGAGTTGCTGTAGATTTGGTCATAATAACTATTGGGTGAGAATCTGAAAGCAATGTATCAACAGCATATGATTTATTCTGTGGTTCCTGTGCAGAAAGCCAAAATATGATTTCATGCTTTCCTGTTTCTCTTTTTGTCTTCGTATGGTATAAAAATAATTTTTTAGGTATTTGCTATTAAATTTCTCCAATAGCCTATTTGCTTAATTATGGATGGGTGCTTATTGATGAATCTTTCCTTCCCAAGAGAGGATCTCACTAAGACCCAGGCAGAAACTACAGGAGATATATTTGGACAGTGTTCACATTGTATCTGTTCTTGTGGTGTATGGCAGAGCCAGGATGGCTCAGCTTGGCAGCTCAAGGCCTTAGGCTGATCCACAGGATGATTCCATGTGCTTTGCTTTTTATTCTTTGAAAGATGAGGAATGTCTATAGTCGTATTCATGGTCCAAACAGCTGAAAACTCTCTGCTGCATCTCTGCAGGGTCTGAGGCTGGATCCACATCTGCCTTGTCCCCATGGAAGGACAGGACTTGGTGGCAGATGTACTCTGGGAGCTGCCAGTGTCCACACAGCCTGGGAGTTTTGGCAGGTATGGGACAATGGCAGTTGGGACCAGACGTCCAAACGCGCTTTTCTGTTTCATTCAGAGATTTCAGGGGGACTGTTTAACCTTTAGACAAAGCCTTTCCAAATAAAATGCTTTACCAAAGGAACAAAACATCAAGGAAAGGGGTATAACAATATTTAGAATTCTTCCACATTGCAAAATCTGTGCAAGGAACTTCGGAAGAGTCACTACCAAATGCGCCCAGTAGTATTTCTTAATATTTGTAGTTGTTCTTAAATCTATATACCTAATCAGCTCCTTAAACTGTGCTCCAGGCATAGTGAAGGGGAAAAAAATATTTTAAAAATTGCCAGAAGGGATGAAGCCTCTTGGTATTTATGGTAAATGCACTGCTTTGCTCTTGTTGGGAGCTTTCATTAGTTTAAATTGTCTGTCTTAATGCAGCTTGTAAATTACTGACACTAAAGGAGATTCCAAAATGGTATGTGTTACCATGGAATACTTCTACTTTTAATATATAATAAAGAGGTAACTGTCATATATCCCGAAGTCAAAAAGCAACTTCAGATTTCTTATTTAGAAGATGATATCTTAATTGAGCTCACCAGAGAGATGACTGGGTAAAGTTCATGTGGTGTTTTTGCTTAAGGTGTGTCTGTCAAGTGCAGTTGGTTGTTTTGAAAAACAAACCAAAGAATTTCAGTGCAGGGAAACCATTTTGCTATCTGTTCACCACAGCCCATGTTTTCTGTTGGCTTTCTGAAGCTTGGTGTGGCTGAGGCTGTGCCACAGTAGGGCAGAGGGTCCATGAGCTTATGTATCTTGAGGCACAGGGGCAACAGAGCCACAGGACAACACGCTGGAGGGGGATCCTGGCTGTGTTGTAGCCTACCTTATCAAACAACTGAGAGCTCCTTGCACCACATTTTTGACACTAGTGGGCAGGGTATGGACGGACGGACATACAATGGACTGAAAGTGTGGACAGAACTGGCAGTCAGTACCTTTCATCTTTAGTGAAGAATTCCAGTCTGTAAAGGACCTGCTGCAGCTGATTTTGTGCTTTTTCCTCTTATTCTTTTGAATCAGCCTCATGTGCACAATCTCTGCTCAAACTCTTTCCTTACTGATGTTTCATGGTCTCTTATTTCCATTATTTGACAATTACTAAAAGGAGATCTTGTAACTCATGCAGCATTAAGAGCAGATCTTATAATAATCAGTAGTTTCAGCAGCTCTTTCTATTCTCCCTTCTTTCGTGGCTTATTATAAAAGTGTCAATCTCTCACTGCTATCTAACAAACAAACTTCTGCCCTGGATCCATTTCCTCTTGGGCAGTTTGCCAGGAATAACAAATTAAACTTCAGCTCTCAGTTTAAGAAGTTTCACTTCACTGGGTAGAGTTCAAGTACAGTCTATTATCCTGACTAAGTGATAGAGGAGTCCTTTGATGTTTGCTTCTTGAGTGGTTTATACAAGCCAGGGCTTCCTGTAGGAAAAAGAACTGCAGCTGAAGGAAATACTTGATTGATCAGGTAACCTCTTCCTCTCACTCTTACTTGAGAGTGTCTGAGTGCCCAGTGACAGAATCATTCAGAGATACAAAGGGAGACCTGGTACAGTCTCCACCAGAAGAAGTCACACAGTTTGATGATGTTGCTCAATTTATCAGGTGAGAGGGACCAATCCTGCTCCTCCCACCTTCCTGTTCCCCACTGCTTTGCCCACTTCAGCTCTGGTGGTCCACCATGGCTTGTTCAGCCTACTTAATTTGTAAGAGTTCACAACTGAAATGAAGTGTTCTGCCATGCCCATGAACTGAACTGGATAATTAGTAGTGCTCCTCCACAGAAGGGACAGGGCTGCACAGGTGGCACCTGGAGCAGGAGGCACAGGGGAGAGAGGAATAACATTATGCAGGAATAGAAGTCCTCCATCTGCACCTGCCAGCCAGCAGGTCAGCCTGGCTGTGTCACTGAGCCATGCACTCAGGGCCCCTCCAGAGCCCTCTGACCTTCAGCTGGGTCCCACTCTGAACTCTTCTGGAAGATGCTGGTTTTCTCTTTTGATCACTAAGGTCTGTGCTCATTTTATCACATAAAATGGTTAAGTGCTGTGTTTTTTCTCTCTGTAAGAAGGTATAGTGAGGCTCCCCTCCCAGTAATTCTGGCCTGGAAGTCTGAAGGAAAAGCAGAAGTTGACTAGAATATATAGAGGAAAAACAGGAAGTGTGCAGTGCAAGGTGATCAGAGCACAGGGATCAGCCAGGAATAAAGAGGAAAGGAAAGCGGTACCAGCAAACCTTACATTGTCTGAGTTGTTTCAAGATGCCTGCTGTTCTGTGGTCAGTGGTAGTGAACTGCTCTGCTTGATTTCTGAATCAGAGTATTTAAAAACTCCCTTTGTTAGCTTGTCACTCACAGATAATTGGGGTATTTTTTCTATGCCAATAACATTTACAAAAATTTTGCTTCCCCCTAACTCTTGAGAAGTGTGGCCACAACATGTGGTGGGTGCAGCATTGTTTTCCTGTCCACATTGGAGCACTGGGCTCAGAAGTGACCTGCAGAACTCTTGCCTCTAACCAATGGGACAGCTGAACAGCTCGTGAGCAGCACTGCAGTGACAGAAGTAGCTGTGCTAACAGTTCAGTATTACAGGCAGGAGAGGTCTTGCTCTCCTTCTTAGCTCCTGGCCTTGCAATTCTGCTATTTTCCTTGACTTGGGTGTGTTGGGTGCCTGTCAGATGACTATTGAGCTGATTCAACTCACTAACCCAAAAGAAAATCATCTCTATGTAACATTGTCGCTGTTGGCTGGAAGGAGAGCATGAGGAGATTTGGAGGCAAACAGCCTTTATTTTGCAATTAGATGTTGCAATACCTGTGGATATTGCATGCTTCACAGTGTTGCAAGAGTCCCTTGAGCAGAACTCATTGAATTTGGTTTGTAAAAGCTTGTCTAAAGTATGGGTATTGGAAGTTATGAAATTACCCATTATTCAGTACATGCAAAGAAACCTTACACTATTTTATTACAACTTATTTTGGGTTGTGTAGAAGCAATTTTTCCTTCAGCTATATCCATGCCTGAAACACTTTTAATCCCAAACACCGTGACTCTCCTGACCTCCTTTGTTATATAGAGAAACACTTTAATAATATCTAATTACCTGTAGAAATGCACATGTTGGAGACCTCAGTGTTTCCTTGCTTTGGAGCCTGGTAACAGGCAGTTTCAGAGTACTCTCTGGATGACTGAATAAACCTGGGAAGTGTCTTTTTTCCACAAGCGATTTGCTGTTGCTATCCACCTTTCGAGATCTGGACTCTGGTCACAGAGAACTTTGGAAGCTTTTTGCATGTAGCCCCAGGAGTTTGTCCCACGTAATGGACACTGATGTTTTCCAATCAGCAATGTTATTTTTAAGCTCTGCCATGTCACATTATCTTATTGCTTCACAGACCCCGTGACTGCTTGTGCCTGCAGACAAATCTAGCACAGGCCAGGGGGAGGGTAATTCCTCCTTTTTGGTCTGCCCCCTCCCCTATTATATCCCAAAGGTCTATTTCTATCTGGGAGTGGAGGCTGGGCGGCCACTTGACTATATGTGGCTTTAATGTGACAGTGCCTCCGTGAATCCAGGCAGCTTGGCTGCCTTCTCTGAATCTCTCCTGTAACCCACGGTGTTTCTTCTTCCCCCAGTGAGACTTTTGCCTCTAAACAGTAAGTTTTCTTCGGAATAATTTCCAAAGCAGTTATAATTTTCCTGTTGTACACCCAAAATACGCTTTCTTTGAAACCCCCCTCTTCCTGCCTTCCCACAGAAATGCTGCTCATCAGCTAGTTCAACATTTGTGCATTCCTTTTCTTGTCCTAGAGCTCAGTGCTACTCCTTTCTCAGTCTGAGAATGGATAAAGGATGGTCCCTCACTAAATGGGAACATATTTTTCCTCTCAAGAGATTTGCTTTTATCCAAGTTGATTCTTGAAGAAAGACAAAAGTGCCATAAAGAGAGATGTAAGCTGAAGCAATTTGTTTGTCTGCCTGCAGGCCCACCCTTACATCAAAGTCCAGTGGAGTTGTTTGGTCAGATTGTCAGGTGTGTGTCCTGAGTGTGAGGAAATGAAGTTTACAATGACTGCAAAGGGATAAGCTTTTAGAAAAGTTAAATTGGCCAAATCTTAATCACCTTTCACTTGGTTCCACTCATTAAAAGACCTGTTCTTACTTTCTCGTGAACTCTCTTCTGAATGGAGCATTAGAATGAATTCCATTATGCTCCTCCCATGCACATAATAAATATTTCAGGACTCCTCTGGAAAAAGTAAGTGATAAAATTCTGCTGTCTTTGCCAAGATACTAATTTTTGCATTCAACAAAACACATTCCAAGGCGGTGGAAAACAGAGTTTCTCATTTGTAGAAAATTTTATTGTTGGTGGTTTTTAATTTGGTTTTGAATTTAAATTTTTAGGATCATCAGCTTTGAAGTGGTAAACCAGGCTGGGTCCAGTTTCTGACCTGCGGAAGGTTTGGAACAAGGTGTTACAAATAAACAGCATTTTCTTTGGATAAATTCTGATGATTTGAAATGTCTAATACTTCATACTGCTGGTCAATTTGATTTGTTGTGCAGAAGAACCAGACTCTGTCCTAGCTGCCCAAAACCCTTGTATTGTCCCTGGGCATGCTCAGGGAAACACAAGAGCAAGCATATCAGCATCCCCTCTGGAAAGTCACTTCAGTGTGGGCTGTGGTATCTCCCCTTGCAGTTCCCCTTGCAAGGCTGAAACTGCAGCTTTTGTGACTGACTGCAGCTCTGATAGTAAATATAAACCAGAAATACAATGACTACTTGCTCTGGGAGACAAAGCAGCCCTATGGCAATAGGACTCCTAACTGCCAGCATTTCTTGCCTGCCAGTTTACTTCCGTAGTAACTGGGATAAGGCCTTAGGGGGAAAAAAAAATATGACGATGAACATGGCAAAATGTGAAGCCCCTTTTCTTTAGTAGCAACTGCTCTCTTCCCAAAGCTGGCAGTGAGGGAGAAGACATGAAGAGAGCCTGAAGCTCCTTTGTACCCAGTGTGTATGTTTGTGATTGATTTCTTCCTCTAGCAAAACACATGTAAAAAATACCTGCTCCAACATTGTTCCTGTTGCAGGGTTTTGAGCTGGCATGTCCCAGAGCCAGTACACACTGCCCCACAAGCAGCTGTACCCGTGTTCCTGGCACGGTAAGCTGCTGGTGGAGTAGCCATGGGCATAAAGCCACACTCACAGCACACCTTGGGCAGCCAATGTAGCCCAAGAGAAGGGATCCTTCCTATTTGTTGGCCAAGCAGCACCTCATGTCCTGTGTTGCTCTTGTTCATTGTTTTTGCAGGTGATTGCAGTTGGAATGCTGAAGGGTTGGATGTTTCTCTTTATTGAGAGGAAAGAAGACTGTGGCATAATCAGCTGATTAAAAAATATGCAAGGAAGGACAGAGGGAAGAGAAGCAAAGCCTTGACATCTCTCCACCAAGAATGAAAGAGGAACATGATGATAGGTTCTTTCTAGGAAAGCTTTTCTGCTTACTTATGAGTCACTCGCATTCAGCTGGAGGGCCTTGTGTTGTCTTTTGCCCAGCACAGGAATAGCCAAAGCATCTCCCACAGAAATTGTAGGAGTAACAAGTCCATGTCCATTGAGTTCAGCTTTGGGAATGTCATGTTTGTTGTGCCAGAGGCTCAGTGTGCCTCTCTCTGTATGTGCTACTGGTAAATGCATTCACTGCAAATTGGTTTTGAGGCTTTTTGACTTTTACTCTTGTGGTAAAACAACCCTCCTAAAACTTTGGAGAAAAGGAAAACTGAATGCAACTGACATTTTTACATCGTTATTGAACTATTCTGATGAGAGAGAATCCTAAAAGTTTTTTAGTGATTTGAAATGTTTCCGTTTCTTTGGAAACGTCTTTGCAGAAGCAGATTCTGGGTTTTTGGCTGGCATTTCCCAGCAGCTGTTGCCAGCTTTCCTACAGGTCTGCTAGAAAGTGCATAGACTCTGGTGTGCTGCAAGACTGTGTGTTCCTGGATGTGTTTTGTCCCTGTGACAGTCCCCAGTTCTCATTTCAAATTTTAGAAGTCTGCACAACGATAAAGGCTTGAGCATCTCACTGTGCAAGTGCAAATGGCAGCTGCCTTTGCTTGACCCTCTAAGGCCCACTATCTTTGCTAATAAAGATTCCCTGTGTAACTCCCCATTAAAAGTGGCAGTTGGAGGCCGGGAAAAGATCAGTTATCCAGTGTTTGAAATATCCCTTTAGCTGCTGGGAGCCACTATTTGATCTAAAGCAGGATACTTAGATGTGTTCATTTTTAAGTGTCAGGTAGTTCAATGACTTCACTCAGCATTTGCATTTTATGGGGGTACATGTAACCTGAAGAACGAAAGGAAAGTTTGCTATTTCCTGTAAACATTTTTATATAAAAGTGTCATATGAAAGGCTGTTGAATGAAAAAATTACTGTATTGTGAAGTGCCTGGAAAAAAATCACTTAGGCATTATTTTAATCCTTGGCAGTAACTATTCCAATGTATACTGTTTGTTTAAGAAGCCAAGAACACTGTTCCTGAAATGACTTTCTTATGACTCTGGGTACAGAGCCAAGTGTAGGGAATCTGTGTATGGGTGAGCAGATAGAGGCTGTCCCCTTCGGGACAGTAAGACCATGTAAGGATGCAGAAGGATTCTGACTGTTTTACCTGGAATTTGATTCAGACCACATTGGCTTAGCAGTGGCGTAAGCTTGTAACCAAAGCAAGTAAGCCTAAAGGTCGGCAGTCATTAGGTGATTTTCCTTATATGCCAACAAAAAGCATTGATAATGAGTTCTCTCTCTTCATCTTCTCAGGCTCTTTCGATTGGTTGAAAGGTGTTAAACATGCCACTCTTTTAGGACTTTCATCTTTATGGCAACAGTGTTAAGTTGCTCTCCTTAGGTAATTATAGGATAAAAAAGAACAGGGAAAGAAAGAACCTGGAAAAGCCTGAAGATACCCAAATGAAGCAAGTGGAAAACACATTTTGTGAGCATGAGGTGTAAATTCAAGATCTCAGAAATATTCAATAGGAAATTTTGTCCTTTCAAGTGGCAAAAGTACATTGGTGATTAATTTTATGTTTAATCTTGTATCCCACCACAGAAATAGAAGTTTAAAGAGTGATCTCATGCCTGACAACCGAAAGAGATTGAGAATTTCAAGCCTTGATATGTCCCCAGCAGAAAACAAGTGTCAGTAAGAAACAAACCCATCCCTTTAATAGAGAAATTGGTGGCACGGGTCACCACCTACTTTGACAAATCCTTTTCTCTTGTGTCATTTGTTGGTTTTGCTGTTATCTGTAGGAATGATCAAGGAGACTGATTCATCATTGGAGAGGAGGAGAGAGGTCACACATGAAACTTGTCTCCTGTACTGTCTTTAATTGAACCTTCCCTGGTGTTTTTCCAGGCTGGTGGCTTTTCTGCACAGATTTAGCTGCAAGCAGTGCCTTCAGAGAAGCCAGATTAACATGACAGCTTGGCCAGAGCAAAAGTCTTGAAAGATTGCAGGAGAACTGCAAACATTGATGGAGGAAGAATGTTTGGTAATGGCAGATGGCAAACAGATGCATACAAATAGAGGAAGGCAGCTGGAAAAGGTCAGGAAAATGCAAATGGAAGAGGACAGGACACAGTCTTTCAATGTTTTAAGGACCTTCTTTATACATGTGGCAGTTCTGGACACATGAGGTGGTCTCATGCAGTCTGATACTTTTCCCAGGAAACCTTTAAGTGATTTGAATGTTTCAAATTTATTTTTTTGGTGCTTAGGCAGCCTGTGAGCGATGGTATTAATGATATATGAAGTGGCTGACAAAACTGCCAAACAGCAAACTGTGTTTATCAGGACATAACCTGTCCAGCTCTGGTTTTAATTCAAGAATATTTAGTTACCAGTTGCTACAGTGAAGACACACAGATCTGAGGAGGAATCAGCCTCTTTCCTGCCTCCTGGTGTCATTGTCCCTGAGGGAGGAGGGAGAGAATACAGAGCCCCTTATTTCAAATATCCCTCTTCTGGGGCAGGCTTCTCCAAGAATTTTAAGCTCCTAATCATTTTGTGCTCTTTGCTCTATGGAAGGTTGTCTAGGAAGTTTGGAGGCTGTTTGTCTGTTGTACCAGAGGAATTGGGGAAAAGCTCCCTCCCCCCTTCTCTCCTGCTCCTCGGAAGTAGCCACCTGGTATGTTGCAAATTGTGGTCTCTTTGGAGGCAGGTCAGGTACATGTTGTCCTCATAAATTTTCAGATAAAAGTGATGCTGAAAAAGGTGAACATGTTTAAGAGGTGAATTGGCCCCCAGGGGATACTTCCTCTGTTGTACTTTCCTTAAATGCTATAAATAAAATACTATGGGACACTTATTTAATGTATGGGAAAAGTTATATGACTTGAAGTTTTAGGCTATTGAATTGAATTTAAAGACTTTTCTCTTTGCTCTCTGTGTATTTCCAGCATGTTTGGTGGTTGGGTTTTTTTTATTGTTTGTTTTGTTGGGGTTTTTTTCCCCCCCTGGAGGGGATCTTCTTTTATATTTTTCCAGTTTTGCTTGCTTTCCTGGTGCATCCCTGAGCCTTCAGGAGGGATAAGAAGCAGCCCTTCTTCAGACCTTTATTGATAGGCCGAAGTAGCAAACCAGAAGTAGTCTTAACTACGCAGAGCAAAATCATTCCTGTGTTTGAAATTTAATTTTATGTAACCAGGACAAGAAAAAGCTTGTCTGGGTAGAAGATAAGTATAAAATGGTACTGAAATCAGATAAATGGCTGGGTTGTCAGAAGCTTGAAAGTTTTAAACAAGTTTAAAACTTGCTCAGTGGAAGCTTGGTCTGAGCCCTGTTCTGGCCCCCCGTACCCTGCTGCAGTGTAACTTCCCTCTGAACTGCAGAACTGCCCTTGTCAGTCCCTTCTCTGGGAAGGTAAAGGAGGAATCCTTAGTGCCAGCCATAGGAAAAGCCACAGAAGTTTCAGGACAGGTTATTTATTCTCCTGGTGTTGCATTTTGTGCATTCAGGACAGAGCCAAAGCCATGGAGGCAGGTGGGTGAAAAGCAGTTCTAAGATTTTCCCTGTCACAGCAACTTGTCACGGAATGTCTAATAGCTGTTTTCATTCTCGCATTGGTTGAGTCAGATCCATTTGATTCAAAACTGCTGCCCTGACATTTAGACCTTTCAGGCAGACTGCTCTGGCAGCACCTTATTTTTCTGTTGGAAAAGGAGGGGAGAAAAATCGTTGACATGTAATTAATGGAGCCAGATAGAACCTGAATTCTGAACTACACCCATTATTGAATAATGAGATATAAATTCTTTGTTATAAATCACTTTAACATCACAATGGCATGGGAGGACTCAGAGGGGATGGTGACTTGTTTTGCTTAAGCACTGATCTTGTACACAGACAAATGCTCATGAGAGTTGTTCTGTTAAAGACAAATCTTTACAGGGCAAACAAAATCATGGACCAAAATGGCAAAATGGAGCTAGTAGGAAGGGTGGAAGGAAAGGCAGAAGGAAATTAAGATCTTACTTGGTCTTTTTCAACCTGCTAAGTCCCTGTCTGGTTGTCTAATTTTTTTTTAGAATCAGGACTGTAGAGTTCTAGAGTTCTAGACAGGTGAACTCTGTCTTACATCTACTTTTCTGAAGTATCCATCCACACGTGTTTCTCTCTGTATAACTGTTGTCTCTCAGAATTCAAAGTATTACTAATGCATAGCTTCTAATTGATTACTAATCTATAATTAATTGTTCTTTTTAACTAAGAGGGAGCTTCAATGCTTTAAGATCTCCTAATTTTGAAATTAATTAATTGCAGATTAAATTAGAAGCCACTTGTTAAGTTTAACAAAACAAAACTAAAAATTGAAAAAATGGCTTTATGCTGTAAGGAGTAAGTGTTACATGGAGCAAATGGTTATAATTATAGTTTGAATTATCTTTTTATCAGTCCCCAAACATAAAATATCTCTATTACATGAAACCTAGATAAGTTTTGGAGGCATATTATATAGTACTGTGGGATTCAGCAGAGATAGGTAGAGGTGTCAGACTGACACTGGATAGAAGCAAATGTAGATTAGCTGAAATTCTAGGGCACTTCAGAGATGCTTTAATAAAGTGCGATTCTACAATGTTTTTAAGAAGACAAGAGAGAAAAAACAAACAAATGTTTACCTGATTTAATAATATAGTCTGCAAAGATCTTGACATCTGTTTTTAATGGTAACTGAAAGCTGAGGGACTTGTGGAAATTGAACTGTCTGTGTGGGTAGAATCGGAGGAATGTTCTTTAATGCCATATCCCAGGATGTGAGCTGACAAAGCTGGTTTCTATGTAAATGCATAAGATGCAAGCTTTTTTAAGCCATATGTAAAAAATGACTGAACCACTGGCAAATGTTCCAAATGCTCCAAAAGTTCAAAGATTTGCTCCATTTAGGCCCCCTGCAATTCAGAAAACTATTGAAATTTTTCTTTGCTATCTCTGGACAAATCCCCTTGCCTGAATGCAGCCTGCTCCATGTTCTCTTGCTTTGTCTCATTGCTGATCTGAATCAGCTCCATTCGAGCTCTCCTGTAGTGCTTGGAGGATCTCTGTCCGTCTGGCCTGGCAGGCTGCTGCCACGGATCAGGCCTGCACAGGGACTTTCCTCAGGATTCAGGATTGGAAAGGTACAAAATCTGTTCAGTGCCTCTGCCCATGAGGAAGCCCACTAGCAAGCAAGATTTGGAGACAACCCAGTTAAGCATTACTGCTGAAAACACAACTGCGTATTCCACAAAACATCAGCAAAGGGATCCCCCCACACCTTTTAGAAAAGAAACAGCTGGGTGATTTTATGATGATATATATCCAGGTGGACCTGGCTCTGGAAAATGTGATTTGGTTTATGCTGTTGAGAAAAGTCAGGTTCCAAGATAATTTTATCAGTGTATTCATAATTCTATGAGCATGACCCCTGACATAATCTACCTACCCTCCTCCTTAGATCTTGTTTTTACAGGTACACTGGAGACCAAGAGATTAGAACCTAACTCAACAAAGTAGGACAAAGCACAATGCAGTGGGCTAGTGCCACAGAATAGCTGAGTATCCCACATGTCCTGGGGACAGATCAGTACCAAGCTGCTTGGAGAAGCCCTTCTGTGCCTCAACTGGTGCAGTATATGTCAACTCACACAGAGGCAAAGGAAAGCAGCTACAATGTAAAAGTTAACTTGTAGAAACCATTTCTGAAAGAGTCAAACAGAAATAACTTTTATTGCAGTCTTGCTTTAATACTTGACAAATTAAAAATGCTCCTTCTTTTACATATCCTTTTTGCATAAGCATGTAGTTTCCAACTGAAATGTTTTTATATCTGATGCAATCTCTTAATGGGAACTGGTTTTCTTCTAAAACAAGACAAAGCAAAAGTGTCTAAAATAGTGCCTTCATTAGTGCTTTGTTACTTAAAACATTGATCAGTAGCTCCATATACTTCTTGATTGCAAACGGTGTGCCCATGTTAATACTGCAAAATGTTTTGGGTAGTACAGATGAAGAAGTGTGTCACCAATGAAATGTACATTAGACAATTGTGTTGTGTTGTGACATTAGGCTATTGCAGTTTAATTCTGTTATCTGGTCAGCTGTAGTATTCTGATGGGACTGGGGAAGATAAGGTTACAGGAAGAAGCTGATACGAGAAAACCTCATGCGCTGCATTAGATTGAGTGGGTCAAATGCATGGAGTTGTATATAGATAAAGAAGTCTGTTCTTGTTGGTTAGCAGCTACTTCTGTTATGGAGCAGAGGAAAAGACAGTGCTGCTTCATCCGTGTTTCAATCCAGTAGGAGTCAATTCCTCATCTAAGCTTTAGTGATTGTTTATTCAATGTGACATGATGTCTTTGGGAAGAGTGACATAAAAGGAAATGACGTTTGGAGAGGAAAATGCCACTTGACCTCAGAGCCTTGTCCCCCCTTAAGTTTTTCTTTATCCCCACTTTTCTGTTTTGTCACTAGATCCTTTAATCCCTTCTCTCTCCATAAAAGTGCCAAGATGTCTCCAAACCACTTAGACTGCAGTGTTTCCATGTTCTTAACTGGCAACTAATACCATGAGTTCATTATTCTGACCCTGAGTGAAATAGTTTGAATTTCCGGTGTACACAATTATTTTGGGTTATGACTTCTGACTTTTGAACCCCTCACCAGAATGCACCATTTAAATCTCTTCATCAGCTCTGAGTGCTGTCACTGGGTCAACTCGGTGTCAATATTCCTCTAACAGCATGATGCTACTCAGAATTTCTTTCTACGTCTTCTCTTGGAACAACTGTGGCAAAATCTGGAATCTTCCGTTCAGAAGGCGTGATTCTTTCACTATTATTCATGTTCTCCAGGAGTCATGGGATTGTTTACAGCATATGGGACAGTTAGGTGCTTTTGGAAAAGTAAACTGGAGTCAGTAACTAATAGTCCTTGTTGTGTATTTCATGCTCTCTGCAGCAGTGCTGGGCTGCATTCTGCTCTCATCTGCAGCAATACAAGTAGTAAGCAGCGCAAGCAATTTTAGTACATGATCTGAGTGCAAAAAGAGGTATAACTTCAGAAAGCTGATCTGCTGTCATTCCTCTGTGTAGTAAATATATTCTATATGCATTTTGTTTTCAGTTTATAAAACATCTTCAATTTCAAAAATATAATTAAAAATTAGCAGATATTAAATACCCAGTCACTGCATGTGGAAAAAGATCATCTGATTTATCTTACTGTTTCTTTCACATATTTTGCTCTGTAGCTGTAGGAAGTAATATGATATTAAAGAGTAATTTTCCTTCCCGTTGCTTCATCCATTTATTGTATTATATTGTCAAGTACTCCTGTAAAATAAACTAGCAGCCCAGGCTCACTTAATTCAGCCAAATACTAATCTACCAGTATATACCTTTAGTGAAGCCTGATTTGGTGGAAGGGAGTTCAATTGAGGGTGCAAAATGGACATACAGATGGATTCCCAGATGGAACTGTTTTGAAGTTTGTGTAAAAGCAGATAGTAATCTGAAATGTACTCTCAGCCAAAAAAGACCAGAGAAGGACTTACACCACTGAAGTGGTATTTACTAATTTTTATTTCCTTCCTTAGCTTACTATCAGCCATGGGAATTTACAAGTTTTCCAACAAGACTGAAGAAATCCAGGAAACCACAATGACAGATCCACTTGAAACAACCATTTCATGTGAGTGAGCTGAAAAAATACAAACTTTTTTTTTATCAGTGGCTGAAGATGTCTGTTGAAAACATCACTAATACTACAAAGTTCAGTATAATTAAAAGAGTGTTCCTCATGCGCAGCTGGCAGGCATTTGTTGGCATCAGTATTTTTTTTAAGTGAAGGCCACTGTAAGCAATCCACTTCTCTCAGAAATGAGTGTAAGATTAAAAGTTTTGGGCACATTCTTTAAATAAGTGATTTGTTTTTCTCTTTAAACATTAATTTATAAACATAAGATCTTCTAAGAAAATAAAACCTTGCTTCCACTGGGCATACACCTTCCTTTTTCAATAATCCCGTACCCCATCTTTGTATTGTAAACTTGCTGAAACTCAAGAAACTACTTTCTACTACTTATTAATTCTATAGGAAACGTTCAGAGCCTGGCTTTGAGAAACAGTGTGGTATTCACTTCTTCTCCATTCAATTCCAATACAAAATTCTGGGCAGAGAACCTGTCAGTGTGGTAGTCCAGTGCAGAGATATAAGTATCTTTATTTGTCCCACAAACTGTTATTATGGGTTGAGATGGAGAAAGATTTTTGTCAGAGTGAATCTGAGATCACAAGCTGAACTTCCAAAGCAAGAAAAATAAAATAAATTGAGCACAATTTATGTGTAAATCAGTAAGATACAAGCAGTGTGGAATCTCAAGTGGAATACTGGTGGGAATAGGCAAACTACTGTAGTTAGTGAGGTACTACTGTATATCTGAGCATGTGGGTTTTAGATTGCTTTTGGAAAATACTCTTTGTCAGCTATGCTATCCTTCTCTCTCTCTTTTTTTTTTTTTTTAATGCTTTGCTGAGTCTTCTGCTTAGTCTACTTTAGGTCTCATGACTGGAAGTTTCCTTGACTGCTGTCTGCAGATGATAACAGTATCATAACAATATCACACAAAGCCGACACAGTGATGCCCATTCCAAGTATGGTTTTTGGAGTAGAGCTTCATTTAGAACACGTTTTTGGTGCAAACAAAGGCGTATGGGCCCACACTCTGGCTTTTTCAAGCAGCTTTTTTGCTGGTTTCCACAGCATGGTTGGTAGTATGTTCACCACCAAGAGCTATTAATTCAATAGCATTGAGATTGTTTCCCATAACACAGTACTCCATTGCTTCCTTGTTAAAAATAATCATGTGGGTTTTTTGTAGGTTACAAGCAGTTCTTGGAATTTTGTAATTTCCTTGGAAGATGCCTATAATTATAAGGATTAATTGGCTTATTAGCTTGTCTTGTAACTCTGCCTGCCCTTTAAAGTTTCAGCTTTTTTTCCAGATGTTGCTCAGTAGAGTGTCATTTTGTACTTATTTCAATTTTTTGGATGCTTGGTGATAAATTCTTCTTGGTTTTGAATCTAGTTTAAATAACTGTGCCTATATAGAACATAGTTTGCCCTGTATAAGATATTGTACTGGAACCAATGTACACAGAGCTGAAATGGCTAGCAGGCCACAGCATAATAAATCAGAATGATTAATCAGCCTCCTGGGACACAGATGAGTCAGCTCAGGTCAAGACACTTCTGGGAAAACTAGATAGCTGGTAAATGTATTACCAGCTGACTATCAAAGTCCCTGTGCCATACCAGGAAATATACCTGCCTTGGGCAATTCTTCCTTTTCTGCAATGACAGAAGCAAACAGTTGTTAAGAATGCTCTCCTTCTCTCTATTCCTTGCTACCTACTCTGGCAAGTCTAACAAATTGCTTCTCCATGCCATCCTCTGTATTTGTGGGCTAACAACACAGCTTTTTATTAGATGCAGTACTATTTGCAGTGTAACATGCAGCCTTTTAATCTTCTAGTAGACAAGAAGTAGAGTTACCTCATGATCTTTTAAAAGTTGTTTATTTAATCATCTTTTTGTCTTCTATCAAATGGAGTCCAGACTCTGATTTCAGAATAATGTGGGAACATCTTCTTTTACTGTACCACATTCTACTATGATATACAGAATTAAAGCCTATGCTCCCACCTGAGTAAGGCTTACATAGTTTGCTCCATAATGGGATGTGAGACCAAGCCCCCATCTGTTCTCATCATTGTCTCTTCCTTTTCATACTGGTAATTAAGGGGACCTGTTAGGGGCTAAACACTGATGCCTCAAGGTAAAGATGTTTCTTAAAATCAGCTGGAAACACCCACAGCTCCTTTTCAATTTGACAGGCAGAGCTGATCAGCAGCTCCACAAGCCCCTTTGCCTGTATATTTTGTTTTTGTAACTACTCCCCAAATAAAATATAAATTCTTTCAATCTTAGTCTTTTTCATATCATCTTATTTTAGATCTCTCTAGATATGCCACAAACAGGGAGGGCCTTGGTGATTTGTCCATGATCTCACCCGGGATGAATTTACTACGGAGTCTGTTAGCTACCTTTTCTCCTTCCCTTCCCTTCGCTTTTGCCTATTATCACTTCCCGGCAGAACCTGTCAGCCAGGATCTGTTGAACATCATAGGTGGATCCAAGTCTGATCTAATCATTTGCATCCATTTTTTTTGCCCCTGAAGCTTTGGATAGTAACCTCATTCCAACGTGTTCTCTTTATCTCGTGTGTACCTGTGTGTCAGAGGTGTAGCATCGTCCAGAGATTTGGGACGAATGGAGCTGATGGGAGTGGAGCTGTCTGGAAATGTTCCACTGATGCCAAGGTCTGCAAAAACAGATCTGTTGAGGCTGAAATATTTGGAATTACTTGCATTTTTGCTGAATTGCTGCAGCCTTGCTAGAAAATACAATCTTGCATCTGGCATATGGCTGCCTTGGGAACATGATCCCAATGCCTCTTGGAGTCTCAGATCTCACAGGCTGACTGATAGTGGCCTGCCCTGCATCAGGAGACTTTGAGAACTCCAGAGAGGAGCAGCCCACCCAGGCAATGTGCTCTGGAAGGGGTTCCTTGTGTTTGGTGCTCTTCCAGCTTTGGAGACAGCGATCTCAGAATCCAGATACTCAGCCTTGTGTGTGAGTATATTCTTTGTCAAAGCCCTAAACAAGGAACTGAACACATTTCTATTCCTACAGGGTGTTACCTTCTTTGTGTTTGCTTCTTCAAATTCCACCAGGACAGACATTTACATAAAGAGTAATTGTGACCTGGAATTTTACCAGTGAATATATGTATTTCAGAATTTGTGTTCTGGGAGCCATATTAGTCTTAATGCTTGCTTTTGAATGAAAGGCTTGTTTAACTTACCAACCCAATGTGAGTGCACCTGTTGTCTCTTACAGTGAAGAAGTTGCAGCTGAAGATACATATCTGATAATAATTTTGACTTCTTGCTGTTTGAGATATAGGCCTATAAGGTCTTTCATGATACATATGAGAATTTTGCAATGTGTGGACAACAGCAAACATGGGAAAAAAAGTTCACATTATTTGGTTAGAGCCAGTCTTTACATGCCAGTGATGTTCAGCTAATGAATAACTTAGTGCAAATAGGTAAAATTATCCACAAAGCAATATATTTGTATATATAGCCCCTCATTGCTGTTTTGGTCACTTATCTGCCTTGGCCAGAACCACACTTTCTAAACGTATGAAAAACTTGGATTTGTTTTACAAGAAAAAAAGGTTTTATTACAAGAGTTTGTTTATTTCTCTCTGGTAGACATCATGAAGGATTTGGTATTGCTGCATCAGATAAGTGTGATTCTTAGGTTTTTCTGACTAATCTTTTTGAAGCTCAATATTTAGAGAGCTTGGCAATGGGTATTTAACAAACATTAAGGTAAGATAAATGTCCCGTGGCCTGTACAAGGTTCTGTTTCCTAGGCAGCATGGGATTCTAAACCTTCAGGCAGATAAATCACATATATGGCTCCTAGGAGATTCAGATGTTAAACTGATCCTCTCCTGATGATAAAGCTCAGTTAAGAATCCCTTAAAGATTTTAAAATGGAGGCCTCAGTCCTACAGGCACATCAATTCACTGGCTTCTGCTAAGGATTTACATGAAAACAGGTGTCCCCTCATATGTAAACAGGGCAGGATTGAAACAGATTCCACCTTATTTTGGTTTCTGGGAACCTTTTACCTGAGAGTATGGAAAACTGGTGTTACAGCCATATGGATACTGTTCTCAATGGCATAAAATCCCAGTAGTCTACAGAAATTGAATCTGACTGGTACTTTTGTCTGACTGAACAGACCTAGTTATCACCTACCATTATTGGGTTTTTTTCGATTGCAGCTGCTGTGAATGGGACTTTAGAAATACAAGGAATAATGTCAATGCCACAGAGTATATGCCTGAAATTGAAATGCTCTCTTGGTCCTGTGGATTTTAATTTGTAACCTGGATCTTAACTCTATTAAAAATCCAGGTAGAAGTATCCTTCTGGCTTCAAACATCTCTTTTGGACTCATTTCTTGCAAACAGAACTGCTCTATTAGAAGGCCCTTCCACAGAGAACTCTTTGTAGGATGAGGACTGTAAGCAAGCTGTGACAGAAATGCCAGCTGTGACATAGGATTGCGTGTCAGTGCTGTGGGAAGATGGCAGAAGAGCCTAGTTCCTGTGCAGCACTTCTCATTCATAGATTTTTTGAGTGTCATTTTACAGCAATATCCCAAGGTTACTCAGCAGATAAGTGACACAGCTGGAAATGAAGTCCAGGTGTCCTGAGCCCGAGTCCACTGCTCCATCCATCCTGCCTCCAAAGAAGCAATGTTTGCAAAGAGCAATAGGAAATGCCAGATTTGCCTTGTGTTTCACCCCTGCAAAGGAATGCTAGGTCAGCAGTATTTATTTTCTTATCTTGATCTCCCTAATTTTTACTTTTTAAAGAGCTGTCTCTGTAATGGAGCTTCTTGCAAACTCAAAACATGTTGGTAGAGATTGGAAAATTTCTTGCAAGTTACTGATGCTTGTAACATGATGATTCCCAAACTTTGCCTGTGGAGCCTGGAAAATGGTAGTGGGAGGAAGTGATCTCCTGGCAGCATGTCAGCTGTGGTCCCGTGTGCTGTTCTGATCCCACAGGTGACTGGATTTGAGAGTAAAGCATGGCTCGTCCTGCCTCTGCCCTGGGTTGGATTTTACGCCTCTGCCCCTGCTCTGAAGGGAATGCTTTAGAGGTACAAACTCACTGTCTGTTTCCTGGTCTGGAGCTGAACAGATTACTGGACATAAAAGCCCCACCACCCATTGCTACGAATCTATTAAACATCTCCAGTTAACCATACAGCCTCCTGCTTCAGCAGCTGAGCATGTAAATTTCTGTGACCAAATAACTGCACAGTTAACTGCTTTCACATGTGCTCCCACCGTGCCCATCTCAAAACGCAAAATCCTAGCCCGGCTTTGCCCCATGGGCAGCTGGACGGTGACCAGGACACGGCTCTTTGGGAGGCTGGATGGGGCACCCTGCAGCCTTACTACTGCCTGGGCACGGGCAGAGGATGTGTGGGCAAAGGCAACCTGGTGACAGCAGCACTTCTGTCTGTACCTCGTCCTCCTCTCCCTCCCGCACGCTACAAGAGCCGGTGGCTGCTGTGGGAGGATTTCCCAGGATCCGATCCTGCTGGAGCTGGGCAATAGGGCTCATGGCGGCTCCCCTGGCATGGCCCGGTGTGTTCTGTGGTGCTCCCCCCAGCCCCACAACACCTGTGCGAGAGGAAACTGCTTTTATTTTTCTACCTCCGAGGCTGCGGGCAGGTTTTGTTCCAAGCAGAACAACGCTCTGAGGGGCGAGGAGGTTCCCCCGGCTGCCCCTGCCCGGGCTGGCACGAAGGGGCTGTGAGAAGCCGGCCGCGCTCGGCACAGAAGGGCCGCGTCCCCCCGGGCCGGGACCCCGCGGCTGAGGCGGCGCAGGCGGAGCATGTTTGCCTTGGCAGCTGCCGCGAGCGAGCCGCTGGCCGCCGGCCAGGCCCTGATGTTTCCTCTCGCCCTTGTTCGCTGAGGCATTCAGGAAAACAATCGGGAACGATGAGGGCTTTCCCGTTCCGGTGGCGCCGGCCAGCGCAGCCCGGCCTGGGGACCTGCCACCGGCCACCTCCGCGCTGGGGCTGGGGGTCGGGTAGTGTTCAGTGGCTTGCTTTGAAATAAAAAAGCCCCTCGCCGCGGTGGTGCGATGGGTATAAAGTCTGTGCGTGAAGCAGGCCGCAGGCTGCCCAAGATGTCAGCTATGCCGAGGAAATCCTACGGAACACAAACAAATAAGGACAGAAATGCTCAAATTACCTGCCGTTTGCTTTACCTGGGGCACGGCAGCAATAAACGTGAACTCAAGGAAACTTGGCAAGCCCCTCCTTGTACAGATACAACCACACCAATTGTAATGGAACCAGCCAGGTGCTGGGAATGCCCCTTCACAGCTCTGGGACTGCCTGAGACTTAGCAGGATCCTGATTTCCCTTGCGGATCTGAGCCTGTGGGCCAGACTGGGCACAAACAGGCAGTGACATGTTCCTGATGCCACGGTAATTCCGTGTGAGCCAGGACAGACTCCAGAGGAGTTCACCAGCCCTCACTAATGGCACTTACGGAGAAGTGCCCACCTTGAGTCACTACAGCCCAGAGAAGATGGGCAGCTGGGAAAGAAGCAGCTTCCAGGGCTGGTGTATAGTAGTAAAAATGGAGTCGGGACCTTGTCTGCAGAGTGTTTGCTGGCCTCTTGCTACTTCCCCACACCACAGCTTGTACCTGCTCTCCTGCTCCCAGGAAAGAGCTGCTTGTTGGGCGAAGCCTTGCATGTGCAGATGAGGCATTTTCAATGTTGCAGCTTAAGTTTTGGGGTCAAATTTAAAGGTGTTTCCTTGTTCAAGAAGCAGGAATGCTAAAACTAGCGTTGAATCTTTAAGTGGTGTCTCTCATCAGGAGCCTGTACACAAACGACCATTGTTACTGGAATGAGCTTTTTCTTTTCAAGTAATGATCCCCTGACATCTAACTACAGGAATCTGTGTTGGAAGAACTAGAGCCTCAATGACAGGTGCTCTGGTTAGACAGGAGCACATCCATTTTTCCAATATAGATGCAAAAGCCTTTGACATATTGCAGCCTAAATAAATTTTTATTTTTATTTTAATGACATTTGAAAAGCACCTGAATTATTTTGAAATGGGTTTCGTTCTAAAACAGTCTCAAGAGCACAAGCTGCAATTTTCGGGTGTACTCTTCTTCCACATCAGAAGGAAGTTGCAGGTAGAAGCTACCTTGAGCTAAAAAATTGCACAGTTCTTGTTGCTGTTCGGGCTGGAGAGGGATGTACTGCATGTTTCTCTTTCAGGCTGAACAGTTGTATCTCACATCCAGCAATACCAACAGGGAGTTTTAAAAACCAGTCTATCCTGAGTGTCATGCCTTTTCATGCTTGAAGAAACACTAGGAACTCTGTCTCGGTTCCAGTGAGTTTGTAATGTTCCTTTATCTCTTATGTTTTTCTAGAAATTGTGGCAGTCCATGAAATGGACTTCATTTCGGAATTATAAACCCTGAATTCAAATTTTATCACTTCTTGGAGTTTAACAGAGCACTAGGTTTGCAATTTTATTCACAAAGCTATGGATCATTGCAAATTGCTTCCTACTATTTGACAGCTTCCTTTTTAGAAATTTCAACACTCCAGCTATCTGCCTTTAGCAGTGTATGATTCTAATCACTGATATGATTTCATAATCCTCCTTTAATTCAGCAAACATTCCAGATTATCAACATATGCGATTTGTATTTTGGGAGAGCACAGTGCAGCAAAATTTTCCTGTTGTCAGGCTTTGGGCTTTGTAGCTGAAAGGTACATATTGTTAACCAGGGGTAATTTCTTAGATGTAGTTTATAAATATGTGTAACTGTTTTGGGTTGTAGAGATGACATTCCCTTCAATGAATGTAAGACATAAAGCTGCAGAGTTTAAAGCCAAATTCAGCAGGAAGAAAGAAAATTACTTCCATATATCTTCTGTATGTCATTAAATGGAAAATGAGACAATTCTTCCATACATCTGAAAATGAAATAAAAAGACCTATTCTCCTCAGTTTCTGCGGATAACTTCAGCTAATTTTTGTGGCAGTTATGCACATTGATGGGAGAAAAGATGCCTCAAGTAGGATGATACGGTATGCATATATTACTAAATAAAATACTCATTTTACTTAGGATAATCCGTCTTTGTTCCAGATAGATGTAGGCATTCTTCTTAAAGCAAGTGTTTCAGTTGTCAGGATGACTTGATACATTTGTTCTTTGATGTCAAATTCAGTTGCATCACTGTGGAATGGTTGCTACAGAAACGCCAGCCCAGTTTTTAAATGTATTGAGTTCACTCCTTATTACTTAGAAAAGCTGGATTTGATGTCTTTCCTGTAAAAAGTTCATAATAAAATGGGTAAAACCTCTAAAACTGCAGCAATACGCATGGAAAAAGTACCCAGATAGTGGGATCAGAGACAATAAGGAAAAAAAGCAATTTAGAGTCCAACAAACAAAATCTATCTCTTGAAAAAATGCTCCCTGTTGTAATTGAAACCAGAGCTAAATTAGATCAATACCAAAATATTAAAGTGTGCCAAACCTGTTTTCTGTAGGCTTTGCTATAATTGGATTCTGATGCAAGAGATAGCTTAAATAGGCAAAGTCTGTTGACTCAAGACCATGATTATTCATAGAAAAAGAGCTTCCTGCTAAGGTATACAGTACATTTATCCAGTGTTTCTTGAAGAATTAATACATTTCTATCCTTCCCTTCCATGCTGATGCATTTGAAGTCCATATCTTGCCTACAGTAAATCTCTGTCTTGCTTAACAAGAAACTATTTCACTGTATAAGCGAGGCATATTGACAACAGATTTAACCCAGACAACTCAGCTTTATTCAATCAGAAGAATGCTGGCCTGGTTTCAGGTTTCTGGGATACAGGCACAAATGGACATGCCCCAAGTAGAATCCATTTGTTTTCCCATGAATGCACCTAGTAGGAGGTCAAATAAAAATAAATATTTTGGCTCTTCAGAGCAAGATAGATTTCTGGAGTATTTGTGATTCAGACTGGAAATGTGATTACAACAAGCAGAGGTAGCATCTGAAATATGTTCTGTTGAGAGTGGAAAAAAAAGCATTGTTTTTTCTCTCTCTCTCTGTTTTAAGTTGTGGTTATGCCTTGTCTTTACTAATCAGGTTTATGAGAATAACTACATATATCTTTATGTGGCTCACCTCTTTGTAGACGCTCAGGAGTTGAGGAAAAATAGCCATTTGTGTAGTCTTTTAGGACTTTTTTTTAATGTCGGTATAACTTATGCAAAGGAGTAGTTTATTGACTTCCCCTGTGATAGTAAGAATAAATCAATTCAGATACAGTATACTAGGGGCCCCAGATTCTCTGTGGAGTTCCACCAAACAATGAAATAAATTGTGCAAGGGCAATTTGTCCCTAATGTTTTTGGCTATTTGATTTTGTTGAGGTTTTGCCAGTATTATTTAGATATTCACTGTAATTTATACTGCCGTGTAAAAACACCCAGCGTATTTGCCTGCAGGGGAGTGAGTGCTCTCTGAAACAGTCCTTTGAACATAATAAAAGTGAAATCCCCAGGTAATAAAAAAAATCCCTGGCTTTTATGAATAATGCATTTGTGGAACGGGGGGAGAGGAAGTGCTTTTTAGATTTATTCCCCCCCTCTGCTCCCCACTCAACCTGTTGGCAGAAATAAAGTCTAGGTTGGGAGCGGGTTCCTACATTGTGAATGTGCTCTCAGGCACTTTTTTTAAGGTCCTGGCCTAAATGCTGCAACAAAACCAGACACTAAATACTGGTAATTCTGATTTATTTGTTTGTTTGTTTTTAAAGTCTGTGGGTGTCTCCCCCTGTGTATTGACCATCTGGTTGTGGGTTAGGCTGTTTGGGATATGCCTGGCATGCTGAAAAGCAACACAAAATTGCAAAGTGATTGGAGGCCCATTGAGGATGGCTTGTTTGGGGTCCTCAGTGAGCTTTGACAGAGAGCAGGTGTTGTGATGATAAATTCAGAATGGGGTTGAGGATTTTTCTCTTCAGCTGGTAAGTGTGTGGGAAATGCTGGAGGCGCACTGTAAAAATAAGTGATTCTTATTCAGGAGATACTGAAATGGAAACACTTTTGTGTCACAATCTCAATGGGAAAACTGTTGGAGGATTTTAATGGATTTCACCCCATAGCAGTGGTTTGGGTTCAGCACAGGAAGGTCCAAACTCAGAGCTGAATTTTGGCTGTTGAGCCTAAGTGAGACTTAAAAACAGAGTTTTAGTAGGGTTCCCATGAACAAGTGTCCCAGCCATGAACATTGCCACAATACCTATTGCTGTATCTTTGGTTTTTGAAATAAAGCTGGCAGTTTTCAAAGTGAGGATATTGGAGGAAATTTTCATAAGGTGTGAGGGGTGTATGCCAGGCAGTAGAGAATCAGTTCTCTCTGGTTTCTGAGAGTGTCAGTGGATGTGGTGCTCTTACAGCCAGTTAAACTTTGAATAATCCTTTTAGGAATAAAATATATTTTCTGTGACTATGATTGTGCCAAATCATTTTAACTTGCCAAAAAGCTGCTTTGGAAGGACTTGAGGAAACCACAGCTGGGAGTTGTGTCACAGATATAAAATGAGATTTATTTACTCTTCTACATCCAACACTGAAATAATAAGGAAGTCAGGAACAGATGAAAGAAACACTTGCTGTTTAGAGATTTTTTTTTTTTTTTTGTAATTTGATTTACTTTTTATAGAGTTTCTGTAGCAAATCTGCATTTTCAACAGGGACTTAATGCTCTTCTCACTGAGGTCATTGGCCAAATGAATACTAGGAATGAGTCTGTTTTGGGGGTAGGGAGTAGAGTGCATGTGCTTCATGCCTCAGCAGCATCTTGAGGATTTCAAAGCAACATGCTCAGTCTGCAGAGTCTGTTTCCAGGCCCATGTTCACTGATACTCTTCTCTGCACACTTGTTTTGCCTGTGAACCCTACTTATCTTACTACTCAACATCAGAATTCAGGTGGTGCCCAGAGACTGACTTATACTTCCACAAATAAAGCATTTTATCACTGTGATTTTGAAATGCTAAAAAATGCCTCTGCATTTTGTGGGTTGCAAGGATCCTTGCTTGTGCTAGGAACATTTGTGGACTACTTCAGTTTCAACCTTCTCTCTTGGACATTGTATGGGAACTGTAGCCATATAGAAAAATTGCAGGTTTTGCCTGGACATATATATAGAATTATAGACTGACCCTTGGAGATCTGTCTCCATGAATTTTTGAGGCCAAATTAAAGAGACCTGCTGATGATAATTCTTCCAAAGTCTTTACTTTTTGGTGTTACTTGTATTTGCATAACTGACCAAGTTACAGAGTGAGGGGTAAATGTTATGCTCTGTTCTTTTCCTTATCTAATTTACTGAGACATACATTAGCAAGAAATCTGTCTTTTACCCTGTTGCAGACAGGAACTTCCATGTATCAGAGATGATAAGGACTATTGTAATAATGGGGATCTGAAAATACAATACAGCTGAGTACGTGTGTGTATGTACATCTTATCTCATTGTATTCATATTTCTAAAAGTAGTAGGCTGGTAAATTTTGTATTCTGTTGATATGAATTATTTATTAAAATGCTCTTGCTTTGCATCAAACGAAACATATTAGAATGCAATGATATTTTTCCCTCAAATAAATGCCCATTAAAAATAGCATTTAATTTATTTTTGAGTAACTGATTTAATCATTGGACAGGTATCTACTTTGTAAGCAGCAACTGGCAGGGGAGTAAAGAGTGAGGCAGAGCAGAGACAAGCAGAAACTTCTAATTGTTACAGGTTCCACATGACTGGAAAAGGAGTAGAGAGAGCAGTTTTCTACTGGAATGTAGAGAGAGCAGTAGCATGATAAAGAAGCTGGGATTTGAGGAAAGGTGTTTTAAAAAATGAAAACATTTTTAAGAACTTCTTAAGAAGCAGTAGAATTCTCGCAGCATACAGCATGGAGTCCTTTGTAGGGACAAGGCTTTAGGATTATATAGCTTGAAACACCAAGACTGGGATTTGAAGAAAATACTTCTTACCAAAAAGGCTTGTTTATATTCTGTAGGTATTAGAAAATGCCTAAATTTGGCAAATTTGAGAGAAAGGAGCCAAAATTGGGCAGGGGAAATTTGGCATGATTGAAATCATCTAGTTTGCCTTGTATCTTTACAACCCATTCAGATGTTTATGGTAGAATTTTGTGAGCAAATATATAAACCCTGAGGCAAAACATGCTGTAAGTGCTGTGTAAGATGCACTCGCCACTGTTTCAGTTAAGTTCCATCTGCTTCTGCTTGGGGTGATTTTGTACTGTTTTATGGACAGCTATTCCAACAGTTCTGAATGAGCTTATTGGGGATGTAGGTGGGGTTATCAACATTTTTATTGAACTCTTTCAAGAAAAAAATATTTCATTGACAGGAGAGCACCTTTTTCACATTACTGTGCTGCAGGCTCACGTTTCCAAGGCTCAACTGTCCAATCCATCTTCCTGGAATGGATGCATGTTTACTCCAGTTCAGCTGACTCTCTCACATGGAAAAGGTGTGTATGTAGCCTCAACATTAGAAAAGCAAGTTAATCTGTGATTTTAGTTCATACTGAACGTACAGCACCTTTGAACACTGCAGGATTTGGGACTCTCACCAAGCATTTCCACTGAGTGTTCAACTTTTCCTTGGTTTTGCACAACTTTGAGTGTGACTGAGTGCTTCAGTATTATTGGGAGGTGGATGAAGCACTTTCTATCAAAGTCGTTTTTTCAACCAAATATCAGTTCTTAGAATATTTATTGGTTTTTTAAGCATCTGGTCCTCATGGATGATCTTGCTTTAGCTTTGGAAAACAGAACATTAGAAGAATAGAGACTAAACTATAATGATGCTCTTCTGGGAAAAAGGGCCAGTGTTTCCTCAGAAGGTTTACTACAAGGCCGGGTTTGTGGTTTGCAATCCCTGCCTTATGCCCACTGAAATTGTTAAGAAATGCCTTGTATTTTCTTTCAGAGAAATGAAGGTTAAAGGAGTCTTGAACTATTTTATTGCTACTTTGGCAATCTCAGCAGACCCCATTTAACACCTTGCTGTTTAGCACATGCTTGCAGTGGAGGTGTTTAGCTCTTTTTTAAACCGCATAGTAGATTTTCTTGTTGTGATTTTATAAATCGGTTTTTTAGTACAGTTCTGAACTTTGTTGTATGCATGACTTTACAAGATGGCAAAGAGAGCAGTCCCCCAAACTGAGGCTTTAGATGTAAAATACTAACAAATTTCTTGACCTAACACATCTCCTGACAGAGTAATACTCCATGTTCCTATTCCTTGTGGTACTGAGTTAAAAGATCTCAGATAAATAACTTGTATGCTGTTGTCATATTTTAAATTAACTCCTTAGTATAATCAGCTGCATCTCCTCCTGTAGTTTTGGAGCCTTGTATCATTGGCTTTTGTGACTTAAAATTCTCTTGGAAAATGCTTGCTCGTGTGCTGCTGTTTTCTTTCCTCTTGTGAATAGTCCAATGCATTGGCCTTTTTGTGTAGTTGGTGATAGGAATCAGTTGCTTTCACTTGCTCTTCATTTGCTTTTCTCTAGGCTGAATCCATCAACCAAGAGCAATTACAGCATGTTAGTCTTTTATATTGGGATATCTCCTGAAAAATAAGAGACTTCTAGTTCTGTAGTAACAACTGTTGGTGTCCTAGAAAATGCTGGAAGAGCCACTGAGACTCAGATATTGAAGTAGAGTTTCCACTAGGTTTGTACAGCTTCTGTGAATAAATTCAGAGACAAAGTTGATTTCCTTGTGCAGTCCTACTGATATTTGTGGAAGAGACATTATTGTTTTGAAATACTATGTAAAAAATCTCTTTCATATATGCAAAAAGTGTGAAAAATAAAAACAAATCCCATTGTATCCAAGACTAAATACTTGTCAGTTTTTAGGTTTTGGAATAAAACAAATTTTGTTGCTAAGAAAGCATGCCAGAAACACTGAAACTACTAACTTCCACTCTTTATTTGATGTGTCTGCATTATGAATCAGTGTTACTTGGCAATTTTTAGAATAAAACATTTGCATCTACACTAGCAATTTGATATGATGCTTCAGCTGAGTATGTCTTAAATGGTGAACTAATAAAGTGGTTTTAAATGGAAATTGAAATTATGTCTTTAAATAAAATTATATCTCTAATACTTTAGTCAGTTAAATAAATATTTGCTTAGAGAAATATGTACAGGATGGAAGAACTTTCTAAACAGTTTTAGAAATCCCTGTCTGCCTTGCAACACATTCAGAAGGGGTTTGGACAGTTTCTTATCACACAGAAGATTCAGCCTTACTCAGAGGCCCAAAACAGGTCAGTGTCCCAAAAGATAACATTGTCCAGGAGTGAGCAACAGTCCTTTTGATGATATGAAGAGAAACAATCCTGGAGAGTGAAAAAACTGGCAGAAAAATTGTGAGTTCTAAGCTCTGGAAGCCTGACTATTGTAGAGTTACTTGCAAAGGAAATGCTGTCATTTAAAAACAAAGAAGTCCCCATGGAGCTTAATTTGACATTTTGTAAATCATCTGTACAACTGTATTTATGTTATGTATTTATTCAAGTATAGAAACTGTGGAATGCTCTGATATGTTGTTATTTTGTAAGGGTGAGAGATCATGGCTATCAGTTTTCAGGGGTTTTCCTCTATGACCATAGAGTCTGTTTGCTTAAAGGGTAGGAAAGTGTGCAGAAAACACTGCAAGTCTCTTCAAAAAACACCTAATCAAACTTGTTATTTAGAGTCTTTTCCAACCAAAATGGTTCTGTGGTTCTGTGATTCATTACCAAAACAGAAACTGCACACTGCTCTTCCTGAGGCCCTTCTGTGCTCTTATCTGTGGAGGTGCCATCCTCAGTTTGCAGTAGCAGCTTGTGCCAGGGTCTGTGTTGGTGTGAAGTCTGTGTGGAATAGCAGTTCTCAGTGGTCAGAGGTACTTTCCACCCCACTTGCTGGCACATAGCTGTTACGAGACTGCGGTGAGGTAGCCAGCAAAACAGTGAAGGGTCACAAAGGGTGGGATGTGTCAGTTCTGAAACTTCAGCTTACAGCACATTTTCATGGAGGAAATATGCCAGAGGTGTGGAGGCCTTTTTCCTGGGGGGATGCTGTTTGCCACCTCTGTAGTGCTGACATCAGGAGCTTTTCTCACTGGTCTCAGGCTGCAACAACATTGTGCCTTCACTGGAAACTGTGCCGAAGTGTTGATTTTTTTTTTTTTTTTTTTTTTTTTATTTTTTTTTTCAAAACTTAAGTGATTTGCATAATTTAAACTGAAGTCAAATCCTGGTTATAAATGGCCACCATGACCTGAGGAGGCCTCTTGACTGAGAGGACCATTAGGGCAGAATCACAGCCAGCAAAGGCTCTCTCTCTTTAGTGTCCTAAAACTGACCTGACCTGCCTCTTTGGCTTTTGGGGAAAGTAAGTCTGAAAGCTTGTCTGTGATATGACAGCCCAGTGAGAGGTTAGCAGGTCCCAAGTGAACAAAGTTGTGCCCAGATTAACACAGGGCTGTTTTATATAGAAATATTGTGGATGGAGAAGTGTTTTCCCTCATATGGTAGCAAAAGTCAAAAGGTACATAGTCTGAAAGGGGAATTCCTCTGTCTTGTGTACTCAGAGGGACAGGGAAACCCAAAGCTTGGGTACTCTGGAATACAACAGGAGCAATGCTATGTTCCAGGAAGGAGGGAGACTTCTGGATGGAGGGGCAGGGAGAGACAGAAGTAGGGGTGAGGGTTAAATGAAGGTGCAGGTTGGTAAGCAAGGGATTCTGGAAGTATCCGGTGTGGGAGGGCTTAGGAGAGGCACATAAACGGATGGAGAGGGAAATCACAATATAATGAGGAAGAGGTGCATGCACAACTCTTTATATTGATTACAACTTCAGTATGTATTTTCAGTGCTTCAGTTCTGTTTCTTTGAATTAAAAACTGTTTGTGGCCTGATTGCTGGCCTGTTCTGCAATTTTTTTCTTGCAAGCAAGGGAGAAATTACAGATGTGACTGCAGCATGCTGTGGAAGTATTTGAGCTTCTTAAATGCTAGCTTACTCAGGTCCTGGAAGTGATCTTTCCACAAGAGTTTGAAGATCAACCCAGTTCAATTTATTTAGCAGGCAGGTTGTTAGTGTTTTGCAGCCTTTGTGTAGGGCTTCGTGCTGCTGTGGGCAGCCAACTAAACGGAGTGGTTAGATTTAACTGCCTGGCAGTCATGGCTTTGCAGAAGTGTCTCGAATGGAGTATCTTGTGCAGAGCTAGGTTTTGTGTAAGGGAATGAGGACCTGCTTTGGCAGTAAGACTGAAGAAGTCGAGCAGCAGAGGAGTAAGACTTCCAAAAATACCTGTGGAGTTAACAGATTCCAAGGAATCTTCTTGGCCAACATTAATATATTGTGGCAACCCTGAGTCCAAAGCAGGGACACCCTCATTCTGGTTTTGGTACAATGTCTAGCATCAAGAGCTTTGTATTTCATTGAGCCTTCGGCATCAGTTTAAGAAAATCATGATGATTTGTAGCTTCATATTCAGGCATTACTTTCAAGACTACCAGCTGCTCCTTATAGAATAACTGTGGTGGGTGTGCTGGTTGATACATGCTCTATTTGGGCAGCAGAAGAAGGTGAAATACTCCCTTCCCCTGCCACCTCTGAGAAGGCTCAAGAAAGAGTCCTTGGGAACCTCTGCAGTGACAGTAGGGAATTATGAACATGGAGGAATTGAAGTCTTGCCGGGGAATACTTGTGCTGCCGTCATCCGTGGTTCCCTCGCATGCTGGGTGCAGGCAGCACCCTGGCCAACCCTCCCCTGCTCTGGTCTCACCTGCAAGGGCTCTGCTGGCCATGCTGGGGAGGAGGCCCTGGTCCCAGCAAGGGGCTTGGCTGCCCTGTGCTGTCTGGCACAGGTGTGTGAGTGTGTGGAATGTGGTGGGAAGGTGGGCATGGAAGTTGCTCACCTAGGTATTCCTTCTCCCTTGTCTGAGGGAGTGTAGAGCCTGTTAATTCTTACACCTGATAAAACTCTGCAGGGATAAGATCAGCTGATTGTGATTGCAAACATGTGGAATTTAGAGTAAGTAGTGAGCTTATTTAACCAAGCAGGAAACAACTGGCTCATAAGAGTGTGCAGTACACCGTTTATAAGAGAGCTGGAAAATCCTGGTTGTGGAAAACCTTCATAATTCCAAATAAATAGTGAGACTGGTGAATTCCTGTGCTCCTGCAGAACCTAGGCTCTACAGAAAATTTGTAGCTGAGGTTTCCCATTTACTTCTGCATCTAATTGACCTGTCTGATCTTGCTTACTCTCCTCCCATTGTGCAGCTGTTAATGTGGCTCCTGGCTCCCAAAAGAGTGCACAAAGGGCGCTTCTCTTTTTGTACACTCAGCTTTCTGGGCACATGCTTTAAACAGCAACACCTGTGTATATCGGAGTGCTGTCTTCCCTCTCTTGCAAGCACAGATGTCATGCTCAGAAAGTGCACTTGCTGACTTTGTGTTGCAGAACAGCATGGAACCAAATGAAGGCAGCTTTTGAGAAGCTTGATGCAAGAGTATCTCCCTGAAGCTCTGACGTGCCTTGGAAAGTGTTTAGAGTTGTTGACTGTATTGCTGAGGGCCCATTGTGCCCAACTTGATGAAATCATTGGCAGTTTTTTGCTGGCCTTACCAGACTGGACGTCTTTCTTGCTCCTGTCCCTCACTTTGGTCTCCCTGTAAGTGAGGGGAGATAGCCAAGGTCCTGTATGTGATGTCATGTGAGTGCCTGTTGCAGCTACTATCTGTGCCAACAGATAGTGTGTCCACCCATTAGAGTTCTGGGAAACATAACACAAAGCTGCTCCCAAACTTCCAGAACATGTGGAAGTGCAAAAGTAAGGCCTCGCTCTTCAGAGGGTGTCTCTTGTCTCCATGTTAGAAATAAGAGGTGTTTATTTCTCAGACCTCTGCTTCTCTGGCAAAGTTGGTTAAAATTGGCCAATGGCTTCAGAAGTTACTGGAGGAGAGGGAATTTATAATCAGACACAGACAAGCTGGCTCTATGTGACTGTGTGAGCCTCATTTTTTAGGAAACCATGGTAAAATATGTGGATAACGTTGCAGTAATATTAAGGTTAGAGTTCATGCTGGCCTGTATTTCTCTCTCAATTTTTCTAGCATGACGGTGTTAGTCAGCCTGAGCTTTTGGAAACTTTTTATTCCATATGCTGAAATTTTTTGAACCTAGATTCTCTATCTTCTCTCATTTTTCCTTCCTGAGTTTAATCACTAGGTGGGAAAAGTGAACGCTTTAAAAGTAGAGGAGCCAGTGTAGAAATGTTGCTGGCTAGATTTATTTATTTTCTTTAGTAAAAAACTCAATGTTGGCAGAACATTTTGATTCATTATAGTCCTAAACCAGCATTAAAGCCTTCTGGCTAGATAGATTCCCTTGTGGGCTGCCAGGAGTCCCAATCACCATGATGATCTTACTTGAGAAAGAAAACATGCTCTGCATCTGAGAGCAGGGCTGTGTCCTGTTAATCATGGTCAGGGAGAGTGTTAACTGTGTTCTCTCAATCTTATTTTTTCACTTGAACCCAGTCTGTTGAATTATAGGGTGGCTATAAGAACTATAACGACCTAAGCAGAAGAGAAAGACATGGAAGTATTTCAAGGTGGAGTATTGCCTGAGATCGGTGCATTTTGTTTGCAAGGCTGGAAAAGGTAGAACTGCCCACATATGAATCAATTCCCAGCTGTTTGCTTGCCACAGCATATCGGATAGGTACGGAAGGGATGAATGGAGAGGTACCTATCTGGTCATGATTTTCTCATCAGGTTCAGTGTGCGTGGGAAAAGGCAATCCCCTTCTGTGAAGTGTAACCTTTAGCAGCCTATTGAATAAGGGGATGATAGCAGATGTGGCAGGAGACGTTCAGGCTTATTTGCTCCTACAAATGAAACAGCTCTAGCAGGGAAAAAAAAATCCCTTAAGAGAATTAGTTAAAACAAATGTGTCAGACAAAATTGTGCTTTGAATGCATTATAAGCACTTACTCTCTTGCAGTGAGAAAAGACAGTCAGGTGTTGGTAGCATGTAGGAGGCAAGAGCTGTTATTAGTGAGTGGGAAGAAACACATTGAGTGTGGTGTGGGAGTAGGGCAGATGGGAATGAATCTAGAGGCTCTTTTGGAATCACTCATTCTGAATCATCTTACTCTCAAAGCCTCCAGTGCAGAACACCGTCATCCTCCAAGGTCCCACAGCATTGCCTTGCTGAGTGTGGCATTGAGAGGGATGTTGAGTCAGCTCTGTGTGGAGTTGAAATAGATGTTCAGTGAGGAATTTAGTTAAGTACTTCAACCAAGTAGATTGTGACTTTAATACAGAGGTGGGATGCATATTCATTTATTCAAGCCCTCTGTGAGATGAAAAACTGGTAGTATATTGTTATTGAGGTAGTTCAGTGTGTCTGTGCAGAGCCATTAATGAGACAATTTCCACGCTTATTCACTTGTGAATGCAAGGGCTTTGTTGCCAAAAGCCTGGCTCTGCAGGATACTTGGTGGGAACCATAAGAGCATGTCTGAATGGCCTAAGAGAAGCCTGGAAATGTCTAACGAGAGAGCTCTTCCTTGGACTTGACATCGATGCTATGTGCTCTGACTGGAGACATATGGTGATGGTGTTAGAAATCTGGTCCTGGCCCTGCAGACCATGGTGTTGCCTACACAGTGTTTTGAGAGGCACTGCAAGCTGTCTGTCCAGGCTCCCAACAGCCATAAAATGAGGGAGGCAACAACAGATGGACTCAGTCCAGCAAGTTTGGTACTGGAGGTGGGGGCATCTCCACAGTGACACAAATGTGAGCATGCCATAGTTTGGGAGTGAGTGCCCTATGAAAAATGGCAGAGCTGTGAAACTAAGGCTTGTGCCTCTGACCATTTGGTGGCAATTTGATGGCTCAGCAGCTTGGAAAAAGCAGCAGCAGCAGGACATCCCCAGCACTCTCTGGCCTCCAGGCCTGTACTGGGTGTTTGTACACTGAAGGCATCTGGTGGTTTATCACAGAGGCACAGGGTCGTGTGAGGTGAGGACCTCTTGGACTGCTGCTCTGGCAGTATCTTTTACCAGTGGCCACCTTAACATGGCACCCCACAATAGGAAAGTTGCAGAAGGAAACTTATTTAGACACAGGTCTGGAGAGCAATGACTTCCACCAATTACACTGTCCTTTGTATGCTCAGCTGTGTCTTAAGACATGTCCTGCAATCTGGAGAAAACAGTAAAAGCTGTGAGGATGTGTTTGCTTTCTCTTTTCCTGGCCTGTTAAGGAAGAGCACTAATAGTTGCTGGGTTAATGCCTGACTTCTGGCACTACACTGGGGCTTCACTGGGCCAGCTAGAATCTCCCTTTGGATAGTGAAGGTAGGGTCATTCCTGGAGGATGGAAAATACCAGCAGAAGCAGATTGATAGAGAGCTTAACACAATGAAGCCTGTTCTCTGGGATTGTCACAAATCCATTAACTTACTCACTAATGGATTTTAATTCTGAACTTTTTTATTATATTTGAAAAGAAAAGAATACATAATTTTACCAGACTGCTGCTTGCAACATGCACCTTCCTGTTGCCTTTATTTGTTGCTGAATGTGCTTGTAGCTGTATTTCTACTTCTCCTGCTTTTGTCTGCTAATCTAGTTTACCCTCAAAGGACAAAAGAAGATTTATTTTACAAATTTACACTTGAACTTCCTAGCACCAAGTGGTGGTTTTGCTCTCAGGTTTTAGGAGTGGTGATGAAAGGTATTTCCCACAACACTTGTGAAATTTAAATGAAAATGAGTCTCTACATTAAATTTTTATTATACTTCCAATGTATTACTACAATACTTGGATACTCTTTCTGAGGCTTATTATGGTGGGATTGTGTGGTATTTCTTGACCTTTGTCATTAATTTTGCCTCAGATTCACACATTTATGTAATGTTTATCTGTATGCATGGATGAGTAGCTAGCTAGCTAAATATTAATATATTTATAGTTTGTTTCTGGACAATTGTTGTCGTATCTGAATAGTCATGAAAAAAATAGAGAGAAAGATAACAGGAAAATATATTTTCAATTCCAAACTATCCTGTGGCTGAAAAGTGGGGACAGGAGACAGGAGGCAGAAAGGAAGGAAGGAATCAGTGAACAGTCATAACAGAGAGGTGAAAACATACATCTTAAAAATACCAGTAAAAGCTGTAGATTCCTTCTGTGTTTTTCTGAAGCCTTGAAACAATTTAAAATATGAAAAACTTAGACTAATTGAGAACATTATATTGATTGGCCCCGATTTTCTTTCTTTGTTTTCAATCCAGCCTCTCTCATTATAGCCTCTTAAAATAAATAAATAAAAACTCTTTCTATAAATATCTGAAAGAGTCATTCTTATATAATAGCCTTTTCTTGCAGCAAAATTTATCATTATAACAATTCTGTAGTAGTTTTGCTGGCAGAATCACAGCCAATCAAAGCTATTGCAATAATGGAACATTTCATGGTTTGGAAAATTAAATGTGTAACCATGGAACTGAAATGTCTCTTAAAACATATTTGGAGATGTATTTTTCACCAAGTGATTTGCACATTATCTCATTCCATCTGAATTTTATTTTCATCAATATTTCACCATTGATTTTTTTCCTTTTTTGTTTCTGCAGTAATTTTGCAATAAAACTTCCCATCTGCTTTCACTTTTTGCAAGCTTGATCGTATTTGTTCAGGAAGCAGATCTAAACCTTTTATCACGAGGCAAAATTTAACAGCTGACTAATGGTCAAGCTGTAAATTGTGCTGTAAATAACCAGCATGCTCAGTTTCAGGAGTGAGTAATACTGTTCTCAAAATTAGTAGCTGTATTTGTTTCTATACATAAGAAAGTGGCTGATGCAGTCATTGTTCCAAAACCTGAAATCAGCTCAGAGCACATGAATCCTCAGGAATTTTACCTGTTGGAGAAGCATGGGAGCCAGGCACTTTTGAGTAACTAAGGTAGAAATCTGCAGGTGTTTGTTCTCTATACATACACCAAATGTTTCCTGAGGTGTTTTTATGCACCTGGAGCCATTTTTGGAACTGAACTAACATGCAATCTCCTCTTTCCTAGGAACAGTGCCTGTCTCCTTTTCACAGGAACTTCATAAGGTTTGTTAGTAGAACTCTCTGGACAACTGGAAGGAGAGATAAAATAGAAATTGAAAACCACAGAGAAAATAAAAATATGCAGAGAAGTTAAAGACATATCTGTTGCATGGCCACGGACTACATTTTAACTTGTAGAGCTCAGATGGGACATCTTTCCATTGCTGAACAGAGTGTTGGTATAACCAGTGCCTGTGAAGCATTCACATGAATATATGGGTTTGAACAAAATGTTGAATAAGGAAATGAAGTAAACCCTCATCTTGGTTTTCTTTTTCAGTCATGAGAAAATGTTTTCTTCAGCTTTATAATTTTTGTTTATATGGATTTGAATGAATTTTTTGTGGATAAGGGAATATATGAATATAATTTGCATTTTAGTTACATGTCAAAATGAAATGACAAAATTTAAGCAAAACCATTAGTGATATTAAGATGTGTGGATTTTTTTGGACCTATAGATCACCCATGACAATGGCATGGCTTGGGTGTGATTTGGGTACAGAGACACTCAAGGTAGTTCCTCCTGGAAGATGCAGAGACAGTAGACAGGGTTGGTGTGAGTCTGTTTGGTGAAAATGATCCAGGTACATCAAAAGAGCAGGTGGGTTTATTAATTTGGGTGCACTGTGAAGTTCTCTGGGCTGGTGTATCCACAGACTACTTGTGTGAGGTCAGGTAGACTCACTGTCCAGGGTCACTGTCAGCCTGGGATTACCTCACCTTTGGTGTAGGGATTGGAGTGCTGTTCCAGGGCACTGGCTTTTGGGACGTGATTTCTCTGATCAGAAATGCCATCTTGTACCCAAGAAAATGTTCCAGACAAACTTAGTGTTTATATTCCTGCCAAAAGCTTTGGTTTTGACTAATTGGCATTTTCTTTTGAAAAACAACTTAGAAAATGACCAACTAGTTCTGGTTTCACACCCTCTGATCTGTCATTTCTGACCCGCTTAATGAAATCAGGGTTCCAGTAGTTCTTGTTGCTGGGCTTTTAAAAATCTTTTAAGCTGCCTTCCGCTTTTGTCTACATTTCTCTCTTGACTCATCTGCAGCTATTTTCCTCTCCTTAGGGAGAACCCTGATCCTGTTTCAGTCTCTTTCACAAAGGCTGCCTGCTGGTTTGTTGGCTTTTCTGTCTCCTCTTTTTTCACCAGAAGTGCCCATAACTAAAGTGTAATGGGAAAAGAATCATCCCAACCTATCTGCGAACTCAAATCAGGATTATGCTGATATTTGGCAAAGGTTCAGATCATGTTTTCATATGATCTGGATATGAGTCCTAAATCCTGCATCCTCTGTCTGGTTGGTTCTTGCAGTACTGTACTCACAAGCAGTTCTAGCAAGCAAGTCATTCATTAATCTGACTCATCATAGGCTAAGATTTTGCACATTGTGATTCTTACTATTTTTCTTTTTGAGGGGCTAACTTATCTTGGTTTTAAAATTAAGGAAAAAGTAGTAACTTTTACTCTGGTTGTCACAGCATTCTATTCCCACAGATAACCAGATACTTGTATTCTAGACTTTGGTGTTTGTAACTAGCGAAAGTAATTTCTTTATATGGTATTTCAAGTTGAAAAGGAGTAACACCACATGACGGGAAGGGAAATACAGGGGTAGTTCTGGATGTGTTGTGCTTGAGTGAACAAAGGCATTTGCAAATCGCCTTGCTGTGATATAATAGATTGCAAGAACGCTTTACACATATCTTTCTCAATGTGCCCATAAGTTACACAGGGTAAAAAAACCTCCTCTAACTAAAACTGGCAAGTGTTCAGAAACCACAACTATTCAGCGTATTGCCTGACCATTTTTAAAATGTATTTTGCACTTTTGGTAGATGTTGTAATGCATTCAGCACAGTGTGAAGTCTTGGCGTAGATGGTGGATTCTAAAATAAGATGAGCTCTGCCTTTTAAAAAAGAAATGTTTGCCTGTGAAATACCTTTGCTATTAAGGGTTTTTGGGAAAGGGGACAGGAAATGATGATGATGCTGTTACCACCAAGAAAACGGATTTATTTTGAATTTTCACAAATAATCACAGCAATGGACAAAGCCCTTCTCAGTGAATGCTGGGTGGGCAGAATTTTATCCTTTTTATGTTAGTCTCCTTCCCCCAAAACCTCTTAACAGTCAAATGTGCTCTTGTATTTTGCATATGAAGATGGCACGTGATTTGGTAGAGTGGGCAGAGGTCTGTCCCACAACACACTGTGTTTCTGAAATGCTTCCTCCTCTGCAAATTGCACATCAGCAGCTCCTTTCATGGGGACTGGCTTAGCCACTGGCTGGGGGAAGCCTTCAGAAATGCTGATGGGTTGGCTGACTGTCAGACTCTGTTCAGTGAGCATAGGCCCAGATAAAGGTGCAGAGCTTCAGAAGCTGTGGCTGGCAGCAGTGGGATCTGCTTACCTTCAGCAGGGCTGCAGCCTTGGAGTTGTGTAGGAATGTAGGCAGTGGGGTTGTTGTGTGGGGGACACACCTGAGAGGTGCGGTGCAGTGTGCTGGGGTCCTGTCCTTAGTGTCTACGCAGAATATGAAGGCTATACAGATGCTAAACTTTTGTTAAAGGTGGGAAGGTATTAGGAGACAGAAAGGGAAGAAGGCATTAAGTATGCCCATGCAGAACCTGTAATGAGCTCCATATAGGTGAAATTCATGCTGTGGCAGTGTGAAGAAAATGCTTGAATACAACTCAAGAGGACTGAGCAATTTGCCGTACAGATGGGAACTCTTTCCAACATGTGTCAAGCTGGAGATCCATTGCTCCCTCCCAGGTTCTCCTGTGATGTGTTTTGTACTCTAGGCTTAGTTGTGCTTGAAAGTGCCTATGGAACATCCTCATCCTCTCTAGAGAAATGAACAGTCAAATAGGGTCTTTATGAAAGCCCTGGGGTGACCACCCTCCAGACTCTGCCAGTGCTGCAGTGCACTGCAGCAGTGGGAATTTTATTGCTGTGATGTGAGGTGCTGGTTCTTGCTGGTGCACACTCCAGTGACTATTACAGGATTTTTTCTCCCAAGGAAAAGTGTATGTTAGCCCTGCTCTGCTTTAGATGTAAAATACAGTGTTCCTGAAGTACTCCCATGAGAAAGATAGAATCTGGAGAGTAGCTGTAGCCTTTTCTGCACCAGAGAGACTAGTTGCACTGAGTAACTTGGCCTCAGCCACTTTACTGTGCTGAGAATAACATGGTTAGTGAAATTAGGGCTAAAGTGAGGGCAGAGTTACAGGGTGTCTTTATTTTCTTACAGTCAGCATTGACTTGAGATTCTCTTTTGGCTTAAAGTAGTGTCCATTATGTGCCATGAAAACAAAACAAAATGAGAGAATACAATCAATGACATAAAATATTGCAGCCCTTTCTACCTTTGCCTTTATTTTTCCCCATATTTTTTGGTTTCTTCTTAAGTCAGGTTGCAGCTGATCGGTGTAAGAAACCTTTCTCCTCCTGAGAGCTGATCACATTTGTACTTTGACCACAGTGCTTCTGGTGGTCCTGAAGGGCCTCAGGAGTCGCCAGGGCTCTCTGCAGCAGGCACTGGGTCTGGCTGGTTCTGCTCGGGGAGCAGGTGTGTCGCCTTGAAGTGCCATTTGATGTGGTGTAGTGGCTGCTGTTCCTGCCTGCTCTGGGCAGTGCCATGTTCTGCGTGCCCCTGCCAAGGGCACGCCTTGTTGCTGTGCTTCAGGGTGGTCTCCTCATTAATGAGGTTTGACCCTGTTACCTGTGTTGTTCGCTTCCATGTATGATCCCTCACGTGTGCTCGATCTTGATTACGAGTGCAGGGCTGGCTCTGGGAGCCAGAGAACTTTGCAGAGCGCCTTTGTCACTGCAGCCAAGCTGTGGTGGGAGGGGGATGCTGCACCCCCGGCGCCGAGTCCCTTTTGCTCCTGTCAGCCCTGCAGTGTGCTGCCGCTTCTGCAGCTGCGCCGTGGAGCAGAATAAACCTAAATTGGTTTGTTATTAGGGCTCCAGGGAGCTGTTCTGCAGCCCTGGAAGCTCGTCTCGTGTGTTTCCCTTGCAAGTGCCGTCCCTGTCTCACAGGGTATGCCTCTGAAGTGCTTCCAGGTGCTGGCTGCACCTCTGAAGTGTCCTGCTGGCAACCTGCAGCCCATCCCTGGGTAGCACGGCAGGCAGCAGCCACTGCTGCTCCGGGAGCTCAGGTTATTGTCCTCCCTTGGCACAGCCCGTCTGGCTCTGCTGTGGCTCGGTGTTTGTGCCTGGAGGCAGGACTAGCTCTGGAGATTTAGCCGGATAGCGGCTGCCTGCAGCATGCAAGGATGTCAGTGCTTCCGAGGGGATGGATTGAGGCCCTTGGATGTGCTAAGCGCTGCAGTGAGAGTGGAGGTGCTCTGACGCAGGGCCCTGCAATAGAGGGAACATTTGCCCCCGCTGCCATCCCTGCCTGTGGGTGACGGAGAGCTGAGCCCCTGGCTCGGCTGGGAGCTGCTGGGGCTGCCAGAGCTCCACACACTCCCCTGGGCACTGCGCTGAGGCTGGCCCCTGCCCAGGTGTGGTGGGGAGGGGAAGAGGGCTCCATCTGGCCTCTTCTTTGTCTTGTGCACCCCTGGGAAAGGAAAGCATGATTTCGCTCTAAAGCATTAAACAAAAAAAACCCTGAAAGACTATCCCTCCAGAATTGTCTAACCCTTTATGGCTTAATATAAGCGTGCCTGAGGATTGATGAGGAAAGGATGTTGCTCCTGTTGGTAATTACAAGTTTGCTCGTTTCAGTGTTTTTTTATTCTGATTGTTCTATTTCAGCATTTAGCCTTTGTCTTAGGTGTGTGCAAATTCATTCTGCTGTGTCAGGAGCTTTACTTAGCTATTCATGTGCTCATACCCTTGGTAAGATACTTATCCTTTCAGGCAGATCAAAGACATATGTTTGGTCATTTGGAATAGGTAAGCAGGAAGAAAGAAATCTCTTAAGAGTGATGACATGGTATAACTGCTAAGTAACAAATACAGTTACATACATATATGTGCATGTCCCTCTAATCATTACTGTTGCCCATGACACAGAAATACATTGCAGTTGAAATCTTTTAGTTAATTGCAGTGGCTGTCAGTCAACCTGTCTTGCCAATGACGTTTTTTTCTATTTCAGTGATCTACTCCCTTCTATTCAAGAGATGAGCTTCTGCCAAGAGAGAGAGAATATATAAGTTTTGGTTTAAGAAGCAATGTTTAGACCTGGGTGATGAAACTAAAATGCAGAATTCTTGCCTTGCCACACAAAACTAAAGGCAAAAGAGCTAACAGATGATTACTGGGATTCATTTAAAACTCCATGTTTCAGTCACAATATAAGCATGTGATGCAGTCAGTATTGAATAGGAAATGTGGCGAGACGCAGGTGCTGTGTTTATTTGTGGATTGCAATATGTGGATAGATAAATAAGTTTCAGTTTAGGAGGAGACATTTTTGCATACTGGAGTGTTTAGAATTCAGACAGGCATGGCACTCAAACAGCAGTGGGTCTGCAGGAGCAGGCCTGTGATGTGTGGAACAGATAACATTCAGTGGTGCAGAGACAAGCATGCTCTGTGCAATGAGGGGCTGTGTGAGCTGCAGAGGAGCTAGTTCTGGATCAAAGCAGTATAATGCAGAGCTAGCCTGAGCTCATTAGCCTGGGCATAATGCCATGCTAATATATCTATACTACTCCCAGGACCCAGGCTAATGGCTCAGCATGGTGCTATGCTGGGTACTCACACCAGCTGGTGCAGGGATTTCTGCATTGTATAGTGTAGACATGCCATAAGGTTTTCACACCAGCTCTGTAAGCAATGAGAAATGGATTAAGGGAAAGACATAGCCCAAGACTTTAAAGAGCAGGGATGTTTAAATTTGGGTTCCTGAATCCTTGTTCATACTCTTCATGAAGAATCCAGTGTAAATAGTATGGAAGTCAAGGACAGCCTTTGGATCAAACTCAAGAACTCCAAAGTCCAAAGTACCTAGTAATTCCTACTGATGTGACTTTTCAACACCATTTAATTCTATCCCTGGAAAACAGGCTTGAGGTAGTCAGTCAGATGTTGTGCTGCTTTTTGAATGTATCAGGAATGAAAAGTGACTTCGAGCTTCCACCCCTGTTCAGGGAATGTTTATATGAAATGTAAAAATACTACCCTGTTGTCTCACCCTTAAAAACAAGGAACAAGTAGTAAATGAACAAGAGGTTGTTGGGCTAGCTGATATTAGTTAATAATGATCTAACTGTCCATCTCTGGCTGAAGCTTTTTTTTTTTTTTAAAAAAAGGAAAAGAAAGGGAGGGCTAATGTTTGAGTTATATCTTTATTAATATTTTCACTGACTTCTCTGCACCAACTTGTACCTACTAAGGCTGTAACTCTAGGTGTAAAAAAACCCCCAAAACAGATTCTAACCAGAAAAGAGATAGTTTGTGATATAATTGTGGCCCAGATGCACTTAGGAAATACAGGAAATTGTGAACTGAACCTGCTGTCATACCCAGTAGAGCCTTAGATTGCTCAGTGAAGAGTTTAGGCCCAGCAGACACAGTGCACTATTAATTCCCAACATGGGAGCTGGTATCAACCAACTGATGTACGTAGGAAATGCGTAATCTTCCAGTGGGAGTTTTGCCCAGGAACTACAAGTTCTGGCCTAAAAAGAGCAGGAGGTAGACAGTTTACATCTGAAAAGCAGTTATATATTATTTCAGAAAATGCATTACAGGCACTAGAACTCCAGTACAAGAGATTGTTGTCACTGGGTGACAATAATTAAATGTTTATACTGTCCAGTTGAAATATAAACTGTTCTAAAATATAATCTGGCGGGATTTCAATGAATGAGTAAGGAGACAGAAGTGTGAGGGTCAGAACTGGGTAGAGCTATCTGTCAGGGAGAGAGGAATTAAATAGTTTTTCTTTGCTAAAACTCATGACTTTTTTTTTTTTTTAGCATTACTGAACACATTCTGGAGATAGATAAGAAAATAAATACCTATTATGCCAGCTTCACACCTGAGGAAGCTGTTGGAGAGAGATTAAATGTTGGATTTTCCATGTAAGTAACTTGTGTCCCACAGAAAGTCTAACCTGGGATTGTTGTGTATATAGTAGTGCCTCAATACTGCTCTTCTCTGTCATCAAGGTCATTGATACTGCAGTCATAAAAACCCCAGTAAAAAGCAAGGCTGATGTGTCCCGATTCCTGCTCCTCTCACCCTAGCATTAGTATGCTTGACTTTAATATCTGCTTTTTGATTCCTTGGATGCTTTTGTATTCCTTGAAAATTATTGCATACGCTTGTGCTTTGAAATAAATGAAAACATATAGTGCTATAATATTCACTGACCTCTTAAATACACTGATTTAAAATTGACAGATATATCTTCCAATAGCATTTCTATGATTTTGGAAAAATAGCAAGGTATATTTCTCTTAGAAAAGTCAGTTCCGTAACACTGTTCACAACTGAAGCAGCATGTGTGGAAATAGCACCTGCTGCAGAATGTCATGAGGTCCTAAGGTCAAATCCCTCTTGGGAAATGGTAATAAATGGTAGCTCAGCTGCTGTGTTCTGAAAATATTTGTCAGATAAAACTGTTACCTACCCAAGAAAGATTAGAATCTTCTGCGGCACAGATGGGAGCATGCAACTGTCTGATTTAACATGTGATTAAGTATGTGTCAATACCCAGAAATCTGTAGCTTTAAAATGCAGCTCATGCAGCATCAACAAAATTATATTTACAGTCTAAACAGGGAACTATAAAGTGGTGTTATAACACTGGGAAATACTTGTGCTCTAGTGTGCCCCAAAGGTTGTCAGGACGTGTGCTGGGGAACAGTAAAAAGGGTTAGAGAACATGGAAAGATGTTTTTGTCACAACAGGATTTACAATAAATATTAATTTTCCATGTGATTCTAAACTGCATTTCTGGTGTAATCTTGGTGATGGCTCTCTGGTGCTTTGGAGCTTACAAGAAGTACTTATTGTGTGTAATATTTTTTAAAAGTCCCTGGCTGCTTGGACAATTTCTTTGTATTGCTTCCAGGCCACCTGTCCTTGTTTCCACCCTCTGCAGACTTCCTTTTTGTGTTTGAGTTTGTCCAGGAGCTCCTTGTTTGTCCACACAGACCTGGCATTTTTACCTGACTTCCTCTTTCTTGGGATGCCTCCCTCCTGAGTTTGGAAGAGGTGATTTTTGAATATTAACCAGCTTTCTTGGGCCTCTCTTCCCTACAGGGCTTTTTTCTGTGGTACTCTTACTAGGCAGATTCCTAAAGAGTGCGAAGTTTGCTCTCCTGAAGTCCAGGACAGGGAGCTTGCTGTGTGTCCTCCTCACTTCCCCAGGGATCTTGAATTCCACCATTTAATGGTCACTTCAGTTCTTTTATTTCAACTTTGCAATATAGTTTAATTTCCTTAATGCTTTATTTCATTTCCCACATGCAGGATTTTGTAGTGGGACTTGTGGGGGAAGGTGACTCCTGCCTCAATTTTCTTTCATAGGTTTGAAAATCAGTTAGTGTTGTTTCTCATGGGGCATTAAAACTCCAGAGTCCTGTGATTAAAAGCAGCTTCTCTTTGCCACTGGGCAGGCCTATTAGGAGATGTGTTGAGGGCAGAGCAAAGCCGTTGGCTTCTTTGGAAAAAGCAGTTTAAGGAAAGAATTTACAACTTTTCCAGTTTCAGAACACGGTCTTGTAGTGTCCTTTTTCTCAAATTTCCCGTATTTTTTGTGTGTGTTAACTGATGACCCTGTGCTAGCTAATAGCAAGGATGGGTTCTAGAGTTCACCATGTGCCCAGGCAGTCTGAAGCCCTTTTGTAACACAAGATGACACCTTGTAAAGCCACAGTTATCCCAGCAAAGAAACCAAGGGGATGCTGCTGCTGCCCCTCTGAGACGCACCATTGCCTCACTGCTCCCAGTTTGAGGGGTTTTGACCAGCTGGCTGCGATGGCCAAAGGGTCGTGTTGTTCAAGTGCCTCAGGCAAAGCTGAGTCCCATTAGTCAGTCCTGGCACTGTGGACAGACTCCTTAGGGGCAGAGCACTCCTTCAGTGTCCTGGAAAATCACATGCAGTGACCTCCTTTCATCTGCTATACATCGTTCCTGTGTGTGACAAGAGAGCCAGCAGCAGAGACCTGTGGGCTTGGCTAGCAAAGGCAGGATCTGTTTCTGGGAAGGAGGGAATGGCGTCTTTTTGCCTCATGCTTCTACCTCTTTGCTGAGAGGTATATAAACAGTTACTTCTTTTTGCTCTTCAGTAGCTTTGTTTAATATTAAGAGCATTGTTTACTGCTAACAGAAGGTGTCCTTTGGAAAGGACACATGCCTCCTTCTCCTTTGTTTGATTCTAAACAACATGGAGAAGAAAGAGGTTTTGTACTATGTTTTGCTGACTCAGTGTGTTCACGCTCACAGAATTAGCATCACTGCTGTTTCTGCTTGTGAAAAATTTGCTGAGGTTTGGGAGAAGGTAAGCAGGGGAATGAGGAGAACAGGGGATGCAAATATTTATCCTCCTTTCAATCATGGATTTTCATTTAAAAATTACTAAGCAGCTAGTGGTTTGTTATTTCCTTTATTTTGCCTATTGGCACATGAGTCTCAGCAGTCATGGACCAAGCCTGTGAGAAGATCTCTCATATGGATCTGAGATGAGCTATACTGCATGATACACTCCACAGAGCAATGGATCTTAGAGGCAATGGCTTTTGTTTGCTGTTTAGGTAAACAATTTAGAAATAATAATAATAAAAAAAGACTGTATCTGAATCATTTTGACTCCAGAATGACTGATTTCAGAATGGCTTTAGAAGCATAATAAGAGTGGTAAAGAAGGGATCCCCTAGATGGCCCATCTGAAAAGCAGCAGTAAAGGAATGAAATGCAGAAGAAAACAAAACGAAGCTGCTGGTGTTGTGAGGGATACCAGCAAGTAAGCCTGTGGCAGGTGTGTGTGGGATTTTCACAGAGTGAGAGCAGTGGTGTCTTTCTAAGTATTAGACAATTTCTGAACTGGATCTTTCCTATGCTAGCAGGACATCATGTAAGCCATGATCAAGCCTTGGTAATTCCTGTTGTGCTCTTAGCTGGTGTAGTCCCTTTTCCCCCTAGCTGTGGGAAGGCAACCAAAAGAATGAACTTAATGAGGAACACTGTAAAAACACACCACTTAAAAAAAATAGTATTTCATTTTTCTTCTAAAAGACAAGCAATTCCTTAAATAACATAAAACTTGATACTGCTATCAGTGCAGTGAGTGTCCTGGCACTGAAAAAAGAGTTTTCAGGGTCATATGACCAGAAACAATGCTCACCATTTGGCGATGATGGCACTAGTTCATGTTTTTCCCCTGTCGTTGGAAACTGTTACTGTAAGGGAAGCTGGCAACTATATTTTGTTTCCTATCCATTCTGCTGGATCACATCTATTCAACCTCAGCTGTATTGGTGTAAATATGTATATATACATTTGCATACATTTGAATCTCTTTATCCTGTATGCTATTCTTAGATGTCTGAATGAAGAGAAAGAACTAATACAGAATTAAGGAGTTTTAAGATTGTTTTCTATGTATATATTTAAACCATGAAGAATTGCTTACTTGAAAGTGTCCTGTCCTAAGGTGTACAGGGATTATTGTAAGCTATGGTTGTGTCTCTGCTGGTATAACAATATAGATGAGGTAACACATGTGATCAGGGGCATTAAAAGAATTTATAGCACAAGTAGCATTATAAAATATTCTTTGAAGATCTGAAGATCTCAACTGAGGAAAAAAAGTCTGGTTTTCATACTCTAAACTTCTTCCTTACTGATATTTTTAAAGTCTGTTTTTTTTTTTTTTTTTTTAAGTTTAACATACTTGGAATTTTTATGAATGTGATCCCTCTTCCTAGTGTTGTCATATGTTCAAAATGAATTTTTTTATGCCCACAACTAATTAGCAGCAGAATCTGGAGACTTAGGCCTCTGTTCCATAGTTCTCAGTGAGAAAGAATGGGCAATGGTAATTTGAAAAAAAAAAATCAAGTATTTTTAGTTTGGGTGCTTGGAAAATCATTAGCATTGTGGCAGTACTGAAGGATTTTATACTGGCTGAGCTTTCACTGAAATGTTCTTTATATATCCAAAATACTGAAAAAGAATGTGTCTGCAATGAGAGTTAACCCCAAAATGTTTCTATTTTGACATTTTTGCACATGGAGTTTGGAAATTTCCACTTTCTTCCCCCTTACAAGAGTATTTCAGCTACATTCCCGTGAAGTGCAAAGACTTTATTTCTATGCACCTCAGATAAAGGCACCCTTTATCTTAACAGTTTTCTTCTCACTTCCTTAAATGCCATAATAAGAAATTTTTATACCTATCGGTAGATCTGCTAAGTTACTGTATGAGTATGAGAAATCAAATCCTCAAAGGCAGAAACTTGCACAAATTCTGGACCCTCACTTTTCTCTCAGCAGGGCCCTGCTGCTACAGCAGGATCTGCTGCTAGTAAAAGGAAAGACAATTGGATCTGGTTTGTGCTCAGCTCACTAAAGGAAGGATCTAGAACTGGAAATAAAATTTGACTTTTATTCCTTTTCTGAGCTCAAAGTTTAGGGTTATTTGGATTCAAAGGGCTTGGCTTGGCTGCTCCCAGGCTTTATAAACAATATTAGCATCTCTGTTTGGTTGCTTCCCCAGAGGCCACTGATACCCCCAAAAGGAGAATTAGCAGAGGCAGCAATTGTTATTTTGGCAGTAGTTAATGGTCAGCAGGCAACGTTTACCTGTTCTTAAAACAGAAAGTTTATGTTGGGGATTTTGGAGGGTTCTAAATGAGTTAGCTAATAAATGAAATTTGATGAGAGCTTTGTGCCAATGCTCCTTATGCTTCCTTGAAAGTTCCAGATTAGTTTACATCATTCTGGCCTCCTGGGCCAGCATGGTGATGAATCACTGTGAGAAACCAGACAGAGCTGCTGATAGGATTTCCACAGAAACCAAAGCTGAGGAAATATATGCACAGTTTCATTGGCCAGCCCTCTCTGTGGCTATGTTGCCCACTTTTTAGGAAGAAAAAATGTGGGGCACATTTCTCCTTGATGGTGAGCATATGCTGTCATGGTTGGAGATGTTTTTATATCTATGATGCTAAATAAAGATGCTCACTTGAGCATTTTGTTTTGGCTGAGTCTGCCCTTTCAGGATGCATGCGTAACCTCTTTGTGAATTACTGAAATAAAGGAATTGCCTAATGCAAAAGAGAAATTCCACAAATATGAAACCCTTGGAATGTGTTCTACATCAGCCATTTCCTTTTTTGCTTGTGCAATGTGTATGGATTGTCAGGATGGTGTGGTGTGTGGTAACCAATGTGTGCCGGAGGCTATTAATCTTCTTGTTACAGTCCTGTGTTCATGTAAGATTTGGGAGAGCAGTGGAATTCTGTTCAAACACTCTCAGCTTGTACTTATCTGCCCATATGGATCTTTTGCATGCACTCACAAATGTGAATCTACTTTCTATATGTGTCAGCATGTTCATCCTTCCCTTACACTCTGGGTAATCAGTCAGCTCATGGATCTTGATAGTCTTTATTGATCTATTCCCTTTATGGGGAAGGGGATTCATATTGTCCTGACTGTGCTCAGTGTAAAGAATATGGTGGCAACAATTAGGTCTGACCTACTGCCTATGGGATTTAAATGCCTGAGGGCATGTGCTGTACTTTTAGATGTGTAGATTTTGAGTTAATTTATAGATCAAGATTTCATTCTCCAACAACTTGCCAGACAGTGAAGCTTGCAGAATAAAGATTTGTTATACTGCAGTTGAAGTTTAAATAAGGGCTTCGCTGAAAAGGAGAGAACTCTTAAAGGCAAAAACATTGGAGGAAAAGTGATTTATTAAACTTTTTATTTCCACTGTCTTTGCAATTATTAACTATCACATTGCATAGAGTTTTTTCCTTACAATGCTAATACTCCCTCTGGTATATGTAGGGTATTTTTTTTTCTATGGCATTTAAAGTCTGAGGCTTTTAGCAGTTTAATCCAAACCAAAGCATCTATATCATGGGACTTGCCTATAATTCGCTCTTAGATGCTTTTTTCCCTGTATGCAAAATTAGATATCATTCTGAAGGCATTCTTAATTAACATTTTTTTAATCAATGGCTGGATTCTCTGGAGGATTTTTTTTTTCTATGCATCATTATTTTTCTCTTTCCACAGCAACTGCACAAGCAAATTAAGTAAACAGAAAAAAACACTTTGTGGATTTTTCTTGTGACAGCCTGCAAACCTGTGAACTTTTTTTTTATTTTTAAGTTGAAGCTGCTAATTGTAGAACTGTATAATTAATGCATTATCCACGACAACAAGGTTACATGGTTTGTGTTTAGCAAACATGCTTATTCTGGAGGGTGGAAAAATACATAGTGAAAACTTATGGAAACACTAGGCAGATTTTTACCACTTTGCATGACAGCCAGTCTCTCAGCCATCATTAGAGCTGTGTGCCTAATCAGACTCTGAAAAGATACCCTGAAAATTGATTGGAGCCCTGGTATCACTGTCTGAGTCCACGGCTCGAACCTGGTGGTTTAACCTTCCAAGATAGGCCATTGCAGGCAGATATGCTCAGAACTGGAATGTTTGCTCTGCTAATTGGCACATTCCTACTTAGATTTGGTAGGACATGCTGATTTGTAACATGACTCAAGAATTTACTTCTTAGCGGAAAATTGCCTCAACTTTCCCAAATCTTTCTGTTTACCAGCCTCCTTTCTTTACTGTGCCTGTCTACTGCTCTTTCAGCATTTGTAATCTTCTTTTATTAGCTAGACATCCTTCTGATTATTTCACGTTTTTCACTGGTTTGAGAATTTCTTTGCTCCCTGACCTTTTAATAAATCAAGTATGCGTTGGTGTGTGCTGGAAGTGATGGAATGATTTCCTTATAGCTTGCAGCAAATGATGTTGTATCAATGCTGACTTTGTTACTGCAGTCGTAGAAACATTTTTAACAAATTGGATGATGCTTTCTGCATTCAGGATTCAAATGCAGTATGTCTAGGGACTTCTCTGCGAACTAAAAGCTTGAGAGCCCCAGAACTAGTGTGACCTCTTCCACTATGAAAATTAGAAGCTTGCTCATGACTTACACAAGTCTTAATGCATTTCCCAGTTCAAAAAATTATTGTAAATGCCATAGATTTCACTGATTTTGTCTTTTTGGCAACTTCTTTTCACGTAATTTTTGCCTCTTTAGGTCTGATCATTTAATTATCTTGATTTTAAAATTGTAGTGAAAGGAAAACCATATTGCAGTTCTTGGATGAGTTTTGCAGTTATTGCCATTGTCCTTACATGGTTATTGATGTCTGAAGGTTACGTCACTATTCTAGATTGAAATACCAGCAGGAAAACATTTCTGCTCTCAGGCAAAGTTTACACGGGATTTGTTCTTCCCATGCCTCTGTGCAAGTGCAGAAAATTCTACAGGTGGCTTTGAGAGCAGTGAGGTTTTTTCCTTATCCTGACAGTTTTCTGATACTTAACTTGATCGGCTTTTCCCAGAATGACTTACCTAGTGTGTCTGTGTTCCTCAGCACTTAGAGTGTGTGCAGGGAGCCTCTGAGCAGCACTGTGGGAGAAGGGAAAGCTTGCTCTGCTCCCTGCATAAGACTGTGTGTCTATAATTCATTGCCTTTGAAAAGTGTCTTATCACAGCATCGACTCCTTAGCGCTTTAATACAGGATAAGCTTATTAGAGATAATCTGTTTACTGAATGTTCTTAGCACAAAGCAATCTAGTTAACAGCATCTTTTGAAGCTTTGTCTTCTGGATATATCTTTTAAACTCATCCCTGATTATTTATCTACATCTGTATCTTTAGATCCTTTTCTTTAGACTTTGGCATGAAATTACAGTGTCTGGTGAATACACTGATAAACTAAATACTCTTGTGGAGAAATAAGGCAAACCAACACCAAAATGAGCTAGTCAAGGCAAATAATTCAGTCTGTTCATGATTCTTTAGACTTCAAAATAATTTTAAGTATAAATAGTTTAAGACTCTTCTAAAGAGCTACACTCCCACCAGACGTTGCCACAATCTCCACAGTGCTTCTCACACAGCAGTTTGTATGCCCAGATATTTTCCATCCAACATGCTGTCCTCCTTGAAGTCTGGACTACTGCTTAAGCTGTACAGAAGAGGAAAGGAAACCTGGCAATTCATCCTAAAATGGCTAGGTATTGTTAAAAAATACTTACCAGCCATTGTATTAAAAAAGACAAGATGAGGAAAGAGCATTACAAAAGAAGTGCTGAAGAATGAAAGGTGAAAGCTGTGAGAAATGTAATATAGTGAGCCCATTTTACCTTTGGATCTTCCATACCATTGGAAACTGCTCAACACAATTCTGCCTTGATAGTTCAAAATACTTTACATGTCTCTCCTGACACAAGAGCAGCTGCACCAGTTACTGATGAAGGCCATATTGATGGGAATAGTACATGGACTCTTTGTGCTCACTCTATTATCATGGAGTTAAGGCATTTTAAAAACAGAATTACAAGTTATCAAGTAGCCTTTTCCCTTCATAGGAAAGAGAATCTCAAACTTACCAATAAAAACAGTGTCAGAGCATTTAAAGAAATTGTTTTCTACAGAAAGCCCCAAGTTTGAGTAACGATAACTGATGGCAGTTTTCCTGTGATGAATTTTCAAAGTGAAGTGACTGTTTTAAAACCTGTACTGTGCATTCTGTACCTCTTGCTTAACTGATCCTTTCATTGTTGAGGAGGTCTGGATGCCAAGGATGTAACCAACCTCTCTGAAACCTCCTGAGGCAATCACAGACTTTTATTCTGCACTCAGGCTAATTTTGTTTCAGTGCTTGTTGTATCTGATCAGGTCTTAGCATGCGATAGGCAATGAAAGTACTGCAGTTGGAGGGAATTGCATCTCACTTGCAAGACATACTTGATAATGCAAACTTGAATAGTGTCTTGTAAGCAAAAATCTTGTAGTGTCTCGACAAGTCAAAATGAGCACCTTGTCAAAGAGAATTTTTGTTTTGGATCTTCCTTAATCTTCTTTCCTTTTTCTTGGCATTATTAGATACATGCACAAAAGCAGGTGCAAGAGAGATTAGGCTGGAGTCGACACTTGTGCACCAATGTGGTATTATTTCAGATAGTGTTCAAAAGCTGAACAGTAAAGGCTTTCAATAGGAGTGACTTTGTAACATCATAGGCAAATTCCACCAAGTTCATTCTTTGTAGTGGAAAATATAATCGTTGCAAGGGTGCAAAAACTTTTGTGTACATCAAGAGGAAAAAAAAAAAAGAAAATAAACACTTCCTTGCCAGTGTTTTTAGAAATGTAATACCTGTTCTTGCTGGTGTGGACTGAACATTGCTACCCCAATTAGAGTACGGTTGCTACGTGCTGCAGGAAAGTGGAGAAGTGTTTCCCTGCAAGCACTTTAAAGCTACTATTGAATTTCTGTAAGTCCAGAGAAATCTAGTACCTCCAGCCTGTAAAACAAGCTTCTCTATTTGGCCTCATTAATGTTTAGTCTGTTTTTTCTTGGCAAAATTACTTCAGTGACGGTCTCCACCAGATTGACACTAAAGTGTTTTCTTTACTTGCCATCTGTCTGGACTGATTGGAAAAAGTAAAGTGGGGCTTGTTTAGAAAAATATATAAGCAGTTCATTTGGCACAAAGTTTGTTGTAGATGTATGAAAAACAGCTGGGTCCAGCTCAGGAGGTTAAAAAAAATGTTTTATTGCAGAGGGATGACTTTTCATGTACAAGTTCATGCACTAGATGTGTTCTTTCATTTAGCTTGCAAGAAGTGACTAAATAAATTAGCTTGGCATTTAATTAGTTTTATTCATGTTTTACCAGGTGACTTATAATACTAGGTGTGAAGAGGGATCTGATGTTTCAATGCCAGTCAGTTGCAAATACAACATTTGAAAGTAGCAGAATAGAGCCGAAAGCTTCATAAACACTTTCTTCTACCTTAATTCAGCAAAGCACTTGAATACATCAAAGTTTGCTGTTTTACTGGATTGATTCTGGCTTTTTACAGGTTGCTCTGACAGATTTGCATCTTTCTGGCTGTTGGGTTTTTTTTTTTTTTTTTTTTAATATTGAGAAAATTTGGCTAAAGATGGCTTGGAACAGTAATGAAATCCTATGCACATGAATGCTTTCTCTAAAGATGTTGGTATGTGTGCCTATAAGTACATGTATGTGGAGAGAGCATAAGCATGGTCACATGATGCTGTTTTCTCCAGCTGTGTGCATTGCTTGGCTTCACCCTTATTAGTATTCCAAATCCATTATGGCTAGGGGTCAGAATCAGTCTTTAAACTTGCTATGTTTGGCCCAGCCTTTCCCCCCCTCCTCCTTGGAGCCATCCATCATTGTCTTTTGCTATGTTCTTACTCTGAGACTTACTGTCTGCATTTATTGGCTGAGCCTCTGCCATGCTGAAGGTACAGCTGAGCAAAAGCCATTTTTCTACGGTTTCTGAAAAAGAGAAGAAGGCTGACTTCTAATAGCAGAAAAAACAGGAAATAAAAAATTCCTTCTATTTTCTGAGGAACATGAATTCCTGGTGGGAATTGTCTGCTGTGTATATTCTGCTTCTGCTTGATCAAAACTCCCTCATTATTGTTTCTTGTAAAAATTAATCAGTTTTAGGAAGGAAATTATTTTTCAGGCTCTCAGGTAAGAGGGGTCAGACCTCAGTCTTCTATATTTCTGTTTGTGGGGACTTTCTTATTTGTAGTTTAGGATACATAATCATTACAGCAGAATTATAAAAATGAGAATTTATTTCCATCAGGTTAAAATTCTAGTGTTGCATCAGTGCTAAAGGCTAGTCCAATTTCTGCTTCCAGAAACAAAAGAAATGGAGTTATTCCCTGCTGCACTTAAATTTTGCTTTCCCTGTGTGTCATAATCATAGACAACTAACTATAGGTTATAGATAACTCTATAACTCTGAATGTGTTTTGAAATTTCAGACCCTCTGAAATGTCATATTTATGTATAGACTTGTTAACATCTTTAACTGAACTGGGAATATTTTGCACTGTTCTAATGCTTTTCTCTTCTGAAATTCCATTTTTGGCGGCATTACTCATGTTGAGTGGTAATTCCTGACTTAAATATGTATTACTCAGGCCTCATGGATTAGGTCTCATCTATTACAGGACAAGAATTTTCCCTTGGTTGTGCATATTTAACATTGCTAACTTCTTCTAACACATGAAGATTGAAGACTGACTGTGGTCTAGGCAGATAACTTTGGTTTTCCTAATTAGGAAGTATAGCATGGTAAGGTGAAGTTCATCACTCCCCTTCTGATACAGAGACTGGCAGCAAATTATATACCTGGAAATTATTTATGAATAGGTGAATGTTTTCATTCATGAATTCAGATACTCAGCTGTGTTAGACACTATCAGTCAGCAAGCTAGAGATATCTGTATAGGAGTTATTGGCATAGGTTGTACCTGCATCTCCACTGTGGCTGGATTTGCAGGTAGGGTTTTTGCAAATTCTGTTGTTCAAAACCAGATGCAGCTGTTTTGATACTTGCCAATATATTGATTTTTTTTTTTTCTCTTGAGGCTTTGATTAACATATAATTATTTCTGCCATTGTGCTTGTTTTGCAGCATCTGTTCTACATGACATGTTTACTTTTTCTCATCTTGGTCTCTGTGGCGTGTTCCCACTCAGTATTTTTCAAATATTTTTTGCCGGGCTGGATGATTCATGTTTTTGCTGGACTTTATTGGCTCAATTTACTGCTTTTACTACTGTTTGTTTTCAGTTCTAATGTACAGACTTATTCCTCCTTTCTTCATTAAAATTATTACTTTCGGTACATAATGTCTTTACGGATGAGTCTAGATGGAGAGGCTAATTTTCACTGAAATTTCTTGTGTCCATATGGCACTTGATTTGTCTTTGTTATGCTTGTTTTCTGCTGTTGTAGTTCTACTAATGGCAGCGGAAATATATTTATATAAAATTTATATAGTAGTCCTTTAGTACTGATGGCACATATTGCAGCATCTTTTTTGCATGTAGTAGGACCGGGAGGTGTATATAGAAAACTGATGCTAAAAACATAGCATACTGTGAACTGGAATAATTTCAGCAAACTTACTCTGACTTACTAATTTAAAAGATCTTACCACTGTACTTTCATGTTTGTAAATCTAACTAGTTTCATGGAGGCATTTGTAGGAATCTGCACGTCATTCACTCAGTGTTACTGGTCACTGAGCAGTAATAACATTGCTGCCTCTTTACACAAGCTATTGATTGTTTTGTGCATTGATGAACTGATTTTGACTACACATAGGAGTCTGAATTCTTTATAATAAAAAGAATATAATGCAAACACAAACCATACCAAACCAGATAAATACAAGAGGCATGATTGATTAGACTGGTAATCATGTGTGCTTTCATTTCAGAGCAGAGACAAGTGAGTTTCTTCCTACACATAACTTTGAAGAAATAAGTCAGTTTCCCATTGTAAATCTGCCGAAAGGTGATGGACATTCTTGGTGGCTTTTCTCCTTCTAGTATAAATAATTAGGTATAAACATAAACTTATGGGATAATAATATTTTTGACAGATGTAGTGTGGGCAGAGGTGTTACAAGTGTTCTTCATAGTGGGCTGCTAGTGAGTTTCAGGCTGGTCAACAGCAATGTTGAATTAAACTTGAAAGTCCTTTTGGTAAAGAGGGCAATTTTTGCTAAATTTTCACGATAGTTTATGAACTGAACAGAGAAAGATTAGAGATTTTGTCCAGTTCATCCTTATAATTGTGTACTTCTGCAAAATTAAGCCTAGTCTCCTACAGGATGCAGTACAAAAGGTAGTAAAGTAACACAGGAAAAGGAGTCACTGTCATGTGGTTAGGAGACTACTGAGCACGTGGCTCCAACCTACCTCCCATTGTATGGCATTAGATGGTTCAGTAGTGATAGGAAATACCCTGCAGATGGACTCAGATTACATGCACTGTACTGCTTTAACTCACACAAAGGCTGTCAGTAAGGACATGAGGTATGGATTTGCCAGGTTTCCTTATACTGCTCTAATCAAACAAGTGTGGGCTTAGAAAAGATTGGCTGAACCAAGACTATTTTGGAGCTGGGGCAGTCAAGGAAGAATTCTCTTTTCTGAAATACTTTCTCAAGCAAGGAGCATCTCCTTTGGGTGGTAAATTTGCCTTTCTCAGTTCTGGCATAGAGCTCTCAGTTCCTGAAAAACATTTTGGCCCTATGTTCAGCTGTGAAAGACCAGGAACAGGAACTCAAGAAGCAGACTGGAGGCAGTGGATGGTACGGCCCTGTGCCTTTATCTCATAAGGTTCATCTTGGTCAAAACTACTTTCTATTCTAGTTTTTTAGCCCTGGAAAATAGTGAGTGGAGTAATCTCCCTTTGTCTTACAGAAAGTTGTTCTGGTTTTCTTCCCATGTAGCTTTGAAAATCCAGCTGCAATTTCTTGCAGTTCATCTAGATCTCACTGTGTAATTTGTGTCATGACAAAAACCCTGCAGCTGGTTTTGTGTACTGATGCCAACCGAGGTGGCTGGTAGACACCCCGTCTGGAGTGAGTGATAAATGAGCAGGGATGGGTGCTCAGTACAAAATTTACCCTGGGGTTTAGGTTCTGGTGAGGGTTGTGATTGCTGGAACTGTTTAATCTTTAGGGAAACTAAATGTGGCTTCTCATCTCCTCTAAACCAGTCTGTCGGTGTCATACCAACCTAGCACAGTGGTGCTGAAATGTGCACCAGGAGTGATTCCAAATGAGGTACTCCACTCACAGCCCAGCTACCACTTTTATCAGTGCTCCTGTGCTGGATGGAGAGAAAGGAAACAGTCCATTGCATCATTTGCCTGGTTTTCAGTCTCCTGTTTACTTCACATTTAACACTGGAATATTACCACCACCCTACAGACTTTTGACAGACCTTCTTCCATGAATTTAGGAAGTGTTTTGCTTATTCCTTATCAAGTGAGAATGATGATATTTTTAATTCCATAAATATTTGAACTGTATATGTGATGCATGAGCTGATGCTTTTAGGGTGCAAGGCATTTTGAACTTTCTGGTATTCTTATCCCTCAAAATTTTTGCTTGCCCCATGGTTGAAATCTGAGACTCATGAAAAAGACTAAGAGGAAAAAAAAGAAGCCAAATTCCTATAAATACATTTGATAGGGAAACAAAGGCACAGGAGACCACACACTAGTTTGATGTCCAAGGAGAAGCTTCAGATGATCCAACTCATGCTTTAGTTATGAGAAAACACTATCTTCCTCCTCAATTCCTAAGCTGGTTAAAGCTCCTCCTCTGTCCTGGAGTGAGATTTCCACGTACAGAGCTTCTGAGAATCACCTCTCTGGGGATTGCTGTTAACTCCAAAATGTGTTATTTGCACACTGAAGTACTTAACGAAAGAGCTTTTCTTTTTCCAGTTGCAGTCACTGGAGGCTTGATGGTAATAGAGCTGTCTTCTGCTCTCTGCCAAGTTTATTTTCCAAAAGAAATATCTGAATGAGGAAACAATGACTAAAGAGGATATGTGAACTGTCTAGCATACTGTGAAGGTCCAGATATTAAGAAGAGAGAGGACTTTTGGATGGCCGAAGGGTGCATTTTTATGACTAAACTAATCCTTTATGAAATTGAGAAAAAAAAAAAAAAAAGGCTATCAGGAAACACTTTGAGAAGGGATTTGATGAAAGTCTCATAACCCAATTGGTTCCAAGGACAGAAAGCTTTGGGAACAACTCTCCACTGATGTAGGATGCACTTTATAATGAAAGAGGTATTTTCCATCTCCCCACTTTTTTTTTTAACTGATTCTATGTTCAGCATCAAATTCATGTGTTAGTGTCAAGCTTAAAACAATACCTGAAAAATTTGGCATAATTATAAGGCTGTTGGAATAAAGAGGCAAAAAGTGTTTTAAAACTGGGGGTGGTGGGAAGCTCTGAGGGGAGAGCTGAAGAAGGGGCTCAGCCTGTGTTTCACAGCTGTTTTCTCAATGCCATTAACAGGTTGCAAAGGGCAGGGCCTGAGAGCCTTGATTGCCCTCATGAGCCCCACCTGGGGCCTCCCCAAGTGCCCTGAGCTCAGGAGCCCCATTTAAATCCAACGCAGAGTCTTCTTCTCTTTCCACACAGTGCCTCTGCAGTGCCCTGCCTGCTCCATCCTTGTGCTGTTGCCTGTTGCTGGGGCAGGAAACAACTTTTTTGTGAGGAGAACGTTAATGGTGAGTCAGCTTTAGTGCTATTTTCATATCTCACTTGTAATTTCAAACTTTTTGTTTGTTTGTTTTTGTAATTTATCTTGTCAGATCAGTTCATGTCCATACAGCAGAAGTGATCTTTAGGCCAAATCGTTTGAATGCTCGGGAGAAAATGGGATACCTCACAGAGGAGAGAAAGAAACTTGTGTTATCTGCCAAGTTTCAGGCTCAGATGGAGAGTTAAAATGTCATCCAACTGGGCCAAACCACAACCTGTGATAAACTCTGGCCTTTCTTGGAGACTTGCTCTGTTTTGCTTAGTTTGGTATGACATCACCTTGCAGTAGCTTAGAATTAAGCTCTCCTATCTTCTCATTTTCCTCTGTGTAATGCTTATTACACCTTGAGACTTGGTAGTTTTTGTTTTGATTGAACAATGTGCAGAGTGAAAAAGAGCACTCTAAAGAGAAGATGTGAATGTGCTTCCTTGTTCCTTCAAGAGCCTTTCCCCAGTCCTTAGTAGTTTTAACAGCCATCTCCAGGGCCAGTGGCAGTGTTTGAAACCCACACAGGTTGTAATATTTGAAATAGTTTTGCTATAGTGCCTCAAGCTCCACCTGTGTTCTAATTTGGGGATTGAAAGCAGCTGTGAGAGCTGGTCAGGTGTGCTGCAACCCGGGGGGCTGGAGGAGCTTGACTCTTGAGAGCTGCTGTGGAAAAGAGATGCTTTCAAAACTGTGCTGGAACTTGGGCATTGCTTTACAAGGTAGTGGTTTTTCCTGGGTCAAATTACACTAAACACACATCGTACTGTAGGAGACTGTACTGTAAGTCATGTAAGTGTACATAAATGCACACTTTTTCTAACAGCAGTGGCAAAGGTGTTGAACCATTTGTTGGGGTTTTGGTTTGTTATTCACAGATATTGGTTAATTTAATAGTCTTTGCAAGTTGTCAAAGTCAGTTGGAGGTTTCTCAGATTTCCATGAGATTTTCTGTCAACAAAGGTACCAGAACCTGGTCCTTGGCCATTATTTTACAAGGATTAGAGTAATAAAAATGAAAGGAATCCTGTTAATCTGCCTAAACAGTTACTGCAGATATTTGAGTCATGGGGAGTAGAGGTGGATTTATTTGTTGTTTTTGTGAGAGAAATATTTGAGAAAAGGCACTTTTGTATTCTATGCAGCTTATTGCAAATCTTGATTATATAATAATTCTACAGTACCCCAATCAGAAAATGTTGATAGAATATACTGACAATTTCCAGTGGAGAAGTTCACTGGCCACAGGGAGGTAAGAATGACTATTGTAACATGTAAGAGAAAGATTGAGAAATGGAATAAATTAGTGAAAACATGGCCTGGTAATTTTTTTGGGGGAGAGGCAAAGGATTAAGTGCATCATGCAAGGGGGACCACATGCATCTGCAAGCCCCAGGAAATTAATGGAGTCTTACCAGGTCAAGAGCCACCTAGTGCAAATGCATTTGAAGTCTTTGAACACACAAGGCTTTTTTCTGCCATCTTAACTATTTCTTCTATTAGTATCAGCATAACTGGAATTCCTGGTACTATTTGTTCAGTGCTCGTTTCATCCTTTAATAAAAGGATTTGTCTTTCCAAAGATAAACTTATTTTTCCACCCCAAAGAGAAAAGCAAGAATGCTTGACAGCTCCTTTCTTTCTTTCTTTCCTCTACTCACTATGCAGCAAATAATCAATCTTGGCTGAATGACATTTTAGAGAAATTACAGTCGTAAATGTGTCAGTAGTTAAGAGAAGTGTAAAATGCCCCTTGCATTTGCATGGGTGGGAAATCAGAATTTAGTTACATATACATGTGGCTGAAGAAAGCATAGAAATAAAAATGATCTTGTAACAAGAAAGTTACAAGGCAGCTTTTTGAAGAAAATTGCATGAATGGTCCCCACTGTGAAGATTTAAATGGGTAGCTCTCAAATAAATCCTTGAGAAGAGTGAGGGTGCCTAATTCTGGGTGGTGCTGAGAGCCCTTGGTATCAGAGCCCTTCTTAGCAAAGGTTCTCCTTGTGCTCACTTTGACTGCTGCTACAAGATCAGACATCATGTACCAAATATGATTCCTCTTTTGCAGGTTGGTCTGCAACTGTTTTTCTTTTCCTTTCTCCTAATTTTTTTTGTACAATGTATTTACTGTTATTTCAATAGTAATGTAATAACATGCATTGGTCCTTTAAACACAGTTTTATGCTTTTTCCCAGTGGCACCTCGGCAGGCTTTGCAAACAGTGATCAATCAATAACCTTCACAAAGCCCTCTGCATCCCTCTCTTAGTTACACGGTTAGGGAACTGAAGGATAAGGGTGTTGAAAGACTTGGCCAAGGTCACACAAGGAGTTGGTAGCTGACTTTTTTTTTTTTTTTTTTTTTTTTTTTTTTTTTTTTTTAATCTCAGGCTCCTATTTCAGACTTCAGACCACACGTCCTCCACACAAGCATGTTTATATTTCGGGCAGGGTGTAGGGAACAGTCTTGCCGCAGTGACTTTCCAAGTCAGTGACTATTCCTTTATAAATTCTAAGCTTTCCAAAGCCAAATGTCTGAAAAGGAAAAATATGAGGGATACTTCAAGAATGAGAAAGCTGATGTTACAAGGATGTAGATTTCTCACCAAGGGAAACTACTGGTGTGTTCCAACATAATTTGGTTTGCCACCAACCAACAAGCTGGTGATGGTGACACTGACTTGCAGTCTGCCTGTGTGAGATGTTGGTTAATGTTGCTACAACAGGTATTCATTATAAACTACAGTCACCCACAGTTTACTCTGTTTATGCAACCATTTAGTGGTTATTTATTAAAAATAAAATTTATGTATGGTTATTGGATGTGGATTTTGGCAGGGAAGTGACCTTGGCAGAAACATGTCTGGGTCAACACTCAGCTAGCAGTCACTCTTTATGTTGTCATATAAGACCTTGTTAAATAATATTTTGTTTCTATCTTCAATTGCTGTTATATAAGACCAGTAATGAAAGTCTCCCAAAGGATTGGTAAATGGAGTGAGTTTTTCTATACATTTTCTCTATAAAATAAAGAGCTAAGCCAATGAGTGTCAACATTATTGCCTAGTTGAAGTACTTGCTATAAACTCTGATAGTAAATTGTTTACTTTTAGATTTTTGCAGGTTTAAAAGTTCTCTACATTTAAATACAATTTGAATGGCTTTTGGAGAACTAAGGATAATTCACATTCAGAAAGCATTTAACTTTCATTTCAGTGAGACTACTCACGTGCTTAGAGTTAAGTGGGTGGTTGAACTGTTTAATGCTCAGAAAAGTCACCAAAAATAAAGCCAGGGGAAAGTGTGGCTTCAGACAGAAAATCAGTGCCAAAACTGATTGTAGGTGTGGTATTTTAAAAAGACACCTTAATGTCAATGTACAATGTCATTGTGTTTTACTAATTTTCATTTACTTGATGTCATTTCAATATAGCTTCAATTTCACCATGTTTTTCCGTGTTGTGTTTTTTTTTTTTTTTTTTTTTTTTTTTTGGTGAGTTTTGACCCTTTAAAACAAATTTTTGCATGAAAATCAGTGGATAGAAAGCTGCTATAAAGCTAAGAAGGAATGTTGATTCCTGCATGGATTATATTTAAATATACTGGTACAAGTTATTGGTGGCTTGAATATAGAGGAAGGCTAATTGTGAAGTCAGTTCATCATCATCAACATACTCAATAAGGTCTGAGGGGTGCATTTGTGCTCCTAGAGACAGAGGCATTACATGGACAGAAAGAAATGGCTTATCAGCTCATGGACTGCTGAAAGTAGGGGTGATGGAGAGACCTCCTGTTCCTTGTGGCTGTTGGCTGTGATCACAGGACAGGGACAGCAGAGCTGCAGCCATGTAGCTGCACTGCGTGGCTGCAAGGACTCTGGGGAGCACCTAGAAAGGTTCCTCATATACCTAAGGGTTTGGGCAGTTGATAATGTGAAGAACAGACAAGAAAGGGGTCTCTGCCACTGCTAGCTACTCTGACAAATGAGGGTAAATTCTACCTCAAGCGTTTTCCAATACCGGGGGGTATCTTCCTCTGGGGCACACCTGATGCTGTCTCTCTTCACTGAAGCAAATAAGTAGTTTGTTTCTCAAGTCAGGAAAACCTGCCACAGAGCTTTGGTTGTCAGGGGAATGCATAGCAAACCTGCCTTTGGCTTCCAGAACAAAAGGAGTGCAGTCCCTCGTTGTCAGGGGAAAACAAATAAATCAAGAAACGGGCTGATCTGTTTACCCATTGCTTTTCCTATCTCACATTGTTTTCCCCGCTGTTCCTTGCCCCTGGCCACTTCCTCAGGCTCTCCCCCACTGGTTCCTGTACCCCAACTCTGCCCACGTACTGCTCCTGGGCAAACCACCTGTGCCTGCATCAGGAGGTCTCTCTGCCTCTGGGCATCGCTGGGACAAGATGTAACTATTAAAAGATCTTAAAACCTTATAGGGAGACCCTTCTCTCCTCCTTCACCATCTCTGGTTGTAAGGCTGATAGCTAGCCAGAGCAAAACCGCGGAGCCATCCGAAATGGGCTATGGGATTAGAGACAGGGTCACACTGCCCTAAGCAGATCTGCTGAGCTCTCAGGAAAGCTGCAGCTTGCTAAACTAAACCTAGCATTACAACAAAGAAAAACCTCAGGTTCTTGCTTTGGGGTAAAAAAAGACAAAGAAGCTCTCTTTGCTCTGGGCTGGCTGTAGTAGTCACCATTTGAAAAAGCTAGACTTCGCCCACACCTACCACATGGCAAGAATTATTTTCCCTGTGCTCACAGGGATATCTCTGCCTACCAGGTGGGAAAAGTGGCTACACGGTGACGTCTGAATTGTGACCAACACTGCTGTGTATGCCTCAGCTCAGCACAAGCTGTGGCCCTTTCTGATTGTTTGGTGTTAGGAGGCCAGTGCAGATTCAGTTTCTCCCTCCTAGGGGGAAAAAACATAGGAAAGAAGGCAAGGCTGTTTTAATCAGTTTTCTTTTGAGAGAGACTATAACTGGCTTTTCCAGGACTCTATTTTTTAGACAATAGACCTCACCTACCTGAGTGGGCTAGTTTCTATTATAAATTTGCTCTATCTCCTGTCTTTGAGCTGAGATCTTCTTTCTCATTGCTGAACTGGGCTCATATGGCAAACAGAACAGTTTATGTAGTCCTAACAGAGTGACGGTTTTCAAAAATGACTTTTGCTTCCTGGCCACTCAGCACTCCCCAGGAGGTGCTGCTTCTGAGTCCCTGCTCAGGGCTCTCCCATGATGCTGCTGATGTGGGCACTGTAGAAGGAGGATCTGGATGCCTCGCCTCAAGCTGTTGTAGCACCTGGCTGTGTGTGTGCTGAAAGCACTGTTAAGTGTGGCATTTAATCTCTCCACAGTGGCAGCACATCTACTCCAACCCCATCTTTTCTCTTTGCGGTGGAGAGGCATCTATGTCCCTCAGAGCAACTGTACTGGGGTGTGTTTTTGAGTGGTTCAGTATGTGAGAAGGACTCCAGATCATTTCTTTTGCTTTCCCTAGCACAGCATTTTTGTGAGAATCCGTAGTACTTCCAGTCACTCTGTGAGAATCTCTTGGGAAAATCTTTCAGCATTGTAATGGAAAGGAATCATTAATATCTGTAAAGGATATAATGCAGTGAAGAGAAAGTCTTTGATAACTTTGAGAGCTGGAATTTGAAGCCTTTCAGAAAGCTCTTGCAAAATTGCAATTACTTTTGCATTTATAGCTGTTCTTTTGTGATGTGTTCTCTCTGTACCTCATACAATGTTGTACAGGATGTTTCTTATATTTAAGGAGAGAACTATATGCCATGCTATGAATAGATTGGTGAAATGGCCTTTATCCACAGGCCACCAGGAGCCATCATGTGAGCACTGCTCTTCACAGCAAAACAAGGCATGCGGTTAGGAGTTAGAATCCAGAGCCACACTTCTCATTTGTTTAGCTTCCAGGGATCCTAAAGATCTAATATGAGATCTAATATATCAAACTAAATGGGGGGGAAGATATAACAGTAAAGGGGTCATTTCATATGAGTAGAGGCATTGTTTCTACTACACAAGCATGGCTCTATTTTTGGTGTCTGGGTGTTTATCTACCAGAGCCTAAACATGCACTTCTCCCACCCTTCCACAGCCTTTTTTTCTCTACTGTAGAACAACTTAGAAGCTGAGTAAGCTGTATCCTGGAAAAACACATTGCAGGAAATGGTATTTACCCTTTGATCTTTAGATCCTTCCTCTGTTGTGATATACAGTAACTTGTTTTGCCTTTGCTCAGTGAACAGGCTTTCTCCATTTAGATTTATGGCAATGGCTCATTGCTGTTAGAGGAGGCTTTACTGCCTTTCATAAAATAAGGGAAGAAAGGCCATGTTTTCCACTTATCTTACAACTTTCCATACTGTCTGGAGACTAAGGAATTTTGAGTTATATATTTTTTTGATTGCAAGGTATTCATTGCACTGGATTGGCTGCTACTGTCCTGACTTTAAAGTGTCACTCCATGCACAGCCCCATTAAACTCAAAAGAACCCTTTGTAAAGTAAGTTGGCCAAATCAAAATAAAAGTTTGCAGCACTTATCCCATAATAGAGTGTTTATATACCCAGTTAAATGCTTGGAGAGCAATGTACTGACCACTGAGTCTGCATATTCACCTCCAGATGCATTGCACTGAATTCTTTGTATTGATATAGCCTGAGATGCTATTCAGTATCAACAAGGTGATCAGAATCTGGACTGCATATATTACTCCATGATGATAAAGGGGAAAAGCTGAAACTAGTGTGGGGAGTTGATACATGCCTCTAGCACAAGCTTGAAGCCTTTCTATTTAACTGTAAGAAAGAGAGGACCACTTCCCATTTCTCTATGTACATTCTACTGAATCATTGCGGGATGCTGACAGGATAGGATTTGCTTTCTCTGCCTTTGCTCTGTGTTTCTTTAACTCCACTTGTCTTTTATGTTGGAGCAATGCACTGATTGAGTTACAACCTCAGTCGTCTCCTGGCAGGGTCCAAATTCTATCCCAAACTGCCTCTATTACCTTGGAAATGCCAGGTCAGCATGCTGAGGTACTTGACTGCCAATTGGCAGTGGCTTTATGGACACCAAAACTGTCTCACTATAATGAATATCCTATGGGTTAGTGTTTGAAATAGGTATGTGGGAACACCTCCCAGGCATTCAAGGGAGAAGGACCTTCAACAGTAGAGAGGGAATTGATAGGGGAAGCATAATTTGCTTTCAATTCTTTTTCAACTCTTACTAACAACTTAAAATTAACAGAAAAGTAAAATTCCAGGGTGGAAAATTGCAGAAGGAGAAATCCAGAGATTTTGAGTGAAGTTTGTGGAAAAGTTGTATGACTTTCATCTGTATACAGTTAAAAGCCTTTGTATCCCTTATATTTAAGGACTTTTATACACTTTTAGCATGGTATTGTTTTTGGAATTTAAAGGTTATAATAATAAAGGGAAGACTGACAAGATGTAGAGGTAGATTTTTTTGCCCAAACCAACTCTGTTATAAAAGCTGTAGGCAAGCATATGTTTGAGACTTTCCTACTGGTTTACTATTTTATAATGCCACTTAAAAATACTATGGATAAAATTTTATTTCTGATCCACAATTCAAGTAACAAATCAGTAAAAATGTCTCTTTCCATAATTTTCCGTGTTTTGATTGCTTTATGTGCTAGCCCTGATGATCTTTAATCTCCAAGATCTACAGTCATGCAACTTCTCTCTTTTTTAATAATTTACACTTGAATTTTTCTAAGGAAAAAAGGCTCTTTATACAGCTGTATGCTTTCATGAGGAATTAATGACTTGATAAACATTAGACTGTTATTGTTTATGCAAATGCAGTCAGCTCCTTGAAAAGAAGGCCAGGTCGCATAGTGTGTGCATGATTTAGTGCAAGAAAGGGAAAATATTTTTTTTTGTAGGAAAACAAAGAGTAGGATCCACAGCATAAACACCAGTAATTTCATACATGGAAAAATTCTCCTCTCTTAGAGAACTCCCTGCTCCTCAATCACAGTTCTCTTTTCTATTGGCAATGAATGGCAAAGAACCAAGTCCACGTAGTTGAGGGCAGCTTTCTGTAGCTGTTCATGGGTCTCTAATCAATTAACAAATTATGTCTATTAAAAGATACTGAAATAACAGTAAAGGCTAACAGAAATGGTCATGCCTTGGCTACTGAAGTTACTTTTGTTTTCAAAGACTATGCTTGGTAGTCAACATTTGTTTTGTGTAGGGATCTTGAGAAGGCAAGGAAAGAAGAGCTTTAGCCGTGAGGCAGTAAAGCACTTAATGTGCAATGATTTTGTTGATTGCCTGTGGAGTAGTAACAGAGCCTTTTTTTTTTCTCCTAAGAGTTCAGGAGGTGATCCTGAAATTCACATTTTCAGGAATGTCTTTATGAGGAGGCCTGATAGAAACAAAATTACAGCCAAGAATTGTAAATGTATTCCTTAAGGTTGTTTGTGAAAGCCTCCACCAGGCCCCCAGTTTTTGGTATAGGTTTTATTTATGTGGGTTGCTGTTTGGGGACATGGTGTGCAGCGTTCTGTGCCCTACAAATTGCTACTTCTTGCCAAGTTTCAAATGTTGCCGTTTTAGCTCAAAGTGCTTAAGCCTTTGGGCGGCACGGGTGTACATTTTAACATTTTGCACCCAGTAGTTAACATACACCTAGGAAAGGGCTGACTGCAGGCTCCTGAAGGCTGCATAGGGTGCATTGCCCCAGGAATGGAATTTTGTCTAAGGGTCAAAACCTGTCAGTTCTGTCAGACCCTGTGGAACTAGGGGAGAGCCACTGTCTGGCAAGCAGCTGAAGCAATAGGAATATAGGGGTAGGTGCCTATAGAATCCCTCAGCCTGGTTTACTGCTGCAACATCTCCCAGGGCAGCAGCAGGAGGGTGAAGATGGAAGCAGGCACAGAGCAGTAGCATCAGCAGCATCTTTGCTTCTTATCACACAGGGTTGTTTTCTGCTGTTATTGTGACTTTGCCAGCCTCAGGAAGCCACTGTCTACTTTGTGGCTACAGCTGGTGTTAGGAGATGCTGCCATCTCAATCTGGGATTTATAGTTTTATAGAGCCAGAACTGGGGTTATCCCAGAATGGGTTGGGTTGGAAGGGATCATAGCAGGTCACCAGGTCCAACCTGCTCAAGCAGGGCTATCCTAGAGCTCATGGCACAGGCTTGCATCCAGACATTCTGGAATTTCTCCAGTGAGGGAGACTCTACACTTTCTCTGGGCAATCTATTCCAGTGCTTGGTCCTCTATTCCTCTTTACCCAAACCTTGCAATGGTAATTATCCCATAATAAGCTGAGTTACTAAATGATTCTAGCATCAGTTATTGTAGTAAGTAGTGGGCCTAACTGGAGTGAATAATTCAGGTGTATATTATAGGAATGGAATATGTTGGTCTGCAGTCTTGTACCAGCAAAATTTATATTTGACCTAGAACAGGTTGTCAGGAGTTGACTCTAAGATGTAACACAAAGTTCACACCAACTGAAAGTTTGGTAATGACTTCAGTGGTCAGTAGGTCTTGAAAAAGAGATCCGTATCTTCTTCCACTGGTGCCAATGACAGAATTTCTATTGTGTTGGAGAAAGCCAGAGTGGTCGTCCAGCATGAATAATACTTAAGCAATAGGGACATTTGCATCACCTTTTTTTTTTTGGCTGTGTGAGAGTAAAGCTTCTTCAGATGATTCCACTTATTGTTGTCATCATCTTCCACTTTGAAAATAAGCAACATAAGAAACAACTTGAAGTATCAAATATACATAGAACAGGTTTTTCCCAAGAAAGCAGCCTGAAGTCCTGATTATGGACATGATTGAAGGGCAGTATGGTTGAAAAGTCAAACTTATAATTTTGAGAGGTGAAGGGTCCCAGGGCATATGATTTTACTTTATTTAGTCATAGTCATGGTTGGCAATGTTGGTAACTGGCATAGATCTATGTTCTTTACAGAAGATTTCATGTCAGAGTGTGGGATCAAGCTCCATACAATGATGCAGAATGCTGAACTTTTGACTAATTTGACAAATCTGAATCTAATAAATATGTTAATGGGTAGGAATTGATACAGAGGAATACACAATTTTATATATGGCCATTTTGATTTAAAAGATCACAGAGTAGAGCAGCTTGCACTAGACAGCTACAGGGGAATTTTTGAGTGTTTTCTGCTTGTCATATTGAATCACATGTAGTGTTTTATAGTGTAGTCCCTGTTTAGGCCTCCTTACCCAGAATAATATTTTACCGAAGTTAAATATTCGGTAGTAGATGTATATCTAACAATAAATAATCACCAACAGCCTGAAGTATTTGCTGAGGTATAGCTGTGAAATGTCAACAAGATGTTGTAAGTGCACTTGCCAGAAATTATGCATGGGAAGTCTCTTAAATCCTGGCTTTGAAGGTGGGATTTGATTAAAAAAAAAAGAAGCACAAGCAAAAAAGCCCTACCTCTCATGATTTTTGTTTTCTATGTGCTTTTTACATTTTCACACATATGCTCCATAAATAATATAAGGTTTGAGGCTGTGCTTCCATTATATCAAAGCTGGGCACCTAAAATGCATCCTACTGACCTGTGTTTCTTAAACTCAGCATATTTGTGGCTGGATTCCACCAATTTTAGCTGAGGTGCCAGAAGATGTCCAGTCACAGCAGGACTGAGTTTAGCACTGGAGAATTTTCCTGGCCTCCTGGCCACTCATTAATTTACTCTGGGCAGCCCGCACTGACATATTTCTGCTGCTCTCCTTGATCATTCACAGTAAGATATTGCTGTGATAGCCTGCACTGCAATGATGCCGTTGTAAGGACATAAACGTAAGAATAGTTACAGAGTTTCAGACTAAAGATTCACCTTGCCTACTTATTTTCTGCGGCAGTGACCAGAAGTGGATGCCTAAAGAATTTACAGAAAGGGAAAGTACATGGGAATACTTTGTCTAAACACTCTTGACAGCTTTTCAATAGTTTGCAGCTCAGAGACTGTCAAAGTGGAGATGGCTTCTACTATTTATAGTTACCTTTTGGGGTTTCTCTTTCATTAAGTTGTGCAGTCTCTCCTCAAACTTACATAAGCTTTGGTATCTGCTGCATCCTTTGTCAGGGTCCTCACATTTTGGGCCCTCATGAGTCTAACCCACGACTAATATTTCTTTGGATGGAAAAACTGGGTATGGAGTCAATTCATGCTTAGTATTGCTTCCTACATTTTTGGTGTCCTCAATTATGATTTATTTGCACGTTAATTATAGCTGTTATCAATTAATGATGTTCAAATGCATTTGATACATTCAGAAACATGTGCTCTGTTTTTTCTTCCTGTTCAAGTACATCCTGTTGGCCAATGGCAGCAAGGAAATTAAATAGAAAACAAATGCAACTTGACTTGCTTAGGCATTATTTAGTTTCTTGATACATGATGGCCAGAGCCTTTTCACTTTTCTGTTTAGGAGGGAAATTTTGGTTAATACTTTAAATGACAATTCAAAAAAAGAGAAATATTTGTAACTGCTGAATGAAAGCATCTGAATTTCTGTCTGGTAGTAGTTGGAATGATGCAATGGGAGAAAGGAGAGTTTGTGGCTAAGCACAGCTCAAATAAACTTGAGCAAGCTGAATTTTTTTTTCACCTCAGAAAGTGAGTGAGGACTGTTATTCTGGTTGTAAATCATGGGAGAAAGCCAAGAAACCTATTGCTGCTGTCAAAACCAATTGTGTGTGTTATGGTGGCCAGTGTATTGGCAAAGTAAATATATTTACACATATAATGGAGAATATGATTGTGAGTCAGCATCAGGAGAACTATGTCAAGAATTTCTCAGCACAACTTTTTATTCAGTACTTTTGTGTTGGTGTTTGACAGTTTTTCATTAGTCTGGCTCCACTTTATTTTTTGCATGCCTAACATTATGATTGTAGCTGTAATCAGTGTGAAAAGTATCCAATAATCAATAACCAAATAGCAGTTCTGTGCTTCTGATGAAAAAAGCTGTGATCAAAATGTGCACAGGCCAGTTTCTTTTTTGCATTCACAGGGTTTGTTCCTGACTGTCTCTCAAACCTGTTGAGGTATCAGAGCACAGAATTCCACCAGCACACATGAAGCTGTCCTGGAGAGTAAACACTTTTATAACTTTGTAAATCTGATGAAAGGAAATGGGTTGTGTCCCACATCAATGTCTTTTTCATTTTTAATTCCAGAATGAATGTGTACATGTAAAAAGCAAGTAGAAGAATGTTCCCTAGGTTTTATAGTGCAACTATTAGCTCATATCTCGCTAAGCATTGGAGTGTAGAATCATGGAATGATTTGTGTTGGAAGGAGCCTTAAAGACCACCTGGCTTCAATCCTCCTGCCATGGACAGGGACCTTTCACAAGGACAGGTTGCTCAAAGTCCCATCCAACCCAGCCTTGGATATGTGTCAATAGTGAGGTGGTATAAAAGGATTTCTGGGGTCTATTTGAATTTCTCATTCCTGATATATTTTCTATGAGCAATTCACTCATGAGTAATCGTGAGAGTCTTCTAAGACTTCAAGAGAATTTCTATATGCTGATGAGCTCAAAATTACTGCTCTGATGGGATGGTCTAGGTTGCTTTCCTGCTACTGGATGCCTTTTTTTATCCTATTCCCTGATGAGTTGTTTCGTGGTGAGCTGTGTAGAAGGGTTGCAGCAGATTCTGGGATGCAAAGTGTAGTGAAAGGGAAGATATTTTTGCAGTGGCTGCATGGCATGTTTGACTGTGTGCCCAAAGCTTGGCTGGTTCTGTGGGCTTGAGCTATGAACTCCATAGGAAATGAAAGCTAGGGGGGGAAACAAACATCATCAAAAATGTTGTATATTGAGTGAAGAACAATGGTAACTGGCTTATCTGTCATATCACAGCACTAAATATTTTGAATGTCATCTGACTAAGTCTTGTAGAGTACTGAGCATTATGAATTCTGAAGGTATTTTTTTCTGCAATATCAGAAGTACAAAGGTCAACTTGAGTGCACATCAACATGAATGTGTAGTGAGAGGCATAACATGAGCTAAACACTTAAATATGCAAATTGCTAAGGGTGAGCTCAGTTTGATGTACTGTTTGCCAGATGCAGTTTAGGTTGACAGGATGGCTCCTTGGGTGGTGTGAGATCATGGTTGAGATTTTCCCCTTTATTCCCTTAGGCTTGGGAAAGGGCAAGGGGCCACAATAAAGGGGACACCTGAAGTCTGATTAGGGAAGGATTTTTCTAGTACCAGCAGTGTGAAATGGCTGTTTAAACATTCATAGGACAGCTTCATAGGAGACATTGAAGCATTCCCCTGAAAGATGTAGATTCAAATCTATTCAGGCAGTAGAGGTTGTTCCACAGATGGGTTCAAGACTCTGACTAATGTGCAGCCTCATGAGAAAGTTGGGGGAAGTAACAATATCATGGCAATATGGCCAGATTATCCAAAAACTTGCTAAAAAATAAATTCTCAAAAGTCTGTCCCTATATATATATAGATGATGTCTCTAAGACTAATTTCTATTTTACTTGAGTATTCAGCTTGCAACACTTAAATACCCTAATAAGTAAATGGATAAAAATAAAATCTTAAAAAAATGAATTCAATTCAAATTCCCACCATTCTCTTTCCTCTGCTATGTGTCAAAGGAGGTCTCTGTTTGAAAGGCGAATATCAATCAGGGAGCAGAAGAAATATTAGCTTCCTTTTCTGCTTTGTTTTTGAGTGCTGGAAGGAATTGCCTTCCAAGGTGCAGCATACAGACATGGTAGAGATGACTGTTCTCAGGGATTCAGTGTAATACAGAATATATATAAACAGGTGATACATAACACACTGTGGATGGGTTGGTATTGCACTTGTGGACTATGCCTTGCTTAAATGATGGAAGATGCTCCATTAGACTGGCAAACAGACTAACAAGGTTTTTTTTTTTAAGTATAGTGAGAACATCTATAATTGAAACTTTTCTCCCATCCCTATGCAGCCACTATATCACAGTAGCCTCTGTGTAGGTCGCTAAAGAAAGTAGTATATACAAATGTGTTTAATAAAATCTTTGTTGGCTCACAGACACGGTGCCAGAACAGTTGCTGCAGATGTATTAGGTGACTGAAGCCATAGTTCATTTACCATATTATGTCCCTTCACTTCTCTGTGTGGCCTTGGAAATGAGACCACTCCATTTCGAGGGATGCCCTTGGTAAATTCTTCACTTATTCTGTTTCTACATATTCACTCAGATCTATTATAAGAGGGAATTGAAAGTAATGTAGACATTTAAGAAATGAAACATAACATGGAATTTACTGATTAGGCCTCTGTAATTACAGCTTATGCAGGAAGAAGCACTCTCAGGAGATTCCTGCAGACAAGCAGCAGGAATGATGGTGCCTTTCTACTGCAGTGCTGAAATGTGGCTTTTTCCAGATGCTTCTAGGTTTCAGATAAAGAATCTGGAGGCTGCTTGTACCACCTGCACTGGCTGCTGCGAGGCAGCTCTAAGGGCCTCCTATCATCTCTCTTGTCTGTTAGCAACTCTTTCCATTGCTGCAGTTTCCAAAGCTCCCTGCCTTAGGCAGGGGCCCTGCTCTCATGGTGTGTAGCAGGCAGCAGTTTGGCATTTACCAAGGGACTGTTTGGTCCCATGACTTTACATGCGGTTGGTCTTGGTTTTTACCACTTTGACATAAGAATGACTCAGGTGAATTTAAAACAGGTGAATCAATGCCCATGTTTAGACCAGATAATGTACAACTTCAATAGAAAATTAATGCCCTCATTACTCTGAAGTGTGGTGTGCCAATCTCACCCGGAGGAAATGTCTTTAGTCAGTTTTTTCCTGTCTTTAACTGAAATCTGTGTAAAATTATAGGGTGAAATGAAATCAAAGGTGAAATCCTGCTGCTTTGTGTTAATTTTTCCAGGGGTACATCAGCTGTGAAACCAATGGGGACTTACACTGTAATGGAGACCTGCCTGCCAGTGAGTAGGGGCTTCTCTGCTTAACCTCCTGATGGGGAGGAAGAGAGGGGGATAATGGAGAATCCAAAGTCGTTATACCATCACATAGATCTTAGAAGAGGTCTTGAATAATTTTTTAAAATTTCCATAATGAATTTTTTGCTGTTAGGTTATCTGTTGTTGTGATAAATCACATTTTGCTGCTTACTGGACTAAGGGTGCTAAGGATCCAAAAGTGGAAAATGCAAGAGTATTCCAGAATGTTTTTTGCTTGTGCTTAATCTCTAGTTTTGATCTTTCTGACAAAGTTGTGACATTTGAAATATAAAAAGAGTAATTTTGTTTGGGGGTGTTATCAGATTCCTTTTCATCTTTCCCTGTATAATAATTCTCTCCAAGGATCCTTTTTCCCATAATTTTTTGAGACTTCTTTAATTTGACAGAGACATGCAACTCTAGAGCCACACTATCCATATCACAGCTGCTAGCTAAATCTTCCCTTCCCCCCATTACCTAATGAACATTTTTTGTATTCTGCCATCACAAAATCAATTACACTTTTGCTGTTGCTTTGCAAGAAAAGATTTAATTTGTGAACTGGTCTTCCACTGAACCAAAGAGAAAACAGCTGGGCTTATTTCATTTGGAATCACCTGGCATATTGGGGGCAGTGGGCTTTAGCTTTTCACCTGTAAATGCTGTTTGACTTGCAGTAGTTTGCAGAAGCTGGAAGCCTTGTCCAAAATCAGTGCTCATGCAGCAGTAATTAGACCATCCAGCTGTTCTTTAGCTGTGATTTTTTTTTTTTCCCCTCCCCCATCCTTCCAGGAAATTGAGAATTCATGTTGTAAAGGCTTGAATTTGCAAGCTTGAGTCTTTAACTAAAATGGTTGGAGTATATTTAGTTATTGGTATGATCAATGTGGTGTTTTGTTCTAATTTTTTGACTATTAGAGACAGCCAGTTTACTTAGCCATGTGCTTGTGTTAGGCCTTGAAGCTGGAGTAGAGCTGTGTAACAGTGTTAGTTCCTTTGCTCCTGATTTCCCAGCAGCTTTTCTGATGAGGAAGAAAAGTAGTGGCATACAGAACTTTTGTGCTGCTGCTGATGCCTGTCTCTGCCCAGGTGTTATTTGTGGAAAGTAAGAATAAAACCCCTTCTGAGCATGACTAGCATCTTCAGCTTCTGTTAAGAATGACTTTTCAGTTGTCTGAAAGGAAGGATGAATTAGGCTACAAAGGAAGTTTCCAGTGATGTAGATGTTAAATATAATCCCTCCATCTTTATGAACATCTTCATATGTCCATTTAATTAAGCTAGATCCATTCCTGTGAACAGATTGTATTGGATGTGGATCTGGTTGTGAGGAGATGGCAGATGAAGAAAGACTGCTGTGACAGGTGCCTGAGGTGTAATGTGTGAGGAGGCATATGCTGCTTCTGACATGGATCTGTTCTCACCTTCTCACCTGTTTGGATTCCCTGCGTGTGCTAATGGGAGTGGAATCAATGAAAGTTTAATTGTTTATGCCTTATGGAGATTAGTGGATACAGTTGGTGAGGGAACCTTGCTTTGCAACACTGATGCACTGGAAATATGAGGGGTTTTGTCCGTGATGACTCCACTCTTCTGGAATCAGAAAAATTGATCAGATGGAAAGGAAACTCTGGCTGTTTGCAGCTTATTTTAATTAAACTTTCTGCATACCCGTGCTGTGAAGGAAAGTAGAAATTTTTGAATTAATTTTGAACTTCAATTTCTTTTTTCTTGAGGAATATAGACTTGAGAGTTGTCATTCAGCGCCTAGGTACATGGCATTTCAGCTGTAGTGCAGTCCTCTCTAGATCCAGTTGCTCTTTTCTGTTCTGTTTCTTTTATTTTTTTCTTTTGTGTAGGTTCCAGGTATTTCTCTTCTTATACTTCTGTGCAATATCAGGCTGGTCCAGCAGTACCCTGGCTCTATTCCAGGGTACTTAACACTTATTCCAGCGTTTTAAAGCACAATAATTTGCCCTTGAAAAATGCAATTTTTAAGTATCTCTTCTGTCTCAAACAGCCTTCTGCTTTACATGATTGCTGAAAAGTAACATCAGTCTGCAGCATTTCCACTACACATACAGCAGCACAGAAATCTATTTGCTTTTGTAGTGGTTCCTGCCCCTCTTATTTGTTGCCAGAAATAGATCAAAAGGTGTTGGGCCATCTGATGCTCACTGTGTATCGCAGACCATGTATCTGGCCTTTTCTTTTAAACTACCAGTCCAAAATATTTGTTCTTCAGTGCTAATTGTCCACATTCATTGTAGTTTACTCATGGCTTTTTGGTTAAATTACTTCAGTGAGTTCTACTACCAGGGTTGAGACTTTTGCTTACTACTCAGCTTCGTAGAGGTTCAAGGGAGGTGAGGTAGCTGACAGTGAGATGAAGTAGTGCAATTAGATGTGGTATTTTGGACTTGAAATCATTCCTAGCGATTATGATCAAAACCCAATGCCCCTCTTTTTTGGTTTGTCCCAGAAATTAATTTAGAGCAGGATAATCTTACAGACTAGAATTTTGGCAAACTTCTAATATATGTTTGAATGTAAAACATGAATAAAGAACTCTAAGAGAAGAGAAATCTGTGGAATCCACACTTATAATTGAAGGACAAGTTAAGGAATAGTCTATGAAAATTAAATTAAAACTTAAGTAGAAGAAGCCTTCAAAAATAAATTGAAAATTTTAAGTGCATTGAAACAGTTTAATGGAAGAAAACCAAAAAAGTATTTTGCATTTCAAATGCCAATAAAATGAAAATTCTCTTCATGGAAGCTCAGAGGGCTCTAAGATAGGACTTAGGGTACCATGCATGCCATACTATTAAAATGAAAACATTGCTGATCACACATCAATCAAGCCATTTTAATACACCTGACTATTACCAGACTGGAGGTAGAGGGAATGTGAAATTAACTTTGAAATATACAGCCCGATGAACCCAAATTCCTGGTGTTCCTGTGGATGAAAAGCTATTAGACAGTGCTAGTGCAGTGTTCATGTCTATCCACTAAAATTTGATGTTATTCCTGGAAAGGGAGATATTGGAATAGATCTGAATGCCAACAAGCCAGCGATTTTGGCACTCTGATTTAATTCCTAGAAGTACTCAGCTTTGGAACTTTTACTGGACTCTTTCTCATACCCATGTTTCTCCTCCCCTTTCTGGTGGCAGGGCTACAGAAGCTGAAAACTCTCTCCTTTGTGATTCCCAATACTGTCAGCTTTTGGGAATGAGGGGTGAATCCCAGTTCAATCATTTCACTTGACTCCAGTGCAAATGGGCAGGGATTTGTCTGGGGTTTGGCTGTGTCTCTACTAACAGTTGTAATCTTTAGCTACATAAAGTGTCTACAGTTCTTTAGTCAGAACCTTCATGCTTTCTGTAGGTTACCACAGAAATTAAACTGTATTCAAGTTGAAAATATCATCGTAGGCTTTGGAGATCTTTCCTTCAAGTCCTTTCTTTGGGTTTGGCTCTAGTGCTGCTGAGGGATGAGTACAAGTGAGCATCTTTGTGTGCAACATGCTCCCAGCACCCTTGTGTTGTGTGCTGGGCACAGCCAGCAGCAGCTCTGGGACTGCCTGTCTGGCCATGGTTTGGTTGCCATGTAGGCTCAGATGTGTGCCATTGTCACGGGCAGCTCTACATGTGCCTGCTCAGTGTGGGCAATCCAAGTCTACCTTGGCAGTCAAGGGAGCTGGGGCTGTTGTGGCTGCTTCTGGTATTGTTCCCCTCTTCCTTAGTGGAGAGGTTTGATCTGCTTCATTAGAATTCTGGAAGATGTCCTGACTGCCCTTTCTACTTCAGTTGCAAATTTTCCCTTTCCTACTAAAAAGTTAACTCAGACTATTTTTATTTGTAAAGTTATGATTTGTCAGCCAGGCCTTTTGGCTTTTGTGAAAGGCTGTGTCTGGGATATCAGCAGGCATATCTTTTATGACTTCAGATCATCGTACATACTAGGTTAAAGGTGTTGAAGTATTTCTGTAAGGAGTGGATAAAAATGCCTCTGAACTGCTTTTGTTTCACTCATTCTGTGTCACTAGAGAAGGATTTTGCTTTTGTGTTTGTGACTCAATTGCTGCCTTGGGAGCCTTAGTTCAGTGCACAGCACCTCTCTAGAGACCTTCAGAGGTGGTAAAATGTAGTGAGTTGTGGTGAGTGTTGGTCATCTACCAGAGCAGACTGAATTGGAAAGCCTACCAAAAAAGCATTGAGTGGTGTCCATGCTAGGAAACCTGTAAGGACTAGAAAAAAGGGATTTTTCTGCTGGGAAATGCAACATTTATCAGGTATTCGAAAGATAAGGATAAAGGATATTTTTAGTGGATGAGCAACTAGAATTCAGATGCTAGATGCTGTCCCATAGGGAAAGGTGTTTTATCTTCAGTCTTAGAGTAACAAAATATAAGCTATTTGCTACCAACAATAACGAAGGAAAAGAATCATGTTTAGGCTTATTCTGCTTTTTTTTGAAAAGCAGGGGTTGGTGAATTGTGCCTCCCAGTGACCCCTTAGTCAAGGGACTGGAATCTGTCTGCACTGCCCCCCCGGTCTTACACTCCAGCCATGGAAAGGAGATATTTAATTATACATGGGATTTTAAAAAATCTGGCACTGAGTGGCTTTGAAATGTTGCCAATAATGACATTCCTAAATGATATTCTTACTGCTTCAGAGAGAATGAGTACTGGACTGCCAGCAGACACCTTTCATTTCTCCGTGACTGGCAGAAGCTGTTTTAAATAGGTAGAATGTAGTCAGAAATCAGTGTGCTGCATCTAAAATGCTTTTTTGACCTGAATAGCATTCTGTTGGTAAACAACAAAACATTGTCTGTATCTGGAATTGCCTGTGGCACTTCAAGTAGCCATAACCTTGCTTCTGTTGGTATCTGTTGTGCATCCCCCAGGTCCTGGGAGTGCACTTCTCTTTGGGGGTGGTGGTACAGTAGGATTCTTCTAGTGAGTAGCTCTCCAGGCACAGAGGAGCAAATGCAAGCAGGATTTTGGTACCTAATACAGAGGGAAGGTGTCTTGTGTGAGCAAGTTTCTTGAATTCTCCCCTGTTCAGCTGCACCGTCATGGTTGGTATGGTCTATTCTATCCTGAAATCTCTTTTCCACAGAAGAAATCCTCTGGTATTCCACTAATGTTGTTTCTGAAGTCATGCCCATCAGTTTTATAGAATTACAGCTTTAGTTTCATACTGGGTGAATTTTTTGGTTTTTTGCTTAATGTGTTCATTAGAAAAATCAGTGTTGGTTCACATGAAGTTATCTTTAGACTGTTCTGATGCGGGAAGTGGTTTCAATTGAACAAAAGCAAGTCAGGACTGGAGTGCTGATTAGAGAGCTCGGATGGTGTGAGATACTGCTTATGTATCCTTCCATCCTTAGGAATTGTAGACTCTGGGATGCAATACTGGATTATGATATAGGATACCTGGGCTCAAATTGTTCTGTGCTTGCTCCAGCATGGGAATGTGAACTTGGATTTCCTGTGACATCTGTGATGGCTCCAACCAGTGGCAAATTGGGTTGTTTTGAGAATTTAGTTCTTTAGCTTTTATTAAAAATCCCCTGACTGTTGTAACTTCCATCCCTCTGTCCCTCCCCCCAATCCAACAAAAAACCCTAATCCCAAACCAAACAAATTTATATGTAGGAAAAGGGGTAGGGGTCTCTTGAGCCGAAACAAATGTTTTCATCTTGCATGACATTTAGGATAAATTAAGTTTTGGGACGGATGTGAAATACTTCTGCTTCTTCATCCGGTGAGCCATGACATCAATTATTCACACAGGGGTTTTTATTTGTGCTGTGTTAGAAAGGCAGGCATTTTATGGGAAGTTTTATGTTAACTTCTGGCTTCTGAGAACTGTGGACAAGACTGGAGTCTACCTGATCTCTCTCTGGTAGAGACCAGGAATAATTTATATACTGTCAAAAGACATAGGAGAGAGAAGTGCCTCTCTTTCCCAACCTGTCTCTGCTGTGCCTCCCTGTCTGTCAGTAGATGTTGGTATGGATTGACTGAGGTTTGGGTGGGGAAGGGGGGAGGGGGGGTCTTTCTTTAATGTTTGTGCACAAGAGAGCAGAGAACGGCCCTGTACAGAGTGGGTACTTTAGAAGATGTGAATGGCCCCTAGGAATGGTAGCTGTGCATCCATCAAATTCCCAGTGTGAAAGTAGGAAATTAGGAGGAAACACTTGAAAAACTTGGCAATTGGAGCAGTCAGAGAGCAGCTGAGCTTTATTCCTTGAAATGTATTTAAATTGTATCCAGAAAGTCCTTCCCTCACCCTGGTAGCCTTGCATACCTGGAGGAAAATTTGCTCATGTTTCAATCAACTTCAGACTCCCTTTTGTGTCCTTAGAAAGTTGATGTATGGTTTCAAAGCAACTAAAAAAAAATTATTTAATATTTTCTTTAATATGTATGTTAGATTATGTGAGTTTCAGATTTTTCTCCAGATCTGAATATAACAGTTTTCTAGAACTCAGTTTGGTCAGGTGGCAAGTCCTATTGCTCATGCAGTTTTCCTTGCTGAATCCCATGATGTGACCCATGTCCTATTATATGTACAAAGCAGGCAGGACCTCTGCCTCTGTGTTTTATAAACCTTTGTTGTTCAGCTCCTCAGGCTAGCTAGGAAAGTGCTTGTTAATACAGTGATCTGATTCCCATGCCTCCTTACCTCAGCACACTTCCAGCAGCTCTGCAGCAAGCAGGAAACTTCAGCTGTGTACAGCCTTCCTGTCAAGGGGCCACTGAGGGGGGATGCCAAAGACACTTTCTCTGCTTTCTATGTGACTGCGGGGTCTCTTACTGAATTCCACAGAAGTCTCGTGTGTTATTCTCCATGAAATCGCTGAATTACAGGTCTGACAAAACAGACTTCCGTCTGTGACTGTGTGTTAAGAAGCTGGATGATGTACTGGATACTGTAACATAGGAAACTAACATAAATGGGTTTACTGGTATGGTGCGAACATAGCAAACACTACCTTTTTTTTTTTTTTTGTTTGACACTCAGCTTTGCCATTCTAGATGCAGTTTTTATCTAATCCACAGAAGTTTGCTGGAAGACATTAAGTTGAATGTTTGTGATAGATTTCTCAGTGATCAGCCTTGCTGAATTTTCCATGATACGTATCATGGATTTTTAGGCAATTCCCATTAATAATTTTACAGTTAGCATGTATTTTTGTTGTGTTTATCTACGTGTTTGGAAAGGCATGCATAATTTATAATTGTTATACTAAGAGAAATAAGCTTAGTAGGCTTTGAAAAAGGGTTAAGCATTTATACGTGTAATAAAGTTAAGTTAGAAGGGATTAAAAACATGAGATATAAATCCCTATGCCTCAGGGTACAATTGATGGAGTTTAAAAAGGAATTTCCCTGATGGGTAAATTAGTCTATAATTGCCCCCACAGGGACTCCCTCCTTAAACATCTGATACTGGTGTCAGTCAATACCATGCTTGATGGACCTTCAAACTAATTCAGGATGGCAACTCTCATAGTAACTAACACAGTACTATGGTGTATATCATGTTCCTTCCTGGCAATATAAACCAATATTTACTGTTTAGCGATAGTGTGTTATAGGAATACATTACATCTCATGTGATATATCACAGTATGTAATAAATAGTAAATATAATTGCTGGTAATATGTAATGGGTCTTTGATTTGTACTTTACAAGAAGTAAAGTCTCTCTCCTACAGTGGAATTAAGTGACATATTTCAGAAGAAAACTCCTTCTATTTTAGAGTTTTAAGTAGTAGTAAAAGGGCTGAGTCCTAACCACCCGTGGAGACCATGAAAATACAAACTAAGGACAGCATTCCTCTTGTTCCCACTCTGACTCACATGAAGCTTTCATGGGTTTTGTGACAGAAAGGGCCTCAGGCAGAAAAGCAAGTTAAATATGTAGGTAGGCAGGGACTGAACACCTCAGTCAGCTCTGAGGCATTTTGGATGTGTTGGAGAAGGGGGATCATAGGTCTGAGGCTCCATGGATTAGACCTGAGCCACTTCTCAGGAGGCTTGTGTAACTCCAGAAGAGTGACAGTGGCAGCTGAGTAAAATATTTAGAGAACAGAAGCGGTTTTTTCCTTTGTGTTCAGTGATCTAACAAGTCATCTGCTAGAAGCTCCTCATGCTGCTTTTGAGAAATGACTGTCAGTGTGGAAAAACTGTTGCCTTTTGAATATGTGGTATTCTTAGTGAGAGTTATGGTACTGCACTGGAGCTACTCATAAGTAATAAATCCTCAGATTTGGTGTGCATTAATTACAAACCAGCAGTACCACTAAAAAACCCCAAACCAACCAAACACACACACCACCAACAAAAAAAAAAATCACTGAAACTTTCCCTGCCTACAGATTCAGTTGCCTATACAGTACATGGAGTTGCCTTATTGCTGGAGTTTTTACTATTTCTCATGCTAATTGTGTATTGCTCACTTGAGAGACAAATTCTCTCTGTGGGGTGAGAACCCTGTTAAATGTGAACCTGCAGGGGCTCTGTATGAGGCCCCTGCTGCACAGCCCCTCTGCCGTGTAGAGGCAATAAGAGATCATGCTTTAGAACATTTACCCCCTTTTGTGAATGATGTCAAGTCCGTACCCTAAGACTTTTTTTACTTTTAGTAAACTTTTTAGCTACATCTAATATTTTTAAGGAATAGGATTAGTTCCCATGTATGTGATCACTGTAGGCTTGACAGTCAGCTAGAACTGTGCTCTGCTACCTTTTATTACAGGCTAGATGGTATTTTGGGCTGCTGGACTCAATATTCATGCCCAGATTCAGCAATGATGTAAAAACTGTCAGTAGAAGACTCATCCCAGTAAAAGTCTGGGTTGAGACAGGTAAGTATAAACAGTGCTCCTAAAAATGTTTTGATTTCACACTAAATAGTTCCCTTCTTTGCTCTGAGGGAATAACTCAAGAGACCTTTGGATTCGTTCCTCAGAATAGATTAATTATATTAAAAAAAAAGCACTAGAGTGGAATGAAAAAATACTTAGACCTGCACTAGCCATTGTTTGAACCACGGCAGTGTGTGGTGACGGGACACACACCTCTGCTGCCCTGCTGAGCAAATACCAGACGGGGCAAGTAGGAGAATGTCACTGCGTTGGAGCCCCGGTCAGATGGTGCAAGAAGCTTGAAGGTAAAAGGAGATAAAGGGAATGACAAATAGGCATCTGGGGACAGATCAGGAGCTTGGCTGGAGGGTGAAACAGCCCCAGAGGCTGGGATAGCCCACAACATAATCAGAACAAAATATGTATGTTCCTGTAAAAACAGTGGCTTTTGTATTCTTTTATTTTCAGTATTCGTGGTTCCCGTTTCACTTAATATTTACATAGTGTTTGCTTTAGCATTCACTTAATAAAGGGTTGTCCTATAGGAATTTTGTGGATGAATTTTTTCTTTCCAATTAACAAACTGCACAATAGATTTGCTCCTCAAGGTTTTAGATAAAAATATCATAGAACAATCTCTGAAAGTTCTCACAAGTGTGTTTTCTCATTCACACATGAATTCATGGAAGTGTGAAATGTGTGCCACTGAGTTTTTGCTACAGACATGAGAAACAAGAGTCAGATTTGAGTGGCCTACAAGGGTTCAGGAACTTTGTTTATATTGTGAGTTTCTATGGTCAGCCAACAGTCTGCACGGGGACAATCATCAAGTCAGGTATTGCTGAATGCTGTATGTACCTGGCTCAGAGCAAAAGATTTACTGGGTGCCACAGGAAAACTCAGGAGTGGTGTCAGGTGAGTTTTGTCTCTGGACATGAATTCTTATGAATATAGAATTATGAGCAGCAGAAAAAGCAGTCTTGTTTTTACTTAAAGTTATGGGTCTGACATCTGGAAGATAATGCAGAGTAGATTGAAAGGAAGAGAATGGGTGCATCTACATCTGGTCTGATACCTTCTGCTTTTGCTGTTTCCTCCATTTCACTGCTTCCATCAGTCATGACTAACATTTTATATAAGAGAGAGAAGTTGTTGAAGATGAATGTCAGAATTAATACAGCTAGGCTGCTCATACTAATGAGCATTTGATATTATACGAGGAAGTACATGAAGCTGCACAGCAAACTGAGTTGCTACAGCTCCAAGCCACAGTCATCTGGTAGCAATGCCAGAGTTATGGGCTGCAACCAACTCTAGTTTCCATTTTCCCTGTCCTGTGTAGAATTGACATTGCCCAAGAAAAACTGTAAAATCAATGTAACATCTAAAATTTGGGTAATAGTGGTGAAAGATGAGTTTTTTGGAGAGTGTCCTTGAACTATAATCTTGACAATGTCAGGAAAGAACAGAGCCCTCTCTCGAATACTCACTGCCCATCTTTCCCATGCTTCAGGTTTAGCAAATGAGAGCAGGTCTCTTTGAACAACTTATCTTGTAAATAATTCAATGCATTAGAATGCAACAAGGATATAAACATCTGCTGACAGATAAAAGGAAAATCACTTTCTACAGGGAAAGCCAAGAAACTCTGAGCAACTGTCTCTAGGCAAGTTTTCTTGGAAAAAAATGCATTTGTGTTACCTTTCCCCTTTGCCCCCATGCATTAAAAAATAATAAAATATGAGAGTTGTTAAGGGTTATTGAGCACTGTGGGTTTTAGCCATTTACCACAGATGTTGCTGTAATTGTGATTCATGGGGAGAAGTCAGACTGTTCAATGACCATCAGGCTCTGGCTTTGTGGAGTGAGGGTCTTGTGCTACTGCTCTGTGTTGCAACATAAATCGTATTGGTTGACTTAGGTATGTTGTATTTTTCTCTTATATGTGCTCTGGGCTCACTTTTGGTTTTGACTCTACTTGTATCTTCCCAGTTTTGCTTTTTAGAGACTTATATTTTCCTGCTGGGCAATTACTGTATGACTGCCCTTCAGAAGCTGTGGGGAGGTTTGATGCAGTTTGTCACTGCCTGTGAGGGCTGGAGCACCTACAGGAGCCAATGACTTGGGAGGAGGGATGGTGGGGGAAAGGATGTGTGGACTTGTGCATTCTGTCTGCCATGGGATGTGTGTTTTGATTAAGACTGGAAGAATTGAGCTGTATTATATTTGGGTTGTGTTGGTTTGATGAGCACAGTTCTCAGGCTACTGTGCTCATCATCTTGTCAGCCTTGAAAAACTGTCATCTACCAGATTAGCTTCTGAATTTTCCTGGACTTGCTATTCTCTTCAAACTTCTGCACCTATGCAAGGCCCCTTGGATTGGTCTGGTTGACTTGAAATGAGCAAAATTTCCCACTGATTCCATTGGTAAAACAGGATTAAACTTTACTTTGTAACCCCTGACCGAAGTGTTAATGAAGTCTTTAAGAAATAAATTTAAGTAGCTATACTGGCATGTTTGGGGTAACAAAAAGTTGAAAGCAGTCTCAATTGTTTAGTGTGCCTAGTACCTTTCACACCTGGTACCTAAACAGTTCCTTTGGCTGTAGTCATATTTTTAGTAGATACGAAAAGCATATCTGATATATTCAGTGATTTTTGAGCAGAGCTTTTAGGGCTTGACATGATAACAGTGATGTCAGGCAGAACTTCAATCTTATTTCTGATATGAAAATCCCCCAGTGGCCTCTGTAGGGAGCACCAATGAGAAGGCTATCATTTTCTTCTGCTTTGGTCTTACCTTAAATACTTTCACTGTGATCATCTGATGACCTTGCCAAGTATTTTAGGAGAGTTCCTACTCACAATATTTCATTGGAGGAAAAAAACTCCCTAAACCAAAACAAAATCAACTTCCATTAGTTGATATGCTTTTAGTATGTAGTGTCTCAAAACTGTGTGGCCCTTAGTGTAGCATGTTAGTCTGTGTGTTGTTTTCTTTATTCTTCAGTCAGAATGTCTTTTGAGAGATCTTTTTGCTTCTAAGTTAAGATTGGTTTAACTCCTCTACCCAACTGGTTTTAATCCTTTAAAAAAAAATCTTTATTGCTGGTTATTTATTCTGTATCCTGTATTGTTCTATGATAGGCAATCAGGAGATTGGTCTTTCTAATTGGTGCAGGAACACCTGTAAGTTCTCTGTAGGAACACCAGTTTAAGTGCTACAGGAGAAGCCCAGAATAAATTAATAACTCATGCCACCTGTAGCCCCTAGATACTGGTTAGCCATTTACCAATTTACATTTTCCTTTTAATTTCCTTACAGCAACCTTCACTACTTTTTAGGCCATTTTCTTTTTGATTTGATGAGTGTTTTATAGGATAAGTGTCTTTGATAGTACAATGGTATGTTGAATGTGTGTAGAAATGTATACTGCTTGTTGAGTGAGAGTCACTTGTTTCTTCTGTGCCCTGACACTCCTACAACTCTCCACATGTTTGAATGCCCCTCTTCCCTCAAGTATTAATGAGATCCTGTTGGTGACATGAAAGTTTCCTGCAATAATGGCCAGCTACTTCTCTATGCCAAATTCACCCTTTCCAGGCTTGCTTTATAACTTTTAGGTTCACCACCTCATTGAATGTTTTGTTTTGTTTTGTTTTTTTTTTTGACTAAGAAAATGTTTTCTCTATTCTAGCTTGTTTTTTGCATACAAGCTTAGTGGTCATTTTTTTAAGCTGAGTTTGTTGCTTGTCCTTTTTTTTTTTTGCTTCTTTCATTTTCTATAGTTGCTTATCCCCTTTGTCATCCAGCATGGATAATTCCAGAGCCCACAGGAAACAGCCTTCCCCAGGCCTGTGCATTCCCCTTGTCTGGGGCATTACATGAGCACAAGTGAAGGGTGAATTTGGCACCTGATGTGGGTGAGTTGTACTTGAACTCACTAAGTATCTAGGTGGGAATTTATGCAACATCAAATAAGATAGGCTTTTGATTAAGTAAATCAAAGAGGTTTCTGGTTAGGACAGTCTGCCCTAGAGCCTTATAAAGAAAGATGTGATAAGGTTCAAGTATTTACCCAGGGTAAATCTGTATTTTTTAAAGTGGGATACTTTACCAATAGAATAAAGGAAACTCAAACACAGGCTGCTAGGTCTTGATGAGAATGTAAATTGACTTGTTCTGCTTGGTGGAAAAGCCCCTGACCCAAAACATGTCATTCCATCTGTCAGCTTGTAGGCACCAGAGGAAAAGAAAAATGTATGCTGTGGCTTTAGAGGAGTTACTTTTGGAATTGTTTATGTAGCACCTAATCTGTACCCTGGTTTAAAAGATAAACAGTTTTTCACTTTACATCAGAGGTAAATAATTTCTTAAGTCAAAAGTAGGTAAATAAATCCTTGATTCTATTTTTACTTCTGTTAATTATCAAAGAAAGGCAGAATAACAAAATGGAATTACACTTTGATTCATCATACAGCATTGTATTGCTTGTAGGCATCTTTTAATTGAACTAATATGGACCAGCTTTACGCTGCTCTTTCCAGTGTCTTGCTGATGGTGTTCAGTGGTGATTGTTTGCCTGATGCCTCCTACTATTTGTTCCAGGGATTTTTTTTCTTTTTAAATAAAGGCATAGAGAATAAATCAGTAAAAAGGCCATTTAGGAAATACCTCAAATAAATTCTATTGCACTTAGAATCGAACAAACACTTGCATAAAATATCACCTCTATCATGAGGAATTTATTTTTACAGAAATGAGGTGACTTTAACTTATTATTTCTAAATCCTTTCTTTTTTTGTGACAAACTTCCACAAAAGAAAGTGATATGTGTTCAGTTCTGGTGCAGTTTCTCAAAACAGCTTAATCTCAATGTACATGATTTCACCTATAAATTCCTGTTATTACACAAAAATAGTCATTCAAAATGGTTTTACTTAACCACCTTGTACAAACATTTATCTTGGTGAGATTTTGTCCTGCAGGTTATGTAATATCACAGGCATTCATGGCAGTTTACAGGACAAACATGGTATGATTCTATCCTTGGAGCCTAAACCCCAATATTTACATGAACTGTGCTGGAATTGTGAACATAGGTATAGCTCATTTTTGAGGAGAATAGCCTACCAGCTGTGGCCTTGAGATTTACAGCTTAATCCTGCCGTCTTCTTACAGTTGAACTCCTGTTTAAAACAAAGTATATATTCTAAATGGTTGTTTGGAAGGAGATTCAGGCTTGAGTTATCATGCTACAAGCCTAGAAGTATGTTAGAGAATATATTGTGGAGGTTATCTTAGCACATGTTCAGCACTAGGCTAAAATATTCAAATAGTCATTTTGCAGCCTTGGCAGAGCTTTTGTTTTGACCTGCCTACAGCTACCTAAACTGTGAAGTTTTATCTTACAAGACCTACAGGATGTATATTCAGATATGCTTCAGGATAGCACTTCGGTTTGGAGGCTTTGTTTAAAAACCTAACTCAGTATCAAAGTTTTAGCATCACCTGGCATGCAGATATTATGAAAACAGAGTTCAAGGGAGGAAGTATAACTGGTGGTTCTAAGTGGAAAAACATGGAGCACTTTAATCTGTGTTCACATCCTATGAGCTGTGTAGAAAGGACATGTTATTGGAGTTGGATGGATAGATTTTACTGTTGTCTGTGAAGGGGTGTAAACAAAACTTTTATTCCAGAGTTTGCTAAACCATTATAGGAGGTTCTGTTACTTGTTATACCTCTTTTAAAGACTTAATGCATCTTATTCTAAGGGATAATATGCCCATTCACCAGCATCTCTTTACAAAATGAGTAAAAAGCTTATTAGACATTTGTGGAAAACATTACAGTTAAGAGGACCTTCATGGTCAGTTCTAATATTCCTTTAGTTCTTCTCTAATGCATCAAGCTTGCAGCATTTCTGAAATGCAATCACCTGCTTTTCTGAAGAATGTTCTCAACTGTTTGTAGTGCCTGATTGCATTTAAGTATGTCCATGTGAATGTACGAGCATGCATTGAAAATTTTATACCTTCATATTGCTAAGACTCCTTTCCTCCAAAGAATTAACTTCAGATTTTGCCTGGATAACTTCACAGGTTATATTCAGGGAACTTTGATTTAAAATCTTAGACTAAGCTAGGAATTTGAAAGTAATCTGTGCAGTAGCAGTGCTTCTCTTGCTGCATGCTTACATTTACTTTTTCTATCACTTGTGCAGGTCTTTGCTATTCAGTGAAGCGTGTTGAGCATGCTAAAGGTTAACCCCAGGAATAAATGTGTTGCTGAATAAGGGAGATGATCTGAACTGCAGCCAGAACTTTGTAATTTGCGAATCCACCCTTTACCTGTAGTACTGATTTTGTCATATGATAGAACTAAAAATATCTCCCTCAGAAGGGAGTATCCACTCTTTCATCTGCTCTAATGTAATTGCTTCAAGAACAAGTACTACTTTCTGCAAGTTGATGACCATCCCGTAGGTAATGAATTGATAGTGACTTCGATCCCTACTGGGCACCTAAGGCTTCCACACAAGTAGCACAGAATATTCTAATGGGCACCCAGAGGGCACTATTCACTGGACACTAAAAAGAAACTCTGAAATGGTGTGATCCTTTCTCTCCATGTTTTTAGGCAGCTTGTGGTGATTGTGCTCCTTTTGTGGACAAGTAGCATTTCTTGTCATAGGAGTTTGGAGTTTAAACTTATTATTTAAAAGGACAGAAAAGAAAACATGACTTTTGAGGCCATAGTTATTGCCTGTCTATCACAGCAAACTTCTTAACATATTTCCATCCCCTTTGGAATGTGCTGTTTAGGTGAATTTTTTTTTTTAATTTCCTTGTGAAATAAATATTTTCATGAATATGTAAGGTTTGGTCTGTAACTCCTGAGGCTGCATTACAAAGTTCAGATACCTTTTCACTCTAAATACCCATTTGGCTTATCAACATCTTGTATGCAGTTTGTCAGTTCATATTATTCATCAACCAGATTTGCATATGATATTAGTTTAAAAAGCCCACAACAAGTCTCCTAGGATTCTCACGTGAACGTTAAAGCAAATGTGATGCATCTGAGAGGATGCATTTTGAAGTGGTAAAGTCTAATTTTAATTACAGTGAGAGTGTATCGTGATATTTATCCCCACTTGGACTTGATATGTATTTATAAAGTGTGAAATAAAGGTTTAAATTAGGCATATAGGTTTCTACCTTCACAAAATAAGGTTAAATGTAGTTATTCCACGTGTGCAGACACCTCTATAAGCAGGATTTTTTTTTCCTTGTGTTCCAAAATTATCTTAAATTATTTCTGATATGTGCTGGGAAATCTCTTTGAAGATGGAGCAAAACCAGATCTTTTGCCTTGGTGACCCAGCAACATTTTGAGCAAGACAGTGGAAAATAGCCTATCCTAGGCTCCCTACAGGCAGCAGCCTGGTTCTTGAAGTTGTTTTCTGTGTAAGTAGTAAGACTAAAGATTATTTGTAACCTTCCACAAAGACCAGAAAGCAGTCTGTGGCTGACAATATCAATGTGAGGTTCAAACTGAAGTTCAAAAGGTAAGATGGAACCCTATCTGTAATGTTTTCTGGTTTATGTAGAAGAGGAAGAAGCTCAAAATTTCTGCTTCCCTTGTTTCCTGTGTAGGAAAGCAGGTGTAGGAAACCTGGGGTACAACTCAGTTAAGGAGTTTTCCTGTGTCACAAATAGCAGAAAGAAAGGGCTAAATATCTTTTTAACCCCTGCAGTGGGTGACCTCAAGATTTATTTTACGTGGTTATCATAGATTCATGGTGAATTCTGTTCTGTCCATGCCAGGTATATCTTTCTAGAGCCGTCTTTGTGATACTGGGTTTTGTTTGGTCTAGAATCCTTACTAACAAAAGAATAATGTAACAAATACTTGGAATTTTTGTCCCTGCTGTTTACTAGATTAATTTTTTTATTGAGTCTCCAGGCACATCTATGTCTAGCTCTGCTAAAGTGCAGTGTTTATAGTGTGGCTGCAATTCTCATATTTTTGTGGCTTCTGTTTTGCAAATAGGGTGACACTGGTAGCTCATATGCAGTTTTCAAGTAATAATGTTACTCTGTGTGCATTCCAGAAAGTCTGGCCAAATGTACTTCCTCTGTGAGATTGCAGGCTACTGTGCACAGCCTTCTCTTCTTCATTCATATTGCTTTTATTTCTTTCTTTGTCTCTCCTATTTTTAAAAAACTACTTCGTGAACTGTATTTAGTTTCTTAATTACTGATCATTGCCACTGTTTTTTCATGTATGTACTCTCCCTGTTTTTTCAGCTGCAGACAAAACTAAATCTCAATTGCTGCAGATGTTGCTTCCTTCTAGAATGACCGAGTAGTCTCTTTACTGCCCTAAATGTATGGGCCAAAGCTGACAGTTACGAAAGATGCCTTTTTTTTTTTTTTTTCCTGGATAAAAGTGTTCTACCAGTATCAAGTTGAAGAGCAAAACTGTTTGATCAACATCCTATTTTGTTGATCAATGAAATTTCCATAATATTCTAGTTCTGGTGGTATTGGACAAAAACATTTGACTTCTGGGTTTATTTCACTAAAGTGGTGTGTGTTGGTAGGGAAACAGTGGCATATTGTCATTATTCAGGAGTATTCTTAGTATGTCATGCTTTCAATTTTAAGAAAATAATTTTCGCTTTGCATGTTTTTCTCTGAAAGCCCATTTGCTCTATGTACAAAAGCATTGTAAAGTGTCCTTGTTGTGTGAAGTTAAACAAGGAATTATTTTCACCAAGATTGAAAAATACCATGGTTTATGCAAGAGCTTAGGAGGTGTATAATCTAAGGTTTGAGAACTAGCTGAAGATTTGAGATACCATGGATCAATTTATCACTCGAGTGTGAATTTCCTGTTTGGATGAGGGCTGCTTCTGCTTCATTTCCTTACTGCAATGTGTTTACAGTTACACAGGGTGCTGTGATTAATGTTTGCCAGGTGCTCTAATACTGCTGTCAGGGGAGACATCTAAATATTAGCAGTATCCAACAGAGTACCAGTGTGTCTGAGAAGCAGAGAATCTGATTGTAGAAATGTCCGGTGACTGAACATCAGTGTACAACAATGTGCCTGCAGAAGAAGCATCTTCACAATTGATAAACTTATACCCCTCAAAAATGAGATTTCATCATATTTAAAAGGATAATGGCAACTGTGCTTATCTACATATCTCTGCCTTCAAAATTCCCAATCATCTCTTGGTCCGAGGGTTCCCCAGGTTAATCTGCATGTGGCAAAAAAAGATACACCTCAATCTAGGTGAACATTGGCCATGAGACTTGAGCAAAAATAACCTATATCCATCACTCATATTTATGCCCCTCTCACATCTTCTGCTCCTTTGTGTAGTCACACCAGATCAAGTCCCCAGCTGTATGTGTAGGGCCAGGTGATATTGGCCTCTGGTAAGTGATGAAAGTCAAGGTCATTCACCTGCTTCTGTCTCAGAATCCTCTATTTACAGATACCAATAGAGAACAGGAGACCCTTTTTCCAACCTAGAACATAACTTTGCTCTAGAACAAAAGTTTGCTGAGGTTTGTTATATGTTGTAGAAATGATCAGAGTGCATTTCTAAGTAGAAGAATGCAATTTTTCTATGTAAAGGCTACCTTCTGGACCAGAAAATCATTAAAACTTGGCCTTTGAGGAAGAAAAAAATGAGCATCTAGTATGCGTTTAAAAACCCCCAAAAGATAGATTGATAGCTCTGGCAATACCTGGGTTTCAGTAATTAGCTTAGAAAATACTCCTGTGAATATTAGCTGTAGCAGAGACTTGCTAGATTAAATCTGAATTGTTAAAATGTTCTGGAAAACTGAGGGGGGAAAACTCTGTTGTCTTAACATGCCCTTGGATGTATTTAACTGCTTTTACTGTTGTGAATTGCTTCTAGAAGGCCAAATGACATGCCCAGGTATTTCCTTAAGAAGTTTTTCAGTTTCCTGAGTCTGGCATTTTGCAGTAGCAATGCTCCAAGCATTTAATTGGTCTCCCTTGTATATCTGGCAGTTCTCTCTGTAAGTTCAAACATTTTGTTTGCATTACCTCCCACTCTCGGTAACAGATGTATATACCTGCATATACTTTTATTTTTTCTTTTTTTTTTTCTTTTTTTTTTTTTTTCTTCATTCTTGCATGTTAAACTATTTGTGGAACTCCAGAGCCAGTCAGGCCATTTTTACATCCTGGTGCTAGCTAATCTTGTGCTGTTTGGCTGTGAAAATTTCATGTTTGGGCAGAGTAACTTGGCAGAATTTTCAAGCATTTTGACTGTGTTCATATTCAACTGTGGAAGTAATCTCACACGGGGAGCATGGTTTCAGGTCTGCTCTGGGACCTGGACCCATCAGCACCTGTTTATACTTATGGAAAAACTTGTTAAAGTCTGCACCATTCTTCATGGGCTCAGTGTTAAATCCTACAGGAGCAATGCCCAAAACTGCAATTTTGAACATGACCTTCTCCCTGAAAATGCTTCTCAGATTTGTTCTTAATTAATGTCTTCAAAGTTCGAGTTTGTCACTTTCTCAGTGAGCTCATTTTGCTTATGAATCTGCCACTTAGCTCAGTAACATTAAGCGCTGCTGTCAAAAGCTGATTGATTGCTGCTTTCCATGAAATTGGATATAGGCCACCCAGTGGGTGATACTTTTGCATTTGATGCAGTTTTCCATGTTGCTCTCTTTCTGGCTCCTTGACGATAATTTCTTGCTTTCTTGTCTACTTCTCTAGGTCTGTGCAGAGCTACTGGAGCTACACAGATTACACCCTTGTTAGATTGCCTCCCTTATATTCCTCACCTCTTGATCCTTCTAAACGTTTTTGTACTCTGCATTCCTAAGGGTTTATTTTTCTCCTTTTTATTTTAGCCACAGTATTTGCAAAATTGTACAACAGAAAAGAAATATGCTGCCAAGTGGAATCCAATGCTCTGTGGATCTCACAGAGAACATGGGGGTCTCATATGTGCCTTTCTGCAAAATAGCAACAGCAGCAATCAAGGATGCCCTGCAGCTTCTTCCAGCTTCTCTGGGGATGGTCTATGAGCTTTCCATCTCAAAGGCTTTTTTTTCCCAAGCATTCTACCTTTTCTGTTACAGTTTTCTCTTAAACGATATGCCTGTATGATAAAAAAGAGGATGAGTTGCCTTTGCCTCTCATGGAGCTGTTTATAAAGGAACCCCTTTCTGCCTGTAGGGGAAAAGTTCCATCTGGATGGTGGGAGCAGTTAGAGATTGGTCATTTGCATGCTAGGAATCAGTTTCACTGGCTATTTTACTGTCCATCTTTATACTCCAGCAAGAGTAGGAGATATCAAAGGTCCTGTCTCTCTGTGTGAACAAGCTGGATGCCATGTGGATGTTGCTTTAAAAATATCTGCAAAGACTTCAAACGAAAACTTGGATTCTTTACCCTGAGTTCCAAAGGCCATATCTTTTTTTAGAAGGCCCAGAGGAGGGGCCTGTCAGTAGAAGCAGTAAATTTACCAAATTTATTCAGACATTCGTAGGAACAAAATAGCACCAGAAAGCTATAAATTCATGAATTTAGAGAACTCCCTACAATGAGGGTGGAAATGATCATAGTAAACTACATCTGAATGCAGTTTTCTGTTTCTACTCCTTTAAATTAACTTGGCAAAGATATGTGATATTCACTATTAGGGTAAAATTATGTGAAGCAGCTGCACTGACGGAAGATTAATTATCCTTTACACTGCTGACATTAACCCTACCTGTCATCAGGGCGATGGGAAGAGTTGCCCGCTCATCATGTCATTTTGTGAACACATTTACTACCACTATGTTATTTTAAATTATCATAAAACATGAGTGAAAATGGAGACTGTCACCTGTGGTTTTCTATCAGCACTTTATGATGATCAAATCTCTTAGATTTTTAAATCAGCGGGAAAATATTAGTAGTCATCAGTTAGACTTTGGAATTCCCACACGGTATGTACACCTTTGATACCCTTGTAAGTGACTTACTGTGGTGAATCTGAGATTGTGCCATAAAAAATCCCCAAGACCAGAAAGCTAGTTCTGCTTTCTATAGAAATAGAAAGAAATAACTGGTGTGCCTTAAGGGAGTAGGATGTCTTGCTGGTTTCATTGACAAGGCTACTCTAGCTTAATTTTTCTCTCTATTTATCTGTTCCAATAATTATGATGAGGTAAATACTTACCCCAGGGCTGGACTGCACTAACAGAAACCAGGACCTGAGAAACCTGGGTGAGAGGCAGAGCTGCCCAGTGGGTCTGTTGTCATGCATTCAGGTAAGATGAGTGTCTGTCACTGGCAGTGCACTCTGGCTCCAGACCTCTAAGAAAGATGTGTGGGTTGGGGGAGCTCTGCTAGTGAAAGGTGTCGTGCTGGCTGCCTGGGGGTGGAGAGTCCTGGGCCTCTGCCATCCTGGTGACATAATATATTGAGGAATGCTACTCTGATTCTTCCTGTGTTGTGGGGAGAGTCTCCAGGGCATATCTCCAGATACAGGGAGTGGGGAGGCCAAAAAGGGCTCCCTAGGCTTTGAGACCTCCATTGCAGGACATGGTGTCTTTGCTTCTAAGGATTGAACACAAATTCCTAGAGGTCAACACACTAGAAGGATGGGATTCCATCCAGAGGGACTTAGGCCTGAGTGGTGGGTCTGTGAAAATCTCTTGAAGTTCAACAAGGCCCGGGGCTGGGGCACTCCCAAGTACAAACAGAGGCTGGCTGGAGCATGGACTTGAGAGCAGCCCTGAGGGGAAGAACTTGAGGGTGTTGACTGATGAGAAAGTCAAGATGACTTGGCAATGTGCAGCCCAGGAGGTCACCAGCATCCTGGGCCTCATCAAAAGGTGTGTGACTGGCAGATCAAGGGAGAGGATTCTGCTGCTCTTGTCTTGTGAGCTCCCACCTGGACTTCTGCATCCAGCTCTGGGGGGGAGAAGATTGGTAAGAAGGATGGGGACCTGTTAGAGCTGGTCCAGAGGAGAACTAGGAAGCTGCTCAGAGGGCTGGAGCACCTCTCCTATGAAGGCAGGCCGAGAAAGTAGAAGTTGTTTAGCCTGGAGAAGATGAGGCTCTGGGGAGAACTTAGAGAATCTTCCTGTATCTAAAGGGGCTTCCAAGAGGGCTGGAGAGGGACTTTTCATGTGGCCATGTAGTGACAGGACAAGGTCTAATGGGCTTAAGCTGACAGAGTAGATTTAGGTTAGATATTAGCAAGAAATCCTTTACTGTGAAGGTAGAGACTGGCACAAGTTGCCCAGAGAAGCTGTGGGTGCTCCATCCCCAGAAGCCTCAGGAGGCCAGGCTGGATGGGGCTTTGAACAACTTGGTCTAGTGCAAAGTGTCCCATCCATTAGCAAGGGATTTGGAACTAGTTGATCTTTGAGTTCCCTTCCAAACCAAACCACTGTATAATTCTGTGAGCTATTTGTAATCCCATAAAATTCCCAGTAGGATGTGGGAAAATGCCACTGTTTAGTATGATATTAACACATAAGCTCTCTCTATAAAAGTAATGCTAAACTTTCATCTCCTCTGTCATACAAAGGTCAATTTTAACATGAGTTTGGGACATTTTTCACTGTTAAATCTTCATGTGGGATGTTACAAAAGTCATGGGCTTTCAAGTTTGTGCATTGAAACTTCTCCCTGTAAAGAGAAGAAAAATATTAATGTTTGTAGAGAAATAGCATTTGCAATTCTAACAGGCTGGAGGAGCCCATCCCCTAGTTTGCAACAGTGAGCTAATTAGAGTATGGAAACCATGAAGAAATATAAAGTGTTAACTTGATTAAATTGGATATGGGGCTGCCCACCTGTTCATCTAAATATAAGAGACTCTGCAACATGACCCGACAGTCGTCAGAGGTGGGTAAAGCCAGCACAAGCTTCCATGGAGCCCTGGCTTGGGCTGGGCTCTCTGTCCATGAATGAGGACAAGCCAAGGAAGGGAAAAGCCTGCAAAAATGTCTTGGCACTGCTTCCTGGCTCCCACAGTGACCTTAGATACATATCACTTTATGTAATATTTTTTTCAAATGTGTATAGTCAGCTCTAATAGCTTGTTGATTCCAGCTAAGCTCTTTGGCTTGGCTCTGCTGTCAAGTGTTCTTGTTTGCCTGGGTCTAGTAAGCTGCGTGGCTTGAAGCTATAGGAGCTTCCTAAATGTTATGGAAGTAAACTCAAAAGCTCCGTTGTGATCACTTGTTGAAACAGCTCTTAGTGCACCAAGGTTCCCTGATGCTGAGAAGCTAAATGACTCTGACTTGGTGCAAAACCTTGCCAAGCAAATCTGCGTCCAGAACTTATCCACGGTGTGAAGGAGGTGTCTTACAGAAATTCCTTTAAATAACTTCACACCATCCTTCTCAATAGAATTGAATCTGCATAATCCACATGAATCTTTTGACTTAGACGTTGAATCTCAATGCTTCTCTTAGTGGATGACAGTCACCATCCCAGTACTACTAATTAGCTCTTTATTTAAATGAGTCCGAACACTGAACTTCTGTAGGCATGGATGGCATATCTGCCAATTGCATCTTAAAGCAAAGCTTTGAATTGCTCATGTTAATTCCACACATTCCTCTTATCCACATTTACAGTGTTGCTGTCCTGCAGGTCTTGTTCTCTGCTCTGCTGCTTGTTCCCTAAAATACAGGTTTATTTCTTCTTCTGCCTCGTATATCCATTTTTTGTAGGGCTACCAAGTGTTAAATTTTGGTGAAGTAATGTTATGTTTCTGCTGTAACTCTGCCTCAATGCAGTGATCCTCCCTTGGTTGATCTTAAGCCCGTTAGGGTGCACTGGCCAGCAGCTTCTTTTTGAATATGTGTTATTTCCTTTCCCAGGAGTATTAATTTGAAGAAGCAGCCCACCTTCTAATGATAATATAGAGCTTGACTGTTACTTGCAATTTAATGGTGTGTTGACATTGAAAACCTGTCTTCACTCCAATTTTATACGTTTTATTTATATACATCATATATTGCATTTGTTGCTGAATTAAAAACTTTATTCCTAGTGACTTCCATGGCAATTTTGAAAGAGCTGTCTATATTGCATAAATAACAAGCTTTTCAGCTCAGAAGTGATTTACATCTTCCCAAGTTGCATGATTTCTTTGTTAGGCTTATTAAAAATTCTCAAAGGGCACTTTATTTTTACCTCCCTTCCCTTTCCCTGCCATTGTGTCTGTAATTCAGTGCTCAGAAGCCACAGGGGAATAGCAACCCTTCACAAGCAGCCAGGCTGACAATAAGTAGTGCTGGCTCCAAGTCCTACCCCTGTGCCTTCGCTACAATTACACCTTGCCTCTGCTTTGCAGTATCCTGCTTGTTTGTTTCTGGACCTCTTCTAAACAAGAGTTAAGGGCATAAAAATGAATTGTGCAAGAACTTTCCTTTATAGTGACTCTATGCTGTGGGGAATTCTGTTAGAGATTATCTTTTTGGGCCATAAAACTTCTTTCAAATCTCTTTTAAGACGGATGTGAATTCCAGTTTCCTGAGGTAAATAAATACAACTTTCCAATCATGTTCTGTCCACCTGCCAAAATCAGGTCTATAAGGGCAGCCAAAATCTAGTATTGGTTTACACTGGTACGAATCTCCTGACCTTAAAGGTTGAATCTTTGTAACGGAGAGTGGAATTTGGCTTGTGGCCTTGGTATCTTACATGGCAAGGGTGAAAGTATACAGTTCAGACCACATATAACAAGGAGGGGCTGGTGGGGGGGAAGTGATGAAAAAAAAAAAGGTACTAAAAGAAGGCTGTATACATGCATGTGAGCATAGGTGTTTGTATAAATTGCTCTGATTGCTTATTTCTCCTTTCTTTATTAATAAACTTACATAAACTCTTTATATTAAATAAAATAATTTTTTATTTGTATCTTTTGAGTTATCACTTCCTTCCAGCAGAATACCAACTTTTTTTTTTGAAGTCTTTGATATTATGTGCATGAAAGCCAGTATGTTAATGTTTTTCTGTTACATGGTGAATGTTTGGGTGTCACTTTGCCAGTTTGTGCAGCATGTAATCCCCACTTGTTAGGGGTTAGAACTGAGGTTCTATTATAATAGAAAATTGTGAGACATAACTGTTGCTTTTTTCTTTCTTGCTGACTTGTTTCTATGTTCCTTTTTTCCTTTTTACTATGACATCTTTAAATGCTGTCATCATTTTTTCAGTAGAATGTTTCTGTATTCCACCAGGAAAATCCAATAGCTTTTTGTTTTTTAGGTAATTTTAGATAATGTTAGAAGCTAGAGATTGAAAAACTCAATTAAGCAAAAATTATAATAATGGTTTCTTAGATAAAAAATATTTTGGCTATAGAAAGAACACTTGTGTATAGAAACAATGCAAAATAATAATACTGCTTTATTCTGAAGAAAATAGAGAATAATAGGAATGGCCACTTAATGATAATTTTAGAGCAGTAAATTCAGTTTTCACTTACACTGTTTTAAGGATGAAGCAACTCCATTGAACCAAAAGGAATTGAGGTTTATATGCTGACAGTCTCTTTGCTGTTGCCTTTCTTTACACATGTTTACTGGTGATTTTGTCACAAAGCTCAGCAATTTTAAGTAATGTCCATGGGAAGAAAGGGCTCGTCCAAACTTTGAGAATATAAGAAGGCATCTAGGGCCAAAGTGGTTATCCAGTCTGTGTTAAGCACTGCTTGTCAGAGCACCAAAGTTCCATGCTAGGTAAGGGAGTGATACCTACCATAGAAACTGGAGCAGGTTCTTGGCTCAATGGAGAAAGGGCTGCGTTGTACATGCAGAAGTCACTTGAAATCTGTGGAGTCTTTCACAAGTACGACTGAAAAGAATTTCTCTCACCCTTTCTGTCCAGAATTGAAGATTAGAGTAAATCTCAAGGTGTTAAAAATATGAATTGTAACTCCGCATGGTGTCTTGGTGTGCTTAAATCCCAATGGATGAACTCGTGCTTTGTTTTTGGCCTGAATTCTTGTTGTTTGGTATTTGAAAAGTAATTGCTTTTATTAAAGTTTTTTCCTTAATCTTGTGCTAGTACAAAAAACCCTGTGTTTAAGTCTGAAATTCATTTTCTCACAAATGTTATTAGGGTGTTTCTGGATCTGTGGGTGTTTAGCTCAGATTCTTAATAAATGTGCCTTAGAGGCTGTTTTACATTCCTTTGGGACTTCAGAATTTGGGATTGTTATTAGATATTTCCTGTCTGACTCTGAAAGAGGGAAGGAAACTGAAAACAGAAGGGTACTTCTTGAGGGAACAGCTGTCCTGATAGTCCCATGGGACTTCCTCTGAAAACCTGGCTGTCTGGACTCTGAGATGGATGAGCATCTTCTATCATGTGAGCCTGCCTAAAAAATATGCTGGATTGTGTTGGGAAACAGCAAAAGCTGGATAGTTTTGCTAGAAATGAGGAGGAAAAAGAAAAAGGCCAGGTCAGAGCACCAAAGCTGGCTTCAGCTCTGCTTTTCAATGGCTACTGTGCAAAGACTTGCTAAAATTCTGCCTTCAGTCCCTGGTGTGTTACAGGAGAAGTGCAAGAACAGTGGCTTTTTCTGTTGGTTTGCTTTTTTTGTTCTTGTTCTGTTTTGTTTTTTTTTTTCCCCTGAAGTTCTCTGCAAATTTTATGCAGTGCTCTAATCCTGTGCTTTGTGAGGAGAAATTTCACATTTCAATGGAGACAAAGCTACTGGGTAGGGAAAGCCCTGACTGCATTAAAAATTAAAATATTGGGACCTTGATTTTATTTCTTGATAGACACAAAAAACCCAAGAGTGACTTCTGCATGCGTTATCCCTCTCCTTATTTGTGAAGCTGATTACAAGACCTAACCATTCTGTTAGATGTAGTGTTAGGTAGCATACTTGGTTTTTTGTCCTTCTGTTTTTTTCATCAGCACGAGCTTTGTCTTAGGTGAGTAGTGAGGGTATGAAATAAGGAGATATGAGGAATGATGTACAATTTGATCAGTATGTGGCAAGTAACACGATTCTGGCTTATGCTATTGAGCAGGGTGACAAAATGATCCTAAGTGGCATGAGAAATCCTATCCTGGGGAAAACTGATGTCTCTGCTGCTCAAAGCTCCAGCCCAGGCAAGGTGAGGGGCGATGGCCTGTGGAATAAGAAGGGGATGTGGGCAGGTGCTGGTCCCCAGGCTGTCCTGGGGCTGGTGGCACACAGCAGTAACTCGATCTCTGGGGAGTGGGGCTTGTTTGAGAGCTGGCACTATTGAAAATGCTACACGCTGCTTTACTGGAAAAATAGAACATCAAGACACTCATACATCAGTGATTACTAGAAAAACTTTACATTCACCCACTTAGCAGTTTATGCAGAAAATTTGGAGTTCTGATAAAAACAATTGTTTCTGGAGAGGTGATCAGACTTAAAAGGCAGGTAGACTTAAAAGGTGAGAGGACATGGGAGATCTTGTTTCAAAATCTACTGAATAATCATCACCCTATGACTTACAGTGGGAGTTTCAAAACCTGTGTTTATGGAGGCAGTGAAGAGCTGCAGAGGTAGTATGAAGTGTTCTGATGTTTGGAATTGCTTATCTAGTATAGATTTTTAGTTTCATGTTCTTAAGTGATGATTTCTTTGGTATTAAGGCTCAATTTAAGTATGGCATAACATCTACTAAGTAATTTCAGAAAATCAGGATTGTATAACCTCTTAGTTTATATAGGAGAAAGTGCAAAACAATTAAGTACAACTGATTATATTCTGAAGATACTGATATGTAGGACAACACGGGAGTCAGGAAAATGAACTCTAAGTAGCCTCTGATCTTAATTGAAAAACTGTGAAGCACGTGCAACACAACTCACAGGTTTCCTTTGTTATGCTTTATATTATATTATTATATTAGTGCCCAGGAAACTGGTTTCTGCTGCCTCTTGGGGATCAATGCACAGCAAATAAATGGGGCCCCTTCATTTCCCTTCTGTGGGGTTTTATTCTTTATTTTTTTTCCTTCCAGCTCTGTTCTCTCCTCGTATTTTCCTTTTTTTCTCAGCTGTTGAGATAAATAAAAACATGAAGTATGCAGACAAAGTATAGCAAGCAGACATTAAACTTCTGGAATAACTGTTTATATGGTCAGGCTCTGCTTTCATGTACAACTCATACTCAGGTATGAAATGCTAAATGGCTTTGTGTGAGAATCCTACTATTGTTGAAACCAGGGAGAGCTTTGCCATGTCTTCTTTGGTTATAAAATTGTCTTGTCTGTCTTCTCAACTTTCTGGTAAGTTCAGTGAAGGGTTCACCAGGTAACAGAGCTGCAGGGAAAGCTCTCCAAACCTCGTGAAGTGGATCATTTGTTGTTTAGAAAAGTATTATGACAAATTATAGGGTAAGCTCCATGTCACTGCTTGAAAAATTTGAATTGCTGCAAGCAAAGCCATCCAGCAGAGCTGCTGAATAGGATGGTATAAGACTTGGCACTGCTGGTTTTTGCAGGTTTTGCCAGGCTCTTTCGTGACTTTTCTTCCTATCATATGAATTTTGTCTTTTGCAACTCTGTTAGAAATAAATAGGAAACTAAGTAGTGAGCAATGTTGTTTTAGCTGCCTTTAGGCTGCTGAGCCACTAAGCAACAAAAAGAACTTTTGATATAACACCTTCTTTAAAATAATCTCGAATGTTAAAACTTTGCCTTGTTTTTAGATTTAGGGATGTGGGGCAAGGAGGAAGAGAGAGACTCTAAGCCTCTTCTCACAACCATATAATTTGCATTCATTTGTTACTTTCTTTTAAAATAAGGGGACTATGGCACTACCTTGGAAAAAAGTCTGAGTTACCTTGGGTGGGTAAGGATTTGGTGAGACTAGTATTTCATTTAATTCATTATGTAGAAGCATTTACCACATGCAAAGAACCATCACCCATGTGGGTAGTTCTGGCATTAGGTTTAAATCTCTTGTGCTGAAACAGTCACCTTTTGAACAGGTATTTTTTCTGTATATTGGCATGACATAATTAAGCAATAAATCATGAACATTTTTAATTGAGTTGAAAAGTTTATTGATGAAAAAGGGAATAAGAATTTTTTTTCTAATGGAAGAAGCTCTTTGGTGGATGAATTTTGCCATTGAGATTGAGTTTGTTAGTTGAGATCAAAAACTTCTAGTGTCAAATTGAGATTTAAATACCCAGAAGTTAAAAATAATAAATGAATTATTATTAAACAGATATAATTTAATTTTTCATAAACTTTTCAGCACGAATGCAATTGCACATAGATGAATTTGTACATTCAGTACAACTTGTCATTCAGTATCAAAGATTATGCTGCTGGGAAGGTAACTTTTCCCTGCAGCTGGAATACAATAAGGGTTTTATTTGTTTGTGACATGAATTTTGACTGATTCCAGGGACCCCTTTTAATGACTGAATTCTGAACCTCTTGGTACTGTAAATAATCTAATCTGCAACAGCCCCTATGAAACAAAACCAAGGTTAAGAACAGGAAACTTTCAAACTCTCTGTTTTAGGTCAGTATCCTAAATATCCAGTTGTCTCAGGGAATCGTTAGTAAGTTGCTTTCATCTGTTGGTGACCAGTGTGAATATATTACTGAGCTTGACAGCATCTAAAAACTATTGGCATGTGTGCAGTAAGTTTGGAAATCTCAGCTTTTAATGGACAAATGTGTGGTGCAGGAGCTGTGTTCACAACTGGCAGTTCTGTTGCCACTTGTGATGCACAGTGTGGATGAAAATAAGCATCCTGCTGGCCTCTGAATGTCATTCTTTGAGTCAGGCCTTAAAGGCTTCAGTGAGGGAGTAGTGTAGGCTCCCTCTGTTTTGTGTACCCATTTGGGAATCTCTACCTCTAAAGCCCTGGTTAGGCATATGTCACATGATACCTAAGCCAGGGATTCCCTTCCCCTGATGGAGTATTCCAGCAAGGGAATCATATGGATTCAGGAGGTCAAATACTTAAAGCAAATGCCAGAGCTCTTGGCAGGTTTAGTTTTTTTCAAAGGCAGCTGATTTTGTTTCCTTCCTGGTACTTATGGTTGGCTGGCACCCCTCTTCTCTGGGAACAACAGTAACGTTCCTGTGCTTTTAGAGCCAATGTCCATCAAAGACAGTAGCACCAGCAATTAAGGCACTTTGTTTGTCAGCCTGCTAGTATTTTTAGGAAGCTGATGGAATTTGGTTTGTCATCTAATGCGTTGATCCTTTGCCAAATGTCAGGTCCCCTGACCAGCCGCCCAAGTCCCTCTAACAACTGTCACCCTGCCTTGCAGAAAGTGGAATGCCATGGAGCTGGCAACTCAATGAAGAATTAACAGCCTCTGCCAGCATGCTCTAATTAAAGAGCTACATAGACAACAGCTGGGAAAAATTCATCAATCACAAAATATTTATTATTGGAATTAAAACACCTCATAACTAATGCATAGGTTTGCATTGATTACCATCTCCTGGAAGGAACAAATGGTACCAGCTCTGTGTGTCTGGGCATTTTGAATGTTTATATCACTTGTACGGTCACCCATCTGCCTCTGGTTTGTTAACCATAATTAAAGGGTTGATCAGCTTCTTTGCAGCTACTCAGGGTCAACATCTGTAGAACTGTGATGCTGAACACTACAAGGAATTCTGAATTCACTTTGTCATGTGGTCCATGGCATTATTTGTGTGTGTCAATCTTCCAGGCACGTGGACAGGACTCTAGAGTTACTCACCCTTGAGCAAATCAGTAGTAATGCAACAAATACTAGATTAGTTGCATAGACTTATAACCATGGTTAGTTCATAAACAAGCTCAGGGTGAATTGCTCAGTTTACTTCTCCGAGCCATTGTGCTGTCTAATGTGGCAGTAGTGCAATGGTGTGTCCTTTTGTAATATGAGGTGGATATGTTGCAGTCAAACCACTAGAAAACTTAATATGAGAAACACTTTCTAAGCTTTTGAAGATGGTCATATAAAAATATGCTTATATGCACTCACATTTGTATATATTCAATGCCATGTATTTTTCTTGGCAACATCTTTTGCCTGATTCAGAAGCAAACTTTTCTATTTCTATCAACACTTACAAGGACTTTTGCAATATTTGTACAGATGCAGTTCTGAAGCACTAGATCGCTGTGTTTATGGTTAGTTCAAGGCCTGAGGTCTCACTTAAGCCCTCCAAACTTATGGTGTACTTCCTAGAACCATTATATCCAAAATGAATGGGGCAAACTTTAATGTTAGAGCTCTAATACAACATCCTTCTCCGAGGCATGAAAGTGAAGATGCAGAAAAGAGCAAGCAAGAAGTTAGCTCCAACGTTCTGAACCTCATGGTCTTTCTTCAGTGCTCATGAAATGGTACTTACAGAATCATGTGCTTGGCAAGCTGGTAGTAATTGATTTTCCTCATCTGAAAAAAAAAAAAAAAGCTTGAAAATATTTAGTGGCACTGATAGAGTTTGAAAAATATATTAGTAGGTAGGCTGAAAAAAATCAGATTGCTTGTGAATGAGAAAAATTGTATTGCTTTAATTAAATTAAAGAAAATGCCTGGTATCCAGTCCTGGAATGTTTTTATGGCACAGTAAGCACTGGCATTTGTGTTTGTCTGTGGTAGAATCTCGTTCTGCCTTTTAGCACAGCAGAAATATAGTTACCATGGAGGAGGTCTACTGGATCTCTTTAAATCACAAAATTAAAACCAAATATAAGATGGTACAGGGACCTAAACATCAGATTCCTGAAAGATAAAATTATCAGCCAACATTTCATGGCTGTAGTAGACACTGTTTTGGTTGATATTTTAGATTAACTTTTAGGTCAAACCTTGAGTATTGCCCAAGATGTGCAGACATTTAATGAGGCATTATAAGAAATTCTTACTACTATATAATTGAGATAAATAACAGTTTTAATGAATAACTATGACCTCTTATGTCAAGAGATGAAGATAATAATTATGTCTAGAGATGAGCAAAGCAGAATTTATTCTTTATCTTGCCTACTGACTTAGTTGGCATTCATGAGAGCTGAGGAACCCTTCCTCTAACGGACATGCTGAACAGTTCATTCACCATGTTGTTCTCTTCCTTTTGACAGGTCCTTTGCTACATGTTGAGCACAGCCCAGACCTTTGAGAATTTTCTATATACTAAGATGAGGAAAAAGAATGATCCTAATGGGTCTTTCAGAGATTCTGTTGTTGGATACTTTTCTGCTTTCACACAGGCTTGATTCTGACATGACTGTTGACTTCAGTAAAGGTAACATGATATACTTGTTGCTTTGTTGTTTTTTTTCTCATGAGAACAAACTGGATGTGTGTTTAGGTTTGCCACAAAGTACTACTGGGGTTGGCAGCAGCAAGACAAAGTAAAAGATCCACAAAACAGTGAAATGTTTATTGATGCACGATGTAAATGCTTCGCGTACTTTGTGACAGCTGATGGAGATGATAGTCATAGCCAAGCTGAATTTCCACTTCCATGGACAGATGTGCTAGGACAGTGTGCCCTGGTATTTAGGTATACTGACTTCCTAGACTTGCACCAGGAGGAATTTGCGATTATGGGTGAGGCAGGTCTGCTAATGGCTGTACTTAGATTTTGTGCTCAAACTATGGTAACTTATTTCTAACATTTCCTCCTTAAACTGCTCCATGATGTGTTTATGCACAGTGGAGGGTGTCAGTACTGAACGTAGTACATGTAGCTCCAAAAGCTCCATATGTTTTAAGGATGAGAGAGGTTTTAAAATATGTCAGCCTTTACTACACTGAAGGGTTTGACTTTAATGCCATACTTGCAGTATTTCTTCTAATTAAGAAGTGAGGAATACTACTAATTCAGCAGTAAAGTTAATTAGCACAGACGATAAATGTTTATTTGTTTTTTAATAGCAACAAATGCATTATAAATGACTCCCGTGTTCATCTGTTGTACAATCCTGCTGTTAGAGTAATTTGTAACATAACTTTTTCTTACAATAGCTGTTGACTTTGCAAAAGCATGAATATGAGTTTGGTGTTGATTGTGGAATAACCATGTTAAGTGTTAAACCAGCTAAATTTTTGACAGGACTTGCTATGTGAGAAAGATTAAAATAAATTGTGTGTATATTGATGGATATTGAACTGCTTAATGTAGTCCTTATCTACAATCAGAAACCTGCTTTTGCAGGCATTTCAAATCTGAAATAGATGTGTTTTTCCTAAATACAAACTTGCTACATCTAAACTCTAATAACTTTATGATAATTCTTGGATTTTGAAATAAAAGTGTGGAAGTAGAACTTCTAGTTTTGTGTGATTTGATTGACTGGAATTTCACAGATGCTTATGAAAATTTGATAGCAAACTTTAATCTGTAAATAATTTATAGAGTTTTATAATATTTTTGGTAGCAAGTACTGTTTTTATAGCATTGTAGATGTACCTAATAGTTTCAAAGTGAGTATTTGTCAACGTTTGTACTAAAATATTGAAATATTTTACTTTACCCCTTAATGTGGTTCTGCAGTTCTTACTTTCTGAAACAGCACAATCATGGAATGAAAAGCTGCCATGTAGTCCTGCTTCATTCAGGACAAACATTTTGTACTGAACTTAATCCCATCTTCTGAAATGAGGGATGCTGAAGAGATTTGGGTTTAAGACATATGCAATGAAGAGGGAAAACAGTAAGGTGTAATTTCTGCTGTGAGGTGATGTCCTTAGAGAAGTATCTTTTTAGAGATCTGTGTGCCAGTTTGGGTTTCTAGAGTGGGAACCTCTAGTAAGTGTGGAAGACAGAGTATTTTGGAAATGACTAAAAGAGAGCTGGTTTTGGGGAATGGAGCAGTTATGGGCAGACTGGTTATACACACCTAATTCAGCCAACACTAGAAAACTGAGAAATAGTCATCTCATACTGTCTTTGTTTTTTGTTTGAAGTAAACTTTGCCCTTGGGTGTTATGAGAGATAAATCTTGACTCTTAATACCCTAATCAATGCTATCATCTTTTCTGCAGCTCCAGTCTTTTCATAGTCTTTTCAGTCTTGACTGCTGGTCAAACTATTGAGTCACTTAAATTGATTAAAGCTTTTCCAATTTTGCAACATCATCGCTAATGCAATGAATCCAGTGACTTAGACATCTTCTCAGTGTTATTTCTGACTCAAGAAGAGAAGTTTGGAAGATTATCTAGCTGTTGATATGCCGGCTTCTGTATTGGCAATTTTCCCGTAGAGAAGCAAATAGTGTATGGAAAGCACTGAACTCTTTCTTCCTTGGGAAAAAGAGTAACAAAAACCTTATACATACACTCAGATATACTGTTGGAGACGCTGAAATGTCACCATAAAGGCTGAATATGATTTACTTGCACAACAAAAGCTCCACTTCTGGGAAGTTGTGTCTTTGGTATGAAAATCAGTGCATCTCCTACGCATTTTTCAGGATATTCTCTGCATAAAGTGTGCATTTGCTGAGGATTTCTGAGTAAATATGTTATTTCTTTAACAAGTGTCATTACTTTTGAGCTTTAATCTTGACTTCTGAATGCAGTATCTATAACTTTGGTTTCTGCAAAAGTTCCCAGAAGGCAGTTACTTGATTGCTGAGGAAATAGTGAGAAAGATCCTGTTTTAGTAGCTATTGCCTGCTTTATACTTTTCACAAAGATATTTGCAAATGTCTTATTAAAACAACAAATCCAAAAGGGTGGAAAGGTGGTGTCTGATCTAACCCTCAGTGAAAAAACCTGGACTGCACAGACTCATTAGGAATTAATTCCAATTGCTGTAGAATAACCTGTAAAGCTGGATTATGTTAGATTTAGAGGACTAGATGCAGATCTGACAAAGGCAAAGTTGCTTCACATTTTCTTGAATGTTAGAAAAATATCCCTGGTATTTGAGCTGCATTTAGTTTAAATATCGCTATTGGAGTGGTGAAGAGGATTAGGGGAAGAGGAGCAGAACACCGTGATATGCAATTTTATCCTGGCTTTCATACTCCTACTGAGGCTGGAGAAACAGAAATCAGCCTTTAAGTGGGTATCTGGGTCCTTGGGAAAAGGACTTAATTTCATGAAGAAGAAAAACTACTTACTGATTTTTGTTACTGAGGAAAGCTTGGGACGGTATGTAGGTTTGAGGTAGACTTTTAAAAATCAGTGTGCGAAGCTGGTAAGGGTCTGTGAGCTTGCTTTGCTCTTCATGTGGTGATCTCTGCATTTAGTCCTGTTTGCAGTCACTTAGAGTTTTTACTAATTAGCGTATTGATGGCAAAGTCAGTTTAATTTCTATGTCCTGGACTGTGTGTTGCTGGGCCCTAAAACAACTCGTGCAGGAATGTTGTTGCTCTTGTCTTTCATATAGAATACTTGACTCTTAAGTCTGCTCACCATTCACAGAATTAGAATGGTGGCTAATAACCATCATATGATACCTTGGGTGTGAAATGTATGTATCCAGATATTTCTGTCCTCCAGCTCTGTTAGAGTCTGTTGCCTTTAGCTGTGTTTCCCTTGAAACAAGTTGGTCATCAAAACTTATTCAATCTATTGTAAATTTTCTTGAAAAGTTCTAATCGAAAATTTCAGTTTTATAAATTGAAAAGGTTGAATTATTTGCTACACAAATTGGAAATACTCTCTTTTAAATAATAGCATAATGTCATTACTCAGGGCGTTATTACCTTCATTTAAGCTAAGAAAAACAAATGTTTGGCACAGATGAGAATAATCATAAACCTATTGTTATTAAAATGCCTTAATACATTTTCAGAGGGGATTTCCCATTCACGTGTAGGTGTGGTTATACTTTTCAGAGTTTGATGAAGAGAGCATCGAGAGCTGAAGTATTTTTAGCACTCTTATAAAGGGGAATATATTAGGAAAACTTAGTGAGTTCATGTGTCTATTGCTTTTTCAAGCTCTCACATCTCACTCAGAGCCTCAGTGCAGCTGGGCTGAATACTCATCTCTTGGCTGTATTTAAGGTCAGCATTGCTGGGAGTTAAAATGAAGGAATAACATAGTGCTCAGGCTGCAATTTCCAGAGACCAGAGATTTCCAACTATGCAAATGTTTATATTTTATTTCTGTTTTAATTCTAAATGAAAAAAACTTAAATATATTGTTCAAAAAAACTAAGAACTGAATTAGTCAAGCCCTGCTGAGGAGGTGATGGTTGAATCCCTGGATGGCAAATGAAAGGGAAAGTACTATCTGTCTTCAGTGGTTGAAAGTTTTATCTTCTATTTGAGAACTCTATAGACCCATCCATCAGGTGGTCTGACAGGGAAATTAAATTGGGTTATAGCACTGCAAGAAGTCCAGATTATGTTCCTGTTGAGCAGTAACAAATTGTGGTGAACCTTCTATAAAGTTTCTTTCTGTTTTTCACAAAATAATGCGGTATAGAGGTAGTCATCACAAGAGGTGCTGAGGAAACCTTTGGAAAAGCTTGCTATTCTTTAATAAGGAAAAGATATGAAATTATATATGTGGCTTTCTTTTCCTGTAGAATGACTTGTGTTCTCTGCTCCTTTATAAGCACACTAAATCCACCTAAGGTGAAATTTGCTTTATTTGCTGCAAAATGAAAAAAACTATTCTCCTGACAATGAGATAATGTACTTGGGCCCCTATTGTGATGGGTCACCATTAACTTCCACTGAACATGGTAAGAGATGCAGCTATTCTGCTGGGGCTCACTATGGAACCCTAATTTTCCTCCAATAACAAAACAAAGAGTATTTAAGTTGCACTCGCCTTATGTGTGCATTTTAACTAGACTGAATTCAGTAGGCTTTCTTATCTTTGATTTATTTGAAAAGGAGCTCTTATACACAGTCAGGATCCAAGTGCTTTTGAATGCAGCTTATATTCAGATCTAGAATCTCCTATCATTCCATCCTGGGTCTGAATATCCTTCAGCTTGAAGAAACTTCAGACCCATCTCTAATGTCAATGGAAAACTGTGAATGTTTGAAAACAGGTCCAGAGTTGTTCTCAAGCTTTGTGAACTTCAGCCAGCTATTCCATTAAGGTGTTATTTTCTTTAACCAAATCTGAAAGAAAGGTTTCTGGTATCAGGTTTCTTTGCGTCCTTCTGAAAATCTTTGCATTCATATGGAAAATTAACATCCTTTACATCTTTGCATGTATCTATAATACCTGTAGAATGTGTGAGATCCTGGATGTTTTAACAAACAAGAACGAATTTCTTCTAATTCTTTGTTGTCTCTTTCAAACCAGTTGCATTTAACTATACAGCCCGGACTATTTTTGAATCATATCCATGTCTTCTTAGACTCAAAAGAAAAATAAAAAAGGGAGGGATTTCCTTCCAGTTGGATGTTCTTTGTACAGTGTGAGCATTAAGAGCCATTGGTTACCTAATATCTTGTTTATATGGAAGCTAAGCTACCTTTTAAAAATAGGTACAAATGAATGCAATAGAAAAATAGAGAAAGTTTAAAAGAAAGGCTGATGTTGTTTAATGAAGTGTGGCATTCTGATCTGTTTTTAAAAGCCTTGTTCCTTCTCAGTTAGCAATAGGGGTAAAATGTTTCTCTTATGGGCTTCTGCTCTACACATTGCATGCTTGCTTTGAGGGATTTGAAACCTAAATAAACCTTAGCTCACAAAAGATGTAAGCATGAGAAATCTCTTCCTTTTTCTGGAATGGCTTGGGGGCTGATTGTTTACTTAACAAGCTGGTGCCCTGATTTTGCCACTGACACACTTTGACAAAAATTCCCCTCACAGGCATTTAAAGTTGCAAAAGGGAAGAAAATTGAGAAGAAAGATGTGAGTCAATGCACAAAGCCACAAAGGTCTGCTGACGTAGGTGTTTTCAATATTTAGTAACTATATCCAAAGTTGCAGTGCTAGAATGGTCTCGGAGAGGGAAGAGTCAGTGATGTTCTGATATAATCAGAGCAAACGAGATCTTCCTATGAGTTGTTGCTTGCTTGAGTTATGTACAGGAGCTCACTTGGGAAGAGGGAAATCATGTCTATGGAAAGACCCAGAAGAGTCCTTGCAACAATCCTAACAAACTAAAGTGAAATTTAAATAGTGCACGGGCTCTGTGCCAGCTCATAAAAGGTGAGTGTGTTTTATCCTTAGATGTTAAGATTGTTGAGTGGCTGAATTTGGGAATTGGCTTTTGTTCTCTTCACTGAAGCAGCTGGGAGTTGTTGGAAAAGGCAGGCGCAGATGCAAACGTGACATCCCTACAGTTGGCACTTCCCAGAAGAGCGTGAAGTGCCAAACCCAACTATGAGAGCCAGGGAAAAGTTGGTGTTTAGCTGATGGATTTTGGTGGTGGGGTGTGGGGTATTTTTGTTTTGTGTTGGGTTTTTTTTGTTTGTTTTTATTTTTGATTTTGTTTCGTTGTTGGTTTTTTGGGGTTTTTTTGTGTGGGGTTTTTTTTTTGGTAGGAAAAATACTTTTGAATGTTTTGAGACCCTGATACAAAACTATTTTCATAGCTGCAAGATTCCCTTCCCACTAAAGTTTTGTTTTTTGGGTACAAAACTTTATTCCCTTCTAAAAACTTTTTCTAACTAAGAGGCATTGGCCATTCACCAGAGAAGAGGGTTTTTTCTCTTGTCTAGTTCCTTTCTCTTTCTTATTTCCACTTTTTATACCAAGATGCAAGAAAGGGTTGTATGGAATGAACTGAGGAATGGGGAAATGGGTGGAAAAAACCCTATTTATATCATTTAGAACCAAATAGGGAAGAATGAAAATAGTGGTTTTCCCATGAATTTATGTTACTGTACAGTTGAAGGGAAGGGCAAAAAAGAAGGTGGAGGTTTCCTTTCATGTTGTGGATATTCTAATTTTTGTCATATGAGTTTCTCGAACTGTTTCTACAGAACTAAACTATCACATTTCCCCAGATGAGATTTCCTATGATTGCTTCATTCCAAGTCACAACAGACTCTTCAGCAATCACTTTTTGACTTCCTGTTTTTTACATTGTAAAACTTGGATTCTGCTGTAATTATTATATTAAAATGAAAAATGAAAATCTTCAAATAAGCAAAATTTTCAATTTCTTTTCATGTACCTGAAGTGTTTATAGATTTTAGGAAGCACTATTTCAGTGTGATTTCACCTTGTGACCAGACAAATTATTGAAGTTTGTCAGTGACAGGGTTAGAAAACCTTCTGATCAAAAAGGAAATTGAACATGAGTCTGAAATGTGCAAGCAGATTATATTAGTAATTGGTATGCATCTCATCTTAACTCATTCAACTCTTTCTACATTTTTTAAGAAATTATTTATTAATGGAAATACACATTTAAAACATAGTGTAATACTATGATTCATCAAAGAAGTGGACATATGGGTATATCCTAAGTTGCAGTAAAACCCAGCATCTCAAATGTTGCTCAATGAAAAGTCTTATTTGTCCATACTTACTCTACTTGTAGAGAAGAACGGACTTGAAATGGTTCAAGAAACTTGATTAAGAGCAATTTGACTTTCATTTTTATAGCACAAGTAGTAGTATCTTTTATTTCCTTTCAAGTAGTTTTGACTGGAAAATAAAATAGTTTGTAAAATTTCAAATGATATCATTTTCCTCAGGTAACTTTTTATGAACAGCTTTTTTTCTAGTGTTTTTCTAATTTTCTGAGGGAGCTGGGAGCAAGTCAAGCAGGAGAACAGGGCAGGCACCTGTTTTAACGAAAGCTTTCCAACCAGTTCTGCTCTGTATGTAGTCTTTTCTAGATTTGATTTCTTTTTCCTCACCGAATAAAGGATTCTCCCTTATTATCTATGTTTGTAATTTCATTGTGTTTGACCTATTAAATAGTGCATGTGGCAAATCTTTAATTTTCAGTACTAGGTGGCTAAAGATGAAAATGGGTCTCATAGAGTAACTGCAAAATGAGCTTTAAATCCTAATTAAAAAGCATCTTAACACTACATTTCACATTGTATAGTTATGGGTCTGATATTTTCTGAATTGGTTATGCCAGATTACTTTATAGTACACTGTGATTGAGAGGGAGCATGACTTTTTTGAACAATTTCTTTTGCACAGCAGGGTGACTTAAATTAGTGTGACTGACATCCACCTAATATGCTTACAAATCTTTGGAACAATTGATTTGAAACGTGAGCATTTTCGTTCTGAGTGGATCACAGCACAGGGAAAGAAGTTGGATGTGCTGGATATGCAAGCAAATTCACAAGAGCTGTTTCTCTTAAATACCAATCCAAGGTATATCTAAGCATATGTGTAAACTTAGCTTATGAATATTGCTAAAGCAAGTGGAAAAACTCAGGCCCAGAAGAAACTGTCACACCTCATAGGAACAAAAATGAAGCCAGGACTTTGCCAGTGAGTAAATTTACAAAATGAAGGTGCTTAAATGTTTGAGAGGAATACATAAAAGAGGTGAGGAGAAAAATACTGCGATGTTTGAAATTCTCCCAGGTGAAGGATCTAGCATATGTAAAAATCCCAATTAATATCAAAGATGCTTGCTCTGGACTAAAATCTAAAAATTTCCCTGGACTGATCCCTTAAAAAGGATTTTCCTTAGCAATGTTGCTGTTAATCTCCAATATGTAATATGTTGTTTGTCTGAGCAGGGATTCCCTTGTATGGAATACCAATGCTATCCCCTTCCCCAGTGTCAGGCCTTCATTAACTTCCTTAATGTATCTTGTGTAAAATTTTTGCTTAAAGACCTCTAATCGCCTGTCCTTTGTATCTGGCCAGTAGGGTAGTGCTATCATTATAAAAGAAAATTCAGAAAATAGTAGCCAGTGTTCAAAGCATCAATCCAACAGATGAGTTGATAATCCTTGTAAAGAGTCATGTCCTTCCTGCTGCAGAGTGTGCACCTTGCAGCACGGTGAAGGATGTATATAGGATTAGGAGCTGCAGAAGAAGCTGTCCAGAACTGTTAAACACTTTTGTGTAAATGAACATGTCCTGAACTCCAAAAATTGGAACTATCTGCAAACTGTACAGCAATTTATACAATATCTTGCTTTCTAAAGATACTGTCAAAGGTAATAGAAACAAATTTTGAGTGGGAACATACATGTGCATCCTATGAAATAGGATGTGAGTGACCACTGGTGTGGTCAGACTCAAATGAAATCACCCAGCTTCATATTTATCTGTCTAGGAGGTAAGCGTGGTGGTAATAATACCCAGCTCACAGGTTCAATCCCTCTGTGGGCCATTCACTTAAAAGCTGGACTGATGATCCTTGTGGGTCCCTTCCAACTCAGAATATTCTGTGATTCTCTGATTCTGCTCTCATGGTTAATTGTTGATTTAGTGAAATTTATTCTAGGCAGTTATTAGACTTGCTCAATAGCATTCCTTTAAGATCTTGCATTACTCTTTGGGCATACTTGTTTTGTTCTAGAGATATCTTAGAGCTTTTTAATTTAGGAATAGATCATCACCATGAAGAAGCAGTTTTTCCTAGACAATCAGAAAATACAATTGTGTGTGGAATGCTTGAAGGTAAGAGGCACTATTGTAGCTGAAACATTTTCTAGTGACAACATGCGTTTCTCTGCAGAAGTAATACTGAGTCTTGCACCTGACTTATCAGATTAAGAGCGCTTTTGCATTGACCCTCATGATATCAATATGGCATTGCTAAAGAAAGGTACAGTTCTTTCCCTTAATCTACTTGTTTTTCTCCCATGACACAAATGCTGTCTAGCTGGAACTAATGTGGATTGAAGGGGAAGTCATGTTAGCAAAGGTTTTTGAGTTGGATGAGCATGTGCCTATCCTTTAATACCCCCACAATCTGTTGTGGGGCTGTTTGGTCAGCTGAGAATGGAGGTCTGGAGTTCAGTTGGTATTTAGCACAAATGATGTCATCACACCCACAGGGTGCACTTACAGGGCAGAGCTCAAAAGCTGATGCTGATCACATATTGATGTGCAGCTTGTTATGCCATGCATTAAGCTTGTGCATTGTTACTGGTAGGCTTGCTAAGGATGCATTTTGCATCAGTAACTACACTGCATCTTGGTTTAAGATATTTACAGATCTATAAGGGAATGAGTTTCTGAAAGATCTAGAGATGGGTACATGAATGCAATTTTTGTGAGGTTCTTCTCTGAGGTTCTCACCTGCTAATTCTCCATTTGTACAAAACTGGAGGAAAACTCTGTGTGCCTGGAAGGTCCTGCCTGTACTCCTCTAAGTGCTGACAAGCTGGACAGGAAGGTCCAGTAACTGCTAGTCCATAAGGACAGTCAGTAGTGATATCGACATCGCTGTCGTGTGGCACCAACTCATGCTGAGGCATTAAACCAGAACACCCAAAGACCATCTCTTGCAACAAACATGTTCACAAGGCTCCAGGTAGTAGCTCAGTTGCTTTGCTTTTTCCTTCAGTTGCTGTGTTCATGGCCTCTTTCATTTTTTAATGCTCACAAAACAATAATAGCCAAGAAGGTAAGGTAGATCTGCCAACTCCCAGTTTCTAGAAAGCATGGCACACAAAGGTCTGATCCAGCCCTGAAATCCAGGGAAAGGAAAAATTGCAGTGCATGAGTTTATACTGGAATGAGTTGAAAAGCATACCGAAATGCTACCTTGAAGCCAATTACCACTTTAAAGGTCACAAGTGTGCCATCTTAAAACTGGATCCCAGAAACAGCTACAAACCTGCAGTTCCTTTGAACCTGAGCCCATGGGACTGTGACATGTTTTTGGTATGTTAGCATCCCTGACAGTGGCTAGAGAAGTAGGTGAGCACCTGTTTTCTAGGTGCTGGGGGTTTGTTTTCTAGGTGTTTGTTTCTTTTTGGTCTGCATATGATTGGAAGCTGTGTCTTTTCCCTCACTGCTCCCCAGTTATTTGGGATCAATATTTTGAGATTTAAGTTGTAAAAACTTCCATTCTTTTACATTTATGGTTATTGCAGAGAGTGAGGTTTTTTGGGCTAATTCCTTTATAGAACCTGTACTGCCAGGTTTGGCATGTCAATCCACCATACTGACCCTTGAAGTCCGGCTCAGTTTTCATCTAGTCCTAGAGCCACTGCTTTTCATAGCACCTGCACATTGTGTACCTGTGCACACTGTGGGGCTTGAGGGCTGGTTTTTGCCCCTTTCAGTAGGTCAACAGCATACCCCATGGCTACGGGCAGCCTAATAGTGCTCTCTTACCAAACAGCTGGGGGTTTAGTGCATGCTCTTACGATGTTAGATGTCTTATTTCACAGAAGTTAGAGCAGCCTAGCTGGCCACTAAAGGACAACCAATCCAACCTTTCCAGTTTTACAAAAAAACCCTCTTGAAATAGAAAAAATTTGACATGTAATGAAATAATGCTGAATCATGTGAATATGTTGCAGTCTGTGAAGGGTTGGAACTGGGATGCTGACAGCTCTGAAGCTTTTTTTTAAAAGTTGGTAACAGTTCAAATCTCATCAGCTTCTGAGATTTCATCTGTTTCTTTGGGAGGATGGGATAAATGTCTCTGGACATGATGCCAAGATTGAATCTTTAGGAGGAAGACTTGGATGAAAACTCCTTTCTTCTTCTGACCTGATCTCTTCTCACCCATTGTGATATTATACAAATTGAATTTCAGGGCTAGCAAGCTAAGGATTCTGCAGTGGTCGGCAGAAGTGTCTTTCCATCTGATTACCCTTGAGGTCAGAAGCATGTAATATATTCAGGGGGGTTTCTAATCGAACGAAACTCAGAATATGTGAGGGTTGTAGACAGCAGCTGGCCCCAGCAGAGACTAACAGATTTGCTGAGAACCTGCAAAGATCTTGGCAGGATGTCAGCAAAGATACTGCAGGGTTGCTAGATGCCAGGAAAAAGAGATCTTTGGTTTCAGCAAGGAAAATGGTATTTAGGGAGGATGGGATGTAATAAATTACAATAATAGCACTGCAACCAAGTCTCATCCAAAAGTATCAGAGACTGACTATAGCTATTTTCATTGGTGAAGAGGCTGAAGTGGTTGCAGGTGAAGAGATATGCTTTCTCATAGTGGCAGAATATTATTAGAGCCAGGGCAAGAAGTAGCTGGATTCTTTGTAGGAGTTGGTTTTTAAATGTGGTGAACTAAGACAGGAACAAAAGCAGTGATGGAGAAAGGGACATAACTGATTTAAAACAATGGGAAATAGAAGAATGGAATCTGAGTGGATAACATAGATTTTTCACATTTGTGAAGATGATGATCATGGAAGAATTTTCAAGGACCTTATTGTCTTTCTGGGATGATAAAAGGTTGAATCTCTACAGCATCAGGAGTTTCTAACATGCAGTATCCAGCTATATAAATTTAAGTTTACTCTCACCATGCATTTGCTTAGTGAATTGCTCTGCCAAAATGCATAGGTATTTCTCTGAAAGCTTTGGGTGCTGTAAATATAGGGTGGCCATTTACCTGGTCAAGTGTAACAGTGCATGCCACCCCCGCACCTGATCCTTAGATGCTTTCAGAAGACTTTTAGGTCAGTCTGCAGGAATTTTTGTGTTCTGTTGTGCTAAGGTGTTCTCCCCGCTCCTTCAGGAGCATTTTAGTGAAAAAGGTTCTTTCCAAAGAGCCTGTCCAGAATAAGTATTTTACTTGAAGCAGGATTCTGGCTTTTAGAAAGGCAGCTTCACAAGCAGAGAAAAGAAAACAGATTCTCATCTAATTGGTACATTGAACATGGTACAGCGAATAGCAGCTCTAGTGGGGAATGCCTACACGGAAAATTTCTGCCCTGCAGGATAGGTCATTCTCAGTGTTTCAGAAATTTGGTTTATATTATTTCAGGGGGATTTCCTCTTCATTTACCTGGTAAAGCAGTCCCTATTACTTGTCATTGTTCTTAGGACTTGATTTGGTGATTACCTTATCAGGTTAAGGTCTGTTACTGACAATCTGTCTTAACTATGTGGCTTTGTTTTCCTGGCAAGATACCAGTAGAGGGTGGGAAAAGAAGCTGTTCCTTAAGATAGGAATAATAAAAAAATGCCAACTGGTAAAATCGTCCTGACTTCTGCTGAACTGAAAAAGGCCATTAATAGCTCTTGGAATTCCTTGGTTTGTTGCATCCTTGTGTTCCAAGAGAAATAATGTGGCAGGCAGGATACCACTGAAAATGTAGTGCAAGTGGTACTGGACTGAAATGTGTACGCTGAAAATGCCAGATGGTGGGGGCTCAGGAGAAATGCAAACTGCAGGCTATTAGTAAAATACACTGATGACAAGCAATTCTTTACCTGTATATGGGTCTATTTCAAAGCAGAAGACAATGTGGGCTGGTTTTACAACTACTGAATGGGCCAAATCAAACTTCCTAGCATGCTATCAACCTGCTCAGAAGCTAATTGCTTCAAACATCTGTATAAAACTCATTACTTTTGTGACAACTATGCAAGCCTTACAGAAACTTTCAACTACTTGTGCTTTGTTCCTTTAGCACAAGTATTTAAATATTTAATAGGGCAGAGGATGTGTTTGTGTTGACAGTTTCCATGTGAGCAATCTGATGTAGAAAATAGAAAACCCTGAAAATCTCTGAACCCTTGGGATAAACTTATGTTTTCAAAGATCCTGTTGAAGCAGGGAGGCTGTGGCAGCAGACTGGTCAGTGTGGCTTCGAAAGCTGTGGGGAGCTTTCGACAGTAGCTGCTGTGTGTCAGAAGTCTATAAATTGACTTCCTGCCACAGGAGGCCTCCAGCAAGTTCATCTGGAGAGTTAGTGGGAGAAATCCTCACCTTTCATCTTACCAACAGAGCCAATCTATCCAGGGCCGTGCCTAGGGCTGGGAAGGGGTTTGAGCTGGTACAATCCTTGTGTCAGCCAGCATGATCTTGATGAATAAAACTGCTGTGGGTGGAGACCTCAGTGTTTTGTTGAGGGAGAGAAGGCACTCTCCTTTGAGTAGTGTATACACATGTCCATTATATTCTTTGTTTTTAAAAACTCACAGATGAGAACACGCTTCTTTCATTATGTCTCAGATAACATCAAACAACATATTTTCTTTTCCCCTATCTCTTTCTTTGTCTTCAAGGCAGTTATGTGCTATCTCTTCTCTTCAAGGTGGATGCATGTTCCCTTTCCAATGTTCAATTCCCTTTACAATAATCGTTATCTACCGGTTTTGGAACTGTCCTTCTTCAACAGGATTTAATTTCCTTTAAAAATTGCACTCTCACTGAATCAATAATCCAACAAGAATCTCTGGCAAAGGATGGGTTTTGGTGTGGTAGGTGTCTCAAGAGTTAGTAGCTAATATCATCTTTGTTGGACCTCATTATTTAATTGAAGTTTAACTCCTGAGCTGCGGAGTTCAAGCTTCTTGCATTTTCTTTCTGTCTCTGAGGAATCGGCCTGTTTTCTGCCAACCAGAGGTGTATAATTTCAAATGTATAATATATCTTCTTCTGTATTGCTGAAAATCTTGTTTACTCATTCAGCATATTAGATAGATTTGAACTCCTTTAGGTTAAAAACTGAACCTGAATATGCTGTTTCATACCAGTAAGTGTCATTCTTTTGCATATCTGTGGTTTTCAAATACAGTCATGAATACTGAAATGAGAAAAATCCACAATGAGCTATTCTGAAAGTTTATCCTGGCCTAAAATCCATCCTTGATTCCTTTGCTGTGCAGGATAAGGCTATGTTTATAGTGAAATACAAAGAAAAAGCTAAAGGTTCAGAAGACTGGAGATATTTTGAGCCTTCTGGAAGTTGAAGTGGAGGAAATGTAACTTGGTTTAGAAAAGCAAAGTGCAATGCCTGACTTCTCAAAAGTGTGTTAGGCTTAGGTTGTTTCAGCATAATAGATTCTGGAAATTGCATTTAAATGCAGTTTAGAAAACCTATTTAATAAAGCTTTCTGACCTTGTTGACTTTTGGGGTTGGAAGGGTGAGGCATAAATAATAGCGGGGTGGGGGGATGGAACGAAACCAGGAGTAGTAGTAATTCTTAAACCATGCTTATTAGTATTGTGATCAGTTTTGGCCCCTGTAATATAAGAAAGATATAAAGCTCTTAGAGAGCATCCAAAGGAGGGCAATGAGGATGGTGAAGGGCCTTGAGGAAAAGCCACCTGAGGAGAAGTTGAAGGCATTTGATCTGTTCAGCCTGGAGGAGGCTGAGAGACCTCATTGCAGTTATAACTTCTGTGTGAGGAGAAGAGGAGGTGCAGACACTGATCTCTGCTCTGTGGTGACAGTGACAGGACCTGAGGGAGTGGCATCAAGCTGTGTCAGGGGAGGTTTAGGTTGGAAATTAAAAAAAGGTTCTTCACCCAGAGGGTGTTTGGGCACTGAACAGGCTCCCCAGGGAAGGAGTCACAGCACCGAGCCTGACAGAGCTCAATAAGCATTTAGCCAATACTCTCAGGTACATGGTGGGATTCTTGGGGTGTCATGTGCAGAGCTGGGAGTTGGATTCAATGACCATTGTGGGTCCTTTCCAAGTAAGCATATTCAGTGATTCTGTCATTTAGACATCCCTGGCTTTAGCTGCTTACTGGAACACTCTCCAAAGCTCTGAAGTCTGCTTTCCCACTGGGTTAAAATCCCAGGTTCAAATACCCCAAGTTATAGACACCAGATATGAATCTTACAGATTTTTGTCCTGTCTCAATGTTCTACTATGACTGGCTGTGTGAGCAATGAGAACTATTGAAGTAATACAGAGTTCCAGCCTGCAAAGGCAATTCACATATCTGGGTATGGGGTTTATTCTGCCCTTTTCTGCTTAACACAGTGGGGTCCAAACACAATCTGCCTCACTTGTCAGCAAATCAGCCAGTGGTCAAAATAACACTGCTAAGGGAAAAAACCCTGTGCAATTCTACCCCCCTTCAATTAATTTCATATCAGCGTAAGGCAGAAGATGGGCAGAGCTTAATTATAAAGTTCCAGTGACATGCTGTGGCAATTTGGTCTGTGAGACTTAATTGTCTGTCTGTGCATGCATATTTTGGAGGGATTATATTGGGGAAGGGCCCTGAACCCATCAGGTAAACAGTCTGTGGTTCATACACAAGCTCTCTTAGAACTCCCCTGTGCCTTTCTGTACAATTACCTGATACATGCATCGCCGTGGTTTGTACATATGTAAATACAGAATACTCATAGGAAGTGTATGGATATCATTTAGAAAGCACTGTTGAATTTTTGGCTTATGTAGGCACATTCTGTGGCCTGACAGGATTACTCCCGTTGGAGCAATAACTAGAAGTTTTGCTTATTTAGGGCCTGTTCCTACTCCCTTTGAAGCCAATGGCATAATTCCCAGTAATGTTTAATGGTGCTGGGTCAGGTCTTTAAGGATGATAGAATTTGATGTTGGAGGCCTCAGCCAGTGCTTACTGTAGTACACAGGGGTTTCCTCAGTTATTTCAGAGAGCAAATTGCCATTATTTAATAAAAATAATTATTTTAAAAACAACTTATGCAGAAATGGTGTTAGTGTTAAACTTCAAAAAGGAAAAAGTAAATTAAGAGACTTTATTCTGGCTGATACCATGCACTTTTTACAACAGTGAAACAGTTCCAGTAAGTTACCAGAAGCTGGAACAGCCATCTCCAAAAGCAATGAACTTGTTAAATTGAAAAGGATATGCTGTGTTGCTGCCACATCTCTTGTGACTTCTGAATGCATTTCACTACTCCTGTTGCAAGAACAGCCGTTCTCATGGTATCTCAGCGTTCATGCTTCTGGTCTCAGCTGCTGTGACACTGTATCATCTGTAGGGAAAGGGAGATGATTAAGAGAAATGTTGCAGCTGCTTGAGAAAAATGCTGGCACTGGCTAATCAAAAAGGCCAGTACCACTGCAGGTGTTAAAAAAAGATAAACAATCCCCTCATCTTTCAGTGTGTTTTAAATACATAGATTTTGGTATTTCAGGCTTGCTAAGATAGATCTTTAAAGGGATAAAGTAAAAATACAGCAGACTGAGGAGAAGCCCAGAAAGCTACTAGAGGGTGTTGGCATTTTCTCTTTCTTTGGTTCAGCAAATCTACTGACCTAAAGAGCATGCAGGAGGGTCCATCTGTTTTCCCACAGTTCTAAAAGGAAAGCAGAGAAGGATGTGGAATTTACTGTGTGTTATTAATATTTGGATACTGCTGATCTACAGGTTTCCTTTAACTGAAGGACAGAAAACACTTTTCCTGTCTTGTTTTCTTCTGTTTAGATCTGCTTGCATGCAGTTACAATGGACCTAAGCGCATGGAGCAGTCTAATCATGATACCAGCCAGACTGCTACAGTGCTTGGTTGGATGCTGTTGGTCCTTCTTAATGTGCATATAATCTCATCTGTGTGATTTAAGCTTCTTTAGGTCTATATATCTACAGTACTTTTTACCTGGAATATCTGCTAACCTTTTACAGGAGACAGGCTATTGAGCCAGATGTCCTTCTCCTTTCAATGGCAGCATCAACACTTTGGGGCTCCCTATATTTTAAATGCACATCCCAGAGCCCCAGTGTTTGGTGCAGTCATCCTGTGTAGGGGAGGCACCAGATTCCACTTTAGATAATATGAAAAACACAGAGCTCTTGAAGTTAATGAACCAAATAAATGTTTCCCTATCCCTCTTTCATTATTGCCCTGAAGAGTCCTCTAGGCTTAGGACCATAGGGTGTCTACCTTCTGGGTAAGCCAGCACATTAAAGAAAATACAGCAATATGAAACCGATGTGGTTTTAAGCCTTGTCAATGGAAATGGAGATTCTAGCTGTTAGTGTTACACTAAGGACCTGTGTTTATGATTTATGATACTTCCTGCTCTTTTCCTTGTGTTTAATCTCTCATGCAATTGTAAATTTTACAGCTGTTTGAATGATTGTCTTGTCTACTACAGAAGGTGGCCATAAATTTTAATGAGTAACTGCACCAATTCAACAAGGCCCAGTTGAATGTCTTTTTATATGATGCTTGCTGGAGTCCAGCTCAACAGCTTTTTGGTGGTGGTGTTCACAGACAGTCTGGATGAACACCAGGGAGCTCTAGATAGTCCGAATGCCTGGCTTTGGGAAGAGGTGAACCAGTGAGAGTTGTTGAGATCATCAGTATTGCTGGGTTGCTCTGGGACTGAACCATGTATCCAACCCACCACCATCCTGCAGTGAGATGATGGATCTTCTGGGAAATATGCAAACCACTCTTCTGCTTCTCATCTTCTTATCTCTGAGGTGCTGTTATCTGTGTGTGGCTTTCAGCCGTGGGGTTCGCCGAGTTAGGAAGACTGGTTGCTATTTCAGACTCTGCTTAGTAAAGGATTAATTTCATTTTCACATGTGTATTTGATCATAAATATGAAAGTGTGTTAACAGTGCAAGTATGTATATCCATAACGAGTGTGTGTTAGTATTTAAGTCTGTAGCAGAATCTCCAATAAGAAGCAGAGGAAAGAGAGTGTAGACATTATTGCAAGAGTGGCTACAAAAAAATGCATGGTGTATATTTATAAATGGAAGTTCTTTGTCCAGATGTCCCCCTGAACTCCTTAGGGAATGTTTCTGATTGCTCTCTAAAATTTATATTGCTTCAAATGAAATATATGATACAAACCACCCCTCCCCCAGGGCCAGGAAAATTAGCAAAGGCACTTAAACTGTACAACAGCATCACTTAACTGCTCTTGTTGAATTTTATTATAAATGAGCTATCACAGAAGCTTCTGGGGAGCTTCTGGTTGAACACTTCAATGTGAGAGAAAGCTGCTTTTCTTGGTGGTGTTTTTAAATTTATGTTTGCACCAAAGAAGAGAGGAAGCAAAAACCTAACGTCACAATATTAGTTACAGAAATCTGCCCCAATAACACAGTGAAATCTTTATCTGCACCAATTATGAATGCTGAATTTTGGTATAATTCTGAAAATTCTTAGTGTTCATCAAAACAAATAAGGCTGATTTTCTTTGTGGTTTTTTTGTTTGCTTGGTTTTTGCCACCTTATACCTGTAAAATGTTCCCGAGGAATGTAAGTTCTAATTTGTTAAGGCTTTATGTTCCCACTCTGCACAGGTATGAATGGCTCTAAAGGGAAAGAAATGGCAAATCAAGCCAAACTGAAACATGGAGCGTTCCACATTTTGTAGGCATCAGACAAAAAGGGCAAAATATTTTAAATAAATGTTGTAACCTAGGTTTCAACAAGAATGAGTCTCTCTGCTCCTAATGTTGCTTGGTGGTCAGATTTGTGGGTAGGAACAAATCAGAGAACTGTTTTTACCTCCCTCTGACCTATGGCTGCCCAAAGACATTGCACACAGGAGATGCCCTTGAGTTGTTAACTCAGGGTAGATTGCAGGAAACAATTCCCTGAGCTCAAATAGTAGTGGCTCTTCCATAACTTCGTAAAATTTTCATATTGTTCTTTGGAACCCCTTGGAAACACTATGTCTGTCATATAGCAAAATAGAAACATATCATAATTTTAAAACTTTTAAAATACTGTCTAATACAACGTCATAAGATCACTTCATATAGATTCACTCCTCATGTAACTACAAAAACTGGAAAAAAATTATCAAGTCTTATAAAGCCCAGATGTAGAAGTTGAGTGGATCAAAAAAAATATTTTTTGACTTTAACTTACAATTGGTCTTTTCATGGCAGTGTTCAATTCAGACATTGCTGACACTAGCTGAGATTGATTTTTAGGACAGACCCAAACTAATGTGGAAGAGTATCTTGGTGGAAAATGTTTCATGCAACAGGAGTGAAAACCCAGGAAGGATGGAGGTTTGAAATAGTCATCCCATGACAGGTATTAGTAGTTCTGTGAATTTTTCAATGGGCAAAAACACAAGAGATTTTTCAAGGAATAAGTGAAATACGGATTTGCTGTTTCTTGGACATTGCTCCTGTTTGCCCTGCTGTGGTGTCTGTGTCATACTTATGCCTCTTTTGCAGAGTGCCCTGGCTTCAGCAGCTCTTCACAGGTGCATATTTTAATTCTTATTTGGTGCATACTGGGTTTCGTAATTCTTTCCTGTATTTTAATGAAAAATAGCATCACTCTCATCTGTTCCCAAAGAGGAGAGAACAGAAGTTAAATAAGGGAACAGCCTCAAACTTCTTATCAAAGAGCTGTAACAGCAGCCGTGCTTCAATCTGTGAGATTGTGAGTAAAAATTTATAAAGTTTTCCATAGGATAGCATTACAGCGACTATGGTTTCCTTTTTCTCAAAATATGAGCTAATGTTTTTGTCTTGAACACAGAATTGCATCAATTAGAGATAAAGACTGATTTATTATTGTAGTCTTCTATAAAATTTTATAGACCAAAAAATTAATTATACCAAGTGACCAATGGGAAGCCAATCCAATCTAAGCAAAAAGGAAAAATCAACTTCATAAAAACAACCCCCCACATTTTTAGTTGATGAATGTAATTCATAGCCTTTGACAGTTGCCCAGGAAATGCTGCAGAAATTTGCATCAGGCAAGCGCTAAATTTAAAAGGAAAGATCGCAAGCATCTACTTGGTATGGATAGTAAAATCTCCGCTATTTTCTCTATTCCTGCTACTGACTGGAAATCCGAGGTTAAGAATTCAGTAGGAACTGAGGCCTGAGAATCTTGCTGTTACTTTGAGTTGTATCTGTCTTCTAAAACTTATATATAGCTTGTTTTGTTTGTATGTATGTTTATCTTCTAGTAGCAAAATACAGAGGCATGGGCATTGACAAATTTTTATACAAGAGTTCTTGCCTTTCCAAAGGTAACTGTAACTTGCATTTTTCAAGTTTTTCAGAATACTGTTTTTCAAGTTTTATGAGTGATGCATATGAATCTTATGGCATATTGCACAGTTGGTAGCCAGCTTTAAGCTGTAAAGAAAATAGCTAAATCTTAGCCAACTAAAATTGGTTACAAAAGTTTATTGCATTTGTGTTATAATTAATGCTACATTTTGGTTATTCCACAGTATTTATTAACAAATATACATCAGGAAAATGGAAAACATTGTTAATCAAAAAAGATCCCTGTCCTGTTTATGAAAGCAGCCTGTTGCAGCAGCTCTCCAGATGTGCATAGACACTGCACAAGTCAAATGAATAGGCATTACTGTGCCTATTCATTTCTCATTTGCATACAATTTATATTTATAAACAGTAACATGATCATAAAAGTCTGCTGGAAAAAGTAATTTACTTTTTTCCTTATGAGTTCTCTGTCTAAGGCTGAAGAACACCCCTGAGGAGTGTAAATTTACTCATCTAACACTGTTTTTTCCCCCCAAGCACTCTTCTGCCATATTAACATCAATTCTAATAACTGTAGCAGTTCACAAGACCACAGCAGTGTGTTTTCCTTACTATTGGGAGTAGTAGGAAAAACCAGCAAACCTCAGGTTTTGGCTCCCTTTTGAGCACCATAGGCACAAACCAGTTGCAGACAGGATTGAGAAACCTCTATGGTGACATTGTTTCAGAGGCTTCTTATGTGAGCAGAATTCAGAAATTTAATTGGTTATGCAACCTATTGCTGCAGCACTTCACGTTGAGTGGCACTAAGTAATTACACTGTAACTGCTGCACAACTGTTGTAATTTTTCATGCAGCTCTGTTACATGATAACACGATAACACTGATGCTAATGCTAACGTTGGGTTAGGCAGCTAAAGAGGGGATTACAACCCAGAAGTGCTAATAGCATGTTGTTAGGAAACAGGATGCCAAGGAGTCATTATAAATGAGAGTAAAGGAATAAAATGAAAACTACAGTGGGAAGTCAGAAAAGATTTATTTAAGGCAAACTGCAGGCAGAGGGTGTTGTGCTGTTTTTAGTGTATTTAAATCCTTGTTAAAGGGTATAGACTAAGAGGTCAAAAAATCATGATGATGTGAAAAGCAGTGGGAAGTGATGGGCTTTAGAGTAGTCACCTCGTTTAATGACTGCAAGGTGTCTTCACATAATGCATCTGCTGGGTTTGTGGAGTGTTTCTTTGGCATACTTCCGTAGATATTTTTCTGGAAAAGAATAAATTGGTATTCCTAAAAATACCAGAGGGTCTCCTGAGTAACATGAAAAGAAGAAAAGGGCTCCAGATGGTGGTGACAGGGATGAGATAGCAGACTCTTGTAGCTCTGTAACATCTGAGACAAAGAAGGTCAAAAAGTGGTGTAATTCTGCATGGACAAAGAGCCTCTGTACCCAGAGCTCTGTGACCTCCCCTTGGTAATTAAATTGGCTTCCTTGAAATGTTATATGTATAAATGCCAGCATGCAGGGATTGGGATTTTCACAAGTACATTCCGAATGTGATAAGTTTCCTGCCACACTATCATCACAGTGACATACACACAAGTGTCAGCAAGTTTGCTTTATTCTGCACCCATATGTGGCAATGGGAACAGCACACAGATCTGAGGGGAGAGGACAGGCTGAGGGCTGTGGAGGCAGCGGGGCCTGCTCCCTGCAGAACCCCCGGGCTGAGCCAGAGACACCCAGGGCAGACAAGGACATGGAAGTCTTGAGGACCTGAGACATTTGCAGAACAAGAAGCCCCTCAGAGAGCACACGGGTATTTGTGGCCAGAGATATTTTAGGGGAAGGATGAAGCCATACTTGCAGTCTAGCTTCTCTCTTGTGCACTGTTGACTGAACTATTGCTGCTTTTGCAGGTCTTCCCTCCTTTAAGAATACAAAATCTTTCTATATGAAATATCTAGATCTCTTCAATTAACTGTTACACCAACAGCACTTGCTGACTTTGTTGTACCAAGCACTTGCCTACATTTGAGGACTGAAAATGAGGATTTTAGTGTTAGCCACACGTGCAAAGGACTTTTATGCACACCAGTATATGGACATTTGACTGTCTGGTCCTTACTAGGTTAAACGATAAGAAATGTAATAATAAATAGTAGCACACATGTATGTATCAGTTTCTCAGTCCAAATTTCTGCTTATGGGCAGAAAAACCTAAAAGGAACAAGATTTTTAAAAATGAAACTGAGCATTTGAGAAGTTTTTTCCCTGCAAATTATGATGTGGGTGAGAGGCCAGGGGCTAAAGTAAGTTTTGGACTAATTATTGCACAGTAAATAGTAGGTATTTCAAATACAGAGGTATGAATAGTTTTTATGTGAACAAGCAAAACAAAAAGTCTCTGATTAGAAAATAATATTTCAAACACAACAGTGTACTCAACTTTTAGTTATTTTCCCTCCTGGAAGGAAGAAAATAACATCTGGTTCCCATCTATTTTTTCTGAAAAACACCAGGAATATTAAACCTGCTCTTTGCTAGTGAGGGGTAAGGTCTCGTAACATGCCTCTTGTGATTTCTTACACCTCAGCTAAATCTTTAATGAGTGTTTTCTCTCTGAAATACTAATTAATTGTTTCAAATGAGTTCAATGTTAATATAAGTGTATCTGATTTCTTCTAGGTTTTTTTTTTTTTTTTTGTGGTCATGCCTCAGGCGTTTTCACCTTTCCACTAATTCTTACAAGGTCTCTCTGCTCTTTTAATACCTAGCATTTGGGCACAACCTCTATCTCCAGGAAATGCTCAGCCATTTGTCAGACATAAAGAGGCAATGGACAAAGCCAGTGGTTTTCTTTTGAACCTGACCCTTTCCAAGCAGTGAGGCAGCTATGACCCATTGCTTAATGCTGAATTCCACAGTGAAGTATTATTTATTGGGCCTAAGGCCAAAAAACCCTTCAGGTTGGTTCCCCTCTTGATCAGTGTGTCTGCATCTTTCCATACTGTGCATCCAGGATACGCTTTAGCACAGCAGCGTCACACCCCTGGCATTATTGGGCTGGACTAGGGGCCGGTACTTGAAGTTTGTGACTTGCTCAGAAAGCATTGATGATTTTGTGTAGTATCTGCTTCTATTTTTCCTTGAATTTGCAGTTTTCTCTTCTGTATCTTTTTGTCAGACCTGATGGCAAGAGTGGTATTTGAGATTGTTTAACACTCTTCATTGTAGCTCTCCCTTACAAATAGATTATTAAATTATTTGTTAGGGTAAAAATTTTCATGCTGCATGTTTGCTATACATTGAATGTAGTGGAAAAATAAAACAGTATCAAGTCTGATTTCTAGGCAAAACCATCTGAGAAAGTACATCCTATAATTCTTTATTCCAGGATGTGGGAAGCTTGGGGAATCTTGGAACAACTTAGGAAGTTGTTCTGAAAACTGACTCTCTGAGAGAAAATCTCTGAATTCTGTTATAAATCTATTCTTTACAAGTTAATAATGTGTGGGCAAAGGGTGAAGAGTGTCCCTTGTCTGTATCATATTTCAGCTGAAATACCTTTCTAATATTTACTCACTCCTGTAAAAGGAATTTTCCTACTTTCTCTTCTACTGATATGCTTTTGTGTTTCCAGGAGAATTTCAAGTCAGAAGTGGTTCTGGGATCAGGGATTGCTTTTGCTTTCCTTCAAGGCATTGACCTAGGATGGATTTGATTAAAGCCAAATATCAAAACATTTTGGTTCAGAATTGCTCAGTAGAAACAGATGACTTCACCTAAGGTTGAGTGCTGCCCTAAGCATCACTCCAGGACATTCAGGTGTTCTGTGTGTTCTTCTTGTGATCACCTCTGCTGGCTGTGCAGATGTGGGACCAATCAGATAGAAAAAAATATATATATTCTTGTGCAGAGATGATAGGAAATGAGGAGAACTTGCAGGACAAGGGCGAGACAACAGGCTTTAAGGATTGTGCAAGGCATGAGAAAACTGAGGCTGGATCATGAGGCAAGTTTTCTTCTGATGAGGTGAGGTTGAGACTGCAAATGGGAACCAGTGAGTGCGGGGTGTAAACTAGAAGAAAAGGACATGGTCAAGGAAGACTGTGAGTGAGGGATAAGTGAGAACAAGCAAGATTTAGAGAGCTGGGGTAGAAGTTTATAAGCTGAACAGTGTAGAGTGAGACAAGATTTTGGATAAATGAGTGATACCTGAGTCAAGAAGAAACCAGGAACTATGACAAGATACTGTGAGTCATCATAGAAAAGTCATGTCTTGTGACACCCGTTGTTTGTGAAAGTTAAATTTCTTGTCACAAAAATGTTGGGATCCATTGTCAAAGCACTTGATGTCTTCTCTCCAGTGGCTGGTGAATAAAGAAGACAGCCAATGAACTATTGCTGTGGCTGTGCTTTCCCTGCACTTGGCTCAGTGTGGTGCTCGTGTTGTCCTTTGGAACCATGCGATCATTCCTGTTGTTGTTTCTTTCAGGTAAACTTGCTTCCTGAACAAACTAATTTCAGGCATTTTCTACCTTTTGGTGGATTGAATTTGCAGATGTGACAAGTTTAACATACCTGTAATAACCACTATATTCACCCACTCTTCTGTAGCAATCAGTGATGACATCAGTTTAGCACTAGACAGGATGTCTCCTGAAATTGTATTTTGAACTGTCACTATTTGCTAGGACTACTCTGCACAACAAAAAAGCAGCTCACACCTCTGAGAGTTGAGGACAATTCTAAATTAATTGCTGAAAATGAGCCTGAGCTGAGTCCTTTTGCATGAATTTAGAAGTGGAGAAGGACAGCACTGGTGGAGTGGTTTAAGTTCCAGGTCAGGCCATGCTGCATTCCAGCAGCAAAGGGCTATTTGACTATAGGCATTGCTGAGGTTGCTGGGTTAGGCTAATCCCAACTGGATTGGATTGAACCAGTGCTGTTAAGTCTTCCTGACATGACAGATTGTGTTGTGTGGCGTGGGTTCACTTGTGGGAGTCTATGCAATTTCAGACAGCTTGGCACTACACTCTCTTTCTGTGTATTAACATATATTTAAGTATGCAGCCCAAATCCTGCTTTTAATGTCAGCTCAACTGTGAGCAAGTTAACTGAGTAAATAAGAGTAGCTTTTTTTGTAACTGTCTTAGAATTTGGCTTCATAATGCTAGCACTGTCTTTCTCCAAAGTACTTATTATATTAGAAAACACTTTAAGTATGTCAGGCAGCCCAAAGGCTGCAGCTGCAGTCTGATAATAAATACAAGCTAATGAACAGAATTTCGCCATCTTGTAGCACATCTCTTTATTCCAATAGAACATAAACACATACCAAATAGGGCATAGGATCTCATTTTCTATACCAAGAGCTCCAATGTTTTGGCTTCCTGAGGGGCTACCAAAAATGCTCCAAGACCACAGGGAACTTCTGCTTTGGAAGCATCTTAGAAAACAATAATGTGAGTAGTAGAATATCACACAAAAATTGATAAAATTGCTGTATAAGTGAATAAGTAGCACCATAACATCCTTTAGGAGAAGAGGTTTTAGTGTTAAACAATGAAGGACTGTTAATGGTCTTTGGGATGTTGCTCTTAATGGAGAATGAACATTTCACGTCTCATAGCAGGACACTTCTGAAAGCAAAAGCACCTTTAGTGTGTTTCTGAAAGTCAGTTGTCAGAAACAGAAAGTAAATAAATGTAGTTTCCATGAGCCAGGTATGGTGACCTTTAATGTTCCAGGTTTTAGAATAATTAGATACATTATAATTGTTTTAGTCCTGTCTAATATTATTACATGGTTCAAAACCACTTGTGCAACATGTCAACAGACGATTCTTTCAGTAATAAAATAATTTATTACAGTGGCATTATTAAATCTGTCAAACTTGCTGCATAATATAATTAAAAGTATCATATGGTATTCCACCAGGTCTGGTTGTCAACTGAATTTTGAGTTTACATTTTTACATTGTGTATGTGTCATTTTTGCTGCTGCAACTGTATGCTTGGCTTGATAATACAGTGACAATCCGTGGCTTAAACTGTTACATTCCCCAGGGACTCGAGCTGCTCTTGTGTGTAAAATACTAAGGAGCAAAAATACTTCATACACTACATTCCACTCTTGGGAAAGTCTTCATCAAAGTTTTGCTATCCTCCCGCTTCAATCAAAACCTTTGATGTGACACTGACACTGTGTTTGAGGGCGTCTTTCAAACAGGGATGAGTACTTATATGTTGCCAAAAATGAGCTGCAACTGAGCCCAAAGCTGTTCTGACTGTGGCTCTGGGATGAACTTGCTGATTCGTGATAAGTAATCCTCTGAGGCTTTTGTGGTGCAGACAGCTATGTGTATTTCTTTGTAGAATGCTAAAAAATTTGCTTGTGTTTCCTATGGGATATTGGAGGCTCAGCTGCAATCTAACTTCTGACACACTGACCTCAGCTTCACTGGCTGCACTGATGCTCGCCAGGATCTCTGAAGATGGAGCCTGTGCTGACTCAGTGGGGCAGTGGCTGTGCTCTGTTTCTCCTTGTGCCAGACAGGTGAGCGCAGAATGGGCCAAAGAGCCTCTCAGCTTGCTTCTGCCTCTCTGTCCCTGCTAAACCCTGGAGCCTGTGATGCATCTGAATCAGCTGAAAGGCTAAGGTTGTAAGGCTTCCAAAGATCAACAGAAACATCCTATTTCTGCTTCCCCTTCTTTATCCCCAAAGACTTTTCAGGTGTTATTTGAAGCAGAGGAGTTCATGAGCTCATTGTCTCTCATTGCCTGCTCTTTGCCTCCTGCAGGTTGACTCTTTTACAATTTCCCAGTGTAAGGGGATCCCTGCAGTTTCCTCTCCTGAAAACAGGGTTTGTGTGTGTGCGAATGTTAAAGAATTGAAGGCAAACAAATTATAGCTAATGGCTCTTGTATTTGACAGGGTATAATCCTGTGAACTGCTCAGAACCTTAATCTGTTGCTAAAGGCTGACAGACTCTCCATGCTTTTCAGGAGTCCCAAAAGATGTGAGGCCAAGAATGCATAACTATTCTAGGAATGGATATCAATGAGTTGGAGCAGAGTGCCCAGAGATGTCATGGTCATATCCTTCTCAGGATATCACTCTTGGGTGATGCTCACATAGAGGATACTGCACCTTACCTGGCCTCTGTCTTCACCTTAGTTTGTGTGATCCAGTTGCCCAGAAAACAAAGCTCTGAGTTCATTGCTAAAGAAATACTCTGGAGAGAACCACTCAAAACAACTCATGGGAAAAGAAAACAGGGCCACTGCATTCCTTAACCATATCCCTTGTCTTAATGAAATCTCGGCTGCTGGTGCATACCAAAAAGAATTTGAGTCTCATTCATCACTTCCTATTTGTCTTAAAGTGAATGCTGTAGATGGGATCCGATTACCATGGCACAAAACCCTTTTGTGTTATTTTGCAGTGACACAATTTTGCACCAAGATTTTATGGATCCTGTTTTCCCAAGAGCAGCCTGTGGCAGCTGGGATTTCAAAAGCTTTAGGATGCTTTCCAGCACAAATGGCATGTTCCTCAGCAGGCCTGCAGCTCCCACAATCCAGGGACCAATGGTAGACCAGAGGCAGCTGTGGAAAAGCCCCTCCTCAGCTGAGGCAGCAGGGCATGCCCTGGTAGTTGGGAGAGGTGGCAGAGCTAATTCCTCCATGCCGCATGCTCTTTTGACTAAGGTGGCTGAAGAAATGTTTTCACTAGTTTTCTGTACATCCAACTTTTTGTAACTTTGTTGTTTAACTGTTTACAGATCAATTTTGGGAAATAAGTTTCCAGATTGTTACAAATTGTTGAACATTGGCTTCACTCCCCGTTCATTGTGTGTAGTGTATAGTTGGTCCCTGTTATTTGCTTGATAAAAATTGTTTTACAAGAAGAACGATGATAGAATGGTTTGGGTTGGAAAAGACCTTAAAGATCATTTCATTTCAACCCCTCTGCCATGGGCAGAGACACTTCCCACTACATCAGGTTACACAGTGCCCCATCCATGCTGGCCTTGAACACTTCCAGGGATGGGGTATCCACAGTTTCTGGGGGCAGCCTGTGCCAAGGACTCACCACCCTCACAGTAATGGATCTAATCTAAACCTACCATTTTTCAGTTTAAGGCCATTATCCCTTATCCTCTCCTTGTGAAAGTCCCACTTCAACTTTTTTATAGGCCCCCTTTAAGGTGCTATAAGGTCTCCCCAGAGCCTCATCTTCTCCAGGCTGAGCAACCCCAGCTCTCTCACTCTGTCTTCACAGGAGAGGAGCTCCAGCCCTCTGAGCATTTTCATGCCCTCCTCTGGACTTGCTTCAGCAGATCCACATCCTCCTTAGGCCAGGGACCCCAGGGCTGGGTGCAATACTCCAGGTGGGGTCACACTGTGAGTGTGGCTGCCCAGCCAATTCCTTACCCACCAAGTGATCCATCCATCAAATCTGTGTCTCTGATTTAGAGACGAGGATATTGTGCAGAACAGTGTTAAACGCTTTGCACAAGTCCAGGTAGATGGTGTCAGTTGCTCTTCCCTTACTCACCAACACCTAAATGAACATTGATTAACAAACAAAGAATAGCCGTAAATGCTCTTATTTATGCATGAATTGTCTTTCCAGCATTCTAATATGAGCATTTGTATGAAGGAGAGTAATTCTCACAGTATTGTGAAACAAAACTTTTGAACAGATATTTGTGTGTTGAATATGATGAGAATACTTAAACATCTGGTATTTGACTGAATATAAAGTAAAAGCATGCATTTGCTTTTATGATTTCATCAGAGAGAGCTCAGGGGGTGATTTTCAAAGGCACTGAAGACAGAAGAACTAGCTGAGACTCGGAAGTTTTATGATGGGGAGCTGTGCTTGAGGAGACATGAATTCCAGTATGTTTTTGTACTGAATTGGAACAAAAAGTGACATTTCAAAATTTTCCACTCAAAAGAAAATGAGAAAACTTTAAGTTCAGGAAAATGGGAGAACATGGTTTAAGTTTTCCTAAATGAAAGAGCTGTCATAACTTCTGACTCCTGGCTCTACTATGCTTCCTTGGGGCACACTGGGAAGCTCCCAACCTGTTGGAAGCAGCTTGGGAAGCTCCCTGAAGTGCCAAGGGTTGCTCAGGTTGGAGCCATGGTGACTGTTAGGCTCCAAAACAGGTAGCAGGAAATCAGGAAGCCCTGAAGATGTCAGCTATGATTTGAGGGCTTCCAAGCAGTATCCTGCTGGTTTGCTGTGGCAGTCATTGTGGCAAGGTTGTTGTCCAGTGCAGGATCTGGGAAGGTGTGTTTACAGCAGTGAATCAACCTAAGTGGAAGGAAACAGAGTTGTGTTTCCAACAGGAATTGTTCCTGTCTTGGGAAGACGTCACATCCTTTTCATGAGATATTCGTACATCACAATTCCCCATAAGCTGTTTCACCAAGAAATTCACAAGTGCCTGTTGGAAAGACGGTGAGGTTTGGATGCCAAATTGTTACAATGTTTTGAAAAATTTCACTTGAAGTTAAAAATGAGTCCATTAAAAATCATTTCAGGTAAGTAGTCCTCCCCTCCCTGCCCCATTACCTGACAAGGAAGTGGAACAATTTGGCTTGATTCAGTTTGTGGTTTTGCTTTGTAGATTATCTATTTTCACTCTCACTTAATCTGCCCATAAGATTTAAGATATTGTAGCTTTTGCTTGTCAAAAAATTTGGAAAATGATTTTAAAAAAGCTATGCCAGGTTGCACCAATCTAGGGTCTGCTCGCTCATTAATTAGGGGATAAATACAGCCTTGTGAAGTGTTGGCAGTGTTAAAGGGCAGCTAAAGGAAGCATGATAGGCAGAACTGAGACAATCTGTAATCTAATTTGTTGTTTTAAATGCATAGGGAAAATTATTTTATGCCATTGGGTGGTATTGGGAACCAACTTGTCTATTGGGCAATGGTATAAAAAGTAGCAATCCAGGCTCCTGCATTTGGAGAGGGAAAAAGTATCCATTACAGAAAAATAACAAGGGCATGTGAGGGTTAAGCTGAAGAATGTACCAGCACAGTTCAAAAGAAAAAGGAGTCCAGGAAGGCATGCAGGGCAAGCTACTACTGACATTTATTTGTTTCTTTCAAGTATTTTACCTTGAAAACTGGAGCTATTTTTCATTTTTATTTTCTCATAAAATAGGCCAAACATTCAACAGAGAAGGAGAGTTGGTGGACTTGTTGTTTTAATAATGAACATATGCCTGCATGTGTGTGATTTCTTTTTTATGCTTTATAATTGGCATAAACTCCTCATGTGACAAGTCTTCAACTTTAACTACTGAACTTGTGCAGACATCAAAAGTCATTGTGGAATTTCAGACCTTTGATGTTTGTTTTAACAGAAGAGCTGATGGCTGCTGAGGAGTAGCTACCAGGAACAAACAGATTTTCTAGGTCTCCTCACACACAACATATTTTCTCCCCATCTCTGACATTTTCCAAAGTTGCACAAATCTTCACAGTACCTAGTTGTTTGTACTTCTGCTGTTTCGGATGTTCATAATGAGAATGGCCTAGAAAAAAAAATCTGATATTAAAACCAGCCAGTCTCCCCTCTACCCCCCAAGATTTCACAATATTGTGTAGGGGCTTTTTTATAGGCACTTAGTCTTGCATGTCCTATTTTGCCTAAGTTGTCTCTTTCTGACCCTGTAAGTTCTCATGGATGTGTATTCACTTGCTTTCACTAATATTAAACCCAACCCCTCCCCACAAAAAAACAACAAAACAAATCCAAACCCAACAAACAAACCATATTTATTATTTGAAGTCTTGCAGACAGCTTTGGTTTCACTTTTTCCTCCCATTATATCTCAGTAATCCTGATTGCTATTTTGGTGCAATTACAAGCAGATTCCATCACCTAAGAGCCTCCAATATACATGGCACTAACTACACACAGCTCTGTAGTGTGCATAAACTATTCTTGGAGTAGCACTATTAGGGAAGAGGAGTTAGAGATGGCAGTGAAGGTGAAATTGCAAAAAGGAGGAAAAAATAATGGGTAAAGAATGAGGGTGAAAGATAAAAGGAGAACAAAAGAGGCAAGAAAAGGAAAAAAATGGGAGAGAAGGAAACAGAGGTACAGAACTGTGCTTTTTGTCCTTGCTTAGGCTGCTGTTTAAGTTGCTCTGGAAAACAATGAGGTATTGGGTGCATCCAACTGCTTTTGTGTAGCAGAGACTGCAAACAGAAATTTTCTGCTGGGTTCAGGCAACCATTTTGAGAAACAAAAGAAGAAAGAAAGCTTCCTGTTAGTCTAGAATCTACTTCATAGGATGATCTCCTTCCACACTGTGGCTCTTGAGTGCATTTGCCAGGAAAAGCCAGCTAGCACTGCACATGAGACCCCTGTACCCTGGGGGATCTGAAACTCAGGCTGTGTATGAGCCCCCTGAGGCATGTCCAGCCCATCTGTCAGAAGGCAGGCAGGATGCCTGTGACCCTGTGCTGATCTGCTCTGTGCCTGCAGTCGGCTGACCCAGGCCCTGAACTTTCCCTGCTCACTACTTCAGGCATGTCTGCTCAGTTCCCTTTCCCTTGCCTTTGCACAGGCATGGATTGTTTCTGTCAAATACAGTGCTAAGCCCCTTAGGAGATTTCTGTGCTTGTGCATATTTAAGTGAGAGGATTAAAAACAATAGTTCAGTGTCTGGGACACTCCCAAAACAGTGTCCTTATTTAGCTTCTTGCTGAGGTGTGAATACTTTTTTTGATGATGGAAAATAATTTTCATCAGTGTTTCTAAGAGGTTTTCAGGCTGAGACATGATTATCAGACTTTTCTGAGTAAGGTATATCAGGACATGTTCCTGCAGCTTAATATATGAGCACCATGCACACACCGGTTCATTTCTGTAGCAAGTAGCCATCACTGCATAGCATCTCGACGGCTTTATTTCCCAAGGAGCATCTGCAGTCTGCTGGATTCACTTGACTGTCAGTATTTGTGTTTGGCTTGAACTTATCTTTCTATCTGCAGAGGCTACTGAGCAGCACTTAATTGAGCTGATGGAAATTTTCTGCTAGATAGAGCCCTGACTTCATAGCTGTTATGGTGATGTGTCTGTATCAGCAGTGTGATGGTATGAAGATATTCCCTTGCAGCCAGCCCATGTAATTTCATGAATTAACAAATGCAGATATGTAGCTCTTCATGAGAGACACAGAAACAGGTGAACAGGGTTCACTTCACCAACTTCAGATAAAATGATTTATTCTTTGCTTATCTCATCCCCCTGAGTATCATAGACCCATGAAGCCTACTGTCTGAATCCAAGTTATTCTCTGGAACAACAGGCAGTATTTTCAATTGACTGTGCAATAAACTTAGCAATACAGATGTTTCAGACAAAGTGTAGCTCCCTAAGGACAAAACTCCACAAAAGTATTAAAAAGGGTCTGTAACCACCATGCAGGGGTTAGGAGCAGCTGCAAGTGGGGTTTTCCAGAGTTCAAAGAACCACCCATCCCAGCTAACACAACCTAGAGCAAAGATATGTGGTCAGCTGTAATAACCAGGTGTTAACTGAGATTAGCCTTTCAGGTGAGCAAACTTTTAACAGAGATTGGAGCAAAACTTTTGGGACCACAGCAAGATACTTTGCCTCTCTCTCACAGAGCATGATGTCTCTAATTTAGTCTGAGTGGTGGGCGGAAATGCCTACACAGCAGTTTCAGGAAAAGGAGGTGGAAGAGGCACAACAAACAGTTACAGCCTGGTGGTAAAGATGCCTGCCTGCCAGGACAAATAGATGGGTGTGAATTCTTTTTGGGATAAGATGCAAATTGGCTCAGGTGGAACAAGTGTAGTGTAGTGGCTAGGTCACTTCTGGTTTGTTTGGGACTATTTCACAAAGTCAGGGCCTAAGTTTCCACTAGCTTAAGGGGATGCATCCCTTTGAACACAAATATAAGTTCCTAAGCCACAAGCTGCAATTCTCCAAACTCCATTCTGCTTCTAGTGCATCAGGGAGGTGCATAACTCTCGTTTCTGTCTGCTGTTCAGAAGCATCTCTGATACTCGCTGTTCTGCTACAGCACCGCATTGAGCTCTGCTGATGCCAGGTACCAGAAATTTGTCTGGTGTTTGTACTTTGATAGAAGTGAAACATCTGGTGATGTGCAAGAGCCCAGCTCACCTGCCTGCTGAAAATTCAGCAAACTGAAGGCTCTGCACAAACCACCGTGGATCTGTAAATCTTCCCTTGCAATCAGTTACCCCTGTAATTGAAATGGGAAAGATGCATCCTCAGTGACACATGTGAGGGGAAACAAACTGCACAGCTGCTGCAAGCTCCAGAGGCAAGAGAGTAAAGTGGTAGTAAGGAGATCACCCGTTTAGCTTTCCGTGTAAATCTGTCCTGGATGAAGCCCTTGCCCTGTGTTGCAAATAGTGAAATTGGATCCCAAGAGGGTTCAAAGTGTGTTGGCTCAGCTGCTCTGTCCAGCAGGCTCAAACCTATTTTGGTACAGGGAGGTTGAGGATCAGCAGTCTCTTTCCTCCCCTCTTTTCAGAACTCTCCTGCTTCATACTCCTTAGGTCAGAGAGAAATAGTGACTCTTACTCTCCTCCAGATATTTTGTCTATTTATATAGGAAGAGGGAGATCTGTTGCTCCAGAATCAATTTGAGTATTTTTGCACAAAAATACAGAAAATTATTTGCAGCATGTAAAAAATACCATTTAAACCATGAACTGAAATTTGGAGATTCCACCAAACCACGGGCTGCTTATTCTAGTGTGCTCCTTGCGTCTCTTGAGCTGTAGAGAGACTGTGATTTTGTGCTGGTTTCCTTTTCCAGGGATAATATGGTTTTGTGATCATCCATAATGGTGCAAGTACTACCCCAGTCAGCTAAGTATTATTCATAAAATGTACCTGAGATAGGCTTTCTTTTTTATTGGTTTTAAAGGACAGGATGTGAGTTCCTGAGCTTTGTTTTAATTTTTCACAATGAGTAATTAATGATTTTACCTGCTGTTCAGTTCTTTTATGGGCTAAATAAACAGCTGGTTTAAATCATCACTATTCTTTTAAGCCTGGCAGAATGATGCCAGTGTAAACCATTGAACAACTTGGCCTCATTTAACTTTTTCAAGTATTCAAAAAAATTTTATTACACTTGCTGAAAAATAAATTAACAAGAGACATAGTGCATATACTTGAGGAGTCTACCCATAATGAATCAGGTTCATAAACAAGTGAGATGTGGAGCAGAACAGAAAATTTGGCAGGAAACAGATTTTACTCCAAGTTGACAACTGCTCTTATGGCAAACTGTAGAAAATACCATTACAAAAAATATGTGCCAGGTGTATGGATCCTTTAGCAAGTAGGAGACAGAACTCTTGATAGAATAATCTGAACATGCTGATCACACAGCACGGGAAATAATTTAGATTTGTGAAGATCCTTTCTCCATGAAAAAATCACCAAAAGAAATTTACGCATACAGAAAGTTACCGCAGTAAAGAATGATAAATGCTAAAACAATTCAGCTACTAAAGAAGTTGCTTTGCTTATGACAAGGCATTCCTTTCCAGCCAGCCAAAGACAGCAAGAGCTCTACATGGCAAGAGGAAAGCTTGTACTGTGGGGCACAATCCACTTCAGTACCTGGGCCATGAGTGTCCATGGTCCCAGTCACTTCAGACGTATTGTACCATTATGTGCTTATTGTAACTGGCTTATTTATTAAACATTCATTTAAGTAAAAATTAGACCTTGCTGAAGCAGAGAATGAATGCTTTCCTATTCCTGATCATTCATATTTCACTTATTCTGAATCTCAATAAAGCTTGCACCTTCCTTTGCAGATAATGTTTATTTACCTTTAGCACGGTGTACAGTGAAGCCAGTAATCTGTATCTTCACTGCTGCAGTTAATGGATCATGACAGGAGCGGTTTTCAGGGAGCTGGGATGCAGCTAACAATATCATAATCCTTTTTATTTTTTTCTTAAGCACTTAGGTTTTTGAGTTTTGAAGCTGTATTTGAGCTTGTATAAGCAGATCAAGATGGAGGAGTTGTTACACATCTTTAATTTTTACATCAGCAAATGGATGGGACTTATAAGTTGAATACAACAGAGAGCATGTAACTGTTGCACTTAGAATAGCTAGAAAACAATTTACAGTACTGAAACAATGTGTATCTCAAGTATGACAGCCTTCATGTTTATCACTCTCTCTCCATCCCTCCTTCTTCCTACATGCAAGTAAAGAAGGCTGACCTGCCTGTGATATTACCGATGATACTTTTCTTTACTAGAAAAACAAAGACTTAAAGTTGCTATGGAAATACAGAAATCTGTCTGTTCACGCATCTATCAAAGAAGGATCATCATCATGATGCAATATTGATAGAGTGCATGCTGTCTCCCTACATGCTTATCATAAGACTCTTAATGTCAGACAGAAAAATGAGGTGCACTATTTCATTGATGTAGTGTCCATTGATCAGTGCCTACATGAACAATTTCTCATTTTAATGGTGTTTAGGGTGAAAATCACACTCCCTGAACCCCAAATATGCAGGTAGTATTTCAGTGAGATTTCATTTCAAAGTGTGATTTTTGAAGGCCGTGGCTTTCCAGAAAGCCAGCTCATGACAGAATCAGTCTCTGAGCTTTTTATATATATTTTTTTTATTAATGAAAATTTCTTTGATTGAGTTTGATTTTATTCCCCATCCTGCTCCCTCTGTAAACACAGAAAAGGAGGCACTAATTTGATACTTTGAGATGCAGTAGCTCTTTTTACCACCTCTTCTAGTACTGCTGTAGAAACTCCCAATATCTTTAGACTTGCTGCTTTTTAACTTTTGATCCCCCTTGATCTATAGAGGCTTCTGTGGCAAATGCATGAGGTTAAACTGTAAACTGGTTCCCACATTTGTACATGTGCGTGCTGATGAACTAAAGACCACCAAAGCTTTCTGTGTTTATGTAGCATGGATACAGACATGTCATCATCCCTTGCCTTGGTTCCAGTTCTCAGATTTATTTCTGAATGGCTTTTGCATGAGCTTTTTTGTCACGTATTTCAGTTTCACAGATTACCGGCACCATCGGAGCAAATCATCTGAGCACTGAATGTGTAAGCAAAACTGAGATATCCAACATTTGTATAAAGGCAAATACATTAAAAAAAAAAATCAAAATGAGCAAATCCCTAAGCAAAACTATTGAGTTGATAGCCTTGAAGAAAAAAAACTGGCACAAGTCTAAAATCGTTGTGAATTTGTAATGTAGGAACGGCACCAATCCAGAAATATATTGGAATATTTTGGTAGAGGAGTTTTTAGTGCTATCATTTGAAATACTTGCTTTGTTTCACAGTGCTGTATTTTCACTGGCATTAATAAAACTCTCAAGTTTCTGAGTTTGTGATGTGATCAGAACCCCAAGCCCCTGGTTTTGAGGTGAATATTCCAGTTGCCTGTTAGCAGGAATGAACTGAGAAGCCTGACACACAAATGGAGTGAGAATTTCAGAAGCAGGCGAATCAAGATACTTCTTTGTCATCCGATTTCCTAAGGAAATAAGGCTTGCATGATTGTACTTTGTAGTTAATTTCAGTTTCACAGGGATGAGTTATCAAAAAGACATTAGTCTCCCAAAACCTTGAGTAGTAAAGGAGAGGAGTAGATATATATAAAGGAAATCCCATAATTCTGTCCCGTAAGTCTTCTAGCAATGCAGAAGACTACATGCTGAGTCCATACATTATTTGGCATTGGTGTGTACATGGAAGGAGTACTTTATAAATTCCCCAAACTCTGAAAAATCTTCTGCTGGAGTTTGCAGGAGCCTGGTTTTACTAGTTCTGATGTCATGGTACTGTTTGCTTGTCCCCTTTGTCCGTCATCTGCAGAGAAAGGTTTCACTGAGTAGATGATCAGTCTTAAAGTAGAGCCAGTCTGGCAAGAGAAACCATCATGGTATAACTTGCTTGATATTAATCAGCTCAGCAGGTGTGAGGCATGATAAATGGCATATTGGCTAATAACAGCTGATCAAATTTCAACCAGATACAGGTCTTTTAACTATCATCCTTCCTTGCAGTCTGCTCTGGGGGCAGGAATTCTTAACACAGTTGCTGGCCTCAGGTATAGGAGTTTTGTTCTTATTTTTAAAATGTTATTGATGTAACAATATAATTTAAAATGTTAATGGCTGTAACAGTTACTGGGGCCACTGAAGAAGCCATAGAATTGTTTATGTTGGAAAAGACCTGTAAGATCATAGAGTCCAACATGCACTATTTGTAGATTTAGTGTCTATTTCTTGTAACAAGTATTTCTATTTTCTATACCCTTTTTAGCCGAAGTACGTTGTCTCTTTCAGGCCAGTGGATTGGCTTAGATACTGGTTGGACAGACAGGTGATGATAAAATTACTTACAATTAAAAGACAAGATCTAATTTCATTGTGCAACTCAGCTACTTGTTATTGCAATTGTCTTTCCTTAATTAATTGTATTTCAGGGCAGACACACTGTAAACTAATCAGTCTATTGTCACATGCCTGCTAATTTTGTAATTAATTATTATTGCTAGAGTTGAGTGAATAATTTCTAAAAAATAACTTACTTGATGGCTTCTGCCTTTTTTCTACTCATTAATCCTGTACAAACACAATGATTTTTTGAAATTGGCTTGTTATTTTACTGTTATTCACTAAGTTATTCTTCATCAGTACCCAACACACAGTTCATCACAGCATTTAAAGACTACAATAAGTTGCATTTTGACCAGAATCAAATGAGCGTGTTACTTATTAACCCCCTTTTGTAACAGTACCTTCCTTGCAGTTGTGGTTACAGTGTTGTTGTTGCTGTTGTTGTGTGGTGGGGGTTTTTTTTGTTTGTTTGTTTGTTTTTTAATGGCTATAATAACTAATCTGACATTTACTTTGTATCTGTGTTCTCCCAACATTTAATTATTGCTCTTTTTTTATTTGGAACATTCTTGCCTGCTAACTTGTTTGGTAGCACATCAAAAGGTGTAAGGCAAATGAAGCAAGAAACTGGAGAGGTTTCTTTTGGAAGGCTGTAAGATATGCAGTTTTGCTGCTGGGTGCCATTCCCTATTAAATAGTTTGTGGAACCAGTCAATGCAAATCCAGCTCTGCTACATCCTGACACGAATGGCGTATCTGCACCCAACCAGTGTTTCATGATACGAGGGGTTTCTGTAGGCTGCCTCAGTACTACCTCCAATGTGGCAGTAATGGTGTGTTGTAGATGTGTCCTTTTGTTTAGCTGTGCTTTTCCACTGTCAGTTCCTTCCTCTTTACTTGCTGCTCTGCTTTCTTGGCAGAGTAAAATAACTGGTAAGCTGTGCCCCACTCAGGCCAGGTTTGCATTCTGTGTTTGACTTGGGGCTGAATCAATGTTTATGTCGCCATTTACCAACTATCCACACTCTTAAATAAATAGTGTCGTTGACCTCGGCCTGGTCAGTGACACTGAGGTTTCTCTTCTGAGAAGCAAAGATCTAGCTTTCCTGGACTTGAGGTGTGCTCAGATGCTTTGATGCAATGTCAACACAGGAATCTGCATTAATAACAGAAAGCAGCAGCTGAGAGGTGGCACAGCCCAGCTCCTCAGTGCCTCTCAGCTCTTAGGCAATGGAAGGAAAGTCCTCCCTCTGCCCTGCCGTGGGCCACAGGGGTTTGGGCTGCTTCATACTGACTGCTCTGGAGCAGAGGAGGAGCACTCGTACTCTAGGCTCCAAACCTAGCTGAGAAGCAGGTTGAGAAGTTTCCCTTTACTGCCTCTGGGCTCTCAGTTGCCTTCTCTCAGCAGGGAGGCATGCTGCTTGTGTGCTAATTTGGACTCCAGCAGCAATCAGTCAGGAGATTGGCCAGGCCCAAGCCCCTGAGCTCAGGCTTCAGGCCAAATATACAACGTAGACATGTCCTAAGAGCTGGGAGTGAAACTGTGTGCCTGAATTTCACTGGCAGAACCCACAGAGTGATTCTAGCCCCCTGTATGCAATAACTCATTTTGGACAAAGCTTCTTCTCCGTTTGACTCTGTGTGTCCTCCAGTGTGACATTCCTGGTGAGCCCCCAGCTCAACCCTTGGGCTCTGTTGCCATAGCTCTGTTTTGCTGCTGTTTGCCATTCCTAGCTAGATAACCTTCTGAGGTTCCCATTACTTCACACTCTCAGTGGGTGCCCAGAATCCAGTTCAATTGTTTCCCATCTTTTCTGGTATGTGCTTCCAGCCCCAAGCTCTCCTGCTGCCTCGTCAGATGACACTCCACCTCAGCAGCTCCCCTGAGGCTCTTCAGTTTCCAGGCTACCTATGCTATTTGTTTTTCTTGGTCTCCTCATTCCCAGGCAGGCAGAGCCTTTATGGACTTGTCTCACAGAAAAGACTAAACCATTTGAATTTTGCTTTTCTTATCTCTAATGAACTCTTCAGGGGTGAAATCATTGCTATGTTAGGGCACAGAGTTTCTTACAAATGTCTTCACCAAGCATCCAATGGCACCAGATGTGTGCACTGCAGCATTTTACAGGACAGAATTTATTTTGGAGAATGACATTTGTTTTCTGACAAAATGGCTGTTATTTTCAGCAAGGTGGATCCAGCACAACTGCTTTGGATGTAGCTAGGAAAGACATGAAATTAGGAGCCTCTGCTACCTCCTGATGTGGAACTAAGTATCACAGCAGCTCTGCATGAGCATTAGGGTAGGTTTGGATAAACATAACAGGGACCTGAAAATTTTCTAGAAGGAAGACTGCAGGTGAAACCCTTGCTTACCTTATTCCACTATAGAGACAAACTGGAGAGGCATCAATCCCATGCTCTGAGCTGAGTCAGAGGGAAGGGTTCACTCTATCTTTGGGAAATGGGTGGTGGATTTGAGAACACCCAGGCAGGATTTCACCTTCCCTGAATAATTTTGTAGTGGTTCTGAGGTGAACTTTTATTCATAGATTTCTGTCTTTCAAGTCTATATTTCGTCCTGCCATGTATGCTACACTTGAAATATGCTCAGAGTGTTTCTTTGCAGTTTTTATAAATAAAGGCTTTCCTTTTCCATACTTTTTAAAAGTAATCAGCCTTGCATGGGTCTGGAGTTCTAACATCAACTTCACACTAGTGTATCACAATTTCTTGCAGTGAAGTCCAAACTGCTCTTCCCTAGATAGTCCGTTTATTGTCTAACAGCACTTGCTTTGCATTAAGCTCCTTTTTACCTTAGGCCATCCTTATAGTAACTTCTTTTTTACCATTGGAACTTGCACAAGAATGGAAGCTGGATTTTCTAGAAGCATTTGTCTATTTGCTAGCTCTAGATTGGCCTACAAGCTAATGTTAGTCAAGAAGGCCAATGGCATCCTGGCCTGTACCAGCAACAGTGTGGCCAGTGAGGTCAGGGCAGAGACCATTCCCCTGTGCTCAGCACTGGTGAGGCCACCTCTCAAATCCTGTGTCCAGTTCAGGGCCCCACACGACAAGAAAGGCTGAGGTGCTAGAGTGTGTCCAGAGAAGGGAAAGGACCTGGGGAAGGGTCTGGAGCACAAGTCTGGTGAATGAGCAGCTGAGGGAGCTGGGGGTCTTTAGTCTGGAGAAAAGGAGGCTCGGGGGAGACCATATTGCTCTCTGGAATTCCCTCAAAAGAGGCTGTAGCCATGTGGGAGTTGAGATAGGACAAGAGGAAATGGCCTTAAGGTGCAGGCCTTAAGGGAAATGGCCTTAAGGGCAGGTTTAGATTGGATATTAGGAAAAATTTCTTCACTGAAATGCGATCGGGCATCAGAACAGGCTGCCCATGGATGTGGTGCTTGGGGATATGCTTTAGTGGTGGACTTGGCACTAATAGCTGGACTCGATCTTAATGTCTTTTCCAACCCCAGAGCTTCTGTGACTCTGTAATTTAGCTAGATATTGCTAAACTAGAACCCTTCTATATGTGTTCTTTCTTTCTTTGTTATCACAGGCACTTGCTTCTTCAATATTGTGAAATAAAGGCTTCCTTCTCAGAGGCACAAGGCGAGATGTTTCCTCCTATATTTACACCTCTCAGCTGTCCACGCTCTATCCTGTGCCTTTAGTCAGTCCCCCTCTCACTCCAGGGTCTTCCAGCCACTACTGACACGTTGGTGCTTTCCCTCAAAGATTCTCAGAATTTTTCATCTCTTTGTATTGGACAGCAGCACACAGGTTTGATGCTGTTTCATACCTTTCCATGGTTACAGCTTTTCTGAGTGCAGTGATAGCTTCTGGGGCTAAAAATTAAGAATATTTTTCTTTACAAATAGCTGGTAGTGGTAACACTTCTCACTAGTAGTTCAAAGTAAAGCAATAACAGGCAGTAAGAGTCAAAATTCTCTTTTAGGCCATCATAAACCATTAGTCTTATTTTGCTTTAAAAATAATTTTCTGAAACTCAGGTTTGGCTTTCTCCTTTTTGTGTTATGCTATAATAAGCTTTTCAAAGACTTCAGTGGAAAGTTGCCTTAGACTTGAGCCAAATTACAATCTGGATAGAACACAAATGCAGGTTTACAGCCTGTAAATCAAGATAATGGATGCAGGATAGGATGGTGTCACATTTTAGAAATTTATTAATATTTATAACCCTTACCTATTTTGGTATTATGCATAAGTTTTATGGAATTACAGGATATTTGTTTGGTTTCTGGCCTGGAAATGTTTCTGGGTTGACTTGAAACATTCAATTTGTCATGAAACTAAATGTTTCATTCCATCTTCCTATTGCTTTGCCCTTTAAAATTTTTTTTTCTTTAGAAAGGCCATTTGAAACAAAAAGCCTAAATGGTTTATTTTGTATTCCCTTTTTTACAGTTGGAAAAATTTGCTAAATTGAGTTTTCATTTAAAAACTATTTTTTTGCAGTATACTATTTGCCAAAATAACCACACTAGTCATCTTGGAATAATCTTTTACTTACATTGGTATCTATGAAAATTTTTTAGGGAAGACTTGCCATGTGCCCTTTGCAATTAAAATAAGTGATACACTGTCTTAAAAAAACCAAAGCAAACAAAAAAACCCTCACAAGCCAATAAATAACCCCTCACAAAATCAACAAACAAAACTTCCAAGCTTCAATATGCTATTTAATGTTGCATATACGCAGGGACTACCACTGATATGTGTGTAATAAATTTTAAGTCTGCTCTGTGGTAGATGTTGATGATCCTCAGAGACCTGATTGTGACATGCTGACAAGTAAAACCTAGAGTGACTTTGTGGCTTTGTGGCACTTGGAGTAAAATCTGCTCTGTAAATAATGAACAACTAAAAGCTGTTTACATTGATGTCTTAAGCCCAGAGAAACTGCTGTGGACTGTGTCAGTAATCCCAACTTTTCCTTATTATGAAAATAGCAATAAAATGAAGGATTAAATGCAAACAAAAAGCTCTTAGAGGACTGTAGGGCTGACTGAAATTAACAAAATCTGATGGCTAGAATGTCACCATGCTGCAGGTTTGTTCCGGGACTGGAATTCAGGTATTATTTCCTGCATGGTTAGGAAAGGTTGCAATTCCTTCTGGAAACTGGATGGGCTGAGCAGGAGGCACAATAGCTGCCTCCAGTGAGCTAGGCCTGGCTTTAGTTACATTTATCTTTAGTGTTTTGCTTCTTGGTAATTTAGGTTTAGTCACCTAATTTCACTTTTTTAGGATTTCTTATGTGTCACCAAAGGGTTTTCCCATTCATGATACATGATATGCATACACACACTTTATTATAAACAGGAAATAATAGAAGACTGTATTAAGAAATCTTTTATTTTAAAAATGTGTTGAGTTGTCACCCATATCAAAAGCCAGGTGTTAGTCTGGTGAGAAAGCCTCCACCTCATGGTGGCCATGCAGGTTCTTCCTTGAAGGTGGAGGTTTAGATCTAGGTTTGCTTTAGTCTGCAGGAGTTTTTCAGTTGACGCCAGTCAGGGGATTGTGCCCTAGAGTTGGTTATGTGGATGTGACAAACTGCACCAAAGACCTCTCTGTGTTATAAACTGTCTGCTCGCCCAAGCTGTATGAGTACCCCTTCCCGAGGCAAAGAAACAGGGATGTAGTGGAGAAGAGGGAATGGGTGAATTAATGGACACCAGGATATTCATAGTGAGACTTAAAAAAACCTCAGTGTGTGTGTCTCAAAATGTGGCAGCATCAGCTGGGGGTGGGTTGCACCTGGGTGATAACGTGCGTAGCTAAACCAGATTGTAGTGCTCAGTTTACACAGCCTTGTGACTTGAGCCAGGATTTGTTATCGAGCTTGAGCCCCACGTCTGTCGGATTGTACCTGCCACCCCTAGGAACATGCACGCTGAAACTGAGTTGTTTTATTTTCTGGAAGTGCGTGGCAAATGTTTGTTTGGGTGATGCCAAATGCTTCCTTCTTTATCAGAGACCCAGTCTCATGCAAACAGATACAGAAGCACACACTTGAAAATACATCTCTTTTTATAATACAAGCTGCAGAAAAAATATTTTTGTATCAGTAAAAGCATTTATTTTCTACCTTTTCACAGCTGGAAGATTTAAGAAAGGAATATGAAGTACCTGTGAAAACAGACACTGGCTGAGAGCTCTGTGATTTAGCTGAAGCTGAAAATACTTCTGTGCTAGAGTTTGTGTGTTACCAGTTGTATGGATGAACCCAAGTCCCTGGTGCTGATCAATAGCTGATGAAAAAGAGTAGTTTCAAAAATGATTTGACCCTCCCAGGGTCAGAAGTGGGGCTGCCTTCATCTGTGCATGTGTAGTGTAAGCCAGGTACAACAGCTCAAGAGGAGAGGGCAGAAAATTAAAGAAGCAGTAGTTATTTCTGCTCTATATGAGCTTTTCTTTATCAAAAGGCCTTTTCTAGAAAATATTTTTACATATCTCTTGTAGATGAGAGGGCATTTTTTAGCTTGAAAGTTATGCTTGTGTTTCATGATGTTTTAAAATAGCTGTAATTTATTTGGAATCTGACTGCTATTTAATTAAGTTACCACTGGTACAGCATCACTTTGGTTTTGTAAAGGTGTTAAATGTTAAATATTGTACCATGGCTGCCATCAGAAGGGCTTCCCTGTGTTTTTATAGGTGTAATGTGTAGTCAGAATTATGTTAATTTTGGAGGTATAATGGTTCATATATTTGTTTGTGTTCACATATAAGTGTATATATTTATACGTATATCTCTATTCATGAAGATATACAAACACATACCTATACTCATTCATTTTTGCATGAAATGCAAAGTGGCAGCTTTTTGAAAAATGGGTTCAGATGTAAGGTAATTTTTTACTTAAATGTTCCTGTATGAGTCTGTATAATTGGCTTGTACGTGTTTCTGAACTGGATGAAGCCTTTTGAGGTTTAACAAGCTAAATGCTGAGGAGCAACAAGAGATGCACAGCCGTGCTCTGTTGTATGTGATAGTGTTCTTTGTTTGTGTAAGAGGTTTCTGTATCGAATAACAGGATTAAAAAGATCTGGTATATCATCAGTTGTTCCGGATCATAGAGTTAATTGATTCTGAGCCATTTATCATGAAACTCAGTGGGAATAAGACTGAACATGATGAGAAGAATGATGAGCAGCATTTTGAAATCTGCACAGCTAATTTGCAAGGTCTGAGTCTAACCAAGTAATCTGATTTTCAGAGGTAAGCAGCAGTGTCAGTTCACAGCAAATATAATGGGATCTCCAAATGAACTGCTACTTAATGTATCTTTTACTTCAGTGACTAAACAGAGATGTGGGTGTTTAACAACAACAGCCCTGAAATTTGAAAATTATATGCAGAGCCAGTCAGTTTGGGATTCACATGTGTTTGCTGTCTGATGACATTAATGGGATTATGAGGAAGATGTCTGATAATCATCAAGATCTCTTAGTAACAGAGATAGTAAGGGAGATTTTAACATTTCTAATATTCTTAAATTTTTTTCCATTTTTCTTGCCCAGAACTGCCCCAGCCTGGCTCAGGAGTCACAACTTTGAACACTGTGATCCATTTTCACTGTATGGGCTCTTCAGTGCATGTGCCTCTGCATGTGCATCTTCACTTAAAACCTGTTGGCCTGAGCACTCAGTTGTGAGGTAGCAAATATGGATTTCTCCCTCCTTGCTGAATTGAATGGCAGAAGTCAGTGTCAGAAAGAAGGTTCTGAATAAAGGAGGCATGACTTGTTCCAAAGGCAGAAGATAGTGTTTAAATAGGGCCACAATTTCCTTATAAATTATCCGTAAGGAATGATGTTAGCACCCAAGAGCAAATCTTCAATCTGAGGATCCTGTTAAAAGACAATTGTTTCCTTTATAGTCTAGAGTCAGGTGTATCAGCTTTTGAAAGGAACACTTGTATTCTAATCAGTGCAGGGAATTATTTTGTCATTTTCTCACTTCTTCCTTGCACAGTTTAGGGATTGTAGGTGCCCTGAGTGGCAGACTTGATTGAATTTTGGGCTAGGGTCTGAAAGGTAATTGGTGACAACTGACACAGAGGCATTGATTGCTGTTATCAGTTCTAGCCCTTCACATACACACCTTGACATATCCTTATAGCTGCATTGCAGTCTCACAGACTTACAACTCTGATGTAAAATGTTAGGGTTTTTATTAATACTTTAGCTATTTACATTCATGGAACATCACTCTGGAAGGTGTAATTGATCACCTATCTAACCTTATACTTTTTTTTAGAGACACCCCTTGGACTTGTGAATCTCTGTAGGGCAGGGTAGTGTGTGCTCACTTGAATAGTGTAATTGAGAAATAAGAAAAGCCTGAGCACAGACGGTGCTAGTCTGGTGTGGGAGTTCTGGCACAGGCTTTGTGCTGCAGCCACTCAGTGCCCTGGCGTGGGATCAGCACTGGAGCTCATGTCAGAGAGGCTGGCAAGTGATAAAGAAAAGGCTAATGTGAGGAACAGATGCACCTCAGATCCAGATTTGGGAGGCAAGCATTCATATTGAGTTTGCTTAGAATCAAATGCTTTTGTAGCAGGTTTAGTCGAGTTACACCCCCCAAATATCCATTCTGCTACAGCACTCTGCACACGGTTCAGAGAGCGTAGAAACACGCAAGTTATTGATATGCAGTTTATCCTAGTCAGTCTAATTAGGCTGTCTGAAGTGCATTTGGTCAGGGAAAAATGTTTGTCAGGCTTGGGCTTCTAGGTCTGTTGTTAGAAATGTGACCATTAGGAAATAATGGGAATGGCAACTTAATCTCATTGCATTGTTGAAACTCTCAGGTTTTTTTCAAGTTTATTTGGAATCTGAAGATCCCATGCTGGCACTTTTCCTCACAATCTCTGGTCCTTTATTCTGTCAGTGATGCCTATTTAAAACACGTGATATAATCTTGTAAACAATCATACCTTCTAATCTACCAAATTTTTCTGTATGAAAATGGACCCCATGGAATAGAGATCTATGCGGTCTCTAAGTCAAGATTCTTCATTCTTCTTTCCATTTTATTTTTAGTTGTTGCTTTTCCTAGTTAAACTGCTGTACATCTGGCTACAAAGCTAGGGAAGGAAGTAGACAGAGACAAAATCAGCCAAATCATTAAAGTAACAGAAGTCTCAATTATGAAGGGTAAACTCTTTATTTACTAGATTTTCTGAGTTATTGTACCTCCAATGGACTTGAGGCACTGGAAACAGTCAATCTGAATCCAGTCATAACCGTAAGCACTTGAATTTGTAATACCTTTGTTGTGAGTGAAACGTAAGAGCTTATCGCTTTTAGAAGACATATTTTGCTCACCTCTGCAAAGAAAAATTGGTTCAGATGCTGAAAACTTATAATGTAAAACTTGTAAGTGTAGTCCAGCGGGACATGAAAGAAATCTTGTGTAGAATCTTCAGCTTAGTCCGTTACAAGTATCCCAAGAAAAACTAATTGCTGGTCCTGTTCAGGGGTATTTCGGCACCTGATACTGGAAAAAAAATATTTCCCTCCACAGTTAAACATATTGTAAAGCTAGAGGAAATAAAAATTTGACTCTTCCCTCTTAGCAAGATATTTTTGTTTTAATTTTCAGAACTTACTCAAGCTCATATTCATAGGAATAATCTGTAGTCTTGTTGACAGGTCTGCCAGGAAACGCCTTTATGGCACCAATGGAAAGGGAAGCGTGTGCTGTTTTGGTTTAAGAAAGACTGCTATTGCAAAAGTCCTGAGTTTACACTCCAGTATTTTTAGCAGTCGTGTTTGCAGTCATTGCAAGCTGAAGTGATGGGGTCTGGAGAGTAATGTTAACATGATTCAGAGAAAATTAATCGTTAGTCAGCACTTGTCTCTCATGTACTTTGGGTCATGGCCTGTTCTAAACTAAGTTTCTTCTTATTCAGTGATGCAGGAAGGAAGATTTAGAATCAGCAGGAGGGTGATAATAGTGTGACAGGAAGAAAAAGGTCACTGGGAGCAATATGAAAGCTGATTAATAGGATCATCCTCATAGGTGAATTAGAATTCTGCAAATGACTTTTCTATTTCTCGTTCTTTCTCTACTCCATTAATGGAGCAATGCACCTGAACAGGTGCATCTGAAAAATAAGCCTTATAGCTTATAGTATGAATTTTTTTCCATTTAATTTCCTTTGTATTTTTCTTTGAGCATTGGAGTGCACTAAACCAAATAGAGTTCCAAGCTGTATATAGATTTTGAAGAAGAAACCAACAAAAAATGCTGACACAAAAAAACCCCAACAACACGAAAACCCTCATATCCATCAATGTGTGCTGATCCAATGAAAGAAAAACTGTTCCTGCTGTTCAAAGGCAATGAAAATCGGTTCTCAGTATTAAGCAATAGCATTTCTTATGTCATGGTGTTCATGATATGCTTGATCTCAGTTAAGTAAGGTTTAGGATGCAGTTTTATCATGGTCAGTATGTCTGGGGAAGAATATAATGCTAATAAGTAAATGGATAAAAGCCATGAACCCGTGATGCAGTGTTGCTGCAAATAAGGTCTTTAGAAGGTTCTAAAGGTGGGATTTCTCTTCCTCACCTTTAACTATCTAAAAGCTGGTGTTCCAGGCTCTTTTTACACAAGGTTAAAACAGAAAACCACCTACAAGATGCTTCTGCATTCAAGTTACCTTCTTGAGGGACAAGTCTCCTGGCTTCAGAGGTACAACTCAGATGCAAACATCTTCTACAGGCTGAGCAATGAGAAAGTCTTCAGCTTCCTGCTCTGATCCCCACATTCTCCTGGCAGTGCAGAGCCAGAGGTGCTCCCCAATGCTTTCTGGTGAACCTGCAATCTTGGCAGCACTTCTCATCAGTTTGCAATGTGCTGTTCAGCCATAGCTTTTGATTCGAACTCTTCATGTACAGGAAGAATGTGTTGTGAATGTGACTTCAGCTGTAAACTGGAGGACTAAATAATAGAGCACTTCTTTCTTATTTTAGTACTCTTCTGCTGGTTGTTCTAAGGAAGTGAAGTATGCACTGGTGAGATATTTTGTTGCACTGTTGATTTAAGTTTTCAGTCAATCTCTTTTCATGCCATGTTTGATTTGTTGCCTTTGTTGTGTCCTCTTTTTTTCTTCTTGACTGCTGCCTCCCAAACAGTCTGAGGGCTCAAACGATTTCTTACAGGCAGATACACAGTGTCCATTGCAGGTAAATCACTGTTTGGGAGCACCGACTTACGTGTTCAAGTAGGGTTTTCAAGCCTTCTTTGCATTTTTTGTGGGCAAGTTGTACTTTTAACTGTAAAGTGAACGTAAAGGCCAATATCACTTAGGCTGCGTTATTGTTTTGTTCAAATATTATTCAGTAATTGCCAGAGTATAAATCAAGTTTGGTGACATAAACTTTACAGGTTTTTTTCAGTAGTGCTACATAAGGAAGTACAAATATAGAGTTCCATTAAAATGAAAAGTTTGCGTAAGAATGGATTTTGAGTAATTTTAAAAGTACTATGACCAGACCCTTGGGGAAAAAGCAAAGGAAGGAACTTACCTCTTTTGTGCTCTCATGCCACGTTCTGACCTTCATATACTAAAGTTTGGCTCTGACACATTTTCTCAATATTTATCCCATTCACTTGCTCACTTTGGATGAGGTATATTAGGCCTAGTAATTTGCATGGGATCTCAATGTACCTGTCATGTGAAAAATCTCTCCTACACTAGAAATATTTACTATTTATGACAACTGCCATCTGCCACTGTGAAGAGCTAAAGTATCTATGATCTGAGGTTCCAAGAAGACTTTAACTTCTTTTTCTTGGTGGCAATAAATTAGCCTTAGAAGAACAAATCAGCTAATCGGATTTGTTTAGGTAACTTCTAGTTATTTAAAGAAAAACTGATTAAATGCAGTACATGAAGATGACACTTTATATCAATGTACAGAGATGTGTGTATTCATTAGGCGGTGGTACTTGAACTGTCAAAATAGTGAACAAGTTCCTGTACAGTTAAACCAGGGTAGCGTTAATGGTATGGTAGGAAGAAAAGATGAACACACAGTGAGGCACTTCTCTTTAAACAGCGTAAAGAAGGAGATGAGGGGGTGAAATCTGTATTCCATGAACTGAACTTGGAGCAGGCCTGCTGGAGAGTCCCTCTGTGTCTTCTGGGGCTGGGAATTGATACCAGAGCTGGAATCAGCATCAGAACATCATCATCACTTATCCAGAGCCAGTCTACATCTGGTTCATGGTCTTGTGAGCTGACCAAACAGGCAACGTGTTGAGAATGTGGCTGTGATGATTGGGCCGGTCCATCCTGTCTGTAGCTTTTCTGCATGGTGTGTCTCTGACTGCACTTGGAGTTAATCTCAAACCAAATCAATTAACTCTGAATTTAAACACAGAAAAATAGAAATCATAATCAGCATTGGCACAGAGACCACAGTGCCAGAAAACAGAGCCTAAAGATACTTAATGAAATACTTTCTGAAAAAAATATTGCTCTCCTTTACAGCTTCATTTTCCTCTCCCTGTCTTTTATGACATTTCAAAGCTACTAATTTAATTTTAATTTTGAGGTTTGCAAAATTTCCAATTTTCCCTTTCCACAGTTCAATGGAAAATGCTTATTTTAAATGCATATTAGAAGAGCTTGGTTCTGTGTTAAGGTATTAATTATCTTCAGTGTTATCCACCTCCTTGTAACAAGAGAATAAGTCACCACTGCAGCTTGCCATAGAACCAGAGACAAGGAACTACTTAATCCAGAAGGCAGCACTGGCACAGGAACAAGTATATGGATTGATCATAAATGCATTTAGGCTGCAAAAGAGGAAAAATATTTCTATGCATGCTTGAGCGCTTTTATGGGGGGGAAAAATGTGATTGTCCATAAAAGGTAAATTTCTGTTTTTGTGAGAAGAATCCTAAGATGTGGTGTCTGAAGACAACTGGAGGTGATGACCCTCAGAAGGTCTGTAGATAATCTTTGGATAACAGGCATGCCTAAAACCCACAAATAACACATTTGTGTCAAATACAAACTCACATCTTTCACTGTCCCCATTTTCCCAACACATCTGCCTGAGACTGGAGTGAGATCTGTGGCAGTCTAGCTACCATGTCATAGCAAAGTGCACCATCTGTTACCCAGAGAAAAATTATCCTGGCTTCCTATAAAATACACATAGCAATTAACTGCTACTACCTTGATTTCCACCGGGAGCTCTGCATAAGCATAGGATGCCCCCCAGGCAGTGGTGACTTATGCTCTGCAGTTTGCAGGCCTTGTGAATGCAGCTGCACGCAGTTCATCTGTGTAAGGAGCCCTGGGTGGAGTTTTGGTCTGCATGGTAAGTTTATGCATACAGAACTAAATGTTTCAATCACTTGTGATGCCCTTTTTTGCTAACTTTTCCATCTGTGGTGACCGACATGCCCAGGGGCCCTTGACATGACAGTTTCTCAGACATATAGATCTAAGCTGACTATCAGACCTCAGAGTTGTACCCAGATCTGCAGGAAACAGGTGGGTGTTGTAAAAATCAATATGAATTTTACTTTGCCGATATACTGAGGAGGAGACTCTCAGGTATAGCTGTAATGCTAAGGAAGGCATGTGGAGGAAGTATCTGGGAAAAAGCGGTGTGGAAAAGGCCTCTAGAAATTAGGAAAAAACATTCTGAGAATTGGCTCTGTGAACAGGAGGGTGCAGTAAGGACTGGATACCCTGAATTGTGCCTGGTTTTTGGAGTTTGGTCTCCACGGAAAAGTAGCAGCAAAGCTAAGCTCTTTTGAGATAACTGGGAAGTCTCTGAGTGTTCCAAATAGATTCCCAGCTAACAGCTTGATCCATGACACTTAATCCAGAGAAGACCAGAAAGTCATACATCAGGCTAGAAAGGATGTGGTGAGTGACTGACTAACAAAGCTTTAGGTGTGTATATTTAGGAGCCTGATAGATATGTGTTTGCTACGGTTTGCTTCAGAAGTATTAATAGACCTGGAGCATACATAGAAGCAGAAGCAGGAGAGCCCCCACCTGTTTTCTGAAGTTAACTGTGTAATTGTCCCTTAGATTCAGAACCTGGATTACATTTATTTAAGGTCAGTTTTCAATCCATCAGTGCATTTTTACCCAGCGTGTTCTTATGACTTCTGATATCTTGGTGTAAAGTCAAAGCATGCAAGGATGTTGTGCACTTGGTCAGCTGGTAATATTGTATGTGTAAAATTCTTTACTGGTATTTGGGCTATTACAGAGGGTGAAATTTCATCACCCATGCCTCTGCATTCAAAGCTACAAATAGCATAAGTCTCATAGAAGGAACTGTGGAACTATTATGAAAAACTGAAGGGAGACTCACAATGGTGTCCACTGAAGTTCTGGTGGGGGGTTCAGGGCTGTCGTTTTGGTTAATTTCTGAAATGAAATCTGTGCACAGCACTAAACAACCATGAAAACTTCATTTGCTGCAGAAAAGTCATGTATGGGTACATATTTTTGCAAGACAAGAGAAAGAGTTTTCTTAAGTGCATTTCCTGATTGTTTTGGTTAGAAGAAAGAAGGCTTTCAAATCCACATAGACAATTCCTCTCTTCTGCTGCAGCATTAAAAATGGTGTGATACCTCTGGCAAACCCTGCATGAGCTGGTGAAGAAAATCTAATAGTTTTCTATTATGATTAGGACAGCAGTTTGCTGCCTATCCCTGCTCTTTAATGATGTTGAGAGGCCTGTGACAAACCTGGATGTCCTGTCTGAACTCATTCTTCTGATTAATGGTAAATGATTCTGTAACAACATTTCTCCAGGGGTGGTTGAATAGTGGCAATACTGCACTTTCCTGAGCCAGCTCTCTTTTCCTTGGGGACTAGTTAAGGGATACTTCTTAACTATTTCTAAATGCCTACATATCATATCCTTGCTAGCAGGAACAAACCCCGTTGTCACAGGAGTGCCTTTTGATAAGAGAACACAGTCTGCATAAAGCATTCACTCCTTAGCATACAATGCAGACTAATTATGACTCCTTGCTTCCTCCATTTAAACATAATATAACCTAGGTTTTGAGCCCATGCCAATCCTGTATCTAGAATCAAGAACAGTCTTAGGATTTACTTGTGTTTGCAATTTTGTGTTGAGAAAATGTGCTGAACTTGTTACAAAAAGGGGGTTGCAGCTAAAATATTTTATGGTAAGCTGTATATTCCTGCTGATAGTTCACATGGGGTGGATTGAACACTTGGTGTCACCAAGTTCCAGGAGGAAGGCCTGGGAGCACCCTGCCCTGGAACAACTGAAAGTCCTGTGAGTAGAGCCTTGTCTTGACATGTCTGTAGGATGGGGAAAGATGATATTTTTGGTTCTCTTGCAGAACAGTTTTCTATTTGTCATTTGGATCCTGTCTGAGCATATGGACTCTTAAGTCAAAAGTGGTGATACAGATAAATAAGAAAGGAACACAGTTTCAGCCATGTCAAAACTGCAAGGCAGTTAGTGTTCACAAGAAAATTAGGTGCTTTCAGGATGAGGTAGTAGATGAGTAGAATATATTAGGTTCTGAAACTTGAACTGAATTTTTAGACTTATGAAAAGGTACATTCTTAGTACTTGAGAGTACTATTGTCTGGCTCATTACCTTTTTAGTCCTAAATCTGACTGCCTCCAGGAAAAGGTGAAGGAGCAGTGTGTGCACAGGGGTCTTATAAAAGACTTGGTCTTAAAACAGAAGCAGCTAAGTCTTGTGTACAGCTTGTCATTGAGATCGTCATTGCAATCTGTGGCCCACTTCTACTATCTTAAATGGATATGAAGGGAAGAGGGTTGTAATGATGTAGAAAAAGATCTATCAATATTTTGCTTGGTGTTTTATAGTATTTATAATATTTTTAAGATGTTCTGTGTGAAAGTTCTGACTGTCCTTAATCTGATTTAATGGACATTTCTTGGCTTAACAGTTTTCAGAGGAAAGGCAAAGCCATCCTGTTTTTTTCAACAATGGGTGAACTTTTGGAAAACTGAAAAAAGTTTACAAAAAAGCAAGTCTCTGTGTAGTGTTTTGAACCACTGTTGGCTTTGAAATTGAAGCTACCAGCAGTTAAAAACAATACTGAACCCCCCATGCTTTCAAACCTGAAGTGCAAATGTTTTGATTGACCCAAACTAAATACTTTTGTTTGAGGATTGAACAGAAGAAAGACATGAAAAATGTTTCAGTTAAAGAATTTGATGTTGTAACTCTTTTGCGCAATCTGCTTAGGAAGAGCTTTGTGAAAGCTCAAAAGCCTCGGTTGATCCGAATGCAGTTTCTAATTCCTAGTCTTTATGAAAATGTACTCAGAGGAACACTTGGTTTAATCAATTATGGTGTGAAACTCTAAATGTTACTAAAGCTCAACACATTGGTTTTATCAAAACCTTTTGGTCAGTGCCACAAACTTGTCCTGTGGTTATAGGTCTCAAAGAATCCTGATAGAAAATATTCAGCAGCTACTGCTGCTTTGAGGGTATCTTTATCTGTTGCAAATGTTGAGGGTTCTGCTCTGATGTGAGGTAAAGATCTTAGCTCACTAAAAGTGAGGTGAAAACTGTGCATCTCTACGCCGTATTATAGAATATTTGTTGTGCCTGGGACTCATGCAGGGAATCAGTTAAAAATGGCTAAAAATTAAGGAGACCTGAGCTGTAAAGAAAGGCTCTGTGATCACCTCTTCAAAATCTGTGGAACACATCCCCAGTTAATTTAACTTTTCATATTTCCATGGAAGCTGATGGCTCTGTAGGTCAAGATGTTTTTCATGGAAAAAGCCACAGTATACAGGGATGCAGCTGACTAATTGTTGTTTCCCACTCATCATTATCTGCATTTATTTATTATCTTTCCATAGACCTAAAGATTTTTGCTAATGTTGATGTATCTGACTGTACATTGAAATATATTTCTGAGAAAATTGCTGTTACAATGCAGAGGACCAAATTGGGAAAGAAAGAATGTAGACGACTGGCTAAAAACTGTGTAGGACATGAACTGAAGGCTGAAAAATATGTGATTTTGACCATTATTTTTGCCTGATAATTGCAACATTTTATTTCCCTAGCCTTCATTAGAATAAGTTATCTAGTAAATATTTTAAAGTTTTCTAGGCAATTTTAATTTGCTTCTTTTTAATACAATAATTGAATATGATATGCAATTTTCCCTATTTACTCCATGGATTGTTATATAAAGATTTTCTAGTCCTATTCATTTGCATGGTTTACTTAGGCCTTCTACTGCTGGTGTGAAATCTTTTCAAGTATGTTAAGAATTCTTTATCCTTTATTGACTTGTTATGCACTGCTTCACTTGTCTCCAAGCCTCTCCAAGTTCTCTTCATTTAAATCTGTTGTCCAGTTCTAAGATTTAACAAAGTAAAGTGTATTTCTCTTTTTATGTCACCACATGTCAATTATTGCTAATGGAAATTAGGTGTATGCTGAGATTAGAACAGACCTGGTGGAGACTATTATGAGGTATTAGTAGAAAAAGAGATATTTTAACTGAAGAAAGATAAAGATACATCATCCTTTTTTTGTCAGATTACTTCCCCTTCCTTTCCTGTTTTTAATTCCCCTAGAAAGTAACCTCTCCTTCTCTTTGTTTAACTCCAGAGATTCTGGAAATATTGACAGTAAGAGGAAAATTGAAAAGGATAAATGAAAGGGGTTTAACTTATTTTCTTTATATAATTGTTTTTCCTGTATTTTTTTCCAATAACAACATAAAAAAGCCCTAATATTTTCATTCATGGTGTCAGTTTCCATTATGTTCCTGGAAGAACAACAGAAGGGCACACACCAAGATTTCCCAGTCTGGGTTTTTTTGTGTAATTTTTCTGTGTGCCATAATTTCTGGGGTAAATAGCAATAGATTACTTAGTAAATATGGACATTATTATCTTTTTACTGTTCGCCAGGGATCAGTTTGGCTCCAAGATTGCATATCTCATTTCTCAGTAGCTAAAAAGTCTTGATTTGCTCTCAAATATCAGGCCATGTGTTTTAGTAGGCTGTAGAGGTTGTTTTGTCTTGTTTCTTTGGTACCAGAATGGTTATCCTGAGATTTATTGGTAAATTTGCTTAATGCTGTGTTATCAGCTATATTTTGAAACAAGGACTTTGTGTAGTAAGATTTTTTACATTTATATATGGTGACTCCTTTTGTGGTTAAAATGTTCAAGTTTTTGGTGGTTGGGGGTATGTCCATTTGGTTTATGTCTAAATCCTTTCCCTGATTGTCCTGCAAAGTGCTGAGCATGCCCCCTTCAAAAATCAAGCCCATGTCTCAAAAGATGTGCTCAAAGGAGACAATTTAATGTTATGCATGACAGAAGAATAAAAAATAAAACAGCATGCTTAGAAAATTGGCAAAGAAAGCAGAAGAAATCTGGGACTCACATGTTATTTACAGTAGGGTCCTGACTCCAAGGCAAAGTTCTTCCTAGTCAAAAACCCATCTTCAAGGTCATCTTGCCCTTCTTCCCTCAGATTCAGCTGCCTGTATAAATGCCCTTACCTTTGTGAAGGTAGTGGGAGCAGAGGCTCTGGTCTTGAACACAGGATGGGGGAGCATTGCTGGCAGACTCACGCGTGAGCTTTGCTATTATCATCTGCAGAGAGCACTCCCATGCAGAGCCATGCTGGCCTGGGTGGATGCAAAGCTCTGCTCGAGGTTTCAGCACTGAGCAGGAAAGTCTCAGATCTTTGGTGCCATTTGTGAAGTTAGGGAGGTGTGGCTGAAGATCTGATTTTGGTGCCTGTTGCATGGCATGAGACTTTGAAATGCTGATGTTCTTGAATCCCAGGCTAACTAATAGCCCAGGGTGCTCTGTGTTATGGGGCTGTTCACTGGTGTTCTGCCACTGGAGAAATTAGAGTGATTTTCTGTATCCAAGGAGCCCTGACTTTGTTGCAGCTGTTGTAGAAAGGAAAAAGGATTTTATCGCAGGCTGGGCCATGTGTTTGCACAGCTGGTGCTTCCTCTGACTGTTGAGATGTGATCATACCTTCAGCTTCTACTTTGGTGGAGCTGCAGAGTGTGAGGAAGTGGTTCTGGTTTTTGCATCTGTGGTGGATCTTTTGTGACCTGAAGTCAGCGATTGTTTGGAGGACTTGCTGGTAAAAACAGTGGTGGATCTTCATGGTAGGGAGGCAAACAAATCCTACTGGTGGAACAGCATTGTAATGGAAGTTCATTTAAAATTATGTTATGTGCTTTGTTTACACCAGTCTTTTTTAACATACATGCTTAGTAAAAGGAGGGAAGCAGGAAGCAATACAGTAAATGAAGCCAAGTTACTGCACTTAGAAAAATAGATGTCATATTTTAGGGTAGATATTGACTTACATGTATTATACTTCACTGATCTTGCTCCTTGATCACACGATCTGTGCTAATTTACACAAATCTATTTCCTGTAAGTTAACGCAAAGCATTTGTCATGTCTAAGTTCATGGTAACACACAACAATTGGTAGGAATAGCAGCCTAATGATTTCCACTCTGATAATGCTGTGACTTTTGCATAGGTATTTAATTACAGAATTTTGGTTCCTATCAAAAATAAATTTAGCAAATTTATTAGTTTGAAGAAGGATGTTAAGTAATTTTCTTAGACTGCTCAGTACAAATCACTTGGAGTCTATGTAGAAGTCTCTCCTAGCACTGATAGCAACATGAAGAATCACACATTGTTTTGAAAAAGTGTTAAAATTCCCAGAAAATTCTGTGAATCTTTGGGTGAAGCAGTAAAAATATCTCGTATCTGTTAATCTTGTTCCCTCACTTACCCTGCTGTAGCGAACTGTCGAAGGTTATGTAAGAACAAGGAAACTTTCCTTAAAAAACAGAACTTTCAGTGAACATACTGAAGATCAGAGCTTGCCTACTGAACCGGCTCTTCTGTTCAGGTTTGACAGCCTGTGCTTTTTTCTTCTTATTTGTTGAATCCATGGGGAAATAAAATGAAGAGAAAGCAGCATCTCCTCTTTTGTTGCTTCACAGGTTTCAAGGTCCTGCCCATTTCTGGACAGTTTCAGTTTATTTTCCGGTTGCTCCTGCACCAGCTTTGCAAATGAAAGGTTTATTATAACCACTGGTGTAAACCTTTAGGGCAAACAGCCAAAGTGCAAATATGTTGCTACATTTTGACATCCCAAAGGTGTCTAATCACAACAGAATTGTGGTTTTTCTGGTTTCGTAGCACACCTCTGCACAGCCCAGCAGTGGGGTCAGTCAGGGGGAAAAACTGGATTTATTTGTACTATTGCACTTGTAAAAAATCCAGTGAACTAGAAACCACCACTGTATTTCTACTTGCCTGAGTTACATTATTTCAGAAAAGAGCAAGAAACAAGGGGACTTTTGTGTGTGTAAAATGTGGCTGGTTACAGTCACATTTTCCTTGTAGGCATTTGCAGCTAAAATGAGCTGAGATTATCCACAAATCTCATTTCCCCTTGTCTCAGGTGATATCAAGAGCCTCCTAACAGGATTACAAGGACTTTGATTTGCCTCCTGTGCTGACTGCTGACGATGTGGCACTGCTACATGGCAAGAGGGATAAAGGAAGCTGCTGTGCCCGGCACAGTGTACACTCTGGCCTTTCTGTCTCAGTGTTGCTTTTTCTTATTTTAGATAACACTCCATGGGCAGAAAATTTGTCAGCTGACTTTTGTGTTGGCCAAATGCTTTCTCTCACTATAAAAACCAATTTCAATAATTTTTCTAAAAGGACACCAAGCTTGTGTTGGTTTTAAGTGTCAGTTAAGCAGTCCAGATCAAGAATGTGGTAAAATCTTCATCTAGCAAAAGCTGTGGCAGTTGCATTGAACATCCTCCAGAAAAACATAATCCCTTTAATCCCCAGAAGACTTTAACTTGCCCATGTAAAAATCAGATTGTCTTCTCTTCACAAAACCTCTAACAAGCTTTACTAAGTGTCTGATAATAAAAGTGTCCTGTCACCATAACTACACGTCTTTGTCTAGACCAGAACCCATTTAGTCCCCGTCAATGGATATGGAAAAAAAGGAGAGGCAGTCTTGGAGAACCAGTACAGCACATGAAAGATAACTGAGCACCTGTGGAATATGAGCAAAAATAGGTTTGAGTACTTGAGAAAAGTACTAATGAATAGTAAATGTGTGAGAAATAAAAGGAAACAAGGGGAAATTGCCTGATGGTCATCAGTATCTAGTGTCTTATCTTAGGAGTGAAGTGTTATAAAGGAATACTCTGGAGAGGATATCCATGCAATGCAGACAGATGATCAAGCTTTAGCCAAAGCAGCCACTGCTTCTGCAGCAGTATCACAGATTTGGGATGCCATGGTAGGATTCAGGCCCATGCTTGACCAGAGGCACAGCCCAAGGTTGGCATCCCATTGCCAGATGCAGGGAGATGACACTGTGTTTATTGGTGTGTTCACGTTCTAATCTTCAACTCATTCTTTAACTGATTTTCTTCTTGTGCTATCTCAGTTAGCTCTGGGATCTGCAATATAGCAGCCTGGGATGCTCCCATGGGGGACAACACTGTACTCAGATCTGTATGGTGTTATAGTCCAATGTCCCACCAGCCCTCAATAAACTATTTCTCCCACCCAGGAGTTCTGTGATGGGTGGGCTTGTAAGGAGAAGGGGTGCGAGAGAAGCCTAACATCCATGCTAGGGATTTCTTTTGTGGAGGGGCTGTGTGCTTCAGGACCTTTTTCCATATCTCTGAACTTTCATAAATTGGAATGAGTCAGAAGATAGTTGAAGTTCTCACTTAGATTATGCCAACAAATTAGAAGATTTTTATATGCAACAATCAAATATGCCATTTCAACCTTTTTGAAAAAAAGAAGTGAGAAAAAAGTAAGACCCCTTGTTTATTAAATGCCAGTGTTTTTTATTTAGTTACTACTGTTCAGTAATTCTTCTAATTTTCCTTAATTTCTAACTTTTTGTTATTTTTATTCACCTGGATTCTGGCCAAGAACATCAGGATGTCTCAAGACACTGACCCTATGAATATTCTCTAACTCACTCTGTAAGTGAAGATAATTTCTAGAACTGATGTTAGATTGGTCCTGTAGAAATCTTGGTAGCGTTTTACTCTTTGTGAGCAGTGGGGAGTAAAATGAGAGCTTAGTGTCTAGATTATATTGATTTTATAATTTTTTTATTGATGTAAATTAGGTATTTTCACTTTCTCTATTGAAACTTCACTACAGAGGGGGATCTGAACCAAAGTCTTTAAAAGGCCCCACTATAAAACTTTAATTTGTGGCTGATTTCAAAGGGTTTTTTCAAATTTGAAATTCTTTCATCTTTTACATGCCTGTGCTAGAGAAAATATTGTTCACATCCAAATATGTTAAATTATGGTAGTCCCATCTTTATGTACTCTGTTGAGCCCACTATTGCTGTGTTTTTATGTACAAACAGTAACTTTTAACTTTTAGCAGCTTAACAAATTCAGCAATTTTCTAAAAATTAGCTCAAGATTTATCACAGAAAATCTAGCACTAAACAGACAGGCTGGGCTATCACATGGAGTTGGAATGCATTAAAATCCAGTACAATTTAAAAGTTTCAAATATTACACTCTTATGCTTCTACTTCACTGCATTTCTTGAGGAATTTAATGTGAAAGCTGGCCTTTAAGAATGTGAAAAGTTAATATTTCTGCTAAAAAGATGTTTTATTAGGCTGTGCTGTTTTGCTCATGGTGCCATTAGCATATTAATAGCTATGTATTTTAAGAACAGTAAAATACATGTCTCTGTACGGTACAAGATAATGTGAGAAATTAAAAACAGTGGATCCTCTGTCTTCCTACCTCTAGGTAGCTGTAGCATGTGACCTCATTTTGGTCCATGGCTATAAAAATACCCCATCCTTAAAACATAGATGTTACCTCAAATAACCCATCCATACACAGAGTTATATTGCTGGCTTTCCAAATCATACAAATTACTCTGAAGTGAAAACCGCAATGGAAACAGTCCAAACTCACATTCTTGGCTCAGCTCATCATACCCTATGTTATATTTGCCAGTTCCCTTTTCCATGAGCTTTTAGGATCATTTACAGCAATGTTTGTGTGTCACACTGAACACTCAAACCAATGTTATCTTCTCCACGTTCATTAACTGCTGCTATCAAGATATAGTATCAAGAAGGAACAAATTATTGTGAATCACAGGGCACATATATATGGTTTGAGCTTCTTTATTATGTTAAAAGATGGCAGGTTTTATTGTGTTTATATACTCCTTGTAGTAAACATTATAATTCAATACTTCGAAAATAAATAAGGCAATCAAGAGATGGAAAACATTTTTGTAATGTGCCACAAGCTGTCATCTTGTTGCTCAGAGCTTCAACCAATCATTCATTAATTTCTTGGTTGTTAAAGTGCCTTTGAGGGGGTGTTTCTTGAAAAAGGATTTCAATTCAAGACAACATTCAGATAATTGGGATATCTGATCTGCACTGGGCATGTTCCATGAGAAGTAATTTCAGGGGAAAAAAAGAGACATTGTCCAAAATTTCCACATGCATGTAGCACTGGTAGGTGGCAATTCTGCAACGTACAGTCTGTAGTTTATGTTGTTCTGTGCCCCATTAAAAAGATTGATTGCTCCATGATGACTTGGTTATAAGAATCTAGGCTTAGCATCCACTATTTGATAGCTGAAGGCCAAGGTGGACAAAAATTACTCTATGAAGAGGAAAGAAAGAGAATATATGAAAACAGGCTTGAATACAAAGGATAAACTTTTTGATATGTTCAGTTGAGAGGCACAAGTAGGATCCATACTGCTTAACATACTTAGAAGAAGCTAAGGATCAGGTTATGATATTCTACTGTATCTGACATGTCTCATGAGTCTTCCAATAAATCTATTAAAAGCCAGTTGGATTAGGAAAAGAGGATGTTATTCTGTAAAGGTAAGTGTGTCATAATCTCACTATTGAATGGCAAATCCTCTGAAGAATTTTTCCTAGAGTGCTTTGGAACAGATATGTTATTACTATTGTTCACCATAACAGACAAACGGGGCTGAATTATAAAGACAACAACTTCTCCCTGTAGAGGCAGGCTATATAATTCCAGGTCCTGAAAAATGAAGCAGCTACATGTTTAATCCCAGTGTTTGATTTCCTCTTTATTCATGGGAAGGACAGATTAGTTGGTGATTTCAGCCTTGAGTGAGTGTATCAGCTTGCAGGGCAGTTGGTTCTGAGACTACTCTGCTTCAGACTAATGATCTATCAGTAACTTCATGAATGGACTACTACTATGCTTGTAAGTGCTGCCGTGGCTCGTCCCAGGCTTACTGCAGCCTTTTGGTATCAACCACTCATGGATGTTTGTACTGCCACAAACATTTGGATGATGACTGCTCCTCACAATTTTTTAGTCTCATGTGAGTATGGTTATTCATTCAGATGTAAAAATTATTTGCTATTAAATTATTAATTGAAAGATTTCATGTATGTAGTCTGGAAGAAAAAAATTGATATGATGTGAATGACTAGTTACGCAGCATAAATAAAAAGTGGGAAAGAGTCCAAGTGGATATTTCACAAATTCTTTGCATGAGGTTTGTTCATCTCCAGTCCTTTCCCATAGCCCAGTGAAGTCAATGAGAGTTTGGAGCTTTGGCTCAGGCATTTCAATTGTTTGTCCTACAATTACAATAACAAACACAGCAGTAGTCTGTTTGCAAACAGCTGGTAATTGGAAAAAGGGCTGAAGTTGTCAGCAAATGTATTTGTCAGCACTGATTTGACCAGTTGTACACATTACCTTAAATGACATTTCTTCCCTTCCATGAGGAATGTGGAGTCTGTGTCCAACGAGTTTCCTCGGTGGCTGTCATGTAGTGAGCATGGCAATCTGTGGTGTGTAGCCTTTGCATGTTAAATACCCTCCAGCACTTGCTGTTTATTATACAGAATGAATAGGCTAGTTTCCAATTCAGTTATCAAAAAACAGTCCTGGTAACACAGTAGACATATTTGTGACAAGTGGATTTAGGCAGCTCTGTCCAACTTCAGATTTGCCTATTGATAACAGTTAAATGTTCCCTCTTGGCAGAAGATGGCAGGAGAATGATAGCACTTCTAGAAGAAAAAGATATCTCTGTCCAAGCTATAGTTTTTTTTGTTTTTGTTTTTTTTTTTCTTTTTTTTTGTTTTGTTTTGTTTTTTAGGTTAAGAAACATCCTAGTGCACAGTTACCTAAAACAAATTAAGCCTGTGTACTAGTCGCCAATGCTCACAGAGGAGTTTATTGAATTCCCCTACTTTTTTACATCCTTTTTAGAAAGCTCAAGTGTCTCTTCTGAACTTATCTGCATTTCCAAAGGTCCATCTGCCTGAGAACTGTGCTGAATCCCTGGCTACAGTAGAACCCTCCAGTGTGATAGCACAGACAGCTCTTCTGCCTGTGTGATGTAAGTCCTGCTGTTCTTGCACTTTCTCACGTTTTCCTTTCAAGTTTGCAAGAGCCAGCAGCTATCACATCAGCTCACGGCCATTCTCCTGTTTCCTACACTCTGTGTGGAGACACCTTCCTTTTTTTTTTTTTTTGTTATTTTTTTCTAAGAAAGTGAATGAAAAACACAAATTCCAGTCACCAGTCACATTTGTAAGCTGAGACAGGGTTATTGATCTGGTCTGAAGCTTGTATGTTCTTTCTTCTTTATGGTTTGTGGTTGGTCCACAGGTGCTGATAGCAAATGGTTATGGATGACTTGTTAATCATCTCGTGGGTTTTGTGGTTTGTTTGTTGTTTTGGGGTTTTTTTCCCCACATATATTGCCATCTACCCCTGTCGTCTTCTGTTTGATTTGCCTGCTTGCTGTATTAATCTCTGAATACAGAGCAGGTGCCTCTACAGCCTGGACATTCTGTGGAAAAAAAATATGTTGGCTTATATTTCCTTCTAAAATTGCCTGTTTCTTTCTATGGCCTACAGATAGGAGTGAAGGAAGGGGTCACTGGTGGGTGTGCCTCAGCCCTGGCCTGTGTGTCTCATGCTTCTGTTACTCAGGCAGCTGTAAAACCAGGAAATACTATTGGTACTGTTATTGACATATGAAGAAAAAGCAAAGCATAAACGTGAATTAATAAAGTCCTTTGTGAAGCAAAGCAAAAAAATGGATTACACGAGACCAGTTTTGTGGCAAATTATTTTTGTTTCTTGTAGCAGTGGGAAACACAGAGAGTAGAAAGCTCTTATTTCTCCTAATCTCAGACAGATCCCGATTTGGATTCCTTTGGTTAGATAGGAAAAGAGCAGGCTGGAGAGAAGTTATGAATCTTGCTACTCTCCACTGCATTGAAACATACATTACAGGCTTCATGGGAGTGAAATCCTCTCCTGTATTTCATACTTACACTATTGTCACTTCTCGACTGTAGCAGCTACCATGGTTTATTGCACACCTTGTTTGCTACAGTTCCCTTTCCCTAGCTTTTCAGATTGTGGCCATGAAGGTTGATATGGAAGTTTGCCTTTACAGCATACCAGTAATGGATTGAATAATCCGCAAGCAGTCAAGGAAGTGAACATTAATGTTCAACATTAATGTATAGGCAAGGGGTCTATAAAAACATTACTGGTTTTGCAAGCGTGAATTTTGCAGTCATGAGGTTAAGCAGCAGTTGATGAAATTAAATGGCGAAGTGCAGAAATATCAGCAATTCATTATGATGCTCAACAATTAGGAAAATAGCTTGTGTGATGCATATTTGATCAGCTGTGATGATGGCATTGTTGATGATACATTAGCTGTCTAGTGGAAGGGTGTTCTGTCTCTTGTGTGTCTTTTTCTTTACCCTAACATTCTGTGTGCTTTCCTTCATGCTCTTTCCTTGTTGTTTGTAGACTTCTCTTTGGGCTGTTAATGTTTTACATTGGCAAACTTGTAATTATCTTCGGCCACCAACCTGTGATCCAGAGCACAGCCTGGCTCACCACAAACACCCTCACCACGGTTCTTAAAAGGCAAATCCTAAAGTGGAAAATGGAAGACCTGGAGTCAAAATTATCTCATTTCTATTTGTCCCATTATTACAAATGGAAGATGGTTGAATATTATTCTACCAGTAATCATCATGTCAAGGCTAGAAATATTCTATCCATAGGGATCCAGTGGACACTATGCTTTTTAAAATATTCTATATGCATGATAAGACTTTCTTCTCTGTTGGCTTGCTAATCGTTTTGACTATTTCTTTTGAAGTAAGAAACAGATGGCAGCATTCACTGTAATAAACGCAGCAAAACATGCCAGCCAGTTAGGGATGTTTCAACTGACTGAAAACCTGGATCCTTTTCCAATATTTTGGTGATTTTTTCCTCCCTCTGTATGTCTAGAGGAAATTTTTATTTATAATTTGTTTAATAGAATCATAAAATTAGAGATTAAAGGAATCTTAGGTCATTAAATCTCTAGTAATGAACCTAAGAACAAAGAGCTGAAATGCAATTTATGGATTTTTTTGTTTTCCAAAGGTTTGTTATTGTCTGCCAGAAGATAAAAAAACCTCCAAATCAAAACCCCTTGTTAAGGTGAACCCCATCCCTCACTTGAACATACAGTATAAACTGTATCTGTGTATGATCTTAAAATATTTACTATTTTTCAAACTCTCCTTCATTCAAGGAGTTAATTTTCAAATATTGTAGCATTTAAATATCTTTCTTCAATCCTTAATGTTATGTTCCCAAAATTGTGAAATTGTAATTCCAGGAGTTCATTTCTCAGCAACATTTTACAGGCAATATACGCCCTTCTCACTTCCTCATCAAGGGAGATTACTGTCCTCACATTTCCTACCAAAATTAGGAAGAGTTCAAGATATTTTAGATCCCTCAGAAAAAGAGATTCTTCTTTGTCTCGTGCTATGAAACTGAAATTAGAGGTCACTGCTGAAAATGCAGGTCACTACTGATCTGCTCCTTAAGCACCTGTTAATACTTTCTAGCAGTCAAGTATTATTGAGAGTATGGGAAAAAAGGCATTTTGGCTTCTAATATGTGTTTTAGTCCCTGGTTATGTAGTGCTTTGATCATTTTTTGTTAGGTATTTTGCAGTCCTGTCCTCACTTTTCCACTGTTTCACCTCAGAAGGAGAACTATGCAGATTTCACTGCTCTAGGATTTTCAGTCCAACTACTATTTTTTAAATTTTATTTTATTCTACTGCTTTTTGTTGCAGCATTTCTATTCTTAAGATTATACTCTCTAAATGTCTACTTTAATACCATTATGTATATTTTTCTACTAATCTTGTGGAATCACTCTTCTTCAATGACTTCTCAATTGTAGTCAATGAGCTTCTAAGGATGTGACTTAAAGCAAAACTGGTGCCACTTATTAGGGTTGATGTAGCCTATGAAAGATGAAATTCTGCTTCAGGCAGTAAAGCAATTTTCAAAGCACCATATTGGCTTTTATCAGGGTTGGTCTGCTCTTCCTAAATGAAGACATTCAGTCTGTTTATGGGCGACTATGGTCACTCTGGGAAGCATTTGGTGGTAGTTAAGGGTAAAATACTGATTGTTCTTCAAAATTAGAAACAACTGGTAGTTCTTCAGTGATGATTTAAATTTCTTTTTAAAATTCTTTCAAATCACAAAGCTGTGTGTTATTCAGAGATTGAATGCATTTGAACTTATGGAACTTTTCATTTAATGATGCTCTCCATTGTTTTTGGCTAAAGCCCAAGCCTCACATCCTTAGTTGCAGGATTCCTTTCTGCAAACTCCATCCTTTGCTGAAGCCTCAGTGTAACATGAGACCATCCCTGTTTCCCAGCAGGCAGCACATTAAAGGTCTGCCTGGTGACCAGCTGCAAAGACAGGTGTTATTCTGCTCTTATTTTTTCTTTTCCTTTACTTGATCTTGTAACTTCCCTAACACACTGTCAAGGCCTGAATGAAATGAATGATTAAACTTTATAAGATTGGAAAAAGCTCTGATTCAGGCAGTGTGGAGCTGGGGATTTTGGTCTAAAGTTGAATGTCCTTAACCGCTTGTTTGCCACATTTTCTTTGGGACTGCAAGAAGCTGAGCCAAACTGGAAATCCAGCTCATAAGGATAACTGCAGGGATCACAGGCATTGAGCATTTATCTTTTCAGGGCACTTAGCACTGGCAGCACAGAAGTGTACATGCCGCAGGAGCCTCAAGGGTTGGATATGGCACACTTGTACTCTGCACACAAATGTTTCCATGTAAAAATCTGAGAGCCCTCAGTGCACCCCTCACTGGTATCTATCCCACACCCATGGTACCTGTGTGTTGAGTCTGTCTCACTGCAGTCACAGGCTGTGTGAATCAGAGACTACCTCTGTAGTTTCACGGAAGAATAAGTAAGGTTAAGAAGAATGATGTGCAGTGAGATCCAGTCCAAAACCCAGTCTAGTTGCCTGCCCCGTCATTGATGAAATGTAACCCTTCTTCCTGCTTTTTTCACTATTGCATGCTCCCAATATTCTGTTTAATATGTAATTTAAACCACAGCCTTCTCTGCCACAGTTAGTTTCTCATGCTTGCCTGTACAGTACCATGCACACCTGTGGTGTTCTCCTGGTAACACAGAATCACACATTTTAGGAGCAGATTATTTCTCAGAGGACAGCAACTGCTCTAACAACAAAGAAGCGACACCTGGAATTTAAACCAATCCACAGGTTTAACTTTCTTTCTTACCAGTGAGAACAGCTCAGTCCAGTAATGCTCTATCCATCACTTAATATAATTCTGGGTAAGATTTAACACTCTACATCGGCTTTGTGGACCAGTCTCAGCCAGTTGGCCCACATGTGGTTATTGCAGCCTGGATGACTCACTCTATCCCTTGAAATATCCCTTGAATAGTAAAACTTCAATTCATACTAGTATTTCTCTGTTCTAGAAGAGTTCAGGCAACATTCTGAATATTTATCAGCATTTTATATTAAGTTTTAAAAATTATAGTGAGCTAGAACATGTAGAAATGCTGACAGTTCTAGGTTTTATTTCTTTCTCCTTTGTCTGTCTTAGGTAAAACCCAAATGATGCTCACTGGGATTTTCCTTAGGAGTTGAATAGATTTGAGCCAGACCTTATTAAAGATATTTAAAGCAAATACCCATGCTCACAAAACTGTATCAGGATATCTCATGTGCTGGACATGAATAGTGATAATGTTCTTGTGTCCACTGTGCTCAGAGATTTCTACTACCCCTGACCAAAATGCTATCCTTGACTTAAAAAAATACTATACATCATTTACTGCCTAAAATTGTATCAAGCTGGAGATTTTAGTCAATGGCAGAACTCCTGCTTGTGTCAATGGAAGAAAGTGCAACAGTTATAGTTGAAAGTTGCTTTAGATGCTTCATATTATTTGCTTTTAAACCAGAAGTGTATCTGGAGCCTCTGTTGCTTGAGGCAAAACATATTTCTTGGAAATTACTCTTACAGAAATCAGGGATTGACAAGCTTACATTTTTGAGTACAACAATCAAGATATCAGTGGACAGAAATATTCCTTTAAATTTTTCAAGATTATTTACCTCGGTAATGTATAAAATAGTATAGACTTACAGATCCTGTTTACTGGAAGGGGCCTTCACAGGAAAAGTGTGACCTTGTAACAAAGCCTGTTTCCCTCTTTTTCTTTGCTCTCACATGGGGTGTAGCTGAATTTCCATAACAACGCCAGTGAAGCTGCAGTGATATCTGACAGTAGAGCTGTGGTGCTCCCTACTTTCAGTTCAACCCTTGCTTTAGATGTACCACTGCTCTTGTATTTCCATTGCAATCTGCTTGGGCAAAGCAGGTTAGGAGTCGTTCTTGTGAGAAACACATCCACACTGCCCAGGTAAAATGAGAGCATGATGCCCAAGGCTCAGAAGAATCAGACCCAAGCCCTGGTTCAGTGGTCCCCTGTTGTGTACCAGCCACTGCACTGTCTTAGCACAGAAAGAGTTCAGAGTTTCCCCACTCTCTGCTTTCATGCCAGCCAGCCAGTGGCTTCAGGTTCACTAATAAGAAATTCCTTGCCTTGGGAAGTCATTGAAATAGTATTTGCAAATATTACTTCCAGTGTAGTTTTTCAAAGTACTTTTTTAAAAAAAAGTCAGTGATTGTGTTCAGTCAAAAGTGTGTTAAAGCATCAGTAAAAGATAGAGCAAAACTTTTAAAGCAACAATGGATTTTTTTTTTTTTTTTTTGAGAATTAATACTTAGATGCTATAAATTGGGCCTGCTACAGCTAAGTATTACAAAGGTCTGAACTGTGGTATTCTTATTAGAGGAATATTTCCCATTGAATTGAAATAACTTGCCCAGAATTCCTACGTGTCCATATTTTTCCAAGTCATATCACAAACACCTTTGGAAAGTAGAGATGGATGTGCTGACAGCTGTGGAGTTGATTCTTCACTGCTGCTAATTATAGCATGGCTGAGTTCTGCAATAGGGCATCACACAAAATATTTGTCTTATCTGGACAAGTCTGATAATCTGGAGAGGAGTAATTATTTTCTTCCCTGCTCAAAATGGTCTGCAGATACCAGGAAAAAAGGCAAACCTAGTTAGGGTAAGTGACTTCTAGCATTTTTTTGAAGATCTGCCTAAAGACTGGGGGTCCCTCAGATAATCTGGTGTAATTTTTTTTATAGTTGTCTTCTGTTCTGAGGAAACTTTGCTCTTTCTTTTCCCTCAGACAGCAGGGATACTGGATGGGCATTAAACAACAATTCCTTCTGGTTTCAGAAGAGATTAGTTGAGCTGAAGAACCGTGGAATTTGTCTAAGCATTGGTTAACCCCATTACAGTGGGTTGTTAGGTTAGTGGGATACCAAAAGTGCCTGAATGTGCAGTGCTTTGTTCTATGTTCCTTTTAAATCAAGGGTTTATTTCTGAGATTTCGGCTGTGGCTATGACTTGAGACTTCTTTCCCAAGGTTTTAGGATTTAACATTTTGATTCAGGGTCTGGAAGTATCTTGGAAATGTTGATGCTGACTTTGGGATGAGTTGCTGTACCACAGCAACTGTACTAGCAAGAAGAATGCCACACCACCTCTCTGTGGCCATGTACCGAGGCTGGCCCACAAAAGGGTATCTTTAATTCCAAACAGCCATTCATCTTAGGCTTCATGTGCAGAAATGTGCTCTTGCACAGTAAGATTTAATTTTGATTTTCTTACCTTGATATGCTGTTGATTTCAGTGATATTTCATCTAATTTTCCTTTGCCTGTCACATGCAGAATCCAGCTCTGAGAGACATGGAAAAGGTCCTAACACGTAGGGCCTGACATACTTCACTAAAGAACAGACAGAGAGAAGGTGAAACTTTTGAGACATATCTAATAATGTCTCCACCTTTCTTCTCCCGCTGGGAAGTCCTTGAAGACAGCACTTGGCTGTAGAGTAAGTCAACGCAGCCCTGAGTGGACTGGCAGAAATTTGTATAAATGGGTCTGCCAGAAGGGTAGAAAGTCGTTTCATAGCTTGTGACTTATGAAAGATATGGAAAACACCACCAAATTTCAAGTGTGTATGGCCACATTCTCTATAAAACAAACCCTGTGAAACTCCTACCCTGCTGTGTTGAGAATTGAGAGCAATGCCGATCTGAAGGTTCAATTTTCAGCTACTGTCTCCTTTTGAGCCTCTGATAGCATGAGAACATGGGCATCAAAAAGCACCGAGGCTGGTAGATTCATGTGTTCCCTGCAGGCACATCCTACACTGCACCTACTGCAGTCCTGAGTTCTGCACTAAAAAAGATGTGGTTTTGTTGCAGATGCAAAGGTATTTAGGGGTAAATCAGAACAGCCTTGTCTCTGAAAGACACAAGGATGTTTCTTTGTGAGTGAAAACCCTGAAAAAATAAAATAAGCAATCTTCTCTAAAGATCCATCACAGAATGCATTAGCCAGCAGAGGCAGCACTGTCAGAAGTAGTGACAGAAAATAGCTTCTGAGAAAGTGAAGCGTGTTTAAGTTCTTTCAAGTAATAAGGGATTTGCTTTCAGCTCTGTGGGAAATACAAGACTTGATAAACATCAGATATGAGCTGAAGCTACAATAGAATCTGTTTGCATTTCTGTATTTGGATTTCAAACAAAATTCCAGAGAGTTTGTAACTAGGGACTTCTGTCAACTTGTTGTTAATATGTGACACCTATATATAAACACAAGATCAGAAATTGAACTAAAAAACAAATTTAGGTTCTGCAGATTGACAAGATACCATACATCTTCCAAATTACGATATTTATTTCTGTATGTTATTAAGTAGTAGCAGCAAAGGCAACAGAATACATTTTGGATAACCCCCTTTAATAGTAGGCTAAGTTAAACTGATTTTAACTTGCAGTAGGCTGGTGAATATACCCAGTCAGTTACTGTGGCTCAGCCAATTTGAAGTAGCTTGAATTCCTTGCATCATCTGGCAGGTGTAACTTTTTGTTTTGGGTAGCGGAAAGCTGTTGGCTGCCCAAATCTCAGATATCTCAATTTTCACAGACTAACTGCATTTCTGGACTCCTGTCTACAAAAGGTAGAATGTGATATTCCTTCATGGAGGTTTATAAAGATACAGCTGTAGAAGTAACACACTTTCAGTGTAAAAGGACCCAATTCTGCAAATCATGTTCTGTTAGTACTTTTCCAAGATATCTCATTTGTATTTCTTATTGGGTTTTTTCCACAAAAACAACTAATGCTACTCCAAATCTCAACCCTGTACTGCACAAAAGCTGTGCATTGAGCTGGCACCTCCTTTCTCTTGAAAGCATTTGTAATTTCATTTTTGGACTGTAAGGAACGCTGCTGATATGAAAAACACCAGCTTCTCCAAATGCATTTCTCACCACAACATAATGACTATAATCCCATCATCAGATTTATCATGTTTTAATTTGACCAGATATGTCAGTAGTTTAGAGGGTTTTGCACTAATAAATTGCTTTAGGGTAAAGTGAAGTACCTTCAAATCATTGGAGATTTCATTGTGGAAAATTTTGCAAAGCTGCATATCCTAAATGGCTGCACTCCAGAGTCTGGAATTCAAATCTCATTTACCGTAAATGACTGGCAACCAGAAGATGTAGAAGTTTTTTTAAACATACCTAATAGAATATAGAGGAAAGGGGGCTGATTTTTCAATTCCTATATAATGCAACTGGATTTATTCAAGAAATTAACTGTAAATAAAGGAAATACTTGTTAGATAGTAATTGTGATAACGTGTAATACTTGAAAGCAATACTGTGAGATTTGACATGTTCTCAAGTAGTGGATATAGAGCTTCTTTTGTTGCTTCTGTGTCATTTGGTGATCCCTTTCAGGTGTGATTGTGGAAGAGCTCAGTGCTGATCTGCAGCCTCAAGCTATGGAAGCCCAGTGGGAAGAGAGAAAGACTTAAATGGAAGGTGAGTGCTTTTCAAAGTCCCACATCTGAGTCCCTAATGGAAGTTACATGGATGTGGGTGGGGTCTAACCTAGGAGTCTAATGTTCAGCTGGCAAATCGATGCTCATTATCCATGGTCCTCCCTACCCTAAGCCACCACCTGGAAATCAAGTGCCTAAAAAAAGAAATTTGGCATCTAAGTATGGACTGTTATTTTCAAAACTATGTATTGACTTAGATAACAGCTGTTTGAGTGGACTAATAGGCACTGTTTAGCTCTACATGCTTTCAGTATGCAATTAAAAATACAGTAGCTTCCATTCTAATTTTGGTAACTGACAGTTACAATTATGAACATTGAGAGGAATAATATTTTGCAATAAAGAAGTTTTTCTTTATTGCTTTGGGGGGAGTTATTTATCCATCTGCTGCATCCCATAGCAGTCATTCCTTCCCCCATTCATACAAAGGAGCTCCTTCCAGTTTCCTCCAAAGAAAAAGTTTCTATTTTGAGGAAAAAGAAGGAAAGCAAAATAGAGCAGAGAACAAATGATGTCTCTAAATATTAATGAAGGACTTTTAGTAGGTCTTGCCAAATACTGTGAACTAATTAGGCTCTTGATGGGCCACATAGTTCCCATTGCCACAAGTAGTAGACTAAGAAACTTGGATTCTATTTCTGTCTTTGCCATTGACTGGCTGGTGTAACCCTTGGCCAGACATTTAATTCCTTTGTGGTTTTGTTTTCCCTATTACACATAGCCTGTTTTGTCTGTTTGGTTTGTAAGCATGCCTGGACAAGGATTGTCCCTAATGATTGTATCATGCCAAGCTGACAGAGCTTCAGTCTTGGCTGGACCTTTGACATGCTACCTGGGTATAAATTATTATTGTGTTAGTACAGTTATCAGTTATCCCAGTTTATGTTGCACTGACATTTTGCTTCTTTGACTCTTGGTAGTGTGGGTGAAATCAGAGTGGGTCCCCATGTATTCCCACAGCGGGAACTGTTGAGCCATAGAAATAAAATAATCATAACAAAGCATTTGTTGAAGCCTACTGTGCAATCCTGGCACCATTTGGGTGGTTGTAACAACTCTTCCTTTCTTTGGGCTGAATCAGTTTTGGGATAGAGATTGTCATGCTTTGAATGGGAGCCACAGTCTCTGCAAGACACCGAATGACTGTGGCAGGTCACATCCCTTGGGTTAAACACCCTTTCTCAGAGCCATGGCACTTGCTGGCTCTGCAGGGATGTCGTGGGCTGGGTGTTCTCAGACACTGAATTACCCTGGGTCTCACACAGTTCCCCTCTGAGCACAAGGGGAATCCCACTCCCTTTGCATGGGAATGTAAAGGGGGTGGAGATAAACCAGAAGTCACACTGTTAGATTGGCTACAGATAAGAGGTTTTTTAGATCAAAGGCACCAATGACAATTTTATGAATATAAATAGAGTCAGAGGAATATTCCTAGAAAGAATATCACTCAATGTGCTTAATTGTGTTCTAAGTAGCTTTGTCAATATGTCTCTCAACTTTTCAAATATTGCCCTACATGTGACTGCTTTCACAGGCCCTCTGAAACCAGCCCTGCTGGGAGTCACTTGTACTGCTGCTGCTGTCCAGTGTGGCAACCAAGCACGAGACCATCCTTTTGGGCTGTGATCAGGAGGTATTATTTTCTGTCCTGAGACCTGAACAGGCAGATCTCTTCACCCCACTGTATTTTGAAGGTATGCCTTTGAGGGCTTTCAGAAAGGGGATGGGAATAAAACTTAACCAATAAATGGAAACCCACAAAACTTTGGCCCAGGGGAAAGGCTGGCATTGTTCATAAATGAAAGATCGTGAGGTGTGACTTTAGAGATTGGGGCAATGTCCGTGGCATACTTTTCAACAAGGTGATTGGTGAGCTGTGCTGGCTGTAGAAGAAGCAATTTCACAATACTCATGGAATAGGAATAGCACTGGAGGGAACAGTGTAGCAGGTAAGAAAAATTGCCTTTGTTTTTAAGTAAGTCTCACTTTGATAAATATATTCTTGAGCAGCTCAGACCTTACACATTAAATAAATTATCATGATCAGGTTGGCATGTTCCAGCAAACAGGTACCATGCACTATTGATAAGAACAGTTGCAATCTGGGGAGTAATGGATTATGTCTGAATAAGAGATTATTATTGTCAACTCTTGAGAATATGTAAAATCAGGAAATTTTAGGAATGCTTATTTTTTCATACTGTTACAAATGGTGGCTTTTTCTAAGTATGAGGTGATTCCTGTTGCTGAAATGTATATTTATACTTGAAGTTTTTCCAGAGCAGCGTGGAGAATTAAATCTCTTATGGATGATACTGATTTAAATTATGTGAATTTAGGTACAAAATATAGGCGTTTACTTGTTCCATAAAGGTTTGAAACCCCTTGTAATCCAGCACCTACTCATGACACTTTCCCCTAAACTCAGGAGTGTGTGACTGCTGAGGACCAGAATTTATGATCACCTGTTTGCTTATGATGATCTCTGTTTTGATTCTTCTTGGAGGTGTGTACAAAATGGCTCTTTTAGCTGGGAATCACCTCAGTGTCCCATGTTTGTACAGCACCCAGACAGAGCACTTGTTTCATGGCTGGGCCTCTGCGGAGCTTCTACCATTCCAAAAAGAGGGTGCAGTAAAGAAAGAAATAGTTTTGTTGATGGATTTAGTGTGGCTTTTAGTGCAAACATACACTAAATGAAGTCTGGGCAGAAGTTTAGTTCTTCGGTCTTGCTGTTAATTTCCAAATGTACCAAAAAAAAGCCTGCTTAGCTCTTGACCTTACAAGGTGCTGAGCACATTTGGGATCTCCAGAGGTTGCTCAATACTGAACACAGGTTCTTTTCTCTTAAAAGAAACTGTTGCACTTTAGACAGAGGCAGCTTGGAGTTGTCTGAAATGGCAAATGTTTTGGAAGAGATGTAAATTACTGTTGGCTTTTGTAACAGTGGGCTCTTTGGAAACATTCCCCTTGAATAATGTTAAAAGCAATTCCAGCTTCTGTAATTTAGCTCATCCGTATCATCAGCATCAATAAAAAAAAATATTTACAGATTCCAGGCTCACCAGGACCTTTCCAAGAGCTGGCATACTCAGAGCCAAGTAACTTATAAACAATGAGTATTGATCTCAACAAGTGTGTATGTTCTTGCAGGGTGTTTATGTGTGCTGAACTGGCACCAGAGATGAAGAGCTTCAGTTGCTGCCATTATACTTGCAGAATCACTACTAAAGTTGCACTGGCAGATAAAATCCTGCAGTGTCTGAGAGGCTACCCAGGTGTGATCTATTAACAGATATGAATAGTGCAGGAATTAAGTTGTATTTTAGCTTACGGGTTGTGAAAATATGAAGACTTTTAATTGTTGTATTCTTTGGCCTCTATATGCACCATGTTTTGTAGCGCTATTGTGTACCCTTAGAATAATTGCCTTCATGTTACTTGCACGTCAGAGGAGATGTGAGACCTGTGAGGAGAACTATAGTTTTCTAAGAACCTCAGGCTTTGCTGCATTTCCATGGCAGTAACTTGTGTACCACGGCAGTGGCAGGAGTGCAAGGCCAGGTCCTCAGCTGATAAAACTGTGCACAACCAAAACAGCTTTGATGGTGTCCTGCACTGTTGGGTTCAAGCACTCAAGGACACGACTGTCAAAAGGGAACTGCTTCACTGCAGAAAGGTATATCAGAGCAGGCACAACACCAGGTGCTCTGATTCCTTCCTCTTCCAGTGTCTCCCAGGTTTACTTCCACTGTGTTTGTGCCAGAAGAGACTGTTGCAAGGTGTGACACAAATTAAGCTCCTTCTGTCCTATTAGTCCTGTGTGCAAATTATGCAATTGAATAGGAAAGTAGACTCAATATAGTTTGTTTGTAGCACAGTGTTTGGGGACTAGATCCCATCAGCTTTATGGCTTTCAGCCTAGGCTTTCAGACACAGATCCTCAGAAACCTTTTGCTTTCCCCCTTTTTTATGAAACTGTGTTTCTTCGTCCCCCAATTTAGTTCAGCTCCCGCACAAATGATGAACCTTACTGTTACCAGAGACCTTGTTTCTGCAGTTTTCCAAGGGCCAGAATCCTGCTTAACCCGCTGAGCATGACAAATACAGAGAAATATTTCTCTGATCTTGTTTTTTTGGTTTTTTTTTGTTTTTTTTTGTTTTGTTTTGTTTTTTTTGTAGCAACAAGGAATTATGTCTCTTTTCCCTGTCATGATCTGTTGAAGACATTTGTTTTTGTTGGTTCTCTTAGTATAATTTCCAGAGCAATAAGCTAGTGCAGCCCCTACTATGGTTTGAGCTCATTCAACTCCATTTTCTACTCTCACTAAATTTCTGTGTTCCTATGGCAGAGTTCCTAGGCCATTTTTCAGTCCTCATGCTATTTCAAAATATGTTTCACCTGCCACACAACAGTGGCATGAGATCATGAGATGCCTTTAGTTTCCCTGTCTTGATGGAGGATACGCATAAGACACACTGTAAAAAGACTGCCTTTTTCTTACCTACTTGGACTGCTTTTTCATTCATGTAATTGAAACCTGTTGGCTTTTGTACCAATGCCCAACTTAAAAATATTAAATGTGTCATCTGCTTTCAGGCTGATAGCATGTTCATCTTCTGTAGCAGAGTTGTCCCCTAGCCCTGTGTCTGTGCTGGCAGGTACAAACTCTTTGCAAGTGGCACCATTCTCAGTCTGGCCTTGGCCTGGCCTGTGCTCGTGTTTGCACCTGCAGTCTGAACGCCTGCCTGCAGGGCTGTCCTCGCTCGCGTCCGTAAGGACTCTTGTCACATCCTTGATGGCACAGTCATGTCCACTCTTCATGGCTTTCACTCAGGCTGCAGGACAAGTGTCTATCAAACTGGAATAGCATATAAAGACTCGTGAGGTCCTTTTGTTCTTTCTCTTTAAGTTCTTTTCCTAGATCCAAGTCACCTGCTCATCCCAACACATACTGGGGCTTGCTGTTCAGCTTAGCTGATAATGGCTCCTCTGCTTCCTTGTGCTTTTTGTTTGTTTAGAGCTTTGTTTATTAGAGCTTGTTGTTGTTTCACTTTTGTGCAGTATGCAATACTCAGATGGCTGCAATCCCACTGCCTAATTAACAGCAAAATACCAAGAACATTGCAGTGCTTCTGAATCAACCATTTCTCTGCATTGTTCTGTCATGTGACTGGCTTCTCTTTGCAGACACCCACTGCTTGCAGGTAGAGGGTGAACATCAATCAGTTGCCTGAATTAAGGGCCTTAAGAGCTTAGGGAATAGTGGTAGACATTAGAGAGGTATGTAAACACCCTCAAGATGTAAACTCAAAGTAATTTTCTCATTTTCTGAAAGCTGCAGCTTCTATGAAGCTTCAGAACCTCTGTTTTCCCAGGCTGAAGACAAAAAATTACATTTTTTACACTGAGCACCATGTGCTATATTCAGTGATGGTGTGCAGGGCTTAAAACTTCTTGCAAGAGATCTGTTGCACGACCTAAAACCGCTTGGTTGTGTGTAACAAAAACTTCCCTTCACTCATACTAGACTTCTAGAGTCTTCTTCCTTTAAGACAGAGCCCTCTCTTCTACAACTATGGAGAAGGACAAGGAAGGTACACACAGCCTTTGTAATACCCATGTAATATGAATTCATCCTGCCTCAGAAGGTAAAAAATTGCAAGTGAGAGGAGAGAAAAGATGCTCTTTCTGGGCTTTTAAGTTGATATTTGCCCTTTTTTGCATGTTAGCAGGATCACCATCTACATAACTTAGTTGGCAAATGCATAAAGCTGTAGTCAAAGCCTTTGTTTTGTGTTGCACAATGAGATATTGTATTTCATTTCTCCTGTAAGATGCTTTATACTATTCCAGAGTGTCTTAGCCAGCTTTTTCTGGCTCCAAGCAAATACTTTTAATAACTGAGACTGACCAAAAGGATGTTGTCTTCTTCTGTAGTTTAGGCATGAGGTATGATAGATCACTTTGTTACTGTCAAAGAATGGATTTTTTCACTCCATTGGCAGCATGCTTAATTCAGCATCTTGTTATTCTGCTCTGGCTCTGCTGCCATTTGCCAGGACAGAAAGAGGAGAGGGAAGAGGAATTTTGCCTTTGAATGTTCTGCTGAAGTCACTCATTTTTATTGAGAAGAAAAAAATATTTTGTCCTATTTGGAAATTAACTCTGCAAATTGACTGACACACTGCTGGAAGAATAAATAGTAAAATACAGGGTTGCTTGTCTATATCTGACAATGTGGATTTCTTGTGAAAAATTGAAGTACTGGATAGCACCCAAATGTAAAATCTTGTGCTGGCTAAAACTGAAGTGTTCTTAAAATCAGCTTCATCTGATTTTGGCTGTAGGCTGAAAGGGCTAGAAGTTCAGTCTCATGCAGACAATCACTTGGTGAGATTGCAACCCCTCACCTTTCTAGTGAAACCATCCTGTTCGATTAGGGCTTGATTATCTTTTCAAATCAGTTTTATGTGAGGAAAATACCACTGAATTCATCCAGTGGTTCACTGGGGGGAGTGTCTTGATTCTCCTCTTTTTCCTGCTCCTGCTGGCAGGATTTTATGTGAGCAGTTTTTAGAAGGGCCCATGCTGAGAGTCCCTGCAGCGTGTAATTCACAGGCCTGGAGGATTTTGTCAATAGGTCCTGCTTTCCCTAAATACCTGTTGCACAGTGTCGTTCTGGGAGCAAAATGTCGATGGCTGATCCCTCTGGTGCCCTTCCTGCTCTGCTCCACACAGCCCTGCCATGCCAGGGGACTGGGGCTGCATCAGGCAGCGTGAGACCCTCACTGCATCTCTGGGATCCTGCCTTCTCATTCAGGGCCTTGTTCATTTGCATTCTGCCTGAAATGTCCTGAACAATGTCTTTGGGAACGTGGGGCTTGGGGTGGTCGTGTCTTTTCACTTGAGTGTAAGAGGTTTGTTTTTTGGGGTGTGTCTCCATTGTGGCTGAAGATGCGATGGCAGCTGTGGGGATGGAGCAGAGCTGCACTGAACTGTCTGTGGGTGATGATGGAGATGTATTCCAGGGCACACAGGAATCACTAGAATTTTGCTAATGTAGGACTCTGTTGAACCCTCAGCTGAGGCTCTTGCACCTTGTCAAGTTCTGTGCTGTCACAGCTACAATGTGATACGTGCCTGTGTTGGCTGAATGTGCTCCTGTTCCTGGGAGAGCTACAGCACCTCAGGTCATCAGAACTCCCACCTGGAGGTGTGGGCTCTCAGACCAGCAAGGTAGGTTCTCATGTGAGCAGGGCAGCACCCAGTACCTTTGGATAGGCTGCTGATTACCAAAATCTCACTGTTAAGAAGGCTGAATAAGATTTTAAGACATGTTAGATCCAATTCATTTTATTTGAGAGTAATGCAGTACTGCCTTTTGGTAGCAATAGTCAGTTTCATGTAACTGTTTGGGAAGGATGGACTTGTCCTGGTGGCAGGTGTCACCAGTTCCAGGGACACTTGGACTCCAAAGCCAGGCTTGGACTGCATCCGTCAAGTTGCTGAAAAAGTCTCAGATCCAAACATATCCCACAAAGGTAGTGCTTGAAGACTAGGATGTGAATTTTCCAGTTCTGGCCTATTGCAATCAAATTTTGTAATAAATCCAGAGCAGACGTTGCTAGATATTTTTTCAGATTCTGCTCAGACTGTATGGTTAGACTACAGTGTGTCACTTTTCTAAATGGGTAGTCTATGATTCCACAAATTTTGGCTGTGTAAGCCACCTCCGGCTCTGTGCAACAGGATGGTGGGCTCTCTTTGGTGTGTTGATATGCACATATGGTGCATAGACAGTTGGTGAATTCTAAAGGAATGACCTTCAGGACTGACATTCTTCTATATTTTCATGTTTTTGTCATGCTGTGGTAGATTTGTTCATTCCTCTTTCATCTCGTCTGAGTGGAAAACTCTGCAGTCTTCCAGACAGCGTCTCTCTCTCTCTGTCTTTCTCTCACTCACTCAGACCATCTGTTCCCAGATTACAGATTTCTGTGCATGGGTACCAGGTAACAGACGTGACTTCGCCCAATAACTACAGCAAAAAAGGCTTTCACACACTCTCCACAATCTGTGAACATATGATCAGTCTAGGATAACATGTCGTGCCAAACACACCAGAGACATTTCTATGCAGTAACAGAATGAACCCTGAATTCAGGTACTTGGCAACCCCAAACCTGACGTTTCCTCTGCGTGTTTGAAAAGAGGCCTCTCTGCCCACAAGAAAGTGTCTGTTCCTGCTCTGGTGCCTTTTTCTCAGGGAGTGAAAGAATAAAATCCTTCTCTCAGGTTTTGCTTGAAAGGAAGCTGGTAATATCTCACTGCCCCATGTCAATCCTCGAGGCTGGTGTAGTGGGTCTCTACTGGCAGCTCCGTAATGAGCATTTGCCAAGTGATGGGAGACATCAGAAAGGACATTTTATCCATCTTTTATCATCTTGACTGGCTTCTTGCTCATTTTGGGAGTAGGACATAGAGACAGACTGATATCCTATACACAATTATGTGTATGTAATAAATCTTCAGTTGTATATATCTAAGCTGTTTTGTCTCTTGTCCCATTGTCACATCAGCCCTCAATGAGGACCGTAATGAGACTGAATATTAAAGCAGTTTTTTTTTTTACTTGAGGGAGCTGCTGCTCACTCACTCAATGGCCATTGAGCCCTTGCCTGAACCCTGTACTGTTTTTTTAAAATTTATTTTCTGTACTGGTTGCAAAGTTAGGGAGCTGACTTGGAGCTTGAACTTGGAGCTGACTTGGAGCTGAGGTGCCAAAGATAGATAAAGTACAAAGCAATGGTTTGTTGAGCTATCAAATAATCCGTGGGCCAAGGTTGGTCTTTATCTGTGCTGCAGGGTATGTACTGCAACGTATTCCAACAAACTGGTAATCTATTTATTTTTTGATAAGTAGATGCGTATGTTAAATGTCTCATGTTAGTCTTGTCTACTCCAGTGACTTGAAATAAGAAAAAGATCCTAGACAAATTAGTACCCAAGAGAAACTGCTACAGAAGTTGGAAGGGAATTTCCCAGCAAATATTCCTTTTAAATGTCTTTTATAATATTATTTACTATCCCTTGTATTTCTGATGAGAAAAATAATTGGTTATCTGCTACATAGCACTACACGAAAAAATACTTCCAGCAACTCAAGGCCTGAGTGCAAAGATTTTTCACAAAAGTGAGAGAACTTCAATAGATTGTATCTATATGCACTAGTAGCTACAGAAACAAAACTATAAAATAATGTTCAGAGAGTTAGGATGCACTTATGTATTCATTTATTATTAACCTGCCTCATATGGCCCTGCCTAAGTCTTGTTTCCCAAGAGCCAACATCCACTGTCACGGTTACAATATGAAAAACAAGAGTGGTAGAACAGTATTTTGGAAGTGAGTCTCAGTTTGGAAAAAGAATGCTTCCTCCTAAATGTGGTGCAAACACAGGGCACAGAGATGCCGTGAGTGTCTGATGGGTATGATCCAGGACAAAGGACAGTGAGTGCTTTGCAGGGTGTAAGTGTGTGAGCTATTGCTGTGTGCTTAGCTGGGACCCTATACTTGCTGCTCTATGCTTTATTAAGGGGTGTTCTGCTGTTGGGATGAGCATGCATGTCTTCTGAGTGTCTACAAATGAATATACTCATTTAACAGATACCATCAGTTACTGTGCTGATTTGTGTCTCAAATACAGAAATCTAATGATGCATTGTTGGTGTGAAGGCTTTATTTTATATTCCATAGCACAGGTGATTTTTATCATGTGGTACATAAATTACCAGCAAGCTCCCAATTAAAATATGACCTTGGTCTGATGCTTGAGAGACACTTGCCACACTGAAGCAGTTCCTTTTGTGTTTTTATCCTGTTTGCTGAGTGGTTGTTTTTGTGCTAACAGCCCCTATTGGGTCCTAAAGAGGATTTCATACATGTAGGAGAGCAGTAGGAGATGCAGTGGTGTGATTAAGTGGAGGTTGACCTCACATTTCCTCATGCTGTTATAACATTTTAGCCAGTCAGTACTGCTTGGGCTTCACTGAGAAATTGGAAAGGGTCTTCTCAGAGCTGGGGCAGAGGCCCTGGGCTGTGTTTGTGGGGCTGAGTGATGATGTGTGTGCATTGGGTGTGCAGGGCTGAGCTCAGGATGTGGTAGTGCCCTGTGTCTCCCTGGGGCAAACCAAAGGAAGGGCTTTCTCCACTTCCCTCTCTCCAAAGCAAGGATCATTTTCCCAGGGAGTTTGGAATTGTTTCTTGAGCCTAGGGGCAACAGTGCACAGTGCAGTGTGTTTCTGGTACACAGCACAGGAAAACTTGTATATTCCAGCTTTCAGTAGAGGCAATTCTCTTGTGCAATCACAGCAGCAAACAGTTGTTGAGCATACAGACACACTCAAATATTTGAGAGTGAAATGTAGTTATAGACTAATACAAATGAGATTTTGACTGTAAACAAGTCATTCATTGCTATTCTTTCCTGGAGGATTAGCTCCCAATTTGGAAGAAATCTGCATTTATCCAAGGCACCCTCCTCTCTCTGCTTTGGAGAAAACAGGAAAAGCAGTTATTTAAGCTATGGAATGGAAATATCCTTGTCAGAAGAATTGCTATGTTTTGAAAATCAAACTGATCTGGGTGTGATTACCTCTGTGACTAGATTTATGTTTCAGCATTAGGCAGAAGGTGTTAAATAAACGTTGACTCAGGCTTCTGCCTTTTCTCTCTAATTTCCCCATATCTTAATACTTTACTTTGGGCACCTGCTACTGAAACTTGGAACTAAATCTTCATTTTAATATTCTTTTTTGTGCTTCTTTCACTGCTTCATCCACATCTTTCTGCTTTAATGCTACAATAGTGTGTGGGAGGATTAGTTACAGTGATTTAAAAAAGTAAAAACTAGAGCAAAAATGAATTAATCTACAAGCCAGACACCTTCATTAAGAAAAGTAGGGAGAATAACATATATAATTAGCAAGACTTCTGCTTACTTTAGGCTCTAATGTAATATATTAGCCATCTCATTATTTTAAAATATTAATTGCCTTGAAATTGTTAGCTACTGTTGTTAATAGCCAATTAGGATTACTCCTAAAAGGGAGCTATTTACTGATAATAATTAAATCTTAGAAAATTGGGGTACTTAGCCACATTTGCTTTCATACCTTTTGTTTATTCCTTTTCAGAATCCGTAATTCATGTTTTCCCCTTAAAACAGAAGGGCAAAGAGAGACAAACCCATGTTCTATAAAAGTTATTTGTATAGTAAAAAATAGAGCAAAAGATCTTTTATTTTTATCCTTTTTTAGTAATAGGGGTGTCCAAATACTCAGTAAAAAATATGGTGGAGTGGGCTTCTGTTTACTGCTCTTTGCATTGTACCTGTGCTCCACAGCAGTATGATTGATACCAGCACAGCCTCTGGTTTATTCCTGGAAGTATTTTTTTCATTTAATGTTAATGTTCTCAGAACAGAGATAACGTTCCTGTTCATCAAACTCCAGTTCTGCAAAATCTGTTCTTCTGTTTCACTCAAAACTTTTGCATCCATTTCCTTCCATGTTATTATAAATTGTTATGTATTATAAGAATAAATTATATTCTGTATTGTGTTATTACATACAATTCATTGCATGGTAGGTGGGGGGAAGGGCTAGAAGAAGCTAATGGTTTTTTGGCATTTACTTCTCCACAGAGAAAGGGATATACAGAAATGCCCAACTGTGACTGAAAGCTCTGGCAGCTATGAAGACTGTAGGTTATGTTTTCTTTTCTCCTGTCATAGCTAGATATTTACAGAACCTACAGAGAGGACAGCGGCAAATATCCTTTGAATAACATAAATATGGGTTGTTCTGTTATTTTTCCATTGCTGGTGTGCTTGTCCTGAGCAGTGGGATGTGACATCTCCCTGAAACAAGGACATGATGGCTACAGAAAATTTAGCACTTCCCCAGTTCTCCATGTCAGTGTGATCTTAATTTAGTATCTCCTATCAATAACTAGTCTGGCTGAGATTTCCAAGGAAACTTAGAGAGTTAGGGGCTGCTAATGAGCTTCTAACCCTCTTTAGGCCTTTTTCAGCCCACTCGCTCTCATTTCCAGCAGCAGCCACCATCATACAGTCAGAAGTGGCTCTCAGGGTCCTCATGATCATTCTTACAGGTCCCCAGTGAACAAATCAGACTTGGAAGAAACCCATCAGCAGCTGGTACTTCAGTGACCCAGTCTTGTCTTGGTTGAAATAAGCCAAATCTGTTAAATAAGCAGAGATGCTTCCACTTAGTCTGCTTGTGATCTATTGACTGTTACCTGACTATGACTAAAATGAAAAGGAAAACTCTTCATACCAGGGCAGACTTCGATGGAACGTGAATCGTGCTTTATAAATCTATCAGAGGTCTTTGAAGAGCTCAATAAGGAAGTGAATAAGGGTGAGCTGCTTGTTATACTTGTATTTCTGCAAGGCTTTTCATGAAGTCCTGTGCCAAAGACTTTTAAGGGAAAGCAAGAAAATATGTAATGGATCTCAATAATGGAGTTCTGCATAACCTGTGCTGGGGTCTGTCCTGGTAAACACACCATAAACTGCTGGGACAAGTAGGTAAACAGAGACATGAGAAAGTTTGAGGATGATAGGAAATCAGCTATTCAAGGTAGTGACTATGAAGGCCTCCTATCAGGAAGCACAGAAGTACGTCAGGAGATTGTGTGGGCAAATTAAATTTCATGTGCACAAAGCTAAACTGATGCATGTGGGAAAAAGCAATCCTAAATTCACATACAAAATTATAGGCTATGATCTGACCCTTATGACTCAGGATCATAATCCTGGGATTATAATAGTTTGTTCCATGAAAAAATTGTCTCAGTGCTGTGAGGCAGCCAAAATGTTAACCAAGTGTTAAGTGAGTAAAAAAACTAGAGAGCAGCTCTATGAGTGAGTGTTCATCCACATGCTGAAGAGTGCACATGATTCCAGTCCTTTCACCTCAAATAGAATGTAATTCAACTGGGACATGCTCACAGAAGTCCAAGAAGGGTGGAATTACTTCCACAGTAGGAATGGTCTGTGTCTGCTTGAGCTGTTCAGTTTAAAACTGTGACAGACCTACAAACTGATGAGCAGAATGGGCAAAGCTGGGTCTTTGCTGTCTCTTCTAGTACAGAAGTTGAGGACTGTTGAATGAAGGTTGTAGGAGCCAAGTTCAAAAGAAACCAAATGAAGTTTGGTTTCTTCCTGCAGTAGGCAGTTGATGTGTAACTTCTTCCAAAGGATGTGGGGGCTGCTCTAAGTTTACATGGATTCAAGGAGAGACTGCACAACTCTCTGGATGAGAAATTAAGTAAGAACTATTACATTGCAGAAACTGAAATCACTCAGAAAATCCCTGCAGCTAAAAAGCGTTGTTCTGTGGGACAACCTGTGGGAACTGCCATACATACATGCCCTCTTCCTGCATTTCCCAGCTCAGCTCCTTGGAAACCTTGCTGGAGACAAACCCTCAGTGGACATTTGATGTAATCCACTGTGGCTCTCAATATTCTAACAACACTGGTCTTGTGCCTTGGTTGGTGTCAGGAGAGGGCTGGGCTGTGTACGAATGGCTGGGGTATTGAGACACTTCTCTTTCTCTCCCATTATTGCATGCGGTGATAGATACCTGTTGTTTAGCCAGCAGATGATTACCTGGTGCTTTACTGACCAAACCTGCCTTGCCAGAAAAAGCACTATTTTAAACTATGCTCTAAAAATGAGACACCTCTGTTGAACTGGGCAAAGCTGCAGCAAGTAGCTGTAACAGTTGACAGACCAGTGAGACCCAGAGTCTTACACACCCCAGGACAAATAAAGCAACCTGTCATATTGCCCATGAGGAAAACCTATCAGAAATTGTGATAGTATTTCCTTCATTGTGAGTTTATTTCTTGTAGCTACTAGGTAGACCAAAGCAGGATAGAAATCTGGCTTTGGCAGAAATGATGTTACAAAATAAGTTGCATGGAGCCATAGGAAGATCAGCTCTGATTGCTTGTTCCTAATTTATAGCAATATACTGCTGTAGCAGAATGAAAATGAACTTTAATAAGCTTGTACTTTTAAAGCACAAATTCAAAGGAAGGACAGAGTGTAAACCATACTTCTGGTGCCGGAACTGTGCAGGCAGTGATGGGAGCAGTGTTGCTGTTGGGGCTCAGAGAAACCAGCCCAGGTGTGGCTGTGCGTTAGCAACAAATTAAAACTCGGGATCACTGGTCCAGCTGCTTGGACACACAAGCTCTCTTGCCCTAGTTAATGGCCAAGCATAGTTTTAAAATCAAAGTTTCTCCCTTCTCCACTGTATTTTGAGTCCTTCTCAATTGCTCCAGAGAGAAAATACAGGAACAGATACCTTCTCATGCTTCCAAAGGCATACCTTTTCCTGACACTTAGACTGGTTAAGTCCATCTGCAAGTGTGCTATTTATTACATAAAATTATATTCTAAGTGGTTTTAAGCCTGTTACCAGGCTTAAAAGGACAAATTATCTTCTTGGCACCTAGTGCATTATTACAATGTTTTTGTCTGTGAACAAAGCAAGCAGGTTTCAAGTTAGCATCAAAGACACGTGATTTTGAGATACCAAACAGTTTTTTCATGGTCCTGCTGATGCAATGGATCACATTTAGCCTGTGGAAAGATTAATATAGATATCATGTGACATCTTCTCTGTGACCACTACTGAAGCACAGTGCTTTGTCGTGTCTTCCCTCACCCATTTGTCAACCATACCTAATTGATTAGGCTACTGTACCGTTTTTATTCTGCACATGAAGTTCCCTCCTCAGCAATCTCTCCCTCCCAAAATGTACATTCATCATTAATTACAAAATCAATGGGAGAGATGGTCTGGACATATACAATTGATAGCTTCCCTCTTCAGATTAGCATAACCTCCCACTCCATTACATGGAGTGAATAATACAGTTGTTGCCACCATGAAAAGGGGCAGGTCACCTGCTGAAAATTTCTTAACAAAATGTGGTGTCATGAACCTTTTCATTTGCTGAGTGTTTACTGTGTGTTTGGAGGAGTCCATCTTTTTTCTGATTCTCTCTCTTGGCAAAGAAACAATCATAAATTTAGACAAATAAATGCTTAAATGTTGAAAGACTAAGAAGTTCCTTCTAAAAGCTCCAGTGCTTAAAGTGAACCCTGCAGACTGCTGAGACTGCAGCTATGAATAAGATATTAAAAAAAGATGAAAGGATCAAAAAATTTGGTCCCTATAAACCCAGTGATGTTTCTTGCATGAGAAAGGTGATGGGAATTTAGGCCACAGTGTGCATACTTTCCAGTGTTTTAGCATATTAAAACATTGAAATCTCCCAGATTTTTTTTTTTTTTTCCTCTGTACTATATTAGGATTAGAGTCTTCCATTCCTCTTTTCTCAAAGAAAATACGCTTTCAGTCACATTTTCCAAAATAGCCTCTGTGGTCTTTTAGTAGCTACTCACTTATAACTTTACAAGTCAGGTCAATTATGAAATAGATGCAACATTTCCTGTAAGAGTCAGGAATGTAACTGACATTAAGTAAGTATTCCTTTAATAGAAGGATAGAAGAATAACACCTTTTTTTTTTTTTTTAAGATGACAATCAAGGATCAGATTCTGATATTGTTCTCCATGTTGTACCTTACTCCAGAAGCTTCACTAAAATTAATTGGACACCTTGGGGAATAAGGAGGTGGACAACAGGAGTAATGTTTAGAGTCCTCTTGTCATTGCCAGGACACTGGAATCTTTATGCTGAATAAAACTTATCACAAGATATGCATATATATGACGCATGTATATGTTAAATTATAAGATAGGAAAGATGATTTAGCGATTTAAGTGAAGGGAGTGTATGCTTGCAATTCCCATAAACATTAACAGGGATTTTATTGGAGTTTTAGGGGGAGCAAAACATCATTCTAAGTTAATTAACTGCAAGAGAGCCATTCACCTCAGCAGGATTTGGACCAGGTTTCAAGTGATTTAGTGACTTTAATGGACTTTATTCTAGGGATTATAAAATCATGCCTTGTAATGTTTAAATTTGGGTTATAAAACAAAAGGGATGAAATGAACTGAAGCATTATTAGAAGATTGTCATCTGTAATAAATAAATTAGGTACAATACCTGAAGCAAGTCTAATACTAGTATTTACAACAAAATTCAAGCCAGACTGTGAATAAGAGTACTGATAATTGTCTTCTTTGTTATGAAATGGTAATATAATTATCTATGTGTTAGAGGTCAGTGGAATATACAGATGGTTACAAATACTCCTTAAACCAGACATGTCTTTATCTAGTTTGGTATGAACAGAAATTTATGATCTGATTTTATTAGCACTTCTGGATTGTCCCTTGAACTAATTTTGCAATACCCCCAATGTGATTGCCATCCATGGTTTTATTTAGATTTATTTATTTGCTCTTCAAATGTACATTCTGAGTCAGATATTCCTTTTCAGAAAACTTTCCAATAGGATTCACTGGTGAAAATCCAGTTGCAAAATCAAAGTCTTTGTCCATTGAAATACTGATGTCTTTCAGCACAGAAAATAAGGGCAGAGTGCATGTAATGATTGAAGCTATACTTCTAGTGGTACTTCCCTGTCAAATATATATTTCTATTATTTGCTTCAGTATTATTTCTCATGTTCCAAATCATGGGGTTTTCCTGTATTTTTCAGCTCCTCAGACATTTGGCAGGTTTTCGTAGCTGTTGTTTTCCAGTAACCAGAATTCTATGCTATTACCAAAGTCCTCGGCAGAACCCCTTTGTCTCACTTCAAATAACTCCTGCACAGACTCCTGGGGTGCTCTGCAAACCTCAGCAGCCGTGTATGGCACCTTTCCTGCCTTACCCAAACTGGGTATCCGGCTCTGTCACTGCAACAGCACATGGAAAGGGGAAAGACGGATGAACCTGATCTGATTATTTCTGCATGAATAAGGTTTTCTTAGCTAAATAGAGACCCTTTTCATGTGAAAAAACCCCTTGCAGACTATTGCCCTGTGTAACTACATCTATGAAGTTTTCTAAAAGCACATTATTTTTGTCTGTGATGCATTGTTGCTACATTTTATCATATAAATATGTACTTAGGAGCCTTTATAAAATGTAGATTATTGATCCAGTCCTATAAATTTTACTCACAGTTTTAAAACTCCAGTTATTTGACCTGGTTGTATGGCTATTCATTCTTAAAAAAGAAAGTGCCCCTGTAGTATATCTGTATTTGGGATGAAGGAAAAAGAAGCTTAGAATTACCTCAAAAAGCTGTTAATAATACTTTTGGAGTAATTTCAAACTTCACACATTGTGTGTTTCTCTTATAGTCTAATGGCTTGCAAAATTTTGTGTTTAAAATATGCTATTTTTTTTAATAACAGGAAGAAAAAAAATTAAATATGTTTCAGTTCTAGAACCTGTTTTCTAAGTTTCAGCCCAGAGAAAAATTTTTATGGTTGAGTTACAAACCTCTGAAAATAGGGGTTTACAATGGAAACAGTGACACCACTTTAACTATAGCATCACTGGCAGAGCAGTGTAATATACACTAGAAATAGAAAGCAAGATTAGAGATGACATTTAGGACATGAGGCCTTCGCCTGGCTGTGGGAAAAATAACTGTGTTCTATTTTTTTCCACAGCCTGAAAAAGGCCTCCTGGTCTAAGTGTCATCTCTAATCTTATTTCCTATTTGTACCGTGCATTTAACTAACTCCTTTTTTAATTATTATTGACAGCAATTTGTTGCAGTTTTAAGTACCAACCCCTGTCCAAATCACAGCTTCCCTGGCTAGTGCATGTCAAGGTGGTGGGGAGGGTGCAAGGGAGACAGAGTACTTTGATAGTATTTGTGTCTCAGAGAAGCCCAGTTCCACAGCTGGCTGCTTGCTGTGGGAACCAGCCCTGCTGGCTCTGGATTGGGCAGGGCAGGGTAGAGCCCCTCACACCTGTGCCAGAGCAGGGCACTGTAGCACTATGCACACATGCAAACTGCATTTCCTAAGGGCAGAGTAAAGGCTGACTGTCAAATACACTTACCCTGGAATTTGTGGGAGCATAACCAGGACCCTCAGGTACTCAGGTGCAGTGACTTTCACCATCACTTCTGGAGCAGGCCACATTTCCCACCACAATTTAGCCTTGATCCAGGGTCCTGAATACTCCAAAGTGAGAATGTTACTGAACATTAAGAAATAATTTGGTAAAATGTGACTCTGGACTAGGCTGCCTTCACCACAAAGCTGTGGCGTTAATATTGTCAGGAAGATCTCTCTACCAGTGTGGCCCCCATGAAAGGAGGGACTTGGTACTGCCTTCAAAAGGTAGCTAAGCTAAAGGGATAAGTTTTAGATTTCTCCATGTTAAACCCTTTTTCTGTCCTCAGGCATCTTCTGACTCATAGCTGCTTCAGTTTCATATTCACTGCATTAAATGATAATTCCCTGTATAAATTTATGGCCTTTTAATGCCTACTGTGCTACAGCATTGCTTTGCAGTGATCTTGTAATGTCCATTCTCAGTGTGGGGTAAAAAGGAGAAATAAGGAAAGAAAATGCCACTGCAGAACAAATGCAAGTGTAATTACTTCTTGCTCCCACCAGAAAAATGTCAGTAGGAGATCTATATCCTGAGGGTGATCAGACAGACAGAATGCATCTATCCTGTCTATGTTTCTTGAATGGTCAAGGTAGAAACTTATTTTACATTTGAACTGCATTTTCAGTACTCATCTGATCAATTCTTTTTATTCCTGTACTCACAGTAGACAAAGATACTGGAAGCCTACTGTTAATTCTCCAAGAAATGTATCCATGTATCCTGCAAAGTCAACAATAGATGCAAATTTATCCCTAAAGCAATTGCCTAGTGAATGTGCTTCGTTCCAGCACTGTGAAAGCTGGTATTAATGTAGGGATAAACATGACCTATTCTGTGTGTACATGTAAGTAGGTGTATAATTTTGTTTGCAAGCATAGTGTCTTCTTGGCAGGTACTCTGCAGCCAGCAATTGCCAGCTGCTAAATGTTCAAGGAAACATGATTTGAATTGTTCTTCACATTAGGAGAGTGGCCAGGAAAATGCGTTTAATATAATCAGTGGATTCAGTTCTGACAGCGGAGATGTAGGAAAATTTGCTTACCTGTGAACATCTTTTGGATTTTAATTTTCAGAAAAAGCAGTTAATAATAACAACTATTCTCTCTTGCACAAATGATGTATCATAAAGACAGAAAAATTGAAATATGAATTATTTGGTAAAATTGAGCTTTCATGTTCATATTTCTACAAGATTTTGACATTGTTATTGGGACAATACTTCATTCTACTTCGTGTTGTTTATAAATTCAGGAAACTGTCAAATACTTTCTTTAATTCTTACAAAATATAAACACTCTTTTAAAAATGTTCTTTTCTGCGGTTAGATCTCAGACTGAATGGTACTTTTTGCACAAGCCAAATGCATGATATAGTCATTTGTCAAAAAGTAGCATGAAGATTCGAAATGCCATTAATTACTGAAGCTGCTGTAAAAGGCTGGTAGCCACAGGACTTGTGCACAGGCAACCACTGGGACACAGAATGTTCTTCCAAAAGCACCTTCTTGGTCATATAGGCTGTGAGTGAGGGACATGAAAAAGGGGTGGACCAAAAGTCTCTGTTGGGAATAGCTGTGCTGATCCCTGAACATGGAGTGCTGTTCCTGTCAGAACACTGTGTTACACCAGCTACTCTGTCTCACTTGTGACAGCCCCCAGTCATATTTTAGGCCAGGAGAGCCAGACTAGAAGTTTCTGAGAAGAGATTCTCTACCCATAGAAGCTGCGAGAAGTTAGCTTCAAAAAACTCTGTTACAACATTGTAATAGAGTGAGCTGGCACTGATGATAATCTCACCTGGTCCAGCCTGATGTGAACCAGCATAACTCTGATTTAAATGATTGCATGAGTTTCCATGCAAAACCCGGTGTAACCAAGCACACAGTATTGCACCTTCTGTTACCCTGGCACAGCTCTGTGTCCAGGTGATTCTATCCCACCCAACTTGAAACAAAAATTGGGGTCTGCTGTTTCACAGAGGGAAGGAATGTATTTACAAAGCAAAGCTCATGGCTGGCAGGCATTAATCTGCAGCCTTCAAGATCCCACCAGCCATGCAAGTCCTTCACCCAGAAAAAAATCAGTTGGTCAACTAGGCCTTTTTCCTTGTTTGCTCTTGAAACTGAATTGTTCAGAATGTTGATTCTGAACATGCATGGTACTACTGCCCCCCCCCCCCCCCCCCCCCCCCCCATTATCAGAGACAGCACATTAATTGTGAGCTGATAACATGATGCAAGGGAAAAGAGAACATGGCAAAATTTGCCAAGGTTTAGCACTAGCTCTGATTTTCCAACACACAAAAATTTAAAATTCATTGGTGGGAAATCAAGCACAGCAAACCAGCCTACTGGCAGAATTTGCTGAAGCAAAGGTAAACTAAAGTTCTGAGCTTCACGCAGCTCTGGGTCCAGCTTATCCAATTCCAGAAAAACTGCATAGCTTCATGCTGCATTTCTTCCTCTGAAGGTCAGTGTTCCTATTTCCTGGTGGTATATTTCCTTCTCATGTACGGAGATGTGACATTGAAAGCTCAGTTGCAGTGTGCGTGCACAGCATGGCAGTTTTCTCCCAACAGCAGGCCCTGTTCTTCATCACTTTGTTCATAGGAAGCATTAGGAAGAACATTAAAATGCTAAATTGTGAAGATCTACTGCAACAGTTTTATATGATAACCTTATATTTATGCTAATTGGAAGCTACTTGTAGTATTATGCTGTTCTTACAGTACTACTACACATAATCCATTTTCATCTTACAGCTTGGGAGGCACATTGGCTGGAGTTGACTGAACAGATTTTACTAGGTGATGAAGATGTCTTCCTCTAGACTCACCTTGATTGCTTCCCTTCCTTGATGAATCTTTTCCTTTAAGTCACTTTAGGAAGCAGCACTACTGGGAAGCAGCAGGAATCCTCCTGAAAAGAGATGAGGATTCACAGTACATCTACAGAGGTAGCACTTTTTTTTACTGTGTGGTCCCTTTGGATCAGGCTTCAAAGCTGACCATCAGCTGCCTCATTTCTAGGTGCCTTGACTCGAGTCTGAAGCTCCTGAGTAGCTGGAGTTGGCTCCTCACTACTTTTACTTCCCTCTCATTTTCTGTGCCCTACGCATTCTTCACTCCACTTTGGAACAGGGATTTGAATCGCAATTTCCCAGACGCCAGAGAGTGCCTTAGGCACTACCAAATAGGTTATCAATACTCCTTTGTCTGGTTTAGGGACTGTTTTGCTATTCAGACCAGGCTGAAATGCCCTGGCAGGCAGAGAGCCTGGCCCTCAGTTCAGGACTGCCAGTTACTAGGTGCTCTGAACACTCAGCTGGTGAGGATGTTCTTGGTCTGACTGAGAAGAATCTGCCAATCATTCTGAAATCCTCTCCCATTGCATCAGGTGTGTGACTCCATGGGAAATTTCATATCTGAGAAGCCCCTAAGAAAAAATACTGATGTGCCTAAGGCCCTTCTCCATCCACTGACATGTCATTTCTTTCTATTCTCTTTGGTATCTTTTTCTGGAAATGTAATCCTCTGCACATGTTCTTGGGGAAAGCTGCCTTTAGAAAAGACATTTAATGAAACAGAGTCTCTGATGCTGACCCTAAATCAGTTTTTGCAAATGTTGCTGATAAGCTTTCTTATCTTCTCTCTGTGCTGCTCATTGCAAACTGAACAGGTTTTCTCTTTGGTTTTAAGAAAATGTCTCTCTGATTTGCAAGTTAAACTATTAAAAAATAAAACTAAAATAAAGCTTGATACAACACATAGTGTCTTACAAAAACCCTTAACTATGTCATGATTTTGCAATACTTATATCAGAACTAGGTTATAAATTCTTACATTGAAACTGCTGTTTTACAGACAGAATATTGCTTTAAAAAGATACTGTTAACTTATGGTGGCAGGTAATGCCAATTTCTGCAGTCTGGTCCTAGTCTTCCTTTGAACATTTGTTGGGGAAAATATGTAAAATTGATTAATTTCTGAAGTATAATAATAGCAGCAATATTATACTGTAGTGTAGGTTATTTTGCATAACTTTAAAACATTTGCAGAAGGCTCAACATTTGGTGCCTTAATACAGAAGTACCTTCCCAGTAACAATTAGTGGTTTGTGGTGCCTGCTGCAGCAGCTGCTCCAGCACTGAGGGTCTCAGTGCCATATTGGCCGTGCACAGGGTACTGTGCAGTGCCACCACCTTGGTTGGGGTCGGTCTCAGGGTGTTGGCTGAATAGCTCAGAGCTCAGCTGTGACAAGTGGACAAGCTGGGTGACAGTGTCCATGCTAATGTGTCTGCAGGAATTTGCACGGGGGAAACAGGGCAATGGTGAGAGCAGCAGAATAAATCAAAGTGTGAAGGCAACTGCAGTCAAATGTCACACCCAAGCAGTCAGGGGCCTGGCATGCTCTTTTGAAATAAGTTGGGTTACCTGTCAACGTGGCATTTTCTTTCTGTTGATAGAGAATAATGTTATCTGAGGAAAAAACCTGAGGAGCACAGATGGTTGTTATACACACCTGATCCTCTAAACCCTCGTCATAGCAAATTATTCCAGTGATGTAAATGGGATCACTCCTATGGAAAAGATCTCAGTTATACTATCTAATTCTTCAAATTTTTATTGAATTTTGTTGTTTTGTGTGTGTATGTATGTCTATACATTATAATTAAATAACATCTGGGGGGACAAACTCTGTCATAGCCTAACAGTACTGCAATCACAGACATTATGTAAGACTGTAGGATATAAATTCTCACTTTATGAGAAATTAGAAACATTATTTCTGCACTTTCTAAACAAAGAGATATAAACCCTCATTTGACTTGGAATTTCCATTGCTTGGGAACCATCAGCCCAGAGTCCCAACATCTGTGTAAAGTCGAATGCTTCCTCTTGTAAAAGCATAGACATTGAAGACTTGTGGTTGTGGAGCAAGAAGAGTTTAAACTGTATGCAAGAATAAAACAAGAAAAACAGATTAAAACTTAGAATCAAGCCTTATTTGTTTTTACCTATTTCAAATTACTTTATGTATTACGATGCAAATCTCTCAGCATTTCTTGAAATACTGATTGTTTGAATGTAAATCATTTTTGCAGCTGCTATTTCTGTTGTCAGACAAGCCTCTACACTCTGTGAATCTATCATGAAGAGAGGCCTTACCCCATTCATTGTCTTAGGAAACAGTCCTGCTGGCTTCAGAAACATCAAAATAAAGGTAAGTTGCCCTCAGATGGGAATCTTGCAGCCAAGGAATTGACTCAATTGCGTAACTTTACCATGTACATCACTATGTCACTGCGCAGTTTGGTTAGAAAAAACTTCTCACATCTTTTTGTCTGCTTAGAACTGAAGCCAAACCCTTGGAAATCCCTTTTATCTAGAAAAAGATTGAGAGAATATTGAATCCTTGCCCTCCTTCAGTTTTGAGAGGAAAAAATTACAATTTTTGCATAAAAGCCATGCAGTTCAGCTCTGAGCCTGGCAACTTTCAGTGGTTGTAGTAGTTTGGCATTATTTAGACCTTCTCATTTAGAGTCTGCTCAACTATTTTTGATTTGAGGATGCCTTTTCCCCAGGAAAACCTGCAGTATTGGAGTTGAAACTATTCCTGCCTTGGGCTTTGATGCCCTGGGTCACATGCCCACCTTTAATTCTTAAATCATGCTGCCACTACTGGACCAGGTAGTGGCAGGCTGACTGCAGAGAAATGTGCCATGGTTTTTGAAAACTGGATTCCCTCTAATTAAAAACACGTTGTGAATTCTCTGAAAGGAAAATATAATTATGGCATGGCTGAATTCTATTATCACTGTCTATCACTGTCACAACATGGATTCAGCTAACTGAACCATTTTTTTATGAATAACATTTAGTTTGAATTCTGGCATTTTTAATTGAGTGAGTATTTTTTCATTATTTTACCAGAGATGGATTGCAATAAATCTGACCACAATGTTTCTGACCCATTTTTTTTTTTAAAAAGCAGAACCAATGTGATGACCTGCAAATGTTTTACTTACTTTCGTTCTATTTACTCCAGAATATACTTCTTCACTAAAGGCTGAAAAGCATGTTGGTATTAGTCCTAGGCTCTCACATACAAAAGACATAAGGAAAAAACATGTAACCATTTCCACAAACAACAGATCAGCCCAGGGCTCTTCTTAAAAAACAATGCAAGGAGACTTTATACATCTGTCCATGCAGAAAACAGTTCATTTGGCTTAATGTTTTTTCACAGAAACATTTTTGCCTCTACTGTAATGGAGCATTCATCACTGCCTTTTATCTGAAGAAGCTAATCCATAGAAATTGTTTGGAGCTAATTTTCTGGAGTTCCATCTGAATCTCACTATGTGTCCATGTGACTCAGTAACTTGTCTGGTGACAAGAGAAGAGAGGTCTGTTTGTCTAAATGAACGAGCCTGACACCATAAATGTTAATACAACAGTTCCAATGAAGCACAGTGCAAGCTAATTCTGACATTCATTTTGGAAGCTGTAATTTAATTCAGTCATAAATGAGCTTGGTACAAGTATTAATTTGAAGTTGCTTTTATTTCTCATCTGCTGACTAAAGCTTGAAAACAATAGGGGAAAGGTCTTGCTATACTGCTACAAATAAGTAAACAGCTGTTTCTGCCAAGAAGACTCCAGTGTAAATGCAGAGTCAGGGAATAATTTTTCAACTAATTTATCCTGCATATGGATACTTGGAAACTACAGATGCTACATAATGATCTCTTATCTACAAATATTTCCCAAAGGACAAGAGAACTTGAATTGCACCTAGTTTATATTAAACATTGCCATGGACTGCTGCTAGCCCACATTAGAGGAGCCCTGTGGACAGGGTGAAGTGTGGGTGAGCAGTCTGGCTCAGCCTGAGGAGCACAATTCCCACCTGAGGTCAAAGCAAGGCAAGGTCAGAAATTGGGAAGAGAACATGAAGAGGATACAGAAGAGAATGAAAACCTCAATCTATCAGATTGATCTATCTGTTAGAGCTTCTCCATAACTATTTCCCTACCTTTCCTTCTCTCTTCCTCCCGCAATGCTTTCTCCCTCCATGCTTTGACCTGTTCCTGGAGTTGTTTTCCTCCTTTTCCATTACTCTGTACCTACCACCAACCCCTATCCCAGAGATAGCAGGAATGCAGGGAAAACAAGGCTGCAAAATGAACTCTCTCTCTCTCTGTATTTACATTGGTTTCCAGACCCTTCTATGAACAGGCATATGGTGTTAATCTAAACTGTCCAACACATTAGTGGGAGGGAAGTAGCACTCAGAGGATTATTACAGCCTTTTACCTGGCAGATGCCACCATATTTATTGATATGAAAATTTCCTTCCTCCATATCAGCCACCGAAACCTCCCTCTGTGAAATTCTCTTGAATTTAGGCATAGCTCTATTAAAATATTTTGTTAAACTCCTTAAGTTTTACTGTGTCTAGAGTGTACATTCATTATTCAGGAAAAGTTAGCGCTAAAGTCAATAGAATTGTAAAGTAATGAATGATGTGTTTATTGTGGTTGGCTGCTTGAACACACATTGCCTTTTTGTGTAATTTCTGTGGGCTACATGTATGTGTCCATACGTATTCACAGGTATATACACGTATGTATAAGTGTATATATATAGATATATATAGATTTGTACATTTGTATATATGTGTATTTTTGATTTTGATCTTCAAACCTGCAGTTTTATATCAAATATTCCTAAAGAGAACACTAAAATCGATTAACAATGATACATCAAAAGGCTAAAAAGGAGGGCCAGAGTAAAGCGTCATTGAATTAACTTTCAGATCCTGAAATATGTAATGATGTCAAGCCAAATCTGGAAAGCATTTATAAAATAATGCAAGATACATTTGAGAAAAAAAAAAAAAAATCAAAGTTTCCTTATTTGTCTTTTAAACATAATATTTTGAAATAGATTTCCTACAGTTTTGATCAAATACCCAGAGCCAATATAAAGACGAAGAAAAAGGGTCAAAAACAATTTTAAAGGCATCTTTTGAAAGGGCAAACACTTTCAGTTTGGTTTTACTTTCACAGAGAAAAATTATATTCAGTTCCATCAAGCCCTGTGTTTTCAAATATTCTGTGGTTCTGGCTTAATTCCAGAAGGGGGAAAAAAACTTCAAAGTTAAGGATCAAGCCTCCAATATGGCATAGTTGGGTAAAATTAAGGATGGTAACCTGTTGTGATAAACAGTAGGGAGGGAGTGATCTCTGACCCTGGATTTCCTTCCTTTTGCTCGAATCATAACAAACCTTGAACACAGATGAATTTCTTTTGCTACTGCAATAACATGTCTTTATTTTGAAAGCAAATAAAATCTAGAATGTCTGCATATATGTATTGGTAATAAAACATTTCATACCTCTGAGATAGCTACAAAACCTGCCTCTCCTTTCTTGGAGAACTGTTCTGGGTTCTTTTTGTCTACAGGGCCATGCAAACACCCTTTTCTTCCCTTTGGCCATCATGGGAACATGATCATAATATCCAGTGACATGCAGTACAGTAGTGTGTTGTTCTACCTCTAATAGGATTGGTATTTGAGAAAAGTCAAGGTCCACACATGGAAACATCATTGATAAATTCATTGATAGAGCTTGAGAAACTGGGCAATGTTTTGGGCTGGCAGCCAATCACCTTTAATGCAATTTTCTATAGCAAGGCAAGGCAGTGGATATGCAGAAAAGATTGAGGGGTGTGTGTGGAAACCACACATGTTGCTACATCTTATAGGTCAAAAGTTTTCTGTCTCCATCTGTTCCTTAAAGGGAAAGTTGGATTTTGTGAGCATATTTTTTCCACAAAAAAAAGTATCTGCTTTATGTAGAAAACTAGAGCTATTCATCAGACAGCCAAACACCTGCAAGCCAAATATTTCTGGCTGAATGTATCAATCCTCTCCAGAGGATGGGAGTTTGGTACTTCATTTCCATGCTCTTTGTGAAGGACTCACAAGTGCCACATTTTCAGTGTCTTGTGTGGCTGAGCTCAAGTGGTGACAGGAGCACACATGACAGCAGTGCTGCCTGTTGAACAGAATTTGGGTGTGAGCCTCCCCTTCCACTCCTTATAGACTAGGGTCTACCTGCAAGCAAGCTGGGGCACTGGGGATGCTTAAGGACCTTGGGCTGGAAAAAAGCTCCAGGGTCAGGTTAAGCAGGCACGGATTCTGATACAGTACTGCAGAGAACAGTTGTATCTTCGAGCACCTAAACCTACCATTTGCATGGTTCATGTTTTTTACTGTGAGTTTTCAGATGGAACTGTTGTTATTTTACTGTTATAAAATCAAATCTCTTCAGATTTTCCAATTAAAAACAGATCAATAAGCTCAAATAGTTTTTGCAAAGTAATAGGCCTTACTCTGCTCCATTAAATTCAAAGAGACATTAATTGGGCAGTAGATTACCGAGAACAGAAGCTGGGTAATGCTTGGGTTTAGATTAGATATAAGAAAGAAGTTTTTTACAACAAAGATGTTAAACATCTGGCAAGGGTTGCCCAGAGAGATGGCCCATCCCTGGAAACACTCAAAGGCAGGTTGGATGAGGCTCTGAGCAGCATATTTTGTTGAAGAGGTCCCTGCTTATTGCAGGGAGGGTTGGAATAAATGTCTCTTAAAGGTCCCTTCCAGCCCAAACCACTCTCTGATTCTACAGATTTTTACTTAATGGTTAAAATGGTTAAATATTTAACAGCTATTTATTTTTTCAGAATTCCATTTTAGTTTTGGTCAAATTGAATTTTGAAAAACAGTTGGCAAAATAAAAAAACAAACAAGAAAAGTATAATTTTTTTTCAACCCAAAATATTTAGTTCAGCTTCAAAGGAATGGCTTCATTTTTGGTTTTGGGCTGTTTCATACGTTTAAAAGATTTTTCCCTTTCCTTGTAAAATTTAGAGCAATTTTTAAATGGACAGATTAAAAGCTTGTTTTGAAAGTTTTTGAAAGTGTTTTGGCAGTTCTAAACTGAACCACTCCATTTTGAAAATACTAAAATGAAGTGCTTTGACATTTTAATTTTTTTTTCTCTGCATTGTTTCATCTGGGACATCCATTCAAATTCATGAAGAGTCTCACTAACCCTGAAATTCATTTGTGTGGTGTATTTATTATTTGTCAGACAGCAGCGGTTCATTAAACTCTGCATCAGTTCAACCTTAAATAATGGGAGAGAATGCTTAATAGGGCCTTGTTCATATACAGCTACCATTCTCACTCACCTTGTAATTACTGCCCTAACAGAGGGCACTCAGCTGTGCAGAGCCACATTTACCCCTCTGGGAGAAGAGGTAGCAAGACAGACCTCAGCCCCCTGAGCTGGTGTTGCTTCCTCCTCCTTGAGTGCTCATATCACCCTTGCAGCTTGCAGCAGTGTTTCTGTAGCCTTTTGCTAAGCTCTGCCTTTCTGACTCTGGCTGCTCCTGCCATCAAAGGAAGACTCTCTGCTGTTCCTGTCACTATATGTGGTCACTGCACTTCTTACGCTTTATTGCCTTTCTCACCTTTTTACTATTAGTGAAGATTGGCCTGTTTATACTCCAACTGGTTTAAATGTTTCTAAAAGCCATTCACCTGCAGTAGCAGTCAACAGCTGGCATGCCAACATTTTTGTCTTTTCTGGCTGCTCAGCTTCACCAGGGCTGTTCACAGCTTGCACTTTGCGAAGGTCGTTGGTATCACCATTACACATTTCCTGTATTACATGAGGATCAGGTTCCAGTAGTTAACAAGTCAAAAATATTCCTGGGGGAGGAGAAGAACTAGGTAGATAAGTGTGTTCCACATGTGCACTTTATTTTGGGAATTGCTGCCTTCATCCATGTGAGAAATAATTGTGATCAAACATAGGTCTGAAACATGGTACTCCAGATCACACAGAAATGCCTTTGTACTCTGAATGTTTCAGTCCAGCTAGGCCAGAGTATGATGGGACCTCAGCTGCTGGCCAGTGCTTGGATCTTTAAATAGTCTCTGGGTCAAACTTTGCACTACTGTAATTGGGAATAGTTCCAGTAAAATCAGTATCTCCACATTTATTCTCTTGAAATTTAAAGCCAGGCTTGGCCCACTATGTGGACGGATTCCAACTGGAAACTAGGGCCAGCCTGACTTATGGGAGAGGACATGAGAACTAACTCTCCTGCAGTTAGTTGGCCTCAATCCTCACGTGTCTCCCAGATATAACTGTTCTGACCTCAGTGGAATTGATCCTAATTTATGCCACTGTAACTGAGATTGCAGTGTGCATTGTTTGAATTCTGTTGGGTGCGCCTTCTTCCAGATGGAAACTATTTGCAAACTATAACAGCCTCTTTCCTAACGTTGAGGCTTGCCATATCTGAAATTTTTGGTGGGGAAAGGGTGTGGAGAAAAGAATAGAATGCCAGCTTTGTGCTTAGTGCTACCTAGTGACATTAAGTTCTGCAGTGTTCTATTAAATTATCAGTGCCTAATTAGGGGATTAGAAGACTCCTATCCCCCTCATCCTAATTACAGAATGTGTTCCAAAATCACCCAAAAGAAGGGAGGAGGTAGCTTTAGGAAATTCAGAATGGCAAAGTGGTGTTTCTGTGCAGGCCTTTTTTCTTATATGGGCGTTCCTGCTAGTTGATTTTTCTTGTGTCTGCAGCTTCTGTTTTTTCCAGCCTTACATATTACATTGCTGAAGCATTTGATGAACGGGATGCTATGCAGCTGAAAGATCACACATCTCAAATGGCTCACTTGGCGTTCTCAGACTGAACTGAGTGGCAGAGTTGCAGCTCTCTGATGAGGGGAATGGTTGTTTTTGTCAGAAGAGCACTGTAAACTCTTAAATGCAACATAAAGGCAAGATATTATACACACATACACATATATGAGTGTGTCTGTCTACATACAATGTATATGTGTGTAGATATATGTATTTTTAGAGTGAAAAGCCACTCTGTCCTCCTGTAATTGCACTGGAAATGTTCAGTTTGTCAGCCTAACTTTTTTCCCTGTTAGCAATGAAATTTGGCCAGGAGTCCTAGCATGCCATAAGAAATCAAGCCGTGACCACATTAAGCATGAATGGCAGGGCAAGGTTATAGCCTGTAACTCTATGCTGGGGTGACCTGTTGCAGAGTTAGAGGCTGAGGTGTGACGCTGGGTCAGATAACTATTTGCAAGTGAAGCACAAAATGAAGCTCAAAGCTGCCTTGGCTGTTTACTCTTTCAAGAGGCATTTGGTGAATATTTCTTATTTTGAAAACATATTTAGAAAACTTCAGCTGCAGGGCTTGTAGCCAACCTTCAGAAATCAAACCAGAATATTTCTTAATTTTACCTACAAGTACACTCATGGCATATGCCTACTTATTCTACTTTTCAATGATTTGCAAAGCTTTTCTATAAACTCATATACAAAATGACTGCTGAAAATAGTCTGACAAAGACAGAGATGTTCAGCTGCAGTGAAATAAAGTATGGGATCACGCAACCAGTAAGAGGAGGAGGTTGGTGGAATTTTCCTGTGATCAGCTCTGGAGTTGTTCAACTCAGCAGGAAGTTAGACATTCTCTTAAAGAAGAAAAAAGAGAAGTGCCACGGAATTGTTTGCATCACCTATAAACTTTGTGCCCTAAATCTGTCTCCTGAAATACTGAATTGAGTGCAGATGGAAAAAACCCCAAAATGAACACATTTTTGATTTTGAGGCCTTATTGATTTGTCTTTGCCTTTTTTTTTTTTTTTTGTAATTTTTGATTTAATTTGCTTACTAGACCCTTTAGCACAAGAGGTACATTTGAATGCAGCTTTGAAGGGAATTTGGCTCAGTATTGTAAGGCAGGCTACGGAAGAGCCTGGTCTTAAAATAGACACAAAGCACAGTACATGAATTGGCTTCCAGGATCCCACTGAAGCACAGCCTGAACTTTGCCTTGTGGAGTAGCAAAGTTTCACCAGAACTAGGGCTGCAAAACATCTACCGTGTCCCACCCTTTTACAGCAGGAAACAGGCTCTGGTGAAAGTCACCCACCTACACCAGCTTTGCCTCCGTCTAAGACTGCAACCTTTGTGGAGTCACTTGTGAGTTATCTTTCTGTGAGGAGATGGCAATCTGGCTTTTTCATGCCTCAGTTAGTTGGAAAACTATTCAAATTTTGTTTGATATCACTAAAGATGATAGAAAAATAGGATTTTGTATTTGTAAGTTGTGGATCACTCATCATGGTAAGGTCTCACTAGGACTGAAGTGTTTGGAAGGTTTGTACTAAAGCCTTGCTTAATAATATAATCCAGAGCTGGATGCTGAGCGTAGGTATGAACTGATGGCAGCAGCCACTGCCCAGGGAAGTGCCACAGTTCAGCAGACTCCTTAGGGAGCTGTGGATTGTCCCGACAGGAATACCATCTCCTCCTATAGTGCAGAGCAGCAGAAGATTATGGAATGCCAGTTCTTGCAAGAATTTCGAGATTAGCAGCACCTTGAAGCACTTTCTGTATCCTAGAAATCTTAAGATGCTGAGGACATAAGAGGTCATTGAAGAGCTGCACCAGCATAGGCCCAGCCATATCTGCTTCATGTCTGATTGACATTAGTCCAGTCTGTTCTTAAAACACTGGTGACAGAGCACCTCAATAGCTTCCCAAAGAGCAAGGGCTGGTTCTTAGCATTACAAAGCTTTTCCTAATAATGTCCAGTACAAGTCTTTCTTGCTGCTAATTATGCTGTTTTCATTTTTCTTCTTTTCTGCTAAGCTAATTTCTTCATTTTTATACCAGCCTTTTCTGCATATGCAGACTGTTAACCCAGGCATCTCTTCTGCACACTAATTATCTCTAATTATTCAATCCTACCTTTTAAGTTGTATTTTCCAGATTTTTGGTTCTTCTCAGAGCTCCATCCAACAGCAGTCTGTCCTGTCACTTAACAACTTTCTGGAAGTCATGTGCTCAGCACTGGACCCTGGTACTTTAGCTAAAGCCTTACCAGTGCCCAGTAGGTCATAGGCTACTGATGGCTCCTTCAGTCCCTACTGCAGTGCTACTTTCACCAGACATGCCAATGACTGCTTTCAACATTTAATTATAAGTAGCTGAGGCTATTTATAATTAAATTAGTTACTTGATATAATTAAATAATTACTTGAGGCTGAACTGATGCTAAGAGAAGCAAAAAATTGATGCAGTGTCTTAATGTCTCTAAATAATACTGACTTATATTATCCAAGCACAGTGAGCACATTTACAAATGCCTTGGCGTGACAACACCCGAGTTTCCTGAGCTGTTTCACTACAGGTACTGCTTCTGCCAACTGCATCTGTGTCTCAATCTGAAGCTGTTTTACTGTTGTGATGGACGTAAACCCCCAGCGCATAAATGATGCATGTTTGCATAATTAATACCAATTGTTTAACCAGAAGCATTTGCTGCATGAAGTGTTAAAATCATATTACATCCAAATACTGCTGTGTTTTTCTGGTTTACGGATACTAGTGTTTAAAACTTTAATCAAAATATTATTATTAATGATTTAAATTCTGTTAAAATGTACAAGCAATGTATTATATTCAAAGTACCACCAGCTCTGAACAACTCTAAAATTGAAAAACATGTTTCACTGACTTAAGGTATAACAAAATGATCATAATGTTATTGCAATTAACAATGTAATTGAAATTTACAGGTTGCGTAATTCATTTCACGTGTATAAAAATTGAAATTTAATTAATAAAACTTAAGTGTGCTAATTAGCAGTATTTTCAGAACCAAAAATGTTTCAACAATGAAATTTGGATAATGTCTTTTTCCTTTCTTACCATTCTTTGCTGGACTGTTATTCTGCTTCCGTATTTTCAGATTTCCAGATCCTCTTTTTGGTTGTACTTGACTGTAGGAGACAAGAATGAGGTTTTTTAAAACTGCAAATTTTTAGCTGATAAACCATGTTATTCCATTTTAAATTGTTCTTCTTTTACCCAGTGTGACTGTTGTACTCGCTGCTGCATGTTCTTATCTACACCTCGCTCATGTATTCATTTAAGTCATTGTATAGTAGAAAGAGCATGTTATATTCATGGATTTGAAAGATTTAACAGTTTTGGAGACTGATTGCTGTAGTCTCATTTATGACAGTGTAACTTAGTTGTAGCCTCAGCTGAAGCCTTTCAAAGTGGAATGGATCAAGGAACAATTCTTATTAGAGTATGTTTTACTAAAATCAGGCAACACCCTTTTGTGTTACTACTATTGAACATGTAGCAATAGCATGAAACAGTAGAGCTTCATTATTTTAATGACTTTCCAGTCTTATTTAAGTGTATTGGTAGATCCCCTACCTTGATGCGGTGACGAAAAAAGACAGCTTTGATAGATACTTATTCACAAGGGAGATTAATGGGCTTAAAATTTGGTCCCTGTCTGAAAGGTGACAGGGTGGATCATTCTATGTAATCAAAACAGATATGAAGTGGCACTGATTGCTGTAACTGCTCCACAGTCTGTCCTACTGCTGTACCCAAAGTCCTTCAGTAGAATCACTCTTCTGAACACTATTACTGCTTTGCACTGGCTTTGTTGCTAATAGTCAGTGCAAGAAAACAGCACTGCAGGTGTCTTTCAACATTAACATTTACTCATTGTCATGGAACTTCTGCAGGTCTCACCGCGCTGTGTGAGCAGTCTGAGGAACCACTGGAAAAAGAGATCCTTTTATTTTTGTTGTTGAAGGAGTGCTTAATGCGCCTAAAAGGACACAGCATACCGGACTGGGCTGTCAGAATAACAGCTCATGACTTGCATTATGTTATATTGACAACGTCTTGGCAAATAAGATGCTGACAAATTGTTTTGCGATGAAAGCATAAACTATACAGAATATTGTGCAATGCAGACAATATAAGGAGACACCCTCCAGTCTCCAAGGACTTGCATTTTTTTATTGCTTACCATATTTTTTCTAATATCTGTGCTGATGCAGTGTCTCATTTGGGAAGTGGGATTTTTCTCCCTTCTGTCTCATGCAAAGCACCCATCAAGACTCTGAGCCCGACACCACTTGTGTTCGTCAGGTGATGTGATGGGAACCCAGACTGCTGTGTTACAGAGACTAAAAGCATTCGTAGGGGCTAACCTCAGAGACTGAAAGATTCTAGGTATTCAAAGAGGTAATCAAGGAAGATTCAGGTTAGACTTTAGGTCTCCAGGAGGGCAGGTGGATACATTTTATCCGGAAGTTATGGACTATCCATAGTGTCTTAATAAAAACCTAAAATTAAGAATAATAAGTAAAATCTTCTACAGAACACCACCATCATTAAGTTAAAAGCAAAGGCAACATGTAAATTTGATTCAATGCTGAGGTGTGCCAGAGGGTCTCACAGCCCCTTCCACTACTGCTTTTGGAGTCAGATCTTGAACTGGTGCTGAATTTCTTGCATTTGGGTGGACTCTGCATAGTTCATTGGTGGACTCATTCATAGTTCATTGTTGATTTGTGTTTGCCTGCCTTTGGTAGGAATGGGACTTTAACTACTTGACAGTTCTGATACCCAGCAATGGTCTGTCAATCTTGTGTTTATCAAAATTTCAGACAAAGTGATGTTTTTAAAATACACTTAAAGATAGGTTAAAAAAAAATTATTAGATGTTGCTGAGTTTCAGAGCTCAGCCATTCTGGAAAGATATTTTTAAAGAGATTAGGTGTGTGGCACCAGTTCACAGTGCACAGAAAGAATAATTATTTTGATTTCTTTCAAAAACCAGCAGAAAATGGGGAAAATATATTTTCTTTAGCTTGTTACAATCAGTAATTAAATAAGCTTTCCACTAAGATAACATATGGAAAACACTGATTCCAAAGAAAAAAATAAATCTATAAAGGCCTGAATTAGTGAAAAAGGAGATAAAGATGAAAGTAGCCTTATAAATAAATTTTATTATATAAATCACAGTACCATAACACTATCTTTTCTGTCATATTTTTATGCTCTAATGAAGCCCTCTTACATATTACTGTGGCCCACTCTTTGATGAGTTCTTCAGTATTCCCTGCTGCAATAAGCAGTCATCTGAAATACCTGTGGGACTGGCCTCTCCCAAGACACCCAGTGTGGATTGTTCCCTAACTACTGATTTCTACCATTTCAATGGCACAAAGAATTCTGTGTTTTGACGTGGAAATCCTTATAACTCTAAAAATGAATTAAGTATTCATCCAATCACAAAATGACATCATGAAAGCAGCTCTTTCGCTGATGTGGTGACTATAGAGTTGCTTGACATTATTCTGCTAACACAATTTGACTGGATATATGTTTTGACATCCAGACAACAGGGACGCTGATGGAAACTGATGGACCCAATGTCAAAAGAAGAAAAGCTGGCTGCAGGAGGACACCCAGAAAATTAATAGGTGGATTGTAAAAAAAAGCCTTTCCCAAAGGGCAAAGTCAATAAAGTGAGGACTGAATAAAACCCCCAAAAAACTGAAAAGAAAAGGCACAGAAAAACCAATTCTTATAAAAATAGCAAAGAAATACTGAGGGGACCATTGGAGCTCAGTAGATGCAGGCTGAGGAACAGTTAATTAGAAGCTGAATAGTCGACATTCAATATTCATATTTCTGTTTCTGCCACAGCCTTCAAAAGTAACTGTGTTACTGTAGAGAACCTCATTATTAAGCATCCTTTATCTTGTTCACACTTTTAGTGTTTTCCTTGATTTCCACCATAAATATGTTCCAGAATACTGTGAAGAAAATGCCATCCTCAGGAGGATTAGCATTTTTAGACATTTTTTGGGGGGATATTTCAATGCAGAAGCCACGACCTTTTCTTACTTCCCTCAAGAGCCTTTGTAAGCAGTTCTGGTTGTACATTTATAAAGTGTATTTATATATAATCTTCAAAATCTCCAAGATAACAAAAAAAAATCCAGTTTTAGAATCAGCCAGAAACAGACTCCTTCACATATTTCGCCATTCCGAACTGAGCATTTGTATCTCTGATAGATTGGTCACTTTTCCCTGTCATCAAGTGACATATCATAGGTAAAGGACTTGTGACAGGGCTTAAGGCACAACTGTGTTAAATAATGCAATGCCAAGAATCCAGTGTTTGCACAATCAACAAACTCCTCTTCTCCAAGTAAATGATAACATTTACCTATTTTGCCACCTGCTGACATCATGTCTCCCTTTCCACTGATTCCAGTATCCGACTATTTCTAAAGCCAGTCAGAGAGACATCATTGTTCTGATTTTTTGGAGTAGTCTCTGAAGTCCCCACACAGCAGATTTTGGAAACGGTGAGACTGGTATAGCTAATACAATTATATAATTACCGTTCTCTTATATTCTCCCGCAGGCCTCCAGTGACAGCTGCTGTTTGATAAAGGACACGTATTGGCAAAATGGACCTTTTGACTTGCTCCAGAATGGCCATTCTTATCGTTCTATGCAAAAAACCACACCAAACCAAAACAACCCTACAAAAAAGCCTCAATCAAACAGTCATCCAAAATACTAAATAACAAGAAACAATTCTGTTACTAAGAAATGGTTCTCAGATCAAAATACTGAAAATCAACAAAAAGGAAAAAATAAGTTTTGTGAAAGTAACTTGGCTTCATTTTCTGGAGTTCTTAGCTAGAACATTTCCATTGATAGAGTTGCTAAGTGCATTCTATTTGCAAATATAAACACTTGATTTTGATCAGCAAAAATGCATCAGCACACTTGAACAGTGTCAATGATGACATAATTACACTCACAATTTCCTCTCTGTAATGATTTTTAAATGTCAGCAGTCATTTTTTGTCTAATTGTAGCCTGCATGTCAGCACTTCCTCTTAAAACAGCATGTTCCTCTCTGCTGGAATTTCACACCTCTCCACTCACTCACTCACTTCACCAGTGAAGATAATGAAGATGATAAAGGGCTCCAGGATATTTTCACTACTGTACTGCTTTACTATTTAACATCAAGCAGGCAGAATGAGAACTTTTTTTTAAAAAAACAGTAGAGAGTTTGATCAGTTAGACTATAAATAATTATTTGATTTTAATGAACAAATCAAAAAGCAGTTTTCATTTCTCAGACCCCCTGCTGGTGCTTTACTAATAACCTGTTTAAAAGCTGGGGGCTGTGATAAAAATATTCCCACGCATCAAGACCTAAACTTACTCACTGGAGGAGAAGGCTGACCATGCAGTGCCAGCCCATCTCTTGATCACTTCAGTGTTTAGCACAGTGCAAAGCAGGTGACACTTGCTCTGCAAAGGCTGCCTGGTTGGAGATGTTATCGCTACCATCTGTTGCTATGACCTAGAAAGTGACTTTCCAAATGCTATTTTGCACTGCTCCAGGCCACCAGAGCCCACAGCATAACAAATAGGTGCACCTCAGGGCTCTCTTCCTCCTTCCACAGACTACATCATGAAGTGTATGGAAGTGAACCACTTGTGCAATGAACTGGAAGCTCTGCACTGAGGTTAGAACGAACATTTTCCACTCATCTGAACAAACTCTGGAATTGGAAACAGGGGACAAGGAAGCCTCCTTCAATCCAATTTGCTTGTAACTCATTCCAACTCTCTGATGCTGCTTACCTGTAGGGTTTAGGAGATAAAGCTTATCATTTACTGGCCCATTTAATATCAAAACAGGTGAAAAGCCAGAAAGAATTCACACTGTGAAGTCAAATAATGAAATAAGGTTGAGATGTCTGATAAGAAAAGAATACAATTGAGTATCTCTAATCACAAATACACATGCACAAAAACATATCAATTAGTTATTTGTCTGAATATGTCTCCAAAATATAGAAAAATGAAAAATGAGTAAACTGAATAAAGACAGTGTAGGTGTGGGTTTTCTACAGCCCATGATAAAGTTCATTATGTTCCTCTGTCACATTGCCATCACATGTGACTCCTATATACACAACTGTGTGTGTACACACAGGCATGTGGGGAACATGCACAGATTCATACAACACAAATGCAGACCTGGGTCTCTTTGTGGTTTGTGCTGCATTTTATGTCCTACACTTTACTTTGAACTGCCTTTTTTGGCTAAATTGGTGCCTCAGAAATCTTCTGGAGCTCTTGGAAAGGGCAGGGTTTTTTAACAACTGCATCCTATGCACTTGTGAGATGTGTGGATGTGTAGAGACAATCTGAAAAGAGATGCTCCCGAGTCTGCTCAGTGCAGAGGGATGTCCC